>NC_051064.1:88190533-88794283 GCF_004664715.2 Peromyscus leucopus
CTTAGGGGTTATAAGTCTATTTAAAGTGTTTATTTGGTCTTGATTTAATTTTGGTAGGTGGTATGTATCCAGAAAAATGTCCATTTCTTTTATTTTCCAATTTTGTAGAGTACAGGTTTTTGAAGTATGATCTGATGATTCTCTGGATTTCCTTGTTGTCTCCCAGAGATGCAAGGATGATTCAACATATGAAAATCTGTTAATGTAACACATCATATAAACAAACTAAAAAAAAAAAAAACAAATGATTATTTCATTAGATGCAAAAAAGCCTTTGATGAAATCCAACACCCCTTCATGATAAAGGTCTTGGAGAGATAAGGAATACAATGAACATACCTAAATATAATAAAAGCAATTTACAGTAAGCCAACAGCCAACATCAAATTAAATGGACAGAAGTTCAAAGAGATTCTACTAAAATCAGGAACAAGGCAAGGCTGTCTACTCTTCCCATATTTATTCAATATAGTACTTGAAGTCCTAGCTAGAGCAATAAGACAACAAAAGGAGATCAAGGGGATACAATTTGAAAGGAAGAAGTCAAACTTTCACTATTTGCAGATGATATGATAGTATACATAAGTTATCCCTAAAAATTCTACTAGGGAACTCCTGTAGCTGATAAACACCTTTAGTAATGTGGCAGAATACAAGATTAACTCAAAAAATTAGTAGCTCGCCTATATACAAAAGATAAACAGACTGAAAAAGAAATCAGAGAAACATCACCCTTTACAATAACCACAAATAATATAAAGTACCTTGGAGTAACTCTAAAAAAACCTAAGCAAGTGAAAGACTTGTATGACAAGAACTTTAAGTCTTTGAAGAAAGAAATTGAAGAAGATATCAGAAAAATGGAAAGATCTTACATGCTCATGGGTAGATAGGCTTAACATAGTAAAAATGGCTATCTTACAAAAAGCAGTCTACAGATTCAATGCAATTCCTATCAAAATCCCAGCACAATTCTTCACAGACCTTGAAAGAACAATACTCAACTTCATATGGAAAAAACAAAAAGCCCAGGATAGCTAAAAAAAAAAAAATCCTGTACAATAAAGCAACTTCTGGAGGTATCAACAACTCTGTCCTCAAGCTCCACTATAGAGCTATAGTAATAAAAACAGCTTGATATTAGCGTAAAAACCAAGATGTGTACCAATGGAATCAAATTGAAGATCCTGACATTAATCCACACACTTATGAAAACATCCAGAGCTATCACCATCCCTGATTTCAAGATGTATTATAGAATTATAGTAATAAAAACCTGATGACATTGGCATAAAAATAGACACATTAATCAATGGAATAGGATTGAAGACCCAGGCATAAATCCACACATCTATGGATACCTAAGTTTTGATAAAGAATCCAGAAATAGACACTGGAAAAAAAGAAAGCATCATCAACAAATATGTTGTTCAAACTGGATGTCTACGTGTAGAAGAATGCAAATACATGCATATTTATCACCCTGAACAAAATTAAAATCCAAGTAGATGAAATATCTCAACATAAAACCAGACACACTGAACCTGATAGAAGAGAAAGTAGGGAACAGCCTTGAACACTATTAGTGAAGGAGAAAATTTCCTAAACAAAACACTGATAGCATACGCACTAAGATCAATAATTAATAAATGGGACCTCACAAAACCGAAAAGCTTCTGTAAGGCAAAGAACACTGTAAATCAGACAAAGTAGCAGTCTACAGAATGGGAAAAATTTTTTACCAACTCCACATCCAATAGAGGACTAATATCCAAAATATCTAAAAACTCAAGAAACTAGACATCAACAAACCAAATAATCAAATTAAATATAGGGTACAGATTTAAACAGAGAATATTCAATAAAAGAATCTCAAAGGGCTGAAATACTTAAATGTTTTACAGCCTTAGCCACTAGGAAAATGCAAATCGAAACTACTTTGAGATTCCATCTTACACCTGTCAGAATGGCTATATCAATAATACAGTGACAGCTCATGCTGGCAAGGATGTGGAGCAAGGGGAAACCTCCTCCATTGCTGGTGGGAGTGCAAACTTGTACAGCCACTATGGAAATCAATATGGCAGTTTCTCAGAAAATTCGGAATCATTCTACCTCAAGATCCAGCTGTACCACTCTTGGTCATATACCCAAAGGACATTCCCTCCTACCACAAGGACACTTGCTCAGCTATGCTCACAGTGGTTTAATTCACAATAGTCAGAAACTGGAAACAACTTAGATGCCATTCAAAAGAAGAATGGATAAAAAATATGGCTCATTTACACAATAGAGTATTACTTAGCTGATAAAATGACATAAAATTTACAGGCAAATGGATGAAACTAGAAAAAAATCATCCTGAGTGTGGTAACTCAGGTCCTCTGCGTGTATGTTACGGCTGTTAGCTTGGTGTTTTTGTGAGACTCCTAATAGTGGGAGCAGGTGTATCTCTGACTCTTTTGCCTGCTCTTGGGACTCTTTTCCTCTTATTGGATTGCCTTAGCTGGGCTCAATATGAAGGTTTTTTGCCTTGTTTTATGGTATCATGTCCTGCTTGTCTGTTATCTCTTGGAGTCCTACTCTTTTTTGAAGAAGAAACAGAGGCAGAGTAGATACGGGGGAGAAGGGCTGTGAGGGGGGGAGGTGGGAGGAGTGAAGGGAGGGGAAATTGTGTTTGGAATGTATTGTGTGAGAGAAGAATCTATTTTCAATGGGAAAAAAAGAGAAAGTTCCCTGTGCCTGGACTTTAAGAATGACCTGGGGCTGCCTAGAGTAAGGGGATGCAGGAAATAGATGACAAATAGATGTATCATTATGCCTCATTAGGCTGGTGAATTAGGGTACTAAAGTTCAACTTGAAGTGAATCTGCTCATACAAGATTTCCTTGAAACAGGGTTTTCTGATAGTATTTCCTTGACCCCAGTCACTCTTTTAGACTCAACATTTAGTGGTGAGTAAGACAGACTGTGGTGCCAGGCTGGGGAAAATTACTGCCTACCAAGTCTGCACACAAAAATAACCATACTATTTAAATGTTCTTTTAAAGAAAATATGAGCTGTGAACATTTATTTATTGGAAGCCCAACCTGATGTGTATGTGTGGGGAGGACTTGAAGGCCTCCTGTGGGAATAGTATTTAACTCGATTTTTGCAAGAATTGGGATCAGTCATTAACTGAGTGAAGGAATTCAAAGAAGCATTTCAGGCAGGTAGCTAGCTGCTGAAGAGTTAGGGGAAATTATGGGGGGCAAATGTACCCAGATCACAGCATTTTACTTTTCTTTTGTTTCCTCAAACAATGCCAGCAACTAGTT
Organism: Peromyscus leucopus; assembly: GCF_004664715.2. Classification (NCBI taxonomy): domain Eukaryota; kingdom Metazoa; phylum Chordata; class Mammalia; order Rodentia; family Cricetidae; genus Peromyscus; species Peromyscus leucopus. The sequence continues at coordinate 88,193,852 of NC_051064.1, forward strand.
GAACGCTGGTCACATAGCAGATGAGCAGCAAGCACTTATTTGAAAGTTCTAAAATATGGAAAGCCATGAGCTGAAGGAATCAGGATGGGAGAAAACCTTCAGATAGTAGCAGATGACAAGCAGATTTGAAAAACCAAGGAAGCAAAGGTGTTGATAATCAAGCTGTGAGAATCATTTACCCATTCCTGTTAAGAAGGCCAGTTCTCGCCGGGCGGTGGTGGCGCATGCCTTTAATCCCAGCACTCGGAAGGCAGAGGCAGGCGAATCTCTGTGAGTTCGAGCACCTGGCTACCAGTGAGTTCAGAAAGCGCAAGCTACACAGAGAACCCTGTCTCGAAAAAAACCAAAAAAAAAAAAAAAAAAAAAAAAAAAGGCCAGTTCAGAGCACAGTAGTTTATCACGGGCCACTCAATGAGGGAGTCTCCAGATTAAAACTACATCACTTCTGTGTACATTACACAACTCCAAAAACAGATTATCCTTTGTAGAAATGACCTTATCCCTGACAACTCCATATGCCTCGGAGTAAACCTGAGCACAGATTTCTGATAAGTGGGAAAGTCTTGGGTAGCAAGGCTTCCTTTTGTCCAGTCCGGCAGTGACCACTGACCAGGACAGAGATTTAATATTGCATAATTCTTGAGTCACGTTGCTGGATTGTTTGACTTGGCCAGAAATGTAAAAGCTTAGCACAAACTCACTGTGGTGAGTGACTGAGGACCTGCCCCCTTTCCTTTGCTATGACGGCATTGTCCCTGCCAAACACTTACCACACCCAGAGTCAATGTTCTGAGTGAATTAAGTCCTTGAACTAGAAAGAAAAGGAAAATTGGAAGCTTGCTTAAATTATTGTTTGTTCTTTCAGACTTTATAATCATCTAAATGAGAATTTGCTGCTTTAACCGTCTAATCTTGCTGTCTCTAAGTAAACATGGTATAATTTAAAATATTTATTTTGTTAATTAGTATTCTTTACCTTTCACATGAAATAAATTGTAAATACCAGTATACAATGCTATTACTGTCATCCACAAAAAAGGTTAAGAAAAACAACAGTAGCTTTTTAACTCTTTCCTTGATAAAGTCTCGTTCATGTGGTAACATTTGACCAGAAGGCCCTGAAAGCAAGCGTTGTATTGAATCTGTTCTTAGCCTGTCTTCATCTGTTTCACTGGGTCTGATACACAGTCAATGCTCTATTTTCTTTTAAAACTATTTAAAATTTTCTATTCATTATTTTGTGATAGATACTAACCTGCCACATTCGTACTTCCAAATCAATATATATGTTATATATAAAATACATTACATTATATATCTACATATTTCTAAAAGCAAAGATAGATACAGAATAAGTATTCAGGAAATAGTCAATATTCATTTCTCATTTAATCTGGATATAAATAATAACATCTGACAAGGAAAGTGTCACTCTCTTGCATTGTAAGTGAAGCCCTTGGTGAACTGAAGCTCAAAGCCATTTGCTTGCTGGGAGCTACCTGCTATGCTTGATTTGTTCAGTGTCCTCCCATGCAACCATTTTCCATTTCATGAGCTTTCTAAATATTCCTGGAATGGATTTTGTACCTTGTTAATGAAAGTAAATTCTGCAACACCAGAGACTTAAGCATAGTTCAAACATGTGTCCTGGTTTGGAGTCTATGTGAGCAGAATGTTGACTTTCCATGGGAGGGAAAGGAGGCAGGAACACAGGTCTAGAGATTACTTTAGAGCCAAGGAAGAGTCAACATTTATAAGTATGATCTGCCTCATAGTACAGTGACTTACCGGGCTCATTTCTGTAGCACACTTGCTGGGAGCGAGCTGTATGGGAGGCTCTGTATTGACACTGGGAAATCAGACAAAGGTAAGTAAGTCAAAAGTGCTAACTGTGTTCAAAGAGCTAACAGGCTGAGGGCAACACGTACCCAAGATAAACAGTGAAAATAAATGTCAAGTGTGCTAACTACTGTGAAGAAAGCAAACAGGACTCTGAGGCAGTTATTTGGTTATATATTTTTCTTTTTACATTTTTTTGTTTTTATCTTTTGAGATAAGGTCTTACTCTTAAACTTCAGGCAGGCCTAGAACTTCCATGTAGATCAGGACGGTTTTGAATTAACAAAGATCCTTTGTCTCCCTTTCCCAAATGCTATGATCACAGGTATAAACCATTGTGCCCAGCTTGCTTTTATTATTCATTGATGATTCAACATAATTTTTGTAATCTATTTTCCTATGAACTTTAAAACTATAATTAATAATATTAACAAGTTGCAAAAAGTACTTTATGGTTAAGTAAGTATTGTTCTCCAAGTCAAGGATATTTTTGTCATTGTTGTTATAGGGTTTTTTGATTTGTTTTGTTTTAATTTAACCTATTTGCTTAATGGCACAATGTTTTGTCTTCATGTATGTCTGCACATCACATGCCTAATGCCTTCAAAGGCCCTGGGACAGGAGTTATAGATGGTTGTTCGTTTCTATGTGGGTGCTGGGAATTGAATCCAAGTCCTCTGGAAGAGCAGCTAGTGCTTTTTAACTGTTAAGTCATCTCTCCAATCACTTATTTTTTAAATTATTTTTTAACCCATTAAGATGCTAGTGTTGCTGGGTGGCGGTGGCGCACACCTTTATTCCCAGCACTCGAGAGGCAGAGCCAGGCAGATCTCTGTGAGTTCAAGGCCAGCCTAGTCTACAGAGTGAGATTCAGGACAGGCACCAAAACTACGCAGAGAAACCCTGTCTCGGAAAGAACAAAAAAAAAGATGCTAGTGGTGTAGCTCAGTAGTGTACACATAGTAAGAGCAAAGTCCCTGGGTTAAGTGCCCCAGCCAGAAATTAAAAATAAAAACTTCATTAATCTAAGTTATAATAACTAATTAGGAACCAAAGTCATATGGTTATAATAGAGTCAGAAAAAATCTATAAAATACAACATTTCTCCATGACAAAAACTCAGTTATATTTTAATGAATTTTCTGATAAAAAAATATTCACAGAAATATCTAGGTCAGAAGTTCTCAACTTCAATTTGTGTTCAAATCACTACCAAACTTATGAAAACAGAGATTTGTGGGGCCATTTGTTTCTTCAGAGTTTCTCCTTTAGTAGATCTGATATGTGGCCCAACCAAAACTACTATGTGGACACCTATTACTTTATGAACTAAATGTAATTTTAAAAATTAACTTGACCAGAAGTACCTGCATATATAGACAGTGCTGCTCTCAAAAGCCATAGGTTTTTAAGTGAAAAAAAAAAAAAAAAACCATAGGACCAGGTGTGGGATGCTGGCCAATCAGTCCCCAGGAGCTCCCAAAACAATACAGGATATTTCCATTGCTCATGGTTGACTATCAGAACCAGATGTTTAGACCCTAAGATTTGGACATAGAGAAGTTAAGCTGAAACTGAGCTGGAAGCTTCCTCCCTACTGGCTAGTTTTCATAGAGTCAGAAGGTTCTCAACAAGCCACTGAAGGAGAAAAATCATCAGTTTTTATCCGGGTGTGGACCTTATGTGCTACAGTACTGACCAGTCAGACAAGATACACATATTGATACAACAGTGGTATTAATTAGAAGGTGAACAACCACTTCTGATTGGATATGAGTTCTACATAGTGGGATAGAATACGTGCCTGGTACTCTAAATTTATTTAATAGACTATAGCCAGGAGATCACAGGACATATGAAGAATGTACTACTTCTGGTGTGGTTTTTGTTGTTGAATGGAAATGTAGTCAAACTGACTTCTAAATATTTACATTTATACATTGTCTTAGTTCAATTTTTATTGCTGAGATAAAACACCATTGAAGGGTTTCTAGCCAGCCCAAGCATGGCAAACATGGTTCTGGCAGGCCTTTTCCTTCTCCCCTTTTCCCTTTCTCCTCATTAAAAACCATTATATTGCATTCCTAAAGCTAGCCCCCAAGGTCCATTCCCTTATTTGGCTACTTCCTCCCCCTGAAGTTGACTACCAAGGTCCAGCTCTCAAAGTATTGAAGCCCAGCAATCAAAAAACCCTATTTGGCCACTTTAATTAACATGCTGAATCAAAATTGACCAACTCATCCTAACATGGGGTTTCCCTTTTACCTTTATAACCTATGGGCCAAATCTGTCTCCTCTCTATCCAGAAACAAGTATCCCTCCCTTGTTTCCATCCTCTTCTTTTTAATCCTCTATCTCCTGTCTTTGTCTCTTATTCCCCATCCTTTTTCCCTCTGGGGCAAATAAATCTCCTTTGTACTAAGAACTTGGTCTTGAGATGTTCTTATGCTGACCAAAAGCACCTTGCAAAGGAAAAAGTTTATTTTTAACCTTACAATGAGGAAATGGAAAGTAGGAAACTGGAGGGGGCAGGAACTGAAGCAGAGACCATAGAGGAATGCTTCTTACTGGCTTGCTCATCATGGCTTGCTCAGCACGCTGTCTAATACAACCCAGGAGTACCTTCTGAGGGGTGGCACAATCCACTTTGGTCTGGCTGACCCTCCCATATCAACCATTAATCAGGAAATGCCCCACAGAATGCATTCAGTCCAATCTAATGGTAGCATTTTTTCAACTGAAGTTCTCTCTTCCAAGATGACCCTGGCTTATTTCAAAATTACAAAAAACTAACCAATATAATTGACTCCTTGTTAGCTTGATACACAAACACATCACTATTAAACCATAACATTTTATTTATCCTAAGATCTTATATTAATATCAATATCAAAATCAAAATATAAAACACATTTTTTGTTTGTTTTTCAAGACAGGGTTTCTCTGTGTAGCTTTTGCGCTTTCCTGGATCTCGCTCTGTAGACCAGGCTGGCCTCAAACTCACAAAGATCCACCTGCCTCTGCCTCCCAAGTGCCCGGCCAATATCACAATATAAAATACATTTCAACTTTTAAAAGTCCCATAATCTTTAAACACTTCAACACTTTAGAAGTTAAATCTCCTTGAAATAGCCAAAGACTCTCTGAAACTCAAAAGTCTCTTGACTGTGGGCTCCTGCAAAATAAAAATTAATGCATTCTATTAAGCATAGTCATACAATCTTAAAAAGAAAAATACAGCATTATAAAGTAATTGAGTAAACAAAGCCCATTGTCTTTCATTATGCAGAATCTAGTCAACAATATATGTGTATATATATATATATATAAAACAAATGTACTCGTGGGTGCAATATAACTCGAGGAAAAGAGAAGCAGGAAGCCTAAACACAAGGTGATGAGGAAGGTCTGAATGCAGGTAGTGGACATGAGTTATGAGAGGGAACATGAGACCAATTGCTTCTCTAGTTCTGTTTCTACCATGCATTTTTGGTTTGGGTGGTAGGTAAAAGCATAACACAGACTCAACAAACACTGAAAATGTCAAATTGAATGTGACACTCCACAGCTTCCATTCCAAATGCCTATTCTAACTGTACAGGAGTCCACCGAGTTGTATGGACTTTGGCGTGTGGTTAATTTTTGTGTGTGTTAAGCTTTTTGTAATACATTTTATAAAATAAAAAAGCAGTTTCGTACCTCTTATTATGAGAGGGAAGAACTAGGGTTCAGTAACAATCCAAACAAACCAAAAAAGAAAAAAAGAAAACCTTCCATTGTGCAAATTAAATTCTGTAGTCAAATGTCCTTTGTCTGGGACTTACCTCTGGGCTGCAAAGGCCTTGGGCAGCTCCGTTTCTGAGGCTCGGCAATTCCAAGTACACAAAGCTCATCCTCTGTGTTAGGATCTTCTGTGAATTTCACCCGATTCTTCAGCCCTAGCTGTCCAGAACTACAGATTTTCAATTGATAATATCACATATACCAAGGACCCCACACAGTCTTTGAGGTCCTCACAAACTTCCCTCTGAAACTTCAAAAACCAGGCCTTGACTGCCTGCAACACACTCAATGTTCTTGTCTTCTAAGTTCATACATCTCATTAAGCTCAGAACACTCAACATTTTCATGCCTAAATTTCAAACAACATCACAATCCTCCTCCAAACATGGTCAGGTCTATAATAGCTGTAGCACCAGGATCCTGGTATCAATTTTTGTCCTTTCTTTGTTTTATATTGCTGTAATAAAGCACTATGACTGAAAGTAACTTGTAGAGGAAAAAAGTTTATTTCATTTTATAGCTTACAGTCCATCAAGAAGAGAATTCAGGACAGGAATTGATGTGGAGATAATGGAGAAACACTGGCTTGGTCACCTTGCCTTCTTATGTAACCAAGGAGTACTTACTTGCCCAGGGATAGTTTAATTCACAGGGAGTAGAGCCCTCCCACATCAATCATTAATCAAGTAAACACCCAGAGACTTTCCCACAGCCCAATCTGATGGAGGCATTTTTTCTCAATTGAAGTTCCCTCATTCCATATGACCCTGCTTGTGTTAAGTTGACAAAAAACAAAAACACAAAGATCAAACCATCGCCAACACACCAGTGCTGCTCCCAGCCTTGATCAAAGTAGCTTATATCTAAAGCAGGTGGCTCTTAATGCAGGGAATGTTAACTAGTCGAAATACTTAGAATGAGTGACATTCCAATACTCACCCACAAATGGGATATCGATATCACCCCGGCCCAAGAAACATTATGGAAAGGGGAGCAGAAAGATTATAAAGGGGCAAGGATGAGGATGGGAACGAGCACAGCAGAATGAGGTCTTATGGGTATGACACCGCTGGAGCAGCCATGAGCTCACGGCAGCTGTGGCTACCCGCATTGGATCCACACACACATACCAAGAAATGAACAAAAAACCAGGAAAGCAGGAATGGGACTGGTTGGGAAGAAGCAGGTCAGGAGGAATGAAGACGGATAAGAAAGGGTAATACATATGGTTGTGGTACCTTTAGATATATGTATAAAGCTCTCAAAAATTGAAGATCATAAACAGCTAAAACTTTACAAAATGATTACCTAGGAGCATGACAGGGCTGCTTTCATACCTGGGCTGTGAGAACTTCTGTCCAGACTCTCAGTTGTGAAATGATGGAAATATTTAATTTTTTTTTGAGACAGGGTTTCTCTGTGTAGTTTTGGTGCCTGTCCTGGATCTTGCTCTGTAGACTAGGCTGTCCTTGAACTCACAGAGATCTGCCTGGCTCTGCCTCCCAAGTGCTGAGATTAAAGGCGTGAGCCAAAGTCATGCGGCTGGAAATATTTAATTCTAAGTTGGGAGCATGATCAGAATTCCCGCTTATATATGATAACTCCTAGAACCAATGGAGCAAAAGATGAGTTTTTAAGAATGTTTGAAGTAGTGTTGAGAGCAGCAGTAAGCTAACGTAATACTGTGGGTTCCTATCAGTAACAAAATAGATACATTGTTGAAAACTCATACAACAAAAACTATAAAATGATCTCTAATAGCAGGAGGTGATTTTCAATGGAAAATGTTGAGTTATAACACGAGACCAAGTCTGGATGTTTTGTAAACCCATAAGGTAATGTAACACAAGTTAATTCCAGCGTTTGCTGGCACAAAAATATAATAAACAGAGCAGAGGAAGCCCCAGGGACTTCAAAATGCTAGTGTATGGTGGCAGACAGGAACAGAAGCTGTCTTCCCATGGGATATGCCAACATAGCTCCTTTAACGATGGCCACCATAATACCACTGTAAATGTGAGTTTCAGAGGCTACAGCAGCAAGTCATTCTTGTATTATTCCTTATTGACATTGATGAGTCAAATGCTTTTAAGAAAATTTCAGTTCTTTGAAAAATTTCTTCAGGAATATTCAGCGAAGCAGAATTCTTTCATAACCAGAAATGTTGGCAAGTTGCCCTGATAAAAATTGTTACCACATTGTGATAAACTTCTGGAAGCCACGTTAATCAAATCACAAGAAAATGTCATTCCCTTAAAAGAAATATTAGCTACCAACAGGCTGAATCACTGTTAGTTATTCTAAGTCACGGGTCCGACTGAAACCCAGTACCTGGTCTGTAATAACCAGCAGCAGATAAGTCAGCTCGAGTCACAGTGATTTGGCTGTCCTCTGTAAGAGACACAGTTAATATGAAAATACTCAATAGCACCTGCTTAGCATGTTTGCCTCCACGCACGACTTCCAGGTTCTTTGTAAGTTTGCCAAGTGTTTTCAAATGAGTCCCCTGGGAAAATGAACTATCAGTAATTTTTGAGCATTTTCTCAGGCTGATAGGAGAGGAGCCCTTTGATCACTATGACGGAGCCCGCACTTCCGAGTTTCGGAGCACAGAGGAACCTTATGTTTGTGCAGCTAGGCAGAGCTGTGTGCCAGCACTGGGTGTTTTTCTGTCTTACTAAAACTAAAAGCCAAATCTGTGACCTGCATCTTGCTGCTTTAAAACCACAGTTAGGCCTTTTTCAGTTGCATCTTTTGAAATGCCAGTAATGTGCTCTTTTCCATTACCTGTCTCAACTGCATCCTCTTTCCTTCCCATCCAAGCCCTCCTCTCACACTCTACCCTGGGATTATACAAAATTGTAGATTATTCAGATGGGAATATCTTCTTTCTTTCATTGAAAGTAAACTCTGATAGCATATAAAGAACTAAAATTAAGGCCACCTTTCCTTTTCCTGTGTCTTGAAGAGGTGAGAGAAGAAGTGTGACTTAAAAGGATCATGTCTGACGACGGTGGAGAAGAGAAGAAGGGGTTTCACATCAGGAAATCTTGGGAGGAAAAGCTGCTTGTTCTTGGGCGGTGTTCGGTTTCTTGTTGCACGGAGGGCATAAGTTCCGCTAATTAAGATGAAAGCCAACCCCGGATGCCCATGACACTCTTTTTTCCTCCTAGGTTGAAGAGCAAATCTGTCATGTTAACTGTAGCTTTCCTTTCATTGGGTCTAATTTCTAGATTGAATTACAGGGTGGTTTTTGTGTCTTTGCACTGAAAATAAATCAACTATAATTTAAAAAATTATTCAATTGTTTGACTCTTGCCTATCATAACAGTATTGAGAACTGGTGTTTCTACCTGTGAAATGTGGGTATTTTTATTTGAGAGAATAATTCCAAAGATAAATTCTTTGAAGAAAAAAAGCTGGTGTCTGAGAGAGGAAATTTGAGCTTTGTAGGAGTTAGGGAGCTAAGAGAAATGTGGCCATCGGGATGTGTGGAAGGTGGCTTCTGCTGGATTCATGCAAGCAAGGACTTTGACAAATGTATTTTATTTCTTAAATTGCCGATGCATGCTACATAAGCACTGTACAGAGCTTTCGTGGTTCCAAGGAGAACTGGATTAAGTGTAGAACACATTTCTGGTCATTTCTGCCACCTTGATTTCTACAGTTGATTACATTGTAACATAAGGTCTCCCCACCAAGCCATAATAACAGCATTGCCCCTCCTATGGTGCTTAGAAGACATTTAACTTCAAGAGTAGGAGCAGGCTTCCATGGACTCTGCTGTGCCCTGACTTCTCAGGAGAGTGCTTGGTGAACAGTTTTGCCCTGCACACACACCAAGAGTGCAGAGTTTGTTTGACCATCTTTAGCTATGTAATGTTTAACTAAAGAATTACAAACATCAGATCAGATCATGAGTTCAAATACATCAGTTACTGTCAGTGTTGGGTGGGAGATGCTTTCCTCGATGGCTAACTTCCTGCCATGTCAACTTTGTTGTTTTCACCAGCAGAGGCTTGTGGGAAGTGTTATGAATTCCACCAATATTCTTTGAGGCACAAAGTAATCTCCAGATTATAATAGAAATCTCCATATGAATTACAGTGTATATAACTATAAATAACTCACATTTCACGTGCTGTTCAGTTTCACATTATATATTTTATGATTCTTGAATGTTAAGGGGAATAAAACCAGAACGAAATACAATTTTTTAAAATTACAGAAAATATATTGGGTGTAAATTATCAAAAACATTATAGCCACAACACTTCCTTTTTGCCTATGAAATCTACCCTTCACATAGAAGCATTTGCAAAAGAATATGATGTACAGCATGAAAGTCCAGCCATTGTCTTGGTTAAGCCTTGTAAAAATCACAGTTGCTCTTCCAAATGAACCACTTTACTCCCAGGCACTGGTAACAATAGTCGGACCCTTATGGTTGTCGTTTCTGTTTCCTTTTTAGTTTCTTTTTTTTAATTGAAAATAATTTTTTCTTCATACAATATACTGTGACTACAGTTTTCTCTCCTTCATATCCTCCCAGATTCTCCCCACCCCTCCACCCTGCCAACTCCTTGCCGTCTTTCTCTCTCTCTCTTTAGAAAACAAACAAACAATTAAATAAAAAATAAAAGAATAAAACAAAACATACAGAAAAACAAAGATGCATGAGAAACGCATATACACAAAGGCACGGAAAGCCCATGAAAACAAAAAATTAGAAACTGTAATATATAAGCAAGTGACCAGTAAGGTATAAAATGCCCCCTTCCCCAGTTATGAGACAAAATTTCTTCAAAACTACCATTGAGTTTGATTTTGTGGTAGCCATTTACTGCTGCTGGGCATGGAGCTAGCCCTTAAATGTGACTTGTATACCTGGTGAGACTCCATCCTTTGCCAGCAGTTATTAACTGAAGATAGTTTCTTGTTTAGGAATGATGGGGCATTGTGTCATTTTCCTCTCGGCACTGAGAATCCATCTGGCTTGGACCTCTGCAGGCTCCGAGCATGCTGCTACAGTCTTTGAGTCCATATGTGTGTCAGTTCTGCTGTGTCTGGAAAACACCGTTATCTTGGTGTCTTCCATGCCCATGGCTTTTATAATCCTTCTGCTTCCTGTTCTGTATGACTCCCTGATCCCTGATGAAGACATCCCATTTAGGACTCAATGCTCCCAGGTCTCTCACTCTCTGCACAATGTCCAGTTGAGGGTTCTTATTTTAGTTCACATCTACTACAGGAAGAAGCTTCTCAGCAACTCACTGATCTAAGGGTGGAGCAGAATGCCATTAGGGGTCATTTTATTGCTGTGGTCCTTTAACAGAGCAGTAGTATTTGGGTTTCTCCTAGGTTCCTGGCCTATGTAGTCTCAGGTTCTTGGCCACCCAAGCAGTATCAGGAATGGGTTAGTTCTCATGGAGTGGTTCTTAAATCCATTTAGAAAGTAGTTGGTTACTCAACAACGTTTGTGTGACTATTGCACCAATGAGTCATGCAGGCTGGTCACCATTGTAAATTGCAGGGTTTGTAGCTGGGTTGGTGTAGCTTGAGTTTTTCTGCCTTGCCCACAGTCAGGACAAATCTTTGTCACCCGCCAGTCCCACAGCCGCTCAGACCCAACCAAGTAAACACAGAGACTTATATTGCTTACAAACTGTATGGCCGTGGCAGGCTTCTTGCTAACTGTTCTTATAGCTTAAATTAATCCATTTCCATAAATCTATGCCTTGCCACGTGGCTGGTGGCTTACGGGCATCTTCACATGCTGCTGGTCATGGCGGCGTCTGGCAGTGTCTCTCTGCCTCAGCCTTCTGCTTCCCAGAATTCTCCTCTCTCCTTGTCCCACCTACTTCCTGCCTGGCCACTGGCCAACCAGTGTTTTATTTATTGACCAATCAGAGCAATTTGACATACAGACCGTCCCACAGCAGGTTGGTATTTATCTTTCTACTCAGGTAGTGTGCAGGGTACCTTCTGGTGCTATGAGCTCCAGTGAGTGGGGGTGACAACTTCGGTTAGGCATCAGCTAGACTTCTCCATATTCAATGAGATATGGAAATGTTGTCTTTAGCAATAGGGCTATACAACGTTTGTAGAAAGCAACCAATAGCCTGAGTTGTTTAAGCATAGCCATGGAACCCTTTGACAGCAACTTAATTAGAAGTTTCACTTGGTGGTGAGAGATATCTAGTTGTAGCTTTGTCTTCCCTGTTGCTTGAATTTAGATTACTTTTGTTTATGTGTATATTTTAAGAAGCTTCTATTGTATTAGGTTCCCATATGACCACTCAAATGGTCCTTGGTTTTAGTTGTCTCTCCCTATATTCCCTCCCTGTAACCCCTCTTCCCATTGTAGACTTCCCATTCATCATTCATAATTGCCTATTGTATTTCCTCTGCTTAGGGAGATTGCCCCCGATCCCTTACTCTATACTCAACGTCTATGTTTACGTCGATTGTGCCCTGCCTATTGAAGGGCTAAATGCTAATGTGATATCTAAGAGAACATATACCATATCTGTCTTTAGGGATCTGGGTTACTTCACTCAGGATGATTATTTTCTAGCTCCATCTATTTACATACAATTTTCATGATTTTATTTTTTTAATGGCTGAGTAATATTTCTTTCTGTAAATATACAACATTTTCATTATTCATTCATCTGCTGATGGACATCTAGGCTGTTTCCAATTCCTGCACATTATAAGTAGAGCAGCAATGAACATGGTTGAGCAAATGTTGTTGTGATAGGATGTAGAGTCCTTTGGGTATATACCCAAGAATGGTATACCTGGATCTTGACATGGATCTTTTCCCAGCTTCCTGAGGGACCACATACTGATTTCCATAAAGGGTGTATGAGTTTGCACTGTCCCCCTCACCCCATGTTGTTGTCAGCATGAGCTGTCATTTGTTTTATTGATCTTAGCTATTCTGACTGGTGTAAGATGAAATTTTTTTTTTTTTTGGTTTTTCAAGACAGGGTTTCTCTGTGTAGCTTTGTGCCTTTTCCTGGAACACACTTGGTAGCCCAGGCTGGCCTCCAACTCACAGAGATCCGCCTGCCTCTGCCTCCTGAGTGCTGGGATTAAGGCGTGTGCCACCACCACCCGGCAAGATGAAATCTTAAAGTAGTTTTGATTTTCATTTCCCTGATGACTCAGGATATTGAACATCTAAGTGTTTCTCATCCATTTGTGTTTTGTCTTTTGAGAACTCTGTTTAGTTCTGTACTCCATTTTTTATTGGGTTTTTTTTTTTTTGAGGTTCAATATTTTAGTTCTTTATATATTTTAGGCAATAGTCCTCTATCAGTTGTGTAGTTGGTTAAAAAAGTTTCCTATTCTGTAGCATGCCACTTTGTCTGAATGACCATGTAGAAGTTTCTGAGGTTCATGGGGTCCCATTTATCAATTGTTGTTCTTAATGCTGTACTAATAGTGTTCTGTACAGAAAGTCTTTTCCTGTGCCAACGAGTTCAAGATATTTCCCCATTTTCTCTTCTATCAGATTCAGGGTATCTGGCCTTATGTTCATGTCCTTCATCCATTTGCAAATGAGTTTTGTGCACAGTGATTAAGCATGGATCTGTTTGCATTCTTCCACATGCAGCCATCCAGTTTGACCAACCCCATTTGTTGAAGATGCTGTCCTTTTTCCAGTGTGTGTTTCTGGCTTCTTTATCAAAAAATCTCATGTCCATAGGTGTGGACTTATATCTTCCATTCAATTTCATCAATCAACTTATCTGTTTTTATGCCAATGCACTGCTGTCTTTATTAATATAGTTCTATAACACAATTTGAGATTGGGGATGGTGATCTCTCCAGAAGTTCTTTTATTACTCAGAATTGTTTTAGCTATCCTGTTTTTCTGTGTGTATATATGAAGCTGAAAATTGTCCTTTCAAGTTCTGTGAGGACATGTGTTGTAGTTTCAATGGGGATTCTGTTAAATGTGTAGATTGTTTTTAGTACGATGGCCATTTTCACTGTATTAGTCCTACAGAGCCATAAACATGGGAGATTTTTCCATCTTCTGATATATTCTTCAATTTTTCTTTAATGTCTTAAAGGTTTTTTTTTGTTTTGTTTTGTTTTTTTTACCATACAAGTCTTTCACTTGAATTGTTACAGTTATTCCAAGATTTTTTTAAACTATTATGAAAGGTACTGTTTCCCCTAATTTCTTTCTCAGTCTGTCATTTGTTTTTAGAAAGAATACTGATTTTTGTATGTCAATTTTGTATACTGCTACTTTGCTAAACGTGTTTATTAGCTGTATATGTTTCCTAGTGGAATTCTTAGGGCCTTTTTATGTATACAATCATATCATCTACAAATCAAGGTATTTTGACTTCTTTTCCTATGTATATCCCTTTGATCTCCAGTTGTCTTACTGCTGTATCTAAGACTTAAAGTACTATATTGAATATGTATGAAGAGAATGGAAAATCTTGTCTTGTTCCAGATTTTAGTGGAAATTCTTTGAGTTTCTCTCCCTTCAGATTGATGTTGGCTGTAGGCTTGTTGTAAATCGCCTTTATTATGTTGTGGTATGTGCCTTATATTCTCAGTCTCTCCAGAACTTTTATCATGATTTTTGTCAAAGACCTTTTTGCATCTAATGAGATGCCTTCTGTCAGTTTTTGTGGTGGACTACATTTATCAATTATGTATGTCCAATCATCCCTGCTTCTCTGGAATGAAGCCTACTGGAACAAGGAAGATGATCTTTTGATGTGTTCTTGGATTTGGTTTGCAAGTATTTTACTGAGAATTTTTGCATCTATGCTCATAAGGGTTGACCTCTTCAGTTTGAATTTTCCTTCTAGCAGAGGGATTTGTAGGTAGATTTTCCTTAAATTTGGTTTTATCATGGAATGCTTTCCATAATGTCCCAGATTTCCTATATACATTGTGGTTGGATATTTTTAAATTTAGCATTTTCTTTGACTGATGTATCCATCTCTTCTACCTTGTCTTCAATGCATGAAATTTGCTTCTTCATGTTTTGCTTACCTCTGAGGTTTTTGCTTGACTTCCTCAACTTTCCATTTCCAGTTTTATCTGTTTGGTTTGCCTTTGTGATTGTATTGCTACTTTTGTGTTGTGAATTGTTTTCATTATTTCATTCAACTGTTGGTGTTTTTATAGACATCATTAACAGATTTATTCTTATCCTATTTAAGATCCTTGAACTTCATAATAGCTATTTTGAAGTACTTGTGCTTCAGCAGTATTCCATTTCTCAGGACCTACTATATACGATTACTGGATTCTGGTGGAGGCAAATTGTTTTGGCTATTAGTGATTCTGTTTTTGAGGATTTGGGGTTTGAATGGTTGCAATTCTAGATATTGATATCCAGTCTTGTCTTTGTTGTGTGGGTACTCTGCTCTTTTGTTTTCTCTTGTCCTTTCTGCATCTCAGGAAAATGTGGTGGTTGTGGGTTGCCTGACAGGGAATGCTTCTGCAGGTTGGTATGTGGGAGAGAGTAATAGAGATAGGACTTGGAGAAAAGGCTTAGAGAAGTTTCAGGAAAGACCTAGGGGGATCCTGTTCAGACCTAGAGATTGTATCCACAGAAAATTGAAAGTGTGATGGAAGGACATCCTGCAAGTAGATTGTAGTAAGCCAAAGAAATATCTGGAGAGACATGGATGAACGACCATGGAGCCATGGGTCTGAAACGGGTTGGCGTCTCCAGTGAATGAAGTCGAGGTGGGAAGAGGGGCACCTATAAGCAGGTTATGGCTGGGCTGAAGGTGATAATGGAGAGATAGTAATGGAGAACAGGAAGGACAGTGCGATTCACATATCTGAGTCCCTGATAGACGTAACCACTAGGGAACTTGGGTAGAAAGTGTTCCTAGGTAGTGGGGGTCTGACACAAAGTAATGGAGATGAGCTAGAAGTGGGTAGTTAGAGGGTACACTGGAAGGAGAAAAACTGGGTCCTCTCCAAGGTTTGGTGGAGTCCCCCAGAGTGGAGGTAGGGTGGGAGGACAAGCCCCTGAAAGCAGGTGGGGCTGGGCATGAGACTAGAGAGATTGCGATAGAGGACAGGAAGGAGAATGCAAATATCCTGAGTTTCAGCCTGGTGTGACTGACACAAAGGAATAGAAGGAAGAAGGATGGTTGGATCCACTGCATGGTTTGGTAGCATCCACTGGGAGTGGAGGTAGATGGAAGGACAGGCCCTTGAAATTGATCTGCTACAGAGCTGGGGATAAGACTGGAGTGACTGTGTTGGAAGACAGGAAGGAAACTGGAAATTACCTAACTGAAATGGCCCTGGGGATCCCAGTAGTTCCTCACACAAAAGAACAGGGCTAGGATTGAGGGTGGGGCAGTCTGAGAACTCCGTGCTTTCTTTATAGGTTTACCTGCCATCAGTGCATTTTAAACAATACATGGTTAACTTTGCGTGTCAGAAATTTTATGAAATAGAATTGCATTTTCTGTATCCTGCATCTGTTTCTTTCGTTGTAGTTTCTGCTCATAGATCCTTCCTGCTGGTGGATGTCAACGATGTGCTTGTTACCATTTCTGCACAGTGCTGCATTGTCAGTTCACGCTAGGATTTGTTTCTTGACTTCATAGTCAGTGAGTTTCAAGGTGTTTCCAATCAGGTCTCTTATACTTCCTTTATAACATACGTTTTCCATTTTGTTTTGGAATTTCTGAAGTTATAAAATATTCTTCTGCACCACCTTCTAAAATATTAGTTAATTTTCATGTGGGTAGTAATTCATTTCCACTTTCTCCACATATGTTTAACAACTGCCATAGTTCCACTCATTGAAAAGTTCAGATTTTCTCCATTGTTTTTCAGTATCTTTTGGGCAATATGCCTGGTGTCCTTTTTTTTCTTCTCTTTTCTTTTTCAGCTTCCACTAAACTAACTTTCTGTTCATTTGACACTCACATATCTCACTCTAGCACTCCTCTGTCCTAACTATCAGAAGAATTAAAATCTACCTGTGCTGTGGAGCAATCCTTTTCTACACTATGTATATGTATTACTCTCATTTGCTAATAAAAAGCTGATTGGCCAATAGCTGGGCAGGAAGAGATTGAGCTCCAGAGCTAGAGTAGGAGAATTCTGGGAAGAAGAGTTGAGTCAGAGAGTTGCTGGCAAATGGAGAGAAGATGAGAATGTTATACTGAGAAAAGGTACCAAGCCAGGTAACTAAACATAGATAAGAATTATGGGTTAATTTAAGTGTAAGAATTACACTCGTTTAGCTAGTAATAAGCCTAAGCTATCAGTCGAGCATTTATAAGTAATATTAAGCCTCTGAGTATTTGGGACAGGATGGTTGGGACAAAAAATGTTGGACTACTGTGAAAGTAAAGCTTGCTCTACTTGTTCATCAAGAATATCCTGATGACTCTGACCCTCTATAGCTCAACGTATTTTTCATTTGTTTTGTTAAGTTCCATTAGTGGGAGAATTTAATTTTTATATGTATTAACTTAAAGATTAATTGGAGTAAATTTATACAGAGTATTGAATCTTCTAATACATAAACATGATTTATGTTCAGGTAGATTTTCACAAGCATATTTTAATAGAATCATTTAAATATTTTTATATAGATATTAGCCAACTTCTCAGATTTATTCTGTTACTTTATGTTTACCTGCTGTTATAAATAGTACCTTCTAAGGTATTCATTTTCAGGATTGGAGAGATACTTTAGCGATTAAGAGCACTTGCTGCTCTTGCAAAGGACCCCATATCATCTCACAACACTCTGTAATTCCAGTTCCAAGGGAGCCAACACCTCTTCTGGCCTGTACAGGTACCAGGCACACATGTGCTGCATATACATACATACAGACAAAGCAAAACACTCATATACATTAAATAAAGTAAATATGCTTTTAAAAATTAAATAAATAAAATAAAACACTCATTTTAACTCTTTGTTGGTACCATATTGGAAATATAAGATTATTGTATATTAATTTTTGTATCTATGCTCCAGCTGAAATATTACTTTTACTGTTTCTTCTTCTCTTTTTAATTTTTATCTTTTGTGTATGGGCATTTTGCTGCCTGTAAGTCTGCACACAACATTAATGATTAGTGCCTGCAAAGTCTAGTAGGGGGCATCAGATCCCTTTGAATATAGAGTTATAGATGGTTGTGCATCACTATGTGGGTGCTGAAAATAGAACAGAGAAAGCCATAAATCAAGGCAAATTTAAAATACATTGTTGGGTACATCAGAGAGGCAGGTACACTGAGATGAGGGAAGCTTTTCTATAGGCCAAAGATGAAATTTGATGACATTCTTAGCTTTTGGATTTGGTAGATGCTAGTTGCCTGCTAAGTTAATAGATTCTAAAATGTTTTTTTGTTTAAATCTATTATCATAAGATGCTAAGTCTGACACAGGTCAGGGCAAGGAATAGCTTTTCTGGAGGGCCAGAACTTGGCACAAGCTAAGGTAAAGTCTCTGGACCTGCAACTTTCCAGTCTCTTCACAGTACTGAATTTCAAACCAGCCAATCAGTCTCTACAGACACAGATTTCACTTAAGAGTTTTCGTTCACAGCCAGATGCAGCTTCTTTTCAGAAGTTTTTATTCACTATGTTTTATTTTTATATTCAATGTACTCAACTTCACTTCCTAAATCTAAAGAAAACTTGTAGTCTTTAGAATGATATAATTTGTTGATGTCACAAATAGTCTGTGCGTGTATTCACTGGTGTGATTAACTTGACTTTTCCTCATCCACCCTATCCTTATTTTATTTTGGTCTCAGTGCTCAGTTCTTTAGATTTGCATGATGAGGTAAAATGAATGGGTGGCTATTTATCTTTTTCCATGTTCTCAAGTATTGAAGTTTCTTAACCACGTAGCACAATGTAGCAGAAAGAATGTAATTACAGACAGTAGAAACTCTCTTCTATGTCCACAGGTTTTTGTCCCAACCTCCTCCCAGAATAGAGCAGGCAGACAGCAAAGAGTACAAATGGGAGGAACTTTGTCAGTTGAGGATTAACAACCTTTAAATAGGATAAACAACTTAGAGTTAAACGAAACAGGTTTGAACTGTCAGCACCAGGTGATGTTAAGCGGAGCTGTAATATTTGCTCTTAAACCTCACAGCTTCAGGAAGTGTTATGGCCCTTCAAGGTATCAGTTAAAGCGGTTCTTTACAGGTCAAGTCTCTAGGTCAGGGGTAGCAGCTCTCAAAGCCTGGAGACACAGGTCTAGGAGGCTGGAAGCTGTCACAGGGTTGACTTCCCCTTTGCAGCCCAGCCAAGTACAGCCTTGGAGACTGAGACAGGAATGTGTCAAGTCCTAGGGGCTGATTCAAACAAGCTTCCTTAAAGGGCAAATCTTCCCTCTCTATGACCTACTCTGGTGGGAGCTGATCTCTGAAGTCCTCAGGCTTCTTTTGACAAGAGCAGAAATCCCTGGGGCCTGACTCCCAGCCAGAGACAAGAGAAGGGCTCTGAAGTCTTCTTTTCTATTGGCTTCTGCAACAGCTCTTACTCTGCAGCCCTTGATCATCTAAATTTATAGATGTGCCAGAGTGCCAGCTGGGCCCTTACTTGCTGCATGTGGGTGTGCTGGTTACTTTTTGTCAATTTAACACAAGAGTTAAATTGTCTAGAATCATTTGGGAAGAGAGATCCTAATTGAAGGATTGTTTGTAGACAATCCTGTGGTGGATTTTCCTTCTTTCTTTCTTTCTTTTTTTTTTTGGTTTTTTCGAGACAGGGTTTCTTTGTGTAGCTTTGCGCCTTTCCTGGAACTCACTTGGTAGACCAGGCTGGCCTCGAACTCACAGAAATCCGCCTGCCTCTGCCTCGAGAGTGCTGGAATTAAAGGCGTGCGCTGCTGCTGCTGCTGCCGCCGCCGCCGCCGCCGCCACCCGGCTGGATTTTCTTAATTAATGATTGATGTGGGAAGACCCAGCTAATTTATGGACAGTGCATCATGGAGCAGGTGCTCCCGTAATGTATAAGAACTCAAGCCTCATGGTGCAAGCCAGTGCCAACCATCCTCCATGGCCTCTGCCTCAGTTCCTGCCTTCAGGTTCCCACCCTGACTTCCCTTCATGATTTGACTGTGATCAGGGTACTTAAGCCAAATAAAACCTTTGTTCTACAAATTACTTATAGTCAGGTGTTTTACTACAGCAATAGAAAGCAAACTAAAGATATGGGTATGCAAATAAGGTGAAGAAATAGGACCAATCAGGAAAGGCTCTTTAAACCTGATGCAAGTGAGGGGAAGAATCCTGAGCCTGCCAAAAGTACCCAGAAATCCACAATAAGGTGCACAGGTTTCTGACTCCAGCATAGGTCGGGGAACTCATAAGAAAGGGTCTCTCTATTCCTAGTCTTTATGGTGACCCTTGCCAGCAGTTTGCTGCTTCCTGGCTGCTTCCTTCAACTGGGGATTTCACTCCATGTTCTCCCAGGCTCCTTTGCCTTCCAGACTTGAGCTCTGTGTGGAGTGCAGGTTCCAGCTAACCCTAAGAATTTGTTCTGTCTTGTTTCTTTTCACTCTTGGCACACAGCGAAGCTACATCTCCCTATTTCTTCAGTTGTAGAGAGCAGTGTGACTAAATACCAACCAATGGGATGTAGCCTGCACACGTCAGAAAACTATTATTGAAGACACTTTTCTGTTACCTGAATGAACACCCAACAGCAGAATGGAAAGAAATGTTTACTTGGGCTTATGGTTTCAGAAAGTCTCAGTTCATTCCAAAGAATGGAAGGAAGGCCTGGACAAGTGGCTTACCAGGATCCTGTGACAGAGGCTTGTCGTATCACAGCATTAAAGGATGGAGTACATGGCTATAATTGCCAAAGGCCTGCCACCACTGACCTACTTCTGCTAGGTAGGTCTCAGCTCCTGAAGGTTCCACAGCCTCCCCAATGATGCCACCTGCTGGGGAACAAATGCTCCAAACATGAACATATGAGGCCATTTTATATTCAAACCATCCGTGAAAGGCTGGGTCATGTGAACTAATCATACTTCATTTCTTTTTCTTACAAGGGATGATTAATGTGTAGAGGACTGCTGTTGAATAGGAGGACCGACTTCTAAACTTCTTTAGTATAGTAGGATAAGTGTGGTGGACAACAACTAATTATGTATTGTAAGATAGTAATAGACTATTGAATGTTCCTTACATAAAAAAAATAAGTATCTAAGGTTATAGATATACCAATTGTTCTAACTGAATAATCACACATTGTACAGAAGAACTGAAAAAATCATGCTATATCATATAAATATAATTCTGATGGATCATTAAAAATAAGAATATGTCAAAATTTATGCCTAAAATATCAATAATATGTCTTTACTTTCATTGCTATACAATAACATAAACATTTTATTTTTATTAAAGCTATAGAGAACTTGGAACAATATAAGCCATATTTGGTGAATGATTATAGTTGTAAGATATTACTGTAATTTTTATTTTTTTTGTATTTTGTTTTTTGAGACAGGGTTTCTCTGTGTAGCCCTGGCTGTCCTGGAACTTGCTCTGTATGCGAGGCTGGCCTTGAACTCAGAGACCCACCTGCACTTGCCTCACAGGTGGTGGGATTAAAGGCGTGTGTCACCCCCACCCCAGCATATACCACTGTAATTTAATATACTCTCAGGATTTTATTGGGCTATCAATTACAATTTATAAAGAAACTTAACTCTATTTTTTATGTTAACTAACATAAATCCACACACAGAAATCCACAAAAATGAGGAAAAGCAGTAAAAGAAATGCAATTAAGGGAAACAAGTCACTGCAATTAAAAATTAGACAAGTGAACCATCACACACATACATATAAGAATACATACATGCATACACATATGTTCTAAATATTTTATTTTGAATGGGCAAAGATGTGGCTGTGGGTGAGTTCTTAGAACCTTAGAGCATTTTCTTGTGGGGTCAAAAGGACCAAGTGCACAAGGCTGGCTGGCCACTCTTACACTCTGTACACATGGCTTACTTCCTGCACACCAGAGATCCAGATCTAAAGATCTCATGGTGACTTGAAATGTCCTCACTTCACGTGCTGTCATCTGTTCTATCACACCCAGAAAAATCCAAAGTTGTGCTTGGGGAGGAATAGTAATGAGGCTTCTTCTGAAGGGAGGATTAGTCTAACTCACTCCTAGGACAGCTTTTGAAGAGAAAACACAGAGCAGAAACATGGGAAATATGGGAACACCCCCAGACCCCAGATCAATCTCAGCTATTGTTAGCCCAAGCTGGAGGCATCTTGGGATAGGGAGTGAAATCTGTAGGATCTCTGCTGGACGCCATGCTAAGCATATGAACAGGGAGGTAGGGTCTGGCCTGGCAGCTCTGCACTCAGATTGGTGTGGGGATTGGCATGGCAGACAGCAATGAGACAGGCATGAAAGAAACTCGGTTTGGAATAGTGTGGGACTAAAATAATTAAATTACATCCCTCCTACTTTTCACTGAGCCACTGTGAAGTAATATGTCTTCTCTTCTAAAATGGGTTACTGTAGGCTTGAGTACCTCAGTGGATCAGAGCAAGGAGCAGGGGACCAAGTAACGTTTAAAATTAGAACAGGGCTAGGGGAGACAAAATCACCTTAACAGTGATCTTGCTGGGCAGTGAGTGGGCTTTGTGAAGCAACCAGCCTACAAAGGGACTCAGGGCAAGAGAAGTAAATAGAACTGATTATTTCGTGGTAGCCAACCATATAGTTCAAATAAACTCTAAGCAGTTTGTCAAAAATCAATTTCCTTTTCAATGTGACTTATTCCAAATGGCCACTGATCTGATCGCACAGGGAAATGCTGATATTGATGTGCCTTAGTAATCACTCAATGCTAAAAATAAAAATGTCCATTGTCCCCATCAGCAATCAACATATAGCTTCTAGTGCAAATCAGAGTCAAGAGACCTTTGCCATTCCTGTGAGTATGCCTTTTATTTATGAAAATGATTCTTTCGGTGATTTTGGGATAGAGTGGAAGAAATTTCATTCATTTCAGAAATATATGTAAATTAATTCTGGAGGTTCAGAATATGTGCTGCATAAATACAGGAAAAGGCTTGTAACTAAAAAGAACATAGTATTATATGAATGCATAAATTTCATTGGTAAAAATCAAATAGATAAACATAGAATACTAAAATGTTGGGTTTTTTTTGTTAAAAAAACCCTTTAAAATTTTCAAACACAAGTTAAATAACAGAAGTTTCAAAATAATTTTAATTATAAACAGTAATAGTTTACAACATAGATGATATACTTTGAGAAATCAAAATACAAAGTTTGAACATGAGGATGAACATGATGCATGAGTGTTTATATGTGACTCAAATTAGTTATCTTTATAACTGCAAAATGTTTTATCTAATCACACTTGTAATGATAAATAAAATATATAATGTACAAAAAGAAGTTAGGAAACAATAGCATCAAAAACTCAGGATACAACAAGAGAAAGGGGTGCAGGACAAGTGGAAGTCAAGAAAGATGCAAGAATGGACAAGGGGCCAGAGCTATGGCTCTGAAGTTAGGAGCACTGGCTGCTCTTCCAGAGCATCTGAGTTCAATTCCCAGCACCCACATAGTACCTTACAACTACTTGAAACTCCAGTTCCAAGAGATTCAATACCCTCTTCTGACCTTCTCAGGCACCAGGTTGTGTTCCGTTTTTGTTTTTTCTCAGTATACTTTTCCTCCCCCTTTTCCTCTTTGTTTGACCTATCTGTGACTGAACTTTCCCTACACTAGAGAACGTTGTGTGTGCTTGTGAAGACTGTACATTGTGCCGCTGTTAATGGGGTGTTGTAAGTTCCCCAACTCCATGTGCTCTACACTGCTATTCAGAACAAGAAAGAATGTAGTAAGAATTAGGTTCCTGATACCTAAGTCTCTTTTTCTTAGACTTGAGTCAGCAGAAACAAGAAGCCCAGTGAGATGCCTGTATTTTGGCTTCTGTGACCTTTGTTTATTCACTCAACACTTGTGAACTTTGACCCAATTATCTTTTTTTGCAGCCTTTGTTTTGTGAATCATTGACCCCATAGATA
The DNA here is from genome assembly GCF_004664715.2 of Peromyscus leucopus. Classification (NCBI taxonomy): domain Eukaryota; kingdom Metazoa; phylum Chordata; class Mammalia; order Rodentia; family Cricetidae; genus Peromyscus; species Peromyscus leucopus. The sequence continues at coordinate 88,217,563 of NC_051064.1, forward strand.
ACATAACCCTATCGTGTAGAAATTTTGGAAACATGGAAAAAGAACACTGTAATACATTTCAGTTTCTGCATATGATAGCTACTCAATTTGTTTGTGTGAATCTTGTAAACTTGTCTCCAACTCCTAATCCAGACAGGAAGTGCTTAGTCTTCATGGAACTATTAAGATAAAGGATATACTTATCACATGATCAATTACAGGCGAAGTCTCAAAGATGTATATACTGAGTGACCCAAACGGCTCATTGTAAAACACACTTGTGAGAGTTCACATGCTAAGAGAATACAATAATTATATTTGAAAAACAGAAGCCTGGTGGTTTGAATGAAAATGGCTGACATGGGATCATATGTTTGAATATTGGAATTTGGGGGGAAGGATTTGGAGGTATGGCCTTGTTGGAAGAGGTGTGTCAGTGTGTATGTGTGTGTGTGGGGGGGGCTTTGAGATTTCAAAAGACTTTTGTCATTGCCAGTGTGCTCTTTGCCTCCTGCTTGTGATTCAGAATGTGGGCTCTCAGCTGTTTCCATCACATGGACTCTAACTCTCTGGAACTGCAAGCTCCAGTAAACACTTTGTTCTGTGAGCTGCCTTGGTCACAGGGTTTCTCACAGCAATAGTAAAGTAACCAATGCAGATGGAACACGGAGGTCAAGAATAGGAAAATTTTGTCTTTTAAACTTTCCTCCCAGAAATTTAATTTTTTTCTTTTCGTAATTATTGTACTATTTACTCCCATTAGAGATCCTTATGGGAATCGACTTTGGAATAGTTAAAAGTCACTTAAAGATCCTTGAATTGCTCAGTTAAAATGGATATAAATTCTACATAGCTAAAAGTCAGTTTATAGATATTTATGGCAAAACTCTCAGTAATACCATGTGTCACTTTTAGGTCATTATCTCATTATTGGGCACATAAAAGCATTATTTTGGTTGCTCAAAGGAACCAACACGATTTTTAAAGCTATTCTTTGTTAGAAATGCATTAAAAACTTTGGAAAGTTTTTTTTTTTTTTTGGTCAATAAATAAAACCAGCAGGCTAATTCTTGGTGCATTTTAGAAAGAAGCAGAAGTTAAAGTTGGGGATCATTCAAATGTGTGATTCACAGAGAAGCCAACTCCTTGTGAGAGAGGCTGCCTCACATGCATCATGGGTTTCTGATTTCCCCTTCAAAGGATCTAGGAGGAGAGTTGCAGCTGAGGTCTGTCCACTTGCTTATGGAAAATTACAAGAATACACCTAAATGGGTCACTAGAAACAGAGTTTTACTGCCATGTTTTGTTATCAGAAAACTTAATGTAATTATTATTCAGTACTGTCAACTATATCAAATTAAAGGTAAAATTAATTCCAGAGCCTTAATTTTCTAAAAAATGAAAGAACTAAAATACAATATTACTTCTGATTTCTCTTTTGAAATTTCCCATAATATATTGTCATTATTTTGTTTAAAGGAATTATGGTTCCTAAACAAAAGTATCAAAAGCATTGAATTGCAACCCACTTCTTTAAAATATTAGTCAGATAAATGTTTTCTTAAAATATGATATTTTTTTCTTTTTTCATTTTAATTCTCCCCCTCTTATTTACATAAGAAATACCTTGGGTTGTAGAAATATTTCCCTCCCCAAAGAGCCTAATTCTCTTGTTATGAATTTCATAGTGAATCTCTCTTAGACATATATAGTGGGTCAAAGACTTAAAAATGACACTGGGAGTTATACTCACACTTCAAAATGTCAGCAACACTCAGTTGTATAACATGAAAAGCTAATGTAAAGTCGTGCCCCTAAGTTACAGTCATGGAAGTTATGTTAGGTTTTGGGGTAAGGATAATGACTTTCACCTGGCAATACCACTCAAGAAAGCAACACACACACACATAGAGAGAGAGAGAGAGAGAGAGAGAGAGAGAGAGAGAGAGAGAGAGAAGAGAGAGAGACACACACACAGAGAGAGAGAGAGAGAGAGAGAGAGAGAGAGAGAGAGAGAGAGAGAGAGAAAGAGAGAGAGAGAGAGAGAGAGACAGACAGACACACACACACAGACAAACAGAGAGAGAGAGAGATGGAGATACAGAGGGAAGGAGGTAGCGGGGGAGAGGGAGAGAGAAAAACAATGGAAGTAACTTTCTGAATTCTACCACCAAGCCTCAGATGGAAGACACATTTCAAAGGCAAGGTTTCCAATGCTAATCTGAAAAATGGGCCTCAGTAGAGGGACAGTGCAGAGCATGTTCTAATTACATCATCCTCTGGGTTGCAATTTGAAGTATAATGTAACACACCCCGTGGCCAAAGGATGAACAGGCTTGAGTTACCACTGCATTATTTGGCCGCCCTCATTAGAAACATAAACCGTCTCCACAAGCTGCAAGATAAAACAGGAGAGGCCTGATCATTTGACTCAAACAAAAGCATCTTGGAAGCAACTGCTGTCTTCTACCTGACCCTGGGGTGACTCCTTGTCAGGTCCAGCTGGAGACTGTACCCAGAAGGATTACAAACTGAATTTTCTGAAGCTGCCCTTTTCTCTGACACGCTTGCTGATATGACCATCTTGTTTTTGTTGAAATGATGTGAGACAAATGGTAACTAGGTGCTGAGAAATGCAGCCACGAGGAGCACCACTTCAGACAAGCCCTGAAAGATAAACGTCTTCTGGGATTTACCGCCTGTAAATATTTCATCCAAGTTTCTGTGGCCAAGATCAGTCCAAGGAATTTTTGGAGCACTGATATTTTTTCCTTTCATGTGAAAACACAGTGGGGAAAAAACATGCAATGCAGTCCGTTAATGAAACATTGGAAATTGTTTTTAATAGAGATGGCCACACATATGTAAACATGAAAAAACATGAGCTTTGACATTTGTATTTTCTATCTTAATATTCCCATCACTAATTTCCCTCCATGTTATTATTTTATTGCCCCACCCATTTTGTGACCCAATGCAGAGGAAACCTCCAGGCACACCATGTGTGCTTATCTAACAACATAAGCATGTACAAAGCTCAAGATACATCTCCCACTAGAAAGGGAGAGGTTATCAACACAAAACTAAGGGAAAGCTTTTCTGGCAGCTTAAGTTTGCCTTAAATAGTCTGGATTCACTGTAACCACTATATTTCAAGAAAAGATGCATTTCCTTTTGCAAATGTTTTTTAAGCTGGGAAGTATGTTTATTGTTCCAAAACCATATAGAGAGAGATGTTAGAGAGATAGAGACATAGCTGATAAATAAATACATGATTACTGTTATAAAACATATAGAGATAAATAGAGAGATAGATGATTAATAGATACAGAAATAGGTATAGCTAGCTAGCTAACCAGATGATGGGAGGTAAATGACAGCGGGAGATAGATTCACACACATATAGACAATAGACAGATGATACATAGATTGGATAGAGAGATAAATAAAGAGATATATGATATATATCTGATTGGATAGATAGAGACTTAGAGACATAGAGACATAGATGGTAGATATAGATAATAGACAGATAATAAATAGCTAATAGATAGAGGATAGGTAGGTAGGTAGATTACTATATACTCACCAAGTTAAATGAATTATTTATAAAATTCAAGGGAGATAGTGATTTAGTTCCTTTTATTGTGACAACTATTCTAATATTTCTTGTCAATTAATTAAATGTTGAATGTTCATCTATCCCAGGGCTGTTGGAAAAGACTATTATAAATGTAAACATATACTTATACAAGTGATTCATATTTATATATATTTAAACACGCATAAATATACACATGTAGAGATAGACATTTGTATATGTGTATACATACACACACACACACACACACACACACACACACATGGATATACATGATTACAAACGTGAGGAGGGGTCTAGTGTGCTAACAACAAACCTAAGTGATTGGGCTGGTTAGGTGTTCGACAGCTTGACACAAGCAAGGGTCATCTGGGAAGAAAGACCCTCATCTGAGGAAATGCCCCCATCAGACTGACCTGTAGGTAAATCTGTGGCACATTTTCTTCATTAATGATTGATGTGGGATGGCTTCAATGATTGGGGTGGAGCCATCTCTGGGCAGGTGGTCCTGGCTTGTGTGAGAAAGCAGGCTGAGCAAGCCAGCAAGCAGTATTGTTTCATGGTCTCTGCTTGAGGTCCTGCCTCCAGGTTCTTGTTCTGACCTCATTTCATGATGGAATATGGTGTGGAAGTCTAAGCCAAATAAATCCATTCTTTCCCACGTTGCTTTGGTCATGGTGATTGTCACAGCGGCAGAAAGCAGACAAGGACAGTGATGGCCTGATTAACCTATACCTCTTGCTGGTATTTTCAGAGAAATGGAGGCTTCAGGTTTCCCTTTGTACAGAGAAGTTGAGAAAGGCTACTGGGGAATTATTCCAAAAATAAGAGATGATTAGACTGTACATCTGCTGTGGTCATTCCTAATTTTTTTTTTTTTTTTTTTTTTTGTATTTAAAAACAACTCAAAACAAAATCTGGGCAAACACTAGCGATTGGTCCTTTTGCCTTTTATATAGACTGGTCTGGTGGCACAGTGACATTTTCGTTAAGCTCTATGGACTGAAATCCTCAGGGGAGCACAACACAGCTTGTGATTGGTCCACTAGCCACATTTCCTTAAATCTTTACTCTGCCCCTAATAGCTGCAAGTTTTACTGAGCCTCTGCTATGGTCAGGCTCTGGGCCATCAGAAAGGGGCCTGTGCAGTTCGGTATGTCAATGAGAGCAGGCCTGGAGTGGAGCATGTGGGGGAAATGAGAGCAGGCCAGGAGTAGAGCATCAACCACCTCTTCCCCAAGGAATAGGAATTATTGGCAAAGAATGGTCTCGGCATTCTTCCTGAAAAATACAGAAAAAAGAAAAGCAACACACACAGCCGTGAGGAGTATGCTTTAGAACCCCATTTAGAAATGCCTCTGCCTTGAGTCAGTAGCTGGTCGTCCCCTGTCTTCCTGAAATAGCACCTCGAAACCTGTCTCTTCATTTTGTTTTGGGTATTTGAGATCCTATGACATTCAATGGACTATACAAAACACCAGTGAAAGCAAAGCTAACTGAAATATTCCAAAGCTGTTCAGAAAAATTGTCCTAAGAAAATAATCTGAATAATTCAAGTAAAGAAAATTTTCCATCATCGCTATTTTTCTCCTTAACCCATTTGTTTTGTTTTGGCAACACTGTTTTATGCTCAGAGTATACCAAAATTTAACTGTACTGAGTGATTTTTTTTTTAACTATGAAGAATAAAATTCGATGTAAAATCTTTTTCTTATTTGGAAAATATTTTGAAGTTATTTTATTGAGTGCCATGTCCTTACATTCTCATAATTTGCAGAAAAACCACATTCAAACACCTCAAATTTCTGCCAAGTAAGGCAAGAAATGGTGCTGGGGAAATCTGAGAATTTTCAAGCCCATAATCACCAAGGACTGTTTCCTGCGTTCCTTGTTTCCTTTTCTATAATATAGTTGCCTTTGTCCCCCTAAAATGCAACTATCCCATCAGACAAATATACTGCACATGTTTTTATATATGGTATAACAGGGATTTGATAAAGGTTATCCCAGGAAGATTATGTGGCATTTTGTGCTATCAATTGTAGACCAGGATACCAATTTGATGTTAAAATCCATGAGTTTTCTGTTTTGTCATGACAATAAAGTCTACTGCACACAATGGAAGCTTAACTGTGCACTTGTGTTATTTATACAGAACACTTACTCTTTTCTTTTTTTTTTTTTTTTTTTTTTGGTTTTTCGAGACAGGGTTTCTCTGTGTAGCTTTGCGCCTTTCCTGGAACTCACTTGGTAGCCCAGGCTGGCCTCGAACTCACAGAGATCCGCCTGGCTCTGCCTCCCGAGTGCTGGGATTAAAGGCGTGCGCCACCACCGCCCGGCATCACTTACTCTTTCCAGTGGTAGTGATTGCTGATAATGGCTTTCTTCATGGCTAGAGATGTTGGGATGCAAAAGTGACCTGATATGTCACCCTGTCTCGAAAAACCAAAAAAAAAAAAAAAAAAAAAAAAAGAACTGACAAACATTACAAAGTATGTTTATATTATTATCCCCTTCCTTAGACATAATCATCACTAAGCCAAAGTTTAGCCCTTCTGATTTGCAATATAGCATTCTGCTGTGAGACTTTCCAGTGGCAGCACATTGCCTCTGGTGCAATCACACTCCATTGCAGGAAACACAAGCCCAGCCATCAACCTGCTTCTTCCTTGTCTTCTCTACTGTTCATGTTATAATCTAGGATTATAATGTCAGCATAGCTCTAGAAAGCCCACCATGATGGATCATGCACACTGCTGTCCATGGTGTTTCCTCAGCTTGCCATCACACAAAAATTCACCTTATAGCTTACAGTCTACTTCATGGATTATTTGTCCAGAAAGTTCCTCATGAACTCTGACCTCTTAACACAGAACCACGGTCCCTTCTTGATCCTATAGCACCCTCTTCTGTCCTGTACTATAGAATACACCAGGATTCTGCAAGGTACCTGGTTAGCTTCCTCAGTCCAGATAATGAATCATTCATCTCCTACCTGCTGTCAGGCCCCTTCACAGTCAGGACCTCTCCCTGTGTCTCAGAGCGGAAACTAGGTTACTTTCTGCACAGCACTCTCAGCATACACAAATCTTTGTGAAGATGCATCTGTCTAAGCCACTGGTTCTCAACCTGTGAGTCATGATCCCTTCACTCAACCAACCTTTTCACCGGGGTCACCTGAGACCAATGGAAACACAGACATTTATATTACGATTCGTAACAGTAGAAAAATTACACTTGTGAAGTAGCAACGAAAATAATTTTATGGTTGGAGGGTCACCACTTAAAGGGTTGCAGTCATTAGGAAGGCTGAGAGCCACTGACTAAGCACAAACACTCTTTACTGGGTTTGCACGCCTTCTCTCAACCTCCTTTCTCTCTGCCTCATTTCCCCAACTCGAGGTTTATCAAATCGTGCTTCCTTTAAGAATCATGGCTACCTGTAATAAAGGGCAAACTCCATACCCAACCTGGAGTCTACTCCACTACACTTTACAAAGCACCATCGTGTTTGCTTGCACACTGAATCACCCCTGCATAATGATGTTTTCTTCTTTAGGCAGTCTTTACCAACATCACACAAACTGGCTATCATATCTTCAGTTTATAACATGAAAAAGCCCAACTCTATCTAAGCAGCCAAAAACCACTTTTTTTCCATGGTTCCTTTTATGGGAAAAAATTGAAAAAAAATATGTTATTTACGTTCACTTTCTCTGTTTTCCTTCATCTTCAAGTTCTCTTGTTCACAACTTTTCTATTATATTAACTTAAAGCAGATTGTCCTGAGATCGCCAGTGATTTCCTTTCCATTCAATCTCCTCTTACATGGAATATTTCACAAATTAAGCACACAGTTTAATGAATTACATTAAGCAAATGCCTTATAAACCAGATAAGGAAACAGATTACAGCTGCCCCTGAAGACTCACTAGACGTTCCACCCTAGCCCAAATCTTCCTTTTGCTTTGCTGAAAGTGAGCAGCACAACCCTGGACCACGCATCATTTCTTTGTCCTCTTCATTACCCAAGTGTGAGTCCTTACTCACTACATGTTTAGCTTGAGCCATTTTATATTTAGTATAGCTTCAAATATAATCTAGATTCTTCTATCTCTTCCTTTTTTCTAAAATTTACCTAAAAATGGCTCAGTGGTAGTACTTGGCAGTCATGTGCAAGGATTTCATTTTGATTAATATGGATTATCATAACAACTTAGCTCATAGCATTCAATCAAAGTTCTGACATTAATTTTTTTACCAACAAAAATCTAATTCACAACTGTTATTATTCTTCGTTGACATTTTCCTTATTTTCTTTCAGTTTCATTCATTTCTTCATCATTGGTTTGTCTTCAAGTCATGGGTATTTTGAAGACTTCAGATTATTGTAATTTTTTAAAAAAATTAACAAACTAACTTTTAGAGCACTTTAGGTTCCCAGCAAAAGTTAATCAGAAAGTAAAGGTAGTTCTGGTGAACTCCATGACTACCCTTTAGCAACATCCCCCACCAGAGAAAAATGCTGTTGCAACTGAGGAACCTACTGTGACTTACTATTGTCATCACAAATTCATAGACTGCAGTGGGCTTGCTCTGGGTGGGGTACATTGCATCAGCTTTGGCAAATGTCTATTAACATACACCGACCTGTAAAAATAAACAGAATCCTTTTACTGTCCCCAAATTCCTCTGTGTTGTCTCTACTCTATTCTCCCTCTCTCCTAACATCAGGGACCTCGGATCTCATATCCTATCTCTTTGGTGAAACTCTGTCCAGGGTGCTGTGTAGTTTTGTTGCTGTTGATTGTTTGTTTGTTTGTTTGTTTTCCCTTAGACAGGGTCTCTCTATGTAGCCTCTGCTGTCTCGGAATTCATGATGTTGACCAGGCTGGCCTCAAACTCACAGAGATCAAGCTGCCCCTAACTCTAGGCATGCACCCCCATGCCTGGCTCAGTTGTATCTATACAGTATGCAGCCTTTTCAAACTGGCTTCTTTGAGCAAATATAGTGTATTAGTTTCATTGTGTCTTTTCTTGGTGGGCAGCTTGATATTTTTTTAATCTATGAGAAATTTTCCATCTCCCAGTCCTGCCACACGTTCCTTTACTTCTTCAGCTACTGAAGAACAGGTTGATTAATTTGGAAGTTTGATGTCTTTATTTTATATGGTTACATATACCCTCCTGAGAATGCCAATTATGTTTCTTTCCTTTAAAATAATTAAGTGGTTACCCTAGAGTTGACAGTGAGGAACTATCTATCCCAACTCCACTTCTCACAATGCTGTAGTACTTCACAGAAGTATAAGTACCCATTAACAACTCAAGTAATAAATGTTTAGACTGTTGAATGAGCATTTAATTATATAGTGTTGCTTGTTATAAAAGTTTGGACTTCAATTCAGAACAAAAGAAAATGTTTACTTAAGGTTAACAATCTAAATTCACTATAAATTATTCTATGATTTGCAAACCATCACAAAAGACAAGCAAATGAAGCAGTACTGAAAGCTACAAAAGACCATAACTTTAAAGTTCATTTTTTGGCTGTGAGGTTTAATTTCATAAAAGATTCCTATATTCTTGGTTTGATTTCTTCACATTTAAAAACTTCAGGAAAAGTACAGATTTTAACAAACTGCTTTTAACTGGAAATCCCCTCAGGAAAAATGTGGATTACTTCTTGCGTGTGTTCCAGCATCAGTAGGTCCCTGGTCATGGTCTGGATGACACAGCAAGTAGAAAGAATGAACATACTTATTTGAGTGCTTGTCTACATGATTTCCCCCCTCTTCGCTTCTAAGTTCAGTTATAACTTTTTGGTGTGGTCATTGGGTGAGAATGCCAAGATCTAAGTCTTTTCACAGAGAGTGAAAATAAAGTTCAATCAAGCTGGCAGCTGGAAGAAGTGACTTCCTTGAAGCCATGGCTTTTTATTTACTTTTTATGTGATGCTCATTTTCCACTCCCCAAGAACTGGTACTGGGTGTGTCTTACGAAACTTGCACAGGAGGACAATTGGTTGATTTATTAGAAAGAGGGTATACTCTTAAAGATGCTTCTTTACTGTTTTCTCTGACCATGACTTGGTCAAACAAGTCTTTATTACTTAAAGCAAGTTCAAAAAGTTGGCCTTAACAAAAAGTTGGCTTATTGTCTTAATGCATTCATTATTTTTCTTTTTGATGTGACCAAATACTTGACAAGAAGCAAGATGAGAAAGTTGGCATTTATATTGGCTTATAGCCTGAGAGGATACAGAACATCCTGGTAGAGAAGGCACAGTAGCATGAGCATAGGGTAGCTACTCATACTGCATCCCGTAGACAGGAAGTGGGCTAACTATAAAAAACATCAAGGCTTACTTACTCCTCATGATCTGCTTCCTCCATCAAAGCTCCACCTCTTAAAGATTCCACAGTCTTCTGAAATAGTTCCCATGTGACTGTCTGAGCATCCTGGTCCCACCCACTGACACTTCTTTCCTGGGTAGGGTCTCCACACTCCTGCCTCCACTCTGCCTCCTCCTGTCATCTGAGGATGAGTCCTGCATACCTCCCCCTGACTCCTAAGGGTTGGCTGTGAGAATCTTTTAACTTCATAGAAGCTTTGCTCCTCAATTTAGATGTGGCAGCTAGTCCTCGACCACTTCCGATACCAAATTCAAGTAACACTGAGTTGCTCCAAGATTGAGCTGTAAGCCCCATTTAATTACTCTACAGCCTGACAAGTTGGGATGACAGCAAACAGATCCAAATACTCACTCAACATAGGAGGGACCAGAAGTCCACACCAAGAAACAATACCAATGACCTAACTACAGAAGCCTTAACCCCACTGCAAAATCACAAACAACATGAGTAACCAAGATAATATATCCCCTCTAAAACTACATAGTAATAACTACGTTCAAGGGGCTATGAATACATGCAGAGTAGAAAACTGTAAACACACAAATAAAATAATGAAAACCATTCAAGATATGAAAATGGAATTTAATAATGAAATAGAATATCTAAAGAAAAGTCAAAATGAAATAAAACATAAAATGAAAAATGTAGAAAGTCAAATTAAAAGCTCAGAGGAAAGCCTCACCAGTGGAATGGATCAAGAGGAAGAGAGAATATCAGGTCTTTTAGACAAGGTAGAAAAATTGGATCACTCAGTCATAGAAAATTATTTGAAAAAAAAATGAATGAATGGATAAATGAATGAATGAATGAATGAGTGAATGGAAAATGTGAGAACTCCAGGACACCATAAAATGACCAAACCTACTAACTATAAGTATAGAAGGAAAAAAGGCACAGAAAATCATCTCAACAAATTGATAGAACAAAATTTCCCAAGTCTAAGCAAAGAGATGCCCATCAAGCTGCAATAATTACATAGAATATCAAATAGAGAGGACCCAAAAGAAACTCCCCAGTTCATAGCATAGTCAAAACACTAACTGTACAGAACAGATAAAAGCTATTGAGGCTACTGATGAAAGACCAAGTGACATAGAAAGCAGGCCCGTTAGAGTAATAGCTAATTTTTCACTGGAAATTATGAAAGCCAGAAACGTGAACTAATGCTCCACAGATTACAGACTGGACAAAAATTTCAGTCATAATCAAAATAGAAAAGAAAAGTTTGCATGATAAAAACAAATTTTAGGAGTTTACAAGCACTAAACCAGTTCTACAGAGGCTACTAGAAGGAATTACTAGGTCTGAAGAGAAGATTAAACCCTCCTAAGAGGGTACTGGGGATAAAGAAATAATTTCAGAACAGTTCGTCAAAGGTGGTTTAAAAAACCAATCACGAAACAACCAAATGACAGGAAGAACACATTGCTCAATAAGAACTTTTAATATTTAGTGGTATCAGTCCTCTAATAAAGAAACATCAAGCCGGGCGTTGGTGGCACACGCCTTTAATCCCAGCACTTGGGAGGCAGAGCCAGGCGGATCTCTGTGAGTTCGAGGCCAGCCTGGGCTACAAAGTGAGCTCCAGGAAAGGCGCAAAGCTACACAGAGAAACCCTGTCTCGAAAAACCAAAAAAAAAAAAAAAAAAAAAAAAAAAAAAAAAAAAAAAACATCAAAGGCAGAATAGATTACAAAACAGAATCCATCATTTTGCTGTTTCCAAGAAATACGTTTCATCATTAGAGAGAGACACTACCTTTGGGTAAAAGCATGGAATAGGATATTGTAATCAAATGGAACTAAGAAATATCAGGTGCAACCATTCCAATATCTGAAAAAAAGAGACTTTAAAACAAACCTAGCCAGAAGAGATAATGAGGGACACCTCATACTCATTAGCAGAACAATTCAGGGTTGAAGATATATGGTTCAATGATTAAGATGACTTATTGGTCTTTCACAGAACTTGGAGCTCAGTTACCAGCACCAACTATAGGCAATGATCATCTATAACTCCAGCTCCAGAGGATCTAATACTTTCCTCCAATCTCTATAAGCACTGCATTTGTACTCATGTGGTACACGGATATCTACGTATGCAAAATATCCATACATATAAAAATATTTTTCAAGGGAAAAATCCACCAAGAAGATACGATAGACTTAAAGTGTGTCAAACAAAGGGACATTCAATTTTATTAAAAATGCCATTAGATGAAAAAGCTACATATATATAAAAAAAAAAAAACCAAAGCACAGTGATAGCACACAACTTCAACACCCCATTCTCCCTAGTAGGCAGGTCACTGGGGAAAAAAATGAATAAACATTGGAGCTAAATGACATCACTAATCCAATGGAACTAACAGATTTCTACAGAACATTCCTTCCCGACACTAGAGAATGCACATTCTTCTCTGCAACCCATAAAACTTTCCCCCAAACTGGCTGCATATTAGGTCATAAAACAAATCTCATCAAATAGAGGAAAAATGAAATAACATCATATGTTAAAGCACCACAAAGGAATATAGCTCACTATCAAATAACAATAAAAATGACAAGAAGTGCACAGGCTCATGGAAGCTAAACAACACACTACTGAATGAAAATTGGGTTAAGGTAGAAATCTAGAAGGAAACTTTTAAATACTATAATTGAGTGAAAATAAAAATACAACATGCCAAAATCTATGGGACACATTGAAAATAGGCATAGCTGAAAGTTTATATACTAGCTATGTATATAAAAATGTCATCTGCCTCAAATATATAATATAATATACCTGAAGACTTTGGAAAAACAAGAATAAATAATAGCCCATAAAAGTAGATAGGAAGAGATAATCAAAATCAGGGCTGAAATTAATAAAATAGAAACAAATACAAAGAATTGAAATGCATGGTTGGTTCTATGAAAAGATAAACAAGATTGACAGATTTTTAGCCAAACTAAACAAAAGAAAGAAAATGTTAAAGTTAATAAAATTAGAAATTAAAAGGGAGACAGTACAACAGTCATGCAGGAAATTTAGAGAACTGTGAAAACAAATTTATAAAATCTATATTCCATCAAACTAGAAAATAAATATGAACGGTGACTGAATGTGTGTGTGTGTGTGTGTGTGTGTGTGTGTGTGTGTGTCCTACAAAATCAAATCAAGACAAAGTATGAAGTAGCAAGAAGTTTAAATAGGCTTATAACATCCAATGAGGCAGAAGCAGTAATTAAAGAGCTCCCAGTTTCAAAAAGCAGTTGACCAGATGGATTCAGCACAGACTTCTATGAAATTTTCAATAAAAACTAACACTAATACTCCTGCTCCCAGTTTCAAAAAGCAGTTGGCCAGATGGTTTCAGTACAGAATTCTATGAAACTTTCAATAAAAACTAACACTAATACTCCTCAAATTATCCTATAAAATAAAAAGGAAGGTAGATTTTCAAATTATTTTTAAGAAGCCAGTATTAACTATAATATTAACTATTAATATATAAAACTAGATAAAGACCCAACACAAAAGAAAATTATAGGCCAATATCTATGATGATCATAGATCCAGAAATTCTCAATAAAATATTGGCCAACTGACTTTAAGACCATATCAAAAAAATTATCCACCATGATAAAGTTGGCTTAATTTCTAGGATACACAGATGATTCAACACACATAAGCCAATCAATGTAATCTACCATGTAAATAGACTAAAGGACAGAAGCCACATGATCATCTCATTGATGTAGAAAAGGCCTTTGACAAAATAAAATATGTCTTCATTATAAAAGTCCTAGAAAAAGTAAGGATATAAGGGACATAATTCAACATAATAAATTCAGTATACAGTAAGCCCTTTGCCATTATCATCCTAATGGACACAAATTCAAAGCATTTTCACTAAAACAGTAACAAGGCATAGATGTCCACTGTTTCCTTTCCTACCCAATATAGTGCTTGAAGTCTTAGCTATAGCAATAAATAAAATGAAGCAGACAATTGGGATACAAATAGCAAAGGAGAAAGTTAAAATATCTTTATTTGAAAATGATGTAATTCTATACATTAAAGACTCCACCAGAAAACTCCCACAGCCAATATACACAGTCAACAAAGTAGCAGGATTGGATCCAAAAATTAGTATACAAAAATTAGTTTACTTCCTATATACTAATAATAAACATAGTGAGGAAGAAATCGGGAGCAAAAATCATTCACAATATTCTCAACAATAACAAAAAATTTCTTTGAGTAACTCCAACCAAGGACTTGAAAGATATGTACAATGGAAATTTTAAGATACCAAAAAAAGAAATTGAAGAAGATTCCAAGAAAATAGAAAGACTTCTCATGTTCATGAGTTGGTAAGATTAATATTGTAAAATAGCCTACTAAAAGCATTCTACAGATTCAACAAAATCCTAGTGCAATTACTCACAAAAAATGGAAAAAATAATCATAAATTCCACATGTAAACAAAACATCTTTGTGATATCATCTTATCCCAGATTAAAAAACAACAACAAATTATGACAAATGCTGGTGTGGATATTGAGAAAGGGGAGCACTTAAGGGATGCAAACTGATGCTGTCATTATAGAAATCAATGTAGAATTTCCTCAGAAAGCTAGAAATATATCTACCACATGAGCTAACTATATTATCCTTGGGCTATTGAACATATACCCAAAGGACTCTATATTCTATACTACCCTTGGTTTATTGGGTATATACCCAAATGTCTCCATATTTTACTACTGAGATGCTTGCTTGTTCATATTCACTGCTGTTTTATTCACAGTAGATATGAAATGAAAACAACCTAAATGTTTACCAGCTGATGAATATATGCTAGCTTTGAATATTTAGATAGGTGTGTTTTGTTTGTAATACCCATAGAGGTCAGAAAACTATTAAGGGACCATGGGGGGAGGGTTCAATGGAAAGCATATAGAATGCAGGGAAATAAAGAGGGAAAGTGAAATAATGGGATATGAATGTTTGACTGGGATAGGAGATGAAAGAACAGAGTAGAGGGCAGGGTAAAGGACAGACTACAGGGAGAACTAGCTAACACTAAGGACCTTATGAAAAAAGCCATATGGAAACCAGCTACTGCATAAGCTTTTATATATATATATATATATATATATATATATATATATATATATATATATAAACTCATACATATATATGAGTTTAAATGGAGTTTACCTTACAATGGGGCAATAATGCCCACACTGACAACACCACTAGCTAACAAAAAGCCCATTGCCAGGAATAGATGACCTGGAGGTGTTGGTTAGTGAGAAACCATTGACCCTCAAACAGTATAGACTATTGCCATAGCTCTTGGCTACCCTCCAGGACTTGATAGTAAGCCCTTATTACTAAAGACATCTAACAGGAGAAAAATAACCATCAATCTTGTGCAGTTGTGAATGATACACTATACAATAATGGCTGTCTTGGAAAGTTATGCCCATTGATACAACAGTGGCATGAATGCCGTGAGAGCAACCAACCACGTTCTATTTGACCTGATCCACAGGGTGGAACCTACATTTGTCACTGTTATCATGGTAAAAACCCTGTGGTTAGACAGGTCATAGGATCTAGGCAATAGCCTAATACTATTATTCTGCTAAATATCAAACCAATTTCTAATGACTTATTGTTATATACACAGATTAGTGCATCTGTCAACCCTTATCAAAAAAGTTTCTTTTGTAGGGCATGACAATAAACATAGAGATCCACAATTGATGTAGCAAATAAAAAAAATCTACAGAATGATCAAACATCTATATAATGCTCCCCTCTTTACCTCAGGCAGGGGATTATCCAAGAAAAGGTGGTAGTACAAAAAAATTCTAAGAGCCAGAGGCAGTGGATGACTAAAGAGAAACTGTTTTCAGGACTCAAAAAGGCAATTGCACAAACTCAGTGAAGTTGTGACAGTAGGCACAGGACCTATACACATTCAAGTTAGATTTAAAAAAAATCCTAGAATGTTGGGGGATAGCTGTACACAAAATCCCAACCCTAGATGAGAAGTTACTAGCAAGTGACACCTAGGAGATGGAGAATCAGTTTTCTCTAAAGGTGTAACCCCTAGTAGGTCAGCCATGCTCCAGTGGGCAGCCCTACACCCAAGTATAGAATATTATTTTAAGATGTGTTACATTTGTTTATGCTGTGGGACATTTGTTTAATGATGCAAAGATGTAGTGGATTATTTTCTGTTGCATTTGTTTAACTCTGTGAAGCTGTGTTATTTTGCCTGTCTAAAACACCCAATGGTCTAATAAATAGCTGAACAGCCAATAGCAAGGCAGGAGAAAGGATAGGTGGGACTGCCAGTCAGAGAGAATAAACAGAAGGAGAAATCTGAGAGAAAGAGAAGAAAGAGCAAGAGAATGAGGAGAAGAGGATGCTAGGGGCCAGCTAGCAAGCCACATAGCCAGCCATGGAGTAAGAGTAAAAGTAATATATACAGAGGTAAGAAAAGGAAAAAGCCAAGAGGCTAAAGGTAGATGGAATAATTTAAAGTTAAGACAAGCTGGCAAGAAACAAGCCAAGCTAAGACTGGGCATTCATAATTAAGAATAAGCCTCCATGTGTGATTTATTTGGGAGCTGGGTGGTGGGCCCCCCAAAAGACCAAAGACAAAAGAGCAAAAAATACCACCAACAACATCCAAGTGTATATGGACAAAACAAATTGAACAGTATGGGTTAAAAGAAAAAAAAAGATGTAGGCTGAAATAGAAACCAGTGCTTCCTTTCCCTTTTTATACAAGGACATTTTTGTGGTTTATAAGAAATATCAAACCTCTGGTATGTCAAATTTGTCACTCTAGGTTAATTTTGCCCCTGCAACTCACTTGGCAGGGAAATAATCATTTTTATAGCTTAACTCTTTTATTCTTTAGCATTCCTCTTTAATTGCCCATAGGAATCCCCCATAGTCTAACCCTCACTTTGTTCAGGTCACATTTGTTGGCTGGCTAAGGTTGTGTTTTCTGTTCTCTGTTCTTTCAAATACTTTCTCCCCTGTGGCCATTCTGGGTTCCTTTCTAGGCCCTCAAACACTGCTTCTTTTACTTTACAGGGTAAACTTCAGGTTATCTCTGTGGATGGATGGATGAGGTATGAGGAAACTAAAAGAATGTTCAGGCTAAGATGATAAAATTCACATTGGTAAAATTCCAAATGTCTACCAGTAAACAGAGGAGAATTTCCCCACAGTTATGATTCCTTTTCCCTCCAATGTGCAAATATTTAAGTTACAGGTGACATTGTTTTAAATTGATAGCCAAAGGCAGATCTCTTAAGTTTCTAACTAGCAGGGCTCACACACTTAATAGTGTAGGAATTTATGTTCATTAACTACTTAAGTGAGTCAGATGCAAAAATCAATATTGTATTTACTAAAAATTTAAAAATTAAACATGTCAGTGGAAATAAAGGCAAAATAATGGCAGGCAGTCTCAGGGGGCAATCTCAGCTCTGTCCTTTACTAGATATTGGACAAATGGGAAAATTTACTTTGGCACTTGAACCTCAACTTGGGCTTTATTTTTCTCCTCAATGTATAATGAGTAAAAGCATCAACAACTGAGATGTGAGATAAAGTCAAGAAGACCCCTGACAAATCATTGCTAATCAGATTGATTATGACAGTCAAGATGACAAGGCAACTTTTCGATTCCATGGATCTCAAAAATGGGTTGAAAAGAACTTTCTAATGGAGGAGGACATTCTTTGAAGATGACAGTACCACTTAAGAACATTGCTATGGCTATGAAATACGAACATGAAGTTCTCAAAAGGAAGGTAACAGTGGGCTGTTGCCTTAGTTACTTTTCTATTGCTATGACAAAACACCACGACCAAGGAAGCTGATAAAGAAAGAGTTCATTGTTTTTGTTTGTTTTACAATGCTAGAGTCCATTACCATTATGGCAGGGAGTATGGCAACAGGCAGGCAGGCAGGCATGGTGCTGCAGCAGTAGCTGAATGCTTACATCCTTATCCACAGGGTATGAGGAAGAGAGAAAGCTAACTGGGAATGGCATGAGCTTTTAAAATATCAACACCCAGCTTTGGTTGTAGAAGCTGTTGAGTATAAGGCAAGTTTCCATCCTAAACGACCTTGAAGCCTACTAATGTCTGCTACCTACCATTGCTTGAAAAGAAGAGAAAATTATACACAGATGCCAAGTGCTCCATAGGCACATGATATGTCAGATACATGCCTAGGCAGAACAACATGTTCTTCTCTGTAGAGAAAAAGATTATTAGATCTGGGACAGGATAACTGGCGACACTACTCACAGCCTAGGAAAACACTAAAGATCAATGTTTACAGCAATTATCTTGATTGCCTTATTTGACATGGAAGAATGGCCCACTATGGGCAGCACCATTCTCTGGCTGGGATCTTGGACTATGTAATTTGAGGAAGATAACTGAGCAGGTTTCCAGCACTCTTTTCTTCTTGACTGTGGGTGCAGTGTGACCAGCTACCCCAAGTTTTTACTACTTGATTTCCCCCATGATCATGTAACCTCAAATTTTGAATCAAATTGAACACTTTCCCTCTAAATTTTCTTGTGTCAGATTATTTTATTACAGCAACAGGAAAAGTAGCTAAGACACCAATGCCCACAGCTGTCAAATAGGGTCATAGGTCAGGAGAAAAATTAGGAGAATAATAATATAGACCAGAAACCCTGCCCTCAATAAGTAGCAGATATCAGAACAATTCTACCCTAACAAAGGTAAAGCACAAAACCTTGGTGACTAACTTCCACAAACACCCCAGATCCATAGAGAAAGACAGTTGGGATACAAACAAATGAGTTTGGAAGCCAGAAGAACCCTGCTTCTCATTGGTCAAGAATACCACATGGAAAGCAGCAGTTCTGCAGGAAATTATAAAGTGAATGTAAAATGTCAGGGTTTCATTTCCTTTTACCCTGGAGTTGGGGACTTAGTGCAATTTTACTCAGACATCCCAGAAACTAGTAGAATTAACATCATGTGCAGAAACTGGACCTCAACAAAAATGCACATTTTACTGAATTCCTAAAATCATTAATGGGAGAACCACAGATTATTATGACTAAAAAATTTATTTTTGAAGTTTTACAGTAAGGCAATCTAGACACCAAACTAAGAATGGGGCTGACAATAACTTGAATATTTTCTAATTCAACTTCATATGTTATGCCTTCCTCCTGATGGCAAAATCACCGATACACGCCACTAGCTGCTATCAAAGAAAGATAAGCAAACACAAGTCATGTTTTAAACTGCTGGTTTCTAGACTCCAACCCAGGAAAGATGGTGCTGAGTCAGCACAGCTCTGCCTTATGATTAAGAGTAACTGTTACAGATTTGGAATTCAAATCTTTTGACATGTGAAACATCAAACATCTTGGTTTATAAGCCATCGGTATCCCAATATTCTAACCATTCAGCCTCTAACTGAACCCTCAGCTGCATCTGGGACAGAAAAAGGACTAATGTCCTAAGCTAAATCTTACCAATAATATTAATATCCTATCCTAGCACATTAATCATTGCACACACCCCCATATTTAAGCATAAAACCAAGTATCAGAGATCCACAGGGGGATAATCCAGACTTCTGAAACTGAAAAGTAGTAAACTGAAGGAGACTAAGAACTTCATACCACCTGCAACAGACTGGGGAATTCTTTTTAGAGACTTCCACTCAGGAAGCCTGATAATCTTTTTCAATTAACATTTTTGGACAATTTCATTCATATATTTAATGTATTTTGATCATATTTACCCTCACTGCCCTCTTTTGTCTTCCTCCTGATGAACCCCTTCTTCCAAACTAGTTATCTCTTTCTATCTTACTTTCATGTCTTTCTCTCTCTCTCCCCCCCCCCTCTCTCTCTCTGTGTGTGTGTGTGTGTGTGTGTGTGTGTGTGTGTGTGTGTGAGAGAGAGAGAGAGAGAGAGAGAGAGAGATATTAGGTTGCTTGTATGAGCATGGATAGGTGCTTATTTCTTAAGCATGTATGATTCATCAGTTATGGCATCAATGAATGCTCCTCCTCCCCCAGAGACTTTAACTTCAGGTAGTGAAGTTAAACTCAATGAAGTGTAGGGCTTCATATGTTATTGGTTGTTTTTGCTCTTTGGGCTCTTTGTTCTTTGGTTCTTTTTGGGGGGCCCACCACCCAGCTCCCAAATAAATCACTCACAGAGGCTTATTCTTAATTATAAATGCCTGGCCTTAGCTTGGCTTATTTCTTGCCAGCTTTCCTTAACTTAAAGTATCCCGTCTACCTTTGGCCTCTGGGCTTTTTCCTTGTCTTACTTCTGTATATCTTACTTTCACTCATACTTTGTAGCTATGGCAGGCTGGGTGACTGGGTGACTGGGTGACTGGCCCATTCTTTTTTCACCCCTTGTTCTCTTGCTCTTTTCTTCTTCCTCTCCTCCCAGATAGCTCCTCATATTTCTTCTCTCTGCCTGCTAGCCCTGCTCATCCTTTATCTTGCCTCCCTATATTGGCTGTTCAGCTCTTTATTGGACCATCAGGTGTTTTAGACAGGCATAGTAACACAGCTTCACAGAGTTAAACAAATATAACATAAGAGAATGCAACACATCTTTCCATCATTAAAGCAAATGTTCCACAGCATAAACAAAATATAACACATCTTAAAATAATATTTCACAACATTCATGATCCCCTCTCCAAGGCATGGTAGGAAGTTAAAAGGCCCAATTTTTGTGCAAGTAACCACCATAACTCATGAGTACAATGACTGTGTCAAGTCCAGAAGACAGAATGTCAGAGCACTCTTCCCCATCCTCTGGCCCCACATTATCTCTGTCACCCCTTCCACGGTGTCCTCTAAGTCTTTTAGGAGGTCATATACATATACCATTTAACAATGAACACTCAACTGTCACTTATTCTCAGCACTTTGGTCAGTTAAGACTCTCTGCCACCAAGCACTGTAGCCGGAGGATTCTTTGACTTTGGATCAGAGTGACACTATCGGCAGAAACATAAACACTTAGTAAACAGTTTGGTGGCCACAACATGTCCATTTAGCAAACAATAGTAGCTTCCAAACTGTAGTGTATGGCCTCCCAGCCTTGGGCTCTTGCCAGATTTGCAATTCCAGGAATTAATTCTCTCTTTTGGAGTAGGTTTCGAATTCAACCAGAAACCAGCTGGCTAGTCTCCTAGCTTTTATACCATTATTATACCAGTGGACACATCATGTCTGGCAGTTTAGTTGTGTAGCACAAAAGCTAGATCCTTGATATCACCACAAAAAAGAATTTCACAGCTACGAAAGCCACTATAAGACCAAACTGACTGGAATTTATTAAAGGGGATTTTAAACATAGATTTAAGCAGTGGTGTGTGTGTGTGTGTGGGGGGGGGTTATAGAAAGACAAGAACTCAGAGAAAGGATAAGATATAGCAAAGTATGCATGGGTCTTCTCTAAAGACAGCCACATGTCATTGCCTTCATAATCACCACACATAGAATCCTGGTTTGTTTTGAACTAAGTATATTTAAAGGGTTGTGAAGGAATTTAAATGAGACTAGAGAGTGGTGTCTGAGGTATGCCAGGGAGGATAGTGTAGATAAGATAGAACCCCACATCACAAGAATTGCATCAAAATTTCAGACATGTTCACTATAAACAAAAGTTAATAGCCTTGCTTGTGAGCTTCCCAGAAAGGGTCTGGGAAAGGGTAAGGCCATGCTTAAAAGTCACACAGGCTTAGGCCTTAACATAGTTCATTGCCCTTTTGAATTATTTGAAAATATCTTTATGTAAAAGGCATATTATCTCCATGAGGACAATCTTCACATCAACCATGGTTAATCATGCTGGAATTCCTGATTCTTGGCTGAGAGAGGCTTCAGCCAGACTCTGGAACAAGGGGCTCCCTTTCCTTCCCTTGTCCCCACAAGTTTTCCTGTCTTTCCACCCTTCCTCAAAAGTACAGACATTGTTCTGTGTTGTCTGTCAGCAACAATCACTTTCTTCTCTGTTCTTTCATGTCTCAAATTATCAAGGATTAGTTTAAGATTACAGGAGACAGCTTAATTAAAAGTAGACTGAGTGGATTAGTGCGCTGGAAAATGGAGCAGAATATAGATGCTTAGTGAAGTCCATATTCACTTTCTAAGCCACATGAACCATACTGCAGTGTTTTAAAATTACAGAAATTTCTATTTGTCTATCTATAACTCATTTGTAATTATCTTGCATATTTAATTTAAGATACCATCAAAATATTTCATTAAAACCTTATATTCAATTGATTTTCTTATAAACTGTATACAAAATGTCTTACATAACATATACAGACTTGATAGGACATTGTTATTAAGAAAAGCCAGTAACATTACAGGAGGCATATATCTGGTTATGAAAATATAAATTGCCTTTTGTTATTAATAAGACAAATTCCGATTATTTTTGAAAAATTATGGAAAAAAGATTATATGGTCTTACCAAAAGGAAGCTGTTCATGAAGATGAGGGATGTTGCTGATAGAGGGATTCACTTCATGGCAAAGCGAAATGGTGTATTATGAATAGGAATATACCATGTTATGAATATATTATGAAGATTATTAATATGTGTCTAAATCCTAAAGCTGAAACAGATAGTTGAGTATTTGAAGAACTGTCACCCAAGATATATTATCTACATGCAACTGATTGTTGGTTAATAATTTCTTTCCTTTTTCTATCATATACCTATTTCTTCATGTTATCTGTATAAGTAAAACAATCTGCCAATTGCTGATGGATTATTTATCCTGGGGAAGGAATTCAGTGATATTGTTGTCATCAAAGATCTTATAAGATTGCTGAGATTGGGAAGTGGGGGAAAACAGATACCTTAAAACACGGGTCAAAAGAGGAACAAGATGCAGTAGAGCGGGGGCTGTTGCTCCGGAAAAGTCATACCGTGTTAAAGACTCTCCAAGGTTGATTGTCAGTTCATGATTGTGGTGAGCTGGAACACTACAGACAGATCCAGAATCAAAGTTATCTTAAGCTGTCATAGTCTTTTAACAGCCTTTCATTGTCAAACTTTGTGCCTGACCTAACATCCTTTTAACAATTAGGTGAAACTTTAAAAGCATTTATGCACACATTATAAACTAACCTCCATCTGCTCAAAAAGCTAAGAATGTTATCAGATAACAGTCAAAATCTATATCGTTTTTCCTGCTGTGTCCTATCCCATCTACTGCAAATTCTCACGTGTTTGAAAAATGCCTTGATTTATGATTTTGTTTTGTTTTGTTTTGTGACTTTAAACTTTCATATGTCAGTTTCCACATTTGAACACATTATACAAGACAAGGTGAGTCCATGTTCAGGATTCATATTTGCTTGTCAGAAAACAAAGCAAATAACAATAGCAAAATGTTCTGTGATTCCTGTTGAGGGGAGAGCTGTATTCTGCTTCCACAATTTGGTGCCTAAACATGGAGTCACAGGAATGAGTCTGAGATTCGAGCATTTCTGTTTTGTTTGGTGACCCATTTAGTTTAATCAGGGCCATGTCCATGACCACCGTACTGGGACCTGGTGGCATGAGCAGTGAGTACACAGACAAAGGAAATGACTCCCTGAATATATCAGCAGCAGGCAGTGCAGCAGTGAGAGGTAGGAGCCCATGAGCCCCTCTGGCATCCATGTCTGACTAAGGTGGACCCATTTTGTACAGACCAGTGTAGACATGTACAGCTGCTATGAGATTATGACTGCCATGGTTGTGTCTTGCCCAGAATATGACATTTCACCTCCCTCCCCCATTTTCTAATTCTTAACCTCTTCCCATACCCTCTCCACAATGTTCCCTGAGTGTTAGATACGACAGTATAATGTCCTGTGTAGGATGTGCATGTATCCATCTTCTATTCTCAGTATATCGTGCAGTGTCCTTGTTTTCTCTCTGTTGCTGCGATAACACATTGCCCACAATGTAGGGAAGAAAGGTTTTATTTCATCAGTTTTCAGGTTATAGTCTACTGTCAATGGAAGCCAGCAGGATCCTGGAGGGAAGAGCTGAAGCAGAGGCCATGGAGGAACTCTATTTACCGCCTTCTCTCCACGGATTGCTCAGCTTGCTTTTGTATACAACTCAGGACCATCAAACTAAGACTGGCTCTGCCTACAGTGATCTGGGCCCGCCCACATCAATCATCAATTAAGAAAATGTCTCAAAAACATGCCCATGTGCCTATCTTACCAGGTGACACTATTTTGTGTCAGTTGACCCCTTATCAGTTTGACACACAAAAATGTCACTATTAAAACTTCCTTTTTTGTTTATCCCTAAGAACTCATGTGTCCAATATCTGATACTGTTTTTTGATTTTTCTGGGTTCCACAGGACTTGGCTAGTCCCACCTCTCTGGCTCTACCATGCACAACACACACAGTTTGTCTTGTAGGCTCAGGGTGCTCACATAACACCGGCTGCTATTCTTGGTGGTAATTTCACAGTACTAGTGTCTCTAACATACTGGAGTCTCCACTGGAATCTAGCCTTCATTTTGACCAATGGCCTCTTTAGGGACTCTGACACTGCTACATAGTGCCAACCTAAGCTTCTCTTCATGACCCTGTCAATCTTCAGGTATCAACTACAACTGAGAGTGAACCTTTATTGGCAGACTCTCCTGCTCCTGAACCTAATATTTTCTCTGTGACTCCTTCAATTTTGCATCATTCATGCCAGAAAACCTAGTATTGTTGTGGGGTAGAGACGCAAAGAGCACTCTACATAACCACAGTCCAAATTGAGAGGCTGTATTAAGCCAGCCTATGACAGCCTGGAGACTTCTCAAAGAGCAGCCTCAAATGCATTTTTACAGTGAGCTTATTGTAACAAATTTCTAAATGGTCTTATTAAATAAAAAACACAGAGTAGAAATTTGGGTTAAAGACTCAGAGATATCAGGGAAATATGCAAAGCCACCAGCTAACCTCACCTCACCAACTTCACAACTTCTAAGGAGAGAGACTTCCTGTCTACCCAGGCTTATATGCGTTGCTTTTCTGCCCTCTCATTGGCTCTTAGCCCAGCTACCTCACTTTCTCTTCCTACACAGCTCTGTCACTGTCTGTCTGTCTGTACAGACCTCCAGGTCTCTATGGTTGGTACTGGGATTAAAGGTGTGTGTCACCACGCTTGGCTGTGTTTCCTAGTGTGGCCTTGAACACACAGAGATCCTGCCTAGTAAGGGATTAAGGGTGTGTGCTACCTGACTTCTTGTTTATTTAAAATGGCTGGCCTTTTCCCCCTGATCTCCAGGCAAGCTTTAATTATTAATGCACAAATAAAATATCACCACAGCTTATATAGGCAAAGAACACAGACAGATGACATCCTGTTTGGCAGTTGCCAGGGGAAGTAAAGCAAGGTTAAAGTAAGGTAAATTAAATCAAAGATGGCTCCAGCTGAGACAAGATGGAGGAACATTTACCCTATCACACTATCACATGACAATTTGATAATAATGAAATGTGGTAATTTTATGATAACAAGAGCGATTCTAACACATCACTAAGTTTGACTGCCAGCTTGAGATGTAGACTTGCCCACAGCCTCCATGTGTTGACTCTAAGGAAACAATTCCCAGAAGATTTCGCTTCAAGGATTCTGGTCTCCTATTAATCACAGCTGACTTTTTCGTGCCCAGCTAACCAGCATCAATTGTCCCATTAAAGCAAAGGTTTCACTTCAGTGCTGCTCATCTCTTACTAATCACAGCTGATCTTCAACCCCAGCTGACCAGAAACCCGATTCTTAATTCAAATATATCACATATCTAGCCGTGGTAGAGTCTTTGCAGGCCTCTCAAACATCCCTCTGAAACTTCATAAGCCAGGCTTCCAATCGTCTGCATTGTTCTTAGCATTATCTTCCAAGTTCCGACAGAACAGCCAATCAAGCTCCTCTGAGTAATCAATGGATTTTTTACACAAACCTCTAAAATCTTTCCACAACCTCCTTGCAAAATACATAGTTCAATCACAACATGACCACATTTTAAGTACCAATGTCTGTATTAATCTGGAATGTTGCTAAGATAAAACATTGTCAGGAGGAAATGATTTATTTCAGCTTTAAGGTTAAATAGTATTCATCATCAAGGGAAGCCAGGGCAGAAACTTGAAAACAGAAAATGAAGAAACCGTGGAGGAACACCAATTACCAGCTTTTCTCCATTGTTAGCTCAGCCAGCTATACAACCTAGGACCACCCACCTAGGTATGGTGCTTTCCACACTGGGCTGAGCCCTCCCACATCAATTACTAATCAGGAAAGTGTCCCACAGACGCGCCCACAGGCCAATGTGATGAAGGCAATGTCTCAATTGAGCGTCTCTCTTCCCAGATGAGTCTAGTTTGTGTCCAGTCGACAAAAACTAACCAGCACATGCAGCCATGAGCCTCTGCATTTGACAATGCTAATTGCAACGACAGACATCTCTGATTAAGACTGAGAGTAGCATCCATCCATGGGAACAAACATAACTAATTCCAAGGCAGTTTGCTGGGCTGCATTTACATAGTCCTGATTAGGCAGACATGGAACCAATTTATTCAAATTTATGGTCTATTTTTATTAGAAAAATGGGGGGAAGGGAATCAAGAATTTGTGGTCTAAGACTGCTAAAATCTAATCAGGCTTTCAAGTGGTCTCAGTGGCCTAAATCAGGAGTCTATCTGCTGGGTTTTTCATTTTAAGGTCTGTAACGGGAATGACTGGGAGAATGCAATTCCTGAAGCTCTGAGGCTACAGTTCCCTTTCCCTGGATGGTAGCACAGACTTAATCCTTCTCCAGCTTCAAGCCAGACATGCACACAAAGTCCTTCTTGTGCTTAGAATCTGATTTCTCTCTTCCTTCCTCCTCTATCACTACCTGGAGAAAATTTTCTAATTTTAATGTCTTCTGAAATTGGATAGACCCATCTGGATAATCTCCCTTTCTTAAAGACAAACGTTCAGTGAAAAAGTAATACGGCGCAGATATGTACCCCTCGATCTGCAGGGGGAGTAAGGAATGCTCACTGCTGGACATTATTCTACCAATTAAAAAAATTTACCTAGTAGACCCCAGCTAGGGAAATAGGCAAGGTATAGCAAGCCTGCAGTGTCGGAAAGACGGCACAGTAGCACGAGGCCCAGACCAGACTGAACCCAGGAAACCCCAGGCAGGTTCTGCTGTGCGAGAAATAACATGTAGATGGATTTCTGCGTATGGAGACTTTTAGAACACTTAATCACAGGGTTGTGAGAACACAGAAAACAAGTCAAAGGAGAAGGAAAAAATATCTGAAAGGACAAACAAGCTTAACAGGAAATGAAATATACAATCGGGGCACAGATCTCACTGAACAATGGACTACATTTACAGAATCACAATTAGGTAGACATCCGGCACTGATTTAACAGAAATTATAGCTTATTTCAAAAACAGAAGGTAAAGGGGCATTTGTGCTATAAGACTGCTAAACTTTAATCTTCTATAACATGAGGAAAGTAGAAATTGGCAAACGAAAATGTCTGATTTAGAAATATATGCATAAAAGACAAAAGCTAAAAGAACTTAACAATGTGTGCCAAAAAGAAAAACAAAAACAAAAACCCTAAAAGACCTGAACCATTGATGATAGAGTAGGGCAGACGTCTTCTCCTTTCTCATTCTTCAGTTTATATATTTGAAAATTCACGGTGTTCAAATGCATTAACTCCCTGAGGTACAAATTATTAAAAAGAAAACATAGAAATATTTATTGAATCAGTCTGTTTCAACAGATGATCAAATATATCTAACTTTATCTAAACAAGAAGGTTTTTTTTACTCCATCTTAAGAAATTGCATTAATTTTGCCAATTTTGTCTTATTAACTTTCTCTACTTTGTGATTCAAATAATTTAATGTCACAACAATGGAATTGCCTGGGTTTTTTTTTTGTTTGTTTGTTTTTGTTTTTTCTTTTCTTTTTTATAGTCATGCAGCTTTCAAAAGGCTGGGGCAGGAGATGGTGAGCCTCCCCATTGCCTCAGAACTATGGAATAAACAGGCTACAAAAGTGTAATGACGGTAATGTGAAATGGTTACCAAGCCTTCAAAGCAAAAGAAAAAGCCTCTTGGAGGCTCAGTTTTTAAAGTAAAATATTTTGAGAATTACGCACATCCTGAGCACTAAATGCCAACTTTCCTAATCTTCTATAAATAATAGTGAACAGAGATTCTTTACTTCATTGCTTCAGAAAGGCAACTCAGGATTTGTTGATTAGAGTACTAATGTACTCCTCTGTCAGAACACAGTCCAAGAATGGAGTCCTGTGAGGAGAATTCTGAGTGTGAGAAAACAAGACAAGAGTCTTGTGACCTCAGTCTCTTCAAAACACAGAACTGTTCTTGGAGTGTGGTTTTGTGCCCTGCCTAGGTGCATCACTCCCAGGTAGGAGTGACTTTACTCAGGCTGCTGTTATTCGTGTGCCTCGATGGGGAAGTGTGTTTTCGCCACCTGTGGCTTGTCCTTGTGATTGAACACCTTACTCATGTGACTCTGCTTAGCCCTTAGAGTATAAACTGCCTGATGCTGGGAATAAAGTTGGCTATTGCATGATAATTTAGTCTACCTCATTTTTAGGCCCTGTTCTCCCAGGTTCATGCTGCCAACTACAGCTGTAACTCTAAGGGAATAGTATAGGGTCAGGACCCTGCCAAGACCAGGTTCTCGGCACAAGGGAGATTTATTTTCCCAGAGG
Organism: Peromyscus leucopus; assembly: GCF_004664715.2. NCBI lineage: Eukaryota > Metazoa > Chordata > Mammalia > Rodentia > Cricetidae > Peromyscus > Peromyscus leucopus. The sequence continues at coordinate 88,246,387 of NC_051064.1, forward strand.
GACCAAGGGTGGGAATAAGAGACAAAGATGGGAGATAGAGAAGAGAGAAAGGGAAGGGACAAAGGAGAGGGGCAGAGGTATTTGTCCTGGTGTGAAGAGGACAAAGGAGAGGGGCAGGGGTGTTTGTCCTGGGGTGAAGAGGACAAAGGACTGTCTCTGGATAGAGAGGAGACAGAGGTGGCTCATGGGAATATGGAGGTTATAAAGGTAAAAGAGAAAACCCCATGTTATGATGAGGTGTTTAATTTTAATTGGGCATGTTAATTAGGTAAGCCAAAGGCAGTTTTGGATTGCTTGACTTCAGTACTTTGATAGCTGGACCTTGGTAGTCAGACTCAGATGGAGGAAGCGTCCAAACAAGGAAATAGACATTGATGACTTAGCTTCAGGAATGTGATCTAACAGTTTTTAACAAGGCAGAGGGAAGGGGGGAGAGGGCAAGGCCTGCCAGAGCCACATTCGCCATGCTAGAGCTGGCCAGAGTCCCTTCACACTTCACTGTTAACAACACCACATGCCTTGCTGAGATCTACATCTGGTCAATGAATGAGAACCAATTTACATTATAGGAAGCATCAGCCTCTGCTCCTCCTCATCAAGTGACTGATGACAGCCCTCACCATTTTCCATTGATTGGAAATTCCCCATCTGGATCTTCTTTGTTATGTTCTAGAGTTCTCTTGCATGTTCTCGCCTGTTTGTGACCTGCATTACAGGCACTAACCTAATCCAAGATGATGACTGAGCAGAGCTCCCTCACTGTGGGAATGCCTGGCTGGTGTTGTCGATGCCCGTTTCTCCAATTTTAGAGTTTTCTGTACTTTTTTAAAACTTTGTTCATTCTTTGAAATCATTTTGTATGTAATTATGATATTTTATACATATCACAATGAAATTTTGCCTAAAGAATTATTCACTAATTTTGCATCTCTCTTATATATCTGCATATATCATTTTATTTATTCTTTGAGAACTTCATACATGTATGCAGTGTTCTTTGATCAAATCCATGACCTCTCTCCCTTTCAACTTCCTCCAGAACCACCAATCATGTCTTATTGCTAATTTCATGCACTCTTTTAATTTGTTTTGTTTTGTTTTTTCAAAACTCACTGAGCCCAATTAGTGCTGCCAGACTATGTGAGGGTCTAGGGCCATCCACAGCAGCATGGGAAATCTGCGAGTGGCCACATCTCAGACTCAGAAAAAAACTGACTCTCCCTCCCCTAACAGCCATTAAAAAACCATAGACTTCTCAGCTAGCATGGGGCTTCTTGATCCCTAATCCACTTGGTGGTATCTTATGAAGGAATATGGTAGCATAGATTTTCCTGAATTTATGTAGGAAAATGAAATATAATTATATATAGCTACTTTAATAAATGTATATTTAATAAGTACATATTCAGCTAACTTAAAAATATTTATTGGTACTCTTTTATATTAAGTTCAACATGGATGAATATTCTACAGGCTAGGGCCTTAAAACACACTGAGCTGAAATGAAAACAATTGAGAAATCAACTTGACTACAGCTTCTGAGGCAATTGCTACGAAGAGTAGGTGGAAGGAACACCTGAAGACGAAAACCCCAGGTGTGTGAGTGTGTTAGAGATAGCTTTCTGAAGACGTCAATGACTGAGTCTATCACCATTTTCAAGAAAATTGTTCTTAATTTAGAAAGAAAAAATATAACTCCCTTCATCTGCAGTTACCATCTTCCTGTGTCCTATGCAATTTTATTTTATTTTATTTTTTTTGGTTTTTCAAGACAGGGTTTCTCTGTGTAGTTTTGGTGACTGTCCTGGATCTCATTCTGTAGACCAGGCTGACCTTGAACTCACAGAGATCCGCCTGGCTCTGCTCCCAAGTGCTGGTATTAGAGGCATGTGCCACCACTGCCCAGCTCTGCAGAATTGTTAATCCAAAAGCCTTACTATTGTCTATCTTCACATGGCATCTCATTTAACTCCAGATGCTTAGACATTTGTGAAGAGATTTATGGCATCTTGCCGAGTTCCAGATTCTTGGACATTTGTGACAAGATTGTTGAATATTTGTGAAGAGATTGTTTACTATAGGAAACACTTGTATTTCAATAACAACTCAGCTACTTTGAAGAATGAGATGTGTTTGATGATTCTTATGAGCCTGTTCAAAGTAGTATTTTCTTTTTATAAGTGAGTTTAATCGTTTACCTTAGTACTATGGTTTGGATACAGTTTTTCCCAAGAGTCCATGTGTTGCAGGTTTTAGTCGTCAGCATGGAGATAGGTATTAAGGCAAGGCTATTTTCAACAGGCAGGCCTAGTTGCAATCCTTTGGGTTGCTGAAGTCATGCCCCCAGAAAGCATCAGTGAGGTTCTTGAGTGACTGTTCTCCAGGGCTCGGTAGAGGGTTGTTACCAGTCTGAGCTGGGCTCCACGCAGATTTCTCTGGCTTCTTGACATGTCATCACTTTCTGTCAAATGTCATCAGACATCGTCTTTTGCCTGTCAGGTACCAAACCCATAAGCAAAACAAATCTATTTTCTTTGTGCCTCAGATATTTAATTGTACGACAAGAACCAGAAGCATAAATCAAAAACAGATGGGTAAGTTTAGTATAGCAATAAGCCGTAAACTTGCCTCATTATGTTTGTTTGATTCTGTCAACAGTACAGAATGACACAACTGTAGGAAAGAGGGATCTAATTCTCTTATCTGTGGAGGGCCTAGTACAAAGTTGGGGAAAAAATGCTATCTTTGAGATAATCAAATTTTTGATGTGTATATGCAAATGAAAATTTCTAAATTACTTCTTATTTTAGAGATACCTCCAGAGATAACATTTACTAAATTATAAGATACCCTAAGTTTATCCTCCAAAGGCTGAGTATTCTGCCTAATGGTGTCTGTCAAAACAACTTGGTGTTGCTCACTGGAAAGGAAAACTAGAATTTATCTTGTTACAAACAAGCACAACGCGTAGCAAGAAAATTTTCTTTTGTTTTTGTAAAATGAGTCAAAAAATAAGAGAGAAATGGAAGAAGCCCATTGCCTGGCTTAGCATCTCACAATAAATGTCACAACGGTGGAAGGTAGACACTAAGACCTAGTTAAAGACACTATTCCTATTTTACCAAATTTAACTTAGACTTTATTTCCATACATCTCCACATAACTGTCCTCACCTCAGACCAGTGTATGGATGAGAATGAGATGAGCAAAAACTCTAAAGCTTCAGAATAGTATCTGTTAAAGACCTCGAAAATTCTCCCCATATGAAAACTAAGACATCCTTTGGAAAGGTATGGATACTTATCATGGCAGTAATAGCTTGGGTACAACTGGGCCATGCTTCTTTGGAAATGCTAATAACCTGTGAGAGGGCAGGAGTGCAGGATGGGATGAGATGGGGCAGAGGCAAATCCCAAGAAATAACCAGAAGTAAAATGCAAAATCAGGGCACATATTCTTTTGAAGACTCCTGAGGCCACCTAAGGCTAAGGCTTAGACTGAACACCATGCCCAGCTGCATCACATAGTAGAAGGGAAGAATCCATAGCAAGGAGAAGAGTTATGATAGAAGACACCACGGGACTAAAAGCATACAGATGTATGGCATGGTTACACTTGATGATGTTGTGTGTCTGGGGTTCACCAGTCTGACTCAAGTTTTGGTTTTAGTAAATTAGAGGCTTTTCATTAAAAAGAGCCAGGACCAAACCAAAGAGAATACTCTATGCACAGCCCCAGCTATTGTTAGTCAAACAATTAATACGGCAAAGACCACAAAGCTATAATTTTGGGGAGCACAATTAAGTCATATCCTGTATGGGTACAGGCAAGGCTTGATTTTGTAACAGGCATCCAGCAGGTACCTCAGTCATCCAAGCAAGCCAGCATTTCATACAAATGCAGAATTTAGCAGTTAGCCTGTTTAATCTTGTGACCCACTATCTTGTAGGAGTAGCTGAAAGAGGGAAGTATTTTGCAACAATCAGCAATTTTTTAAGAATAGCCCAACTTCACCAGGAAGTGCTCCATCTCAGGCCAGCTGACAGGGTACATTCAAGGAAGGAGCAACTTCCTCATAGCCTTATACAATCTGAAAACAATTTTGTTTTCATAAGCCTAGCACAGTAACTTTATCTTCTAAACACAATGTTCACCATCACACAAGAAATTCTCAAGCTGATCTAAGATGAATTAAGCTACTATAGAGCTCTCCCATTAAGAAATTCAAGAGCAACAGCAAGGTCTTTTAAATAGGTTAACTGTAATGTCCTTCTTTAACTTGTGTTGAAGATGTAATGCTAAAGTTTTATATATATATATATATATATATATATATATATATATATATATATGACATGACATGTCTTTTTGCTAAGTTACATAAGACAAATTGGTCATGTACAGTTTTTAGCATCCTGGTAGGTACCCTCAAACAAAGAGAAGTAAATGAAGTCTCTGTGTATCTTCCCAGCATCTCCCTATAAGTCTAAATTCTGTTATTTTTTATCTGAAGGATATATATATATATCATTCCTACAGCATGTTCTGCTAACTGAGCAGTAGGTACTTTACTGTTTACTAATTTGGGGATGCCCTGAGCACACCCTACAGAAGATTCCTTTGAGATGATGTTAATAACATTTAAATACTCAGTATTCAACTTTTAAACATAAATTAGACAGAGAATTATTTTAGTGGGTGCCATTGTAAATGGTACATAAGTCTGGGCTTATGTGGGTTCCACAAAAGGGAAAGACCTGTTCCTTATGAATCAAAATGTCTTAAACACCACCAATTTGCCTACTAATAGCCACCTTAAGATGTATTCTTCTGATTTAGAAAACACTTGTCAGTGAAAAATCTCTGAAATACTTATGGTGCCTGATGACTGAGTACAGCTCTCTAGTCAACTGTAGCTTAAGATGGCAACAGATCCAAGCACACAGAGTTTAACACAGATTGCCGTTGTGTGACACTATTCCAAGGAAGAAGTAAACAATATGGCATGATTATAGGGATATGTCTGTAAAATTCCTGTCTGGCCTGGAATTTGGTATGTAGACCAAGATGATCCCAAACTAAGAAACCCACCTGCTTCTGCCTCCCAAACAATAGGTGTTATCTGACACTATTCCTGAGGAGACAAGAATAAACATTACTCACTTCAGAGAGGGTCCTAATGACAGACCAACGTAATGATGGACAGATACCACTAAAGTACAACTTGGTGAACCAGTCAATGGCTTTATTGTGGGTATTTACAGAAGTGTCGGGGAGGAGTTACTTAGAGAAGAAAAAAAATTCAAAGACAGCTGTATCACCAAAGCCTACCCTGGCATGGTTGAGAGCTCATAAAAACTGGAAACCTGCAGCGTAGAGCACATCCTGCAGGCAACTCAGCAGGAAAGTGTTCCTTCCAAGTTGGTTTTAGCTATTTCTAGGAAGTTCAGCTGGCCTCTAATTTTTCTAGGCAGCTCATCTCGCTTTGCAGTCTGAACCTCTGCTAGGCAGCTCAACTTGTCTAAGAGTCTCTCAGCAGTTTTTCAGTTATCTATGTTGGCAAAGGAGGGGCCTAGTGAATCAGGTCAGTTTCAGGGACTTCCTGAAGGTATCATGAGTTGTTTACTTCCTGAGCTTCTTTAAAGGATAGAATGTTTCACCTTCCCTAGAATAGCCTGTTGTTTCACCTCTCTGTAAACATCCTCTTTTAATGAGCTTCCCTCCAGGATGAAAAGTTTTAAAGTCAGAGGAAACGATATCATAGCAACCAAATTTCTTCTGAAAGGAAATAGCAGAAATTATTATTCTTAGACATTAAAGAAAGTGCTTAGGAGCAGAGTTAAGGCAAAAGTAGAACAGTGCAGATTATGGAGAATCAAAAGAAATTTCATGGTCTTTTCAGCTGCCCATCATCATCAAATCTGCTTGAGTGCTGCAGGAACTGATACCCAAACATCAGAACAGATAAGGAGGATGAAACTCTTCACATTCCACTTGTCTTTTAATTGAATGTGGCAACTGAATGCAAGGTATGTGTAAACTGTCCTTACATAGCTGAAAAACTGCTGTTCTGAATATAGTGCCTTTGTTAACACAACTCTAAGTCTTGGTAAAAGTGTTCATGCTGCTTCTCGGGGCTTTACATTGCAGTGTCTAGGACCTAGGATTTCTGCAAAGGAGCCATGTATCTTCTTCTACAGAACTCACACACATGCTCTAGTTTGTTCTGGGAGGTTTCTTCCCATCCTTTCCCTAATTAATCTCTAGTCTTCCTTCATATATTAGGGTTGTTGTTGTTTTGGCATCTTAAGTTTGTATTCAAAAGATAAATTATAATATTAACAGATATGAAAATCAAAATTGCTCACCACAAACTGTAATAAAATCCACCATCACAATGAGTGCAAAAGAGAGCCACAATCATTACTTGTCCTCATTATTCTAGTGGTTTTGAGGCAGGAGGCCCAGCTCTGAAGAGTTATGTATTCTTTGACAAATTGTTGGGACTACCTGGGCATCACTACTCTGAATAGAATGCAAGACAAGAGCCTCTCTCTGGAGACCCAACCTCCCAGGAGCTTCTTGATCAGTGATGACTTTTTTGTTGTTGTTCTGTGGCCATTGACAGTGCTTAAGATAAAGCTCAACTCCACAAGGAAAATATACAGCCAGACTCTACAGGTACTGGTGAAAAATAATTTCCATTGTGCCCAGATTCTGGACCCCAAAGACTACCAACAGACCAAATCGGATGCAAAAGCAAAGAGTCTTTTTATTGTGAGTTAACTCACGCCTCTTCATCCACCTGACATAGTAGCAGAGCAGGAGAGACCCGAGTAGAAATGGGGCAGGGTTTTTATAGGGTGTAAAGCAACCAGGGGTCTTGGGGGTCTTCAGACTACATAGGAACAGACTCAGAATTGGTTTATGGGAGTGGCAATCATGTAAGTAACTTTTAATTGGCAAGGGTTAGTTGAGGATTTGTCAGGGCTATAGTTAGTTACCCGTTTTAGGGCAGGCCAGGACAAGTCCCAGGCTTTGTCCTTGAGCTGCTGTGGAGACTGGCTGGCCTAGCACATATTGACTGTGGGGGCTGGCTCAGTGGCCCAGACTTGGTGCATCCTATCTCCCTGTCTCTGCTGACAGGGGCATCAATGATTAATTGTCTTTTGTTCATGGCCCTCCCAGAAACTGCTTGTTCAGTCTCAGGAAACTAAAATTGAGGCCTGATCTCTGAAAGAAGACTGAGCAGCCCTTTATGGCATCTGTTTGATCCTCTCAATTTTTAGGGTTTCTGAGAAGCTCATGAGATTTGTGTTTCTGGCACTGGTGTTCTGAAAGGACTGAATTCTAAAGAGGAGTCTTTTTTCTATCCTTCCTGATGCCTATTAGTGCTTGTCCCCATTTTAAAGGAATGCTTCCTCCAAAGCCTTGTAACTGTGTCATATACCCCACTCTAGAGGATCATAATAAATTTTCTCCTTTGCTGCTCTCATCACAGCTGAAAGTTGAAGTTGTAAGTTTTATCTAACGATTTTTTTTTCTTTTTGATATCTTCTTTCTTCAAGGGGCACCCATTTTCTCAGAGTGGGAGTGTGCCTGTTAAGTAACTAAGAATATTTTAGAGTGATATTTCATTCACAAGTAAATGAAAATCACATATAATTAATATATAGCTAAATAACAGGAAATTAAAAATGTGTTTGTGACTGGATGAATGTGTTGTTTCCTCAAGTCAGATGATCTTGAGGACACTACAGATCTTTATATTCTACCTGGGGGAGGTGAAGCAGCCCTCTGTGTTTGGGAGATGGAAGAACAGGATCATGAAGCCATCATAAGAGCATCCACCAGAGATACCAGTTCCAGGCTTCCACAATGACAAGGGTGCCTAGCAGCACTAGCCAGACACAAACAACCACCTCAGCATGGCGGGTCTACTGAGGAGAAAAGGTGATCAAGTATTGAATTGCTGGCAATGTTTTCAGACATTGGTGTTAGTCTGGACTATGGAGTACTTTCTGCAGATGGTTAATCTGCAGGGCTCTGGAATTCCAGGAACGACACCAGCAGACACTCGATCCAAGACCGACTTAGTCCCATCACTGCGTTAAGTGTTATGTGAATTGTTATCTACATCAAGTTTAGGGACTGAGTAGAAATTTGCACACGAGGTAAGGTCTAAAGGGAAAGCCCAGGAGACAATGCAGAGAGGAGAGAAAAAGGCAGACACAAGAGTCTTGGCCCTCTGAATCCAACAAAGAATTTACGTTCTTGCCAGTTTGGTATTTGGACTGTTTGTGTTTTGATCCGTATTCAGCAGAACAAAGTTGGCAGGAAAGCAGAAATGCTTGCCAGTTGTGTTCAGCCCTGCCTCTGCAACCCCAAGACGGTGCCCAGCACCACAGCGCGTTCAGGAAAGCTTTGTCTAATGAACAGTCAAGATTTTATTACGATTTCACTATTCCTCAAAATAAGCCTTTTTAGTAAAAGTATTTTCCAGAGGATATAGATCATCATTTTGAAACCTTACCCTTGAAGTTGAGTCACATTCCCTCTCCCTCCCCTCCTGTCGTTAAGGATCCATATATAGTCACTGTTTGTCAGCATGGTAGGAAATGTAAACAACATTTATCTGTTCTTGCAGTGTTTGGAATACCAGTGTCCTCTGCTTGTGGCTTCATCTTCCTAGATTACTAAAGAAGGTCGTATTCTGTTGTAGGATCCAAGTTCTTGCCTTCATGCTAAAATAAGATCTTGAATGTGAGCCTTAACATCTCCTACTTATTGGCAGACTTCAGTTAACTTGGGCGTGTTTTGTGCTGTATGTTTAAATGCCTACAGAAAATAACTCCACCAGAATATAATATGCTGATACACTAACAGGCATCAGGAAGAGATACAGGCTAAGATTCAAAAAAGTGTGTATATATCATCAATTTCACTTCAACAGTGAAATTACATTTTCTACATTGAATGCTAACTGGTCAACATGATATGGCCGTTAAAAGCAGAAAAAAAAAAAAAATTCTTTTTTTTTTTGTTTCTGTATCAGAGGAAAGAAGGGTGGTCAAAGCACCACTCTTCTAGAGGTAATTACAGCATTTAACAGGTACAAAATATATTCACCTTTTGACTTAATATGAGTTAGAATTAACATGACTAGGAAGCTTTAATTTTGTATACATTTGTCTGACTTTTAATGAATAATGTCACATTCTCTCATATAATATAAAGTTTCTAAACATGTATAAGCATCAATGAGCATTACAGGGCATGTTATTTGCTTATAATTAATTTGGTGAGAAATCTCCATTGCTATACCATACTTCTTAAAAATAAGCTGTCTAATAATCTTCATCAGGTAATGAATGCAATCAAATTAATAAGCAATTGTATAAAAATCACAATTCATAATCAGTCAAAACCTTCATATAAATTCCTTGCATCAGTAATTAAGAGCCAAAGGAAGGATTGTGGTAGCAATAGTGACAAACTTTGTTGTTTCTGTCATTGGTTTTGCCTACATCAAAAGACAAATGGCAGACAAAATGTACTTGATCAACAACATCCTTCATAGACATTGGAGACAATGCACTATTAGCTAAGGACATACTATCAGCAACTGTGGAAAACAATGTAAGAGAAAGCAAGACACCTAAGGAGGCTGACCGCCAGAAATATGTCAAAATGTCATCAGGTTCTATTGAGTCCCATGGTCCTTTCCAGAAGATCAGAAATAAGAATTCTTGATCAATTTTGATGAACATTCTAAATCTAGCCCTGCTAAGTTTCTTCCTTTCTTCTTTCTTTTTATTCTTTGATAGTTTCATACATGTATATAATAAATCTTTGTCATCTTCATCTCCCTTTCCCTTTCTCATCCTTCTGCCCTCCTCATTGAAACCTTTCTTCCTAACAAGTTCTCCTCCTATTTCATTTTCTTTTGTTTTTTATCGATAAAGAGAATAATTGCAGTTCACTGCATGGACATGGGTGGGAGGTTATTGGAGCATGAACAACTTATCAGTAGCTATACCACTTCTTCTCCAAGTCACTGGCTACTAATAGTCTGAGCCCATCCCCCTTCCACAATGGAGTGGTGATAGGTCCAATACTGTGCAAGTAATTACAGCTGCGGTGAGTTGATGAGTACCATATCCATGTCACATCTAGAAGACAGCCTTTCCTATCCTTCTGCTCATCATCTGTCTTTTATATCCTCTCCCTCTCCTCTTCCTCCATTTTCTCTGAGCCTTGGAGAAGGGATAGACAGAAAATTTTTGACAATGTATTCAAGGTATCTTAATCATATCATCCACTAGCTCATCCTTCCCACTCCCCTTTAACTCCCGAATGCTCTATCTATCTATCTATCTATCTATCTATCTATCTATCTATCCATCCATCCATCCATCTACTCTATCGATCGTCTATCTATCATCTACTCTATCTATCTGTCTATCAATCAAACATATACTCTATCTATCTATCTATCTATCTATCTATCTATCTATCATCTATCTATCATCTATCTATCTATCTATCTATCTATCTATCTATCTATCTATCTATCTATCTATGTACCTACCATCTATTTATCTATCATCTATCTGTCTGTCTGTCTATCTATCATCATCTATTCTATCATCTATCTATCTATCTACCTATCTAAATTTCATGTCCTCTTCTTTTTGTTATAACCCTCTGAATCAAACTACAGCTTCCCTCATGAGCATGGGTGTCAGCCATCTGCCAAGGCATGGCAACCTGCCAGTAGCCAAATGTACTATCTGATATTTGAATATACACATACACTAGGTAATGTCCAAATCAGGGAAATCATCTCATTGTCCTTTCTTCTGGATCCTTGAAGTCTCCTGTACATCATCGTTAAACTGAGTTAATATGCTGTGTTGTGACAGGACAGAGCTTTCTTTTTTCCTTTTTGTTGTTTGTTGTTCTTGTTGTTTTGTTTTCTGTTTTTTGAAACAGGATCTCACTATGTACCCTGACTGTCCTGGAACTCACTGTGGAGATTAGGCTGGCCTCACACTCAACAGAAATCTGCCTGCCTCCGCTGCCTGAGCGCTGGGATTAAAGATGTGCACCACCATGTCTAGATACTGCTTTCTTCTTTCTGACTACATTGTGCTCATTGATCAGCTTTTCCTCTTCCTTCCCTAACAGGGAAAAGTAAACACAGGTTAAATAGTTGACATAATGGGTCAATACTATCGTGATGGTGACTGAAAACAGTTCTGGAATTTTAGACATAATATATGGAAGTATTTATGAATTAAATCATGTGCTATTGAAAAATGACTTAACAGAAATAGTTAAGATTTAAAAGGAATTGATCGGCCATGAATCAATCACTGTTGAATTGAGCAAGAGATATATGGTGTCCACTTACCTTTCTAATGTACACGTTTGAAGTTTGCAAAACAAAAGGTAAGAAAAAAATAGCAAGAAATAAATCTATTTCTATCATGACTTGAAAAACATCCGGAGGGATCCAACTAAGAAGATGGTGCTATGCTGTTTGAAATGAGGAGACAATAAAATGTAATGTCCTTTTCTACAGCATTAGCACTAAGGGGAGAATCTTGGGAAGATTTGCTGGAGTTGGTCAGTTTTTCCTCTGGTCCAATGTTCCAGATTTTTATAAACCATCTGGAGTGCAAAGATTTGGCTGGCTTTTCATCCACTGTAATAATGAGACATTTATTGAGAAAAGATGTCAAACAGAACAGCTTTCCATGAGACCAAATGCATACATTAGCAACCAAAACTCTTAAAGGGAGCCTCAATCAAGTTTACAAAAGGAACAACACAAAATGTGAACAGTGTCCAACTCTGACCAGATGATAAAGTGTAAAACCGACTTCTTACTCTGACAGCATCTTGGTTATAAGGTGATGCTAGAATTTGGCCAACTATTTACTTTTTAGAAATAAAACAGGCTAATAAAAGAACAATAATGTGAATTCCTTTTTAAAAGTCAGCAGTGACACAGGAAGAAACAAACCAGCCGACAAAACCACACTTTTCATGGGACTATTTTTAAGGCAGACACAAATAAACAGAATGAATTGCTTTTCTACTTGGCATCCAGGGTTCTGGAGCTTTTTATTTTTTCCACTCATCTCCATGGATCATTTTTTGTGACTTCTAGCATCAGTCCTCTGGTATTATAAAGCGGCAGCACAGCTGGTTGCCTCCTCTCTTCTCACTGTGATCCATTTCCATCACCAGGACAGACCTCCAGCCGCCGCAGAATCAGGAACAAGAGGACTGGTAAGGAAGGGGTGCGCAAACTTCAGTGCACATTTGGTCCTACAATATGCCGCGCTCCTCCTTCATGAATGTCACATCCGTAAGTCTCATGAACAATCTTGTGAAGTATGTAAATATTTATCTAAATTTTATTGGCAGGGAAATTGCAAAATAGTGTTATTTCAGCCTTTCAATTCAACTCAACAAACTTTTACGATGTATTTACTCTTTATAAGGCAAGGCAGATGGCATTCAAAATTCAGGGAATATGGTGCAGTACCTGCTCACAGAGAACCCAAACCAAGTAGGTACTGACTATAAACTAGTTCATGGTAAGTCTTGATTGCATAAGTGTGAGCAGGCACAGATGATTTCATAGTTTCTGCTAGGGTCAAGAAGACTTGAGAATGGAGAAATGTCCAGCTGGACAGCAGAGAGTGGCCAGAACTTTGAATCTAAGAGGAAAAAGCCAATCAGATTACGCCAACCTCTGGCTTCCTTAAGTCTGTTTAATCAAATGAGCTATTTCCATGATGCACAGTCTCTCTCCATCGCTCCACACATAACAAAAGTTCTGGGGCATTACACGCTCAGGGGAGGTACTACGAACTGCTCTCGGTGCTGAGTTCCACCGTTTTGGACAAAACTTTCCATATGTTCCTTCCTAGGTGGAACACGGACGCCTTCTCTGCATTGAGCAGCTTCTTCAGCGTTTATCTCCATAGACTTATGATAGATGAAGACGACTATTCTTCCTGTCGTGTGGTAGTTATTTTGACCCACTTAGTAAGCTTAAGTGCATTCTATAAAATGCTGGGGGAATAATGTGGTAGTGGAAAAGATGATTTTAATATTAGAAAAAAATGTAGTTCTTGCTGCCAACTGGATCCCCTAATAAAACTGGAAAGCAAAGCAGTTGGCTAAGAATCCAGGTGAGAACAGTTGGGGGAAGCCGGGCCCCAGTGGAGCCTCCTCTATGTCTGGTACCAAACAGTGCTGCCAGGACCCGCATGTGCATCTCTGGCTCACAGGAAGCAGCGCATGCTTTTGCAAAAAGCCAACAGAAAAAGAGCAAAGAACATTTGACAGCATTTGCATTCCAGTCTCTGGATTTCACAGGCTTGGTTCCATTATTTGGAGTTAAAGTCTGGGTAGTAATTCTTAAGCACTGTCACTAGGGCCAATCACATGATATCATCAAGTGAAACGTGTTTTAAAGTATAATGAGATATTAGTGAAAATGAATCCAAATGCTTAATATGCCTGAGGTTTAAGGCACAGCACAGTTCTGTCAGTTTATTTCCATTTGGTGACCAAATATTAACAGTTTTTCAATACTGTGGCAGGAAAAAAAATTGAGCAAGAGTAACTTCAAAGCTTGAGATTTTCCTGCTCTTCTTAGATGGGTTCTGCAGTCCTGACTGCTGTGTTCCTGAGCTCAGGTCCCAGCCACTGAAGGGGGATGGCTCCTTGCATGCGCCAGCATTAGGTGTTGAGGTGTGAGTTCCCAGCCTTATTCTCTGGCGTGTGCAGATCAGAGCTGGGAAGACAGCCTGCATTCAGTTTAAGGGTGGGTGACAATCATGGCTGGAGGGTGTGGGGACAAGGATCCAAAGGAAACAGAAAGCTCAGAAAGCTAATAAAGGTGTAGGCCTAAGGAGATGGTGGAGGAAGGACTGGGGAGATTGCTGAGGTAAGAACAAATGTTGGGTTTTCATGCCGCTTTAGGACTAGTGCGGGTGCACTGAGCTTTTATAACTACGAGCGACAAAATTACTCTGCTAACCATGATTTAGGCACCAGTTGCAGGAGACACACACTCTAGACGTAGGTAGAATTCTGCATTGGCTTAGCTTTCCGTCTGGACAGGGCTCCAGGTCTGCCACGTCAAAGGCCTTCTGGACGTTCCTCTTACGGCTGCAGATTACTATAGCAGCAAGCCTTGTCATCACATCACCTTGTGCTCAAAGTCAGGAATTCTTCAGGGCACAAAATGCAGCCCTCAAGTTGGGCAAGAGTGAAACCTTCCCCCAAACTGTATAACTCACCTACCAAATCAAGGTCTTGGGTGACTTGGGTGTTTTGCTCACATTGCCCCACCCCTTGCTCACTGATCTCTAGTATCATCATCCTGCTTGAGAACGAATAAAAAACTGACCATGAACATGAGGATTGAGGGTTTAGAGATGATGCTAAGAATGAATAAACCTACACCTTCTGTGGTGGGATTATGCTCACGTGCTCTCCAGTTCCCTCTGGGAAACAGGTGGGTTGGGTTTCACAGGGAGAGCTGAACTGTATCTAGGAAAACTTTACCCACCAGGATCAGTTAGGTAAGACTACTTGTCTGAGATTCATCCAGAATGTCCAAAACAATCAGGCTAAAATTTTTGGTTGGGTAAGATTTCAAGTATCAGATCTGGTAAATGAGACTAGATCCCAATCAAGAATATTAACTAGCGTTTGAAGTGTGAAGCATGTGGTAGATTAGATCAAGTGGTTAATAAAATGTTTCAATAGTTTTTTTTTCTTAATAACAATGTATAAGGCAATATTTTGTTTAATTCTTGTTTCACACATTATTTCACTTAAGTTCTCACACTCTGAGGTGGGTAGCACAGATGGTCCAGATGATAAGTGACAAAACCGAGGCTTAGGAAAATGTTAGGAGCTTTCCAGTAGCAGATAAGTGATGGAGCTAAGACTCAAATGCAAGCAACTGAGTTCAGCGATCATAACTTGGATTGCTGTGACCAAGACTTTCCCAATATTCAGAAATACTAAAACACTGATGGGTGACATACTGGCGCGTGCGTGCGTGCGTGCGTGCGTGCGTGCGTGCGTGTGTGTGAATGTCAGGTGTCTTCAGATGCTGCCCCTTTATTTTTGAGATGGGGTCTCTCACCAAACCTTAAGTTCATTGGTTTGAGTAGCCTAGCTGGCCAGTGAGCTGTTGGTGTCTGAGGAGCTCCACCTCTTAGATCTGGGATTATATATGCATGCCACCACATCTGGTTCTCTCTCTCTCTCTCTCTCTCTCTCTCTCTCTCTCTCTCTCTCTCTCTCTCCCCCTCTCCCTCTCCCTCTCCCTCTCCCTCTCCCTCTCTCAATCAAAATCCTGGGATCCATATCCAGGTCCTTGAATTTGCAAAGAAAGCATGCTATCAGCTGTGCTATCTTGAGCCTAGGAGTATTTAAACATTTCAGTTACTAGATCACTCATATTTATTTCCATTTGGGTTTGGGAGTTTCCTGGTTCGTTGATACTCAGTGTCTCTTGATCATAATTGAGAAAATGGAAACTACACAGCTTTGGCTGTCTCCATTGACCCACTCAGCATAGAAGGAATGTTTCATTTCGTGCCTAACGTCCTCTTCATCTGGAAACACTGCTACTCCATTGCCAGTCTCCTGGAGCATAGTCCTCATTCTCATTCCTTGGCTCAGTCCATATTTGATTTTGGCTTGTAGACTGCTGTCCTGCCTTCACTGTCCCCAGCTTTTCTCCACTGTGGGTTTTTATCAACAATAACGAATATGAGACCTTACAAGTGAGACCAAATTTATCACTTTTCACAGCTTCATTTCATTCTTCAGATCACCTTTATCATATTTGGAATGGCAGGCTCATTTTCCCATGCCTCCAAATGCCACAAGTGGTGACTGGGCAGAACCACCTCTCCACCGACCTCTGGGTGAAATGGCAGGGCATCCCATTGCTACTGCTCAGATTGAGTCATACCTAAGACTTCTGGGAAATGATAAGAATTCTACTTTTGAGTTTTATCTGTATATTACAGATAATGTGAGTTTTTTCCTGTTCCATTAAGATAGGTACTAAAAATTTTAGATGTTTCACATTCATTCTAACAAATAGAAGAATTGGTGCTTATTACCTGATGATGGTTAGCTTTTCAAGCATACTCAATAGCCACAGAGTGAACCTATAAAGACCAGGTAACCTGTCAGTGCTCTATATTTCTGATGCTCTGAATACTGGGAAGGGCATAGTCTCAGTGATCAGAGTTATGATTAGTGAAATCACTTGCCTGCATTTCAACCTTAGCTGCATCACTTAATGGTCATGTGACACTAGGAAGCTCTTAACACATAAATATAAGAACAGTTCCACAGTGCTCAGAAACTGCCATTTCAAAGAAAACAATTGGTCTTCGTATAACTGAGGCATCTAGAAATATATAACACCAAGGCTGTTTTGATCATGTCCCTTCACAGTTGGCTGATAGGTCATGGAAATACACACACACACACACACACACACACACACACACACACACACACACAGAGGTGGGGGGAATACTCCCTTCCACCAAAAATGTTGGTTGCAAAAGATTCAGGGAATCCATTCCTTAGAGGGCATCTTCAGGGGAAGTAAAACTGACACCAGAGGAATAGCTTCATACCTAATGTGTGGGCTGTGCCTAGGAAGATTCATTTCTGGTGACTTAACAACTCAATATCTCAGGTTCCCATTTTCAGAGTGCTCCCACTGGGGCTTGCCAGTTTCCCAGAATTCAAATGCCCACATGGGGCAGCATAGATGCAATGTTGAACATCAGGAGTCCTGGATTCCCATCTGACATCTATGTAAAGTATCAGAATATACAGAGCACTGTGTCTCCTTGATAACACAGTGTTTTGCAATTCTGGGAAGTCATAGAAGATGGAGAATGCACTGTAAGGAAACCATGAGGTGTACACCAAATGAAGAAGAAGAACTTTAGGATTGATAACAATCAATAGTGGTCACTAACAATAATTATTTTAAGGTTTTAAAATTTACAGCATCTTGTTTTTTTCAGAAGAAAATTTACAGACTAGAAAATTTACTCAGAAAATACTAGCCATGAACTAAAAAAAGAAAAAGCCTTTTTTTACTTAGATTTTAGTCACACTTAAAAGAACAGGGTTTATGTTAAGGTCTCCCTGCTTGTGGATCCCAGGGTTGCTACCAATATGGTCTACTTGGCTATAACTCTTCCTGTCCTCCCAATCCTTGCTATTCTCTAATGTGGGAATAGAATAGTTCCCTGACTTCAGGCTTGACCTGTGGCTTTTAGTGGCTCTGGAATGTCTGTGGAAAGAGACAATCTGCCAGCTTCCCATTATGTAGATCTTCTCTCCCTGTGGGCCTCTTCCTCTCCCCATAAGGACAGCAAACAAAGGATATTTTTCACTCTTGATCTCAGTGGGAAAGGAGTTAGAGAAAAGGGATCTCAACTAGCAACCTGGAGCCATGCTCAGCTGCTCAGACAAGCACAGGATGGGCAGAGCAGCACAGCCAAGCACATGGATCTGTGATTGGGATAGAGTGTGGCAAGGTTCTGAATTTTTCAGATCGGTTTTGTTACACCAAAAGGCTGAACCACACATCTACTGTCTGTGTGACTCTAGAAAAAGTCCTTAAGCTCTCTGCACCACTGTTTTCTGCCTCTAAAATGAAAATGATAATGGCAATGTAGTCTACAGGTTTGTCATGGTTAGAGACAAATACTGACAGAGACAAAAAGCTGAGAGAGGGCCTGCATTAACGACCCAGTGGTGACCTCTACTTAGATCACAAGCTACCTTCGCCCTGGAGTCTAGGCACAGTTCCTGTACAGAGTAGTACCTTGTAAATATTCAATGAGTAAACAGATTTGTTAGTTAAGTACACTGGCTTTAGTTTGAATACCTGTCCTCCAATGTACAGGCCTACTGTCAGCATAGATTAATTTAGTTCATATATATATATATGTGTGTGTGTGTGTGTGTGTGTGTGTGTGTGTGTGTGTGTGTGTGTGAACTATATATATGGAGCACAAATTGTGGGGGGCCCTGAGAACAAAATGTTCCATAGCTGCACTGAATGTTGGAGAGGATGCAAAATCTGTAATGTTCTACCTTGTGTTAAAGCAGGGCCTGCCCTAACTACTCTTGTCACTTAGATGACTGAGTGTGACTTCGAGTTGCCATCTTTGAAAACCAGCATGATGCCTACCTCTCTGAGTTTTTTAAAAAGGTAAAGAATAAGTTTATACACACAGTTCCATTTACCCAGTAGAAGCATTATAAATATGAGCTTTTCCTTTCTTGTAACACGGAAAATAATGTAAATATTTTGAAGACAGTGAGGTAGATTTTATGTTGTTTTATTACTTTAAATTCTAGTTCTCAGGTGCAGATGCCAAAAATGAAGTGAAGTTTGTATTGAAAATCCATCTGAATGCTGCCCTTTAGATTTCTGTGGTTTGGTGTGTGTTGTACTTGAGTTAAGGACATAGTGTTAATTACAGTGGAGTGTTAAGGAGAATAGTAATTGTAAGAAAAATTGTAAGCTCTCTTCAGAGAATAAAATATGACTAAATATATCCATGCTCTGTTTTCTTGCCAACTTATATGAGCTCTTTTTTGAGAGAAAACGAAACAAAACTGATTATTGCCTGTATGGTGTATCTTGTTCTAAGACTATTGCCCTCCAGTAAGCATCTGTACAAGACTTGAACCCCAGAGACCAGAGCTGTGCTTGTTGAAAGAGAGATACTGATGGCATTCTCCTAGTCCATCAGAGAGCATCCTCCTCAGAGGGAAGCTGCAGAAGAATCTGTGTGCCTGACTTGAGCATCCGGCCTCCTTCCAGTATATAAACTTGGCAATTAGGAGCTCCTCAGTTTGCACACTGGTTCCATGTGGGTGACTCCAATGTTCAGATTAGCCATGAACCTTGCTCAAGTATATAACTTTTTCTTTGTTTTTGTATTTATTTTTCTTTCCTCACCTTTTCTCAAAGGAGTAAAGAAAGAGTTTGTATTTTAGTTTTTGTGTTTTTGTTTTGTTTTGTTCTGTGGTAAGCAGACTGGACATTCAGTCATAATCCTCCTGCCTAGGCTCCCAAGCACTGGGATTCTAGACATGAGCCTCCTCATTTGGCATTCAATTTTTTTTTATTAGAAGTTACAGTATACTATCTAAACTCATTAGTTTGAAACTTATTTTCACTCAAACATACTTCAGTGAAATTAGAAAATTTGCATAAATCCAAATCAATACCTACAGAGGCAACATACTATACTTCGAAATTATATTTATTTAGTCAGTGTTTCACCAGTGGGCATTCAGTAGTGTCTCTGTCTGGCCACTACAAACTATATTATAAGAAACATTTTTTTTTTTTTTGTTTTTTTAAAGACAAGATTTCTCTATGTAGGCCTGGCTGTCCTGGAACTTGCTCTGTAGACCTGGCTGGCCTCATGCACAGAGATCTGCCTGCCTTTGCCTTACACCTGGCTATGAGAAGTCTTTTGAACCCATCCTTATATAGCTTCACTCTGCAGGGCACATTGTGGGACACCTCTGCAGCAGCTACTTCATGTTCTTTGTTTGTTTATTTGTTTTTTTGTTTGTTTTTAGTTTTTAAAAACAGGGTTTCTCTGTGTAGCTTTGCACCTTTCCTGGAACTCGCTTTGGAGACCAGGCTGGCCTCGAACTCACAGAGATCCACCTGCCTCTGCCTCCCGAGTGCTGGGATTAAAGGCGTGTGCCACCACCGCCCGGCTACTTCATGTTCTTTAGGAATAAAGTGCAAACCTATTGATAATGAGTTGAGGTTTGTCATGCACACCATTAAATATTTCAGTCTTACCTATTCTTCTGTTTTCTAAGTTTGTACAGTTACCAAGTCTCTGCGGATTTGATATCCAAATCTATTGCTTCATTTCAACATAATCAACTTTTAAGTGTGTATTTTTTTAAATTGTAAATTATTTACATTAACATACAATTCAAATTATGTTAATCTGTTTTCCTCAAAATAGTTAATAAAGCATGGATTCCCATTACTGATGTTGATATTATCATTAATACACAGCCAGGGCTGGAATAGTTTAAGTAGCTTCCTTGGCTAAATTCATTAAATTGAGCCTTTCTATATGTATCTTTTTTATTTCTCAGCTAAGTACTTGCATTAATTTATTAATATTCTATATGTACATTAACTAGTTCATACATACTTAGTTTATATTTTGTAGAAACTAAATGTTTTACTTGGAAAAAGGAAATAATAGTGCATAGATGGCTTCTTCCTGCAAAGAGCTTAAAGACGATGAGCAGAAAAAAATATAAGTGAAGATAAAAGTGTAGAATTACAACTGAGATACGAAATTGTCTTTTCTTCTCAATGTACCACATAACACCCTGAGTAGTTTTGTGAAAGTTCAATGGCTTTGTTTATTTACTTACTTAATGTATGTACATGTGTGCATATCTCTAGCATGCCTATCTTTTGTTTTTTTCTTTTTTGACATAGCTGTTGATTTGTTGTCTAGATGCTCTGAAACTGTTACTAATTCAGGTTTATGGTTTCAGCAGATGGCTGAAAAAGGAAAGGTAAATTTAAAAAATCTGTATGTTTGATGATTTACATCCATGTTTAAGCTACCAGACTGAAGGTATTCTCTCAGTGCACTGTTTGGTCACAGATAAGCTATGTGTCAGAAGCTGTAACCACAATGAATTTGTTATTAATGACTTCTGACATCTAAGAACGTTTGGAATTTGTCTTATTTCAGCTTTCTATTGCTGTGATAAAAAATGATGAAGAAAAACTTGGGGAGGAATGGGTTTATTTCACTTTAGAACTCTCAGGCCACGTTCAATTCTTGAGTGTAGTCAGGGCGGGAACTCAAAGCAGGAAGTTGGAGGCAGGAACTGAAGCAAAGGCCGTGGAGTAATTCTGCTTGATGGCTTGGTCCTCTTGGCTCGCTCGCACAGGTTGCTTCTTAGACAACTCAGGACCATCTACCCAAAGACAGCAGCACCCATGGTGGGCTAGGTCTTCCCACATTGATCATTAATCAAGAAAATGCCCCCACAGCTTTGCCCACAGGCAGTCAGGCAATGTGAGGTAAATTTTTCTCAATTGACATTCTTCTCAAATAATTCTAGCTTGTGTCAAGTTGACAGGAAAACAAAAACAAAAAACCACTAGGACAGAATGTCAACCTGATCTTTCTCTCAAACCTTAGTTCCTGCATGCCCATCTACTTATGTCAGTTTTACTTTTCTTTCAACTCCAATTATGTCGTTATTTTCAGTTCTGTCTTTTTTTTTCCATTTATAGTAGTTGTGTGGCTGCATTCTTTTAAGGCAATCCTTAGCACATGAAACAATATGACATAGTGCTCCAGATTATTTGTTTCTCGAAGATTTTACTACAAGCCATTGATTATGTTCATGTTGTTTATTACAGTGATGGAAATCAAGCTAAAACAATGGGCAACTCAAAAAGATAACTCTAGGAATTTCTCCATTTCTTATGTTTTATTGGTGGGTTACTTAATAACGTAAAAACAGTCTTCCAAAAATTGCCTTTAAGGTGTTTAATTGACACTGAAGGATTACACTGTTCTACATTTCCTCTTATGAACTCTGATGACAGTGGAATTCTCTCTGTTAGTAAAATGTTGCTTCTTTTCACTTTTTTTTCCTTGTAGAGGCAAATCCAGTGGTCAAAGATGGATGCTTTGAAGCAAATGCGTGTGGGTCCAAATCTCATGGCACTTCCTATGTACTGATCACTTCCCTTCTTCAAATGACAGGGAAGACAGGGCGGTGGTGGCACACACCTTTATTCCCAGCACTCGGGAGGCAGAGGCAGGCGGATCTCCATGAGTTCAAGGCCAGCCTGGTCTACAGAGCAAGATCCAGGAAAGGTGCAAAGCTACACAGAGAAACCCTGTCTCAAGAAACCAAAAAAAAAAAAAAAAAAAAAAGACAGAGAAGGTATTTGTTATCATATAGGATTACAGTAGATCAAATGATATTCACCATACAATGAATCTTCAAAAGTCCCTAACACAAGAGTTCATGGTTCTTAGTGTACGTATTTTAAAATGAGTGCTGTGTTCTTTTTTATTCTCTTAATATTTTCTGAATTCTATAAAGGCAAATGTGATCTGATGCTGTCAGTGGACGCAAAATCTACTTATTCTTCTACCTTTATTCTCCTTTTAGACACAGTTTTATCTTCTATGTGTTATATTATGTACTTTCCAAATATTTTGAAAGGAATTAGGAAGCATAACAACAGGGCTAGGGAGATAGTTCAATGATTAAAGCACTGGCCATGAAAGTCTGAGGACTAGAATTAGAGTCCCCCGAAACTCACTTAAATGCTAGGTAGTAATGGCCGCCTGCATATAATTCTAAACTTAGAAGATGGACAGAGGATCCCCAGAGCAACCTGGATAGTGAAACTAGCCATACCAAGCACTCTGGATATGGTGGAACAACAATGAGAATGATTCTGGGTATCAACTTTGGGTCTCTAGATGCACAAGCACATATGCATTGTTGCACAGTACCCAATGTGCCCACATGCACACAATACATATATATAATGTATATATATATGTATTATATATATGTATATATATGCACACCACAAAATGGAAAATTTTAAAGAAATTATAAAAATATGTACATAAATAATGTATTTTCATTTTCATCTATTGATATGTCAGAGAAAGAGCTTTAGAATTGAATAGCAATTGGGACATTAAGAGATTTTTGAAACTATCTTTCTGAATTAGTGATTTTTTTTACCATAATCCACTGAGCTATAATTCTTATATATTTTTTCTATATGTTTATTATTGTTGAGTCACAAAAACATTAAAAAGGTTGATGTGAATATTACTTCTTTTACATTTATTTGCAACTAGTCTATTCTATTTCAAACTTGATTAAAAATAAATCAGTATGTTTTTCTCACTTTGGGCTCAGGCCATATGCTTCTT
This sequence comes from Peromyscus leucopus, assembly GCF_004664715.2. Classification (NCBI taxonomy): domain Eukaryota; kingdom Metazoa; phylum Chordata; class Mammalia; order Rodentia; family Cricetidae; genus Peromyscus; species Peromyscus leucopus. The sequence goes on from NC_051064.1 coordinate 88,269,462, forward strand.
GTTTTGTCAGGTCATGCTTTCACACCAATTCCACCATTTGCAATAATTTCAATTTCAAATAAAAGAAGACCAACTAAAACGAACTTAGACAATAAAGGTAACTTCCTTCTAACATATCTTTAAATCCAGATGCATTTTGTATCTTCAAGGGGACTTGCTGCAATCTTTAACCACGTTCTTAGGCCTCATCTGTGGTTCAGGTTTCCTCTACTGCCCAGCTTCCCTCATAGTGCTAAACTCACTCTCAGCATCTACCAGCAATATGGCTGTCTCAAGTGTATCCCCAGGTTATACCAAAGAGCAAGACCCCCGAATTTCTTGCCTATTGGCAATACTCAGTAGTATGACTTCTGAACTAGTCACCATGATAAGAGATAGTTTTGCCCCCAACAGAACCAAACAAACCTATTCCATCTCAGAAATTGAGTACATAGGAGCTCCATGCAATGAGTACAGCTTTGCAATGGAGTGGGATGGAATGGTCTTGGCATAAAGTGAATCCATTTCTGCAGTACTGCCATTTTTACAACTTGAGCTTTTGACCACGAAACCCATTCTTGTAAAAGACGAAACTATTATGAGCTAATAAAACCAAGTAAAAGTCACTGGACTAGTTTGTCAAGCCATTCATTACTTTACTGCACAGATATTTACTGAAACCTTTATGCAGACAGCCATCGTTAGCAGCGCTAATTAGATGTGGTGAGATATATTTAGAAGGAGGAGAAAGAAGAGGGAATAATCATGAAGTTGAAAGGCAGATGTGTTGGGGAATTCTGGATATAATTAGAGACAAGGGGTGTATATACAACCCTAAAATACTGGATGCATTTCAATGTGTCTTTGAGACACAAAGCCCAATAGCTGGCTGGGGTGAAGTACTAATTAAATTACAGTTTTGATTTTTTGTTTGTTTTTATTTTTTAAATGTTGCTTAATTCAATGTGCTCTTCATTGACTACAGAAAAATTTAACATGATCATTCAGTTTTATATCTTCATGAATTATGTGTTGTTTAACAGCTTCCCATAGCACATGAGGTCCATTCTTGATGGCAGATAAAGCCTATGTCTCCCATAGAATTTTTCATCATAATATACCAAAATTTTTTTAATGGAAGATCAGGGCATTCTAGGTGTTTTGTATTTCTCGAAGTTGACAGCTATTTATTTTCCATAGTTTATAAATAAAACAAGTTGTTCTGCATTTCACTTGCCCTTGTCCAATCCTTTTGTTTATTTTTTTCCTCCAAATCATATTAAAATACCATCCCTGCCCCAATAAGGCTCCAGGAACATCATGGACATGTGGGTGGAAAGAATGTGAGAGATGGAGGAAGAGCAAGAACGCTATGAAATCCTGTCTTCTAGACATGAAATGGACATTGCACTCCTGAGCTCACAGCTGCTGTGGTTACCTGCACAAGATTAATCCAGTAAAACTTCCAGCACAGATGGGAGGTGGAGGGGGGGGGGCGTGCTCAGAGGCCTTTCCTCTAGCTCAGTGGTTTTCAACCTTCCTAATGCTGAGAACTTTTTTTTTTTTTTTTTTTTTTTTTTTGGTTTGAGAACTTTTAATGCAGTTCTTCTTGCTGTGGTGACTCCAACCATAAGATTATTTCATTGCTACTTCATAACTGTAAATTTGCTACTGTTATGAATTGTAATGTAAATATTTGATATGCAGGATAGCTGATAGGCAAAACCCCACGGGGGTCGAGACCCACAGGTTGAGAATCACTGCCTAGATGACAGCTGAGGGAGGGGAAGTACTTTTTATTTGGGGGTGTGGCCACTGATAGGCTGCTCAAGTCCCAGTGAATGACCCCACACCTATGGGCTTATGGGCAACACGCATGGGATACAGATAAAGTGGGGTATATTTAAAAGAGGAGAAGGAGGAAGAAAAGATGGAGAATGTGAAATGAGGAAGCAGATGTACTGGGAGTGCTTAGGGGAAGCTGGAGATATTGGTGGATATATATGATCACCCTCCAGTGTATATACTTGTGAAATTCTCAGAGAACAAAATTTTAAAAATATCACTTATCTAAGTCCTTCCTTGAACTCCCAAGTATGAGGAGTGTGTCTAGAACTCAGGGCACTTCCACTAATATTTTTTACATTTTTTCTTTGCTACTTACTTGTTGATCTCTACCTTGTATTACAAGCTTCGTTAGAGGAGAAATGCTAGGAAAGGTTAGCATCTAGGTTGGGAAATTTCAGGCTCTTGGCTTCTTACTCAGAAACAAAGTAAAAGCCCACAGAAATTGCTAAGTAGTAAAGAAAATCTATTAAAAAACAAAGCAAAGCAACAGAGCAAATCAGAATTTATTGCAAGTGGGTGGCAGGCCACTTGAATGAGGACACCCAAGAGTCCTGATTATTGTTTGGGGCTTGTTGTAGGACTTTATTTGGATTGTCAGCCTCCAAATAATGACATTGAGACTTATTATTAATTATGAAAGCTCTGCCTTTAGCTTAGGCTTGTCCCCAACTAGCTCTTATAACTTAAATTAACCTATTTCTATTAACATATGCTCTGCTACATGGTTTTTTACTTCTCCTCCAATCTGTACACCCAGCTCCTTCTGTGTCTCACTGGCATCTCCCATGTACACCTAGATTCTAACCCTGAGTTCCTCTCTCTCCCCAGAAGTCCTGCCTATTCTCTTCTGCCTAGCTATTGGCTATTCAGTTCTTTATTAAACCAATCACAAGGCATCTTAGACAGAGACACATCTTTCCAGTGTACAAAGAGATTACCCCACAACAGGGTCTTCCTTTTATGGGGTTCAACAGAAGGAATTAGGTTACTAGTGGTGTAATTTGAGTGATTCTCTACTTTGATTGACAGATCTGTATTATGTAAGGCCTGCTCACTGTGGATGTTTTTCCCATAATGCATCTGAGTTTAATCATATTCATGTCCAACCATGCATAGGCATAAGAGGATAAATAGTGGAATCCTCATATAAGTTCACTTGGAAACATACTTTTGCCTCATTGTGCATGCACTCAAAACAAGTGTAGGCTGGATTGATCTACTGGATTGGCCTATTGACTATAGTTGGGTGTATTCCAGGATGTGTTTGAAAAGAAATGGTGTTATCAAGGGATTTCTAAGAGTAGTAACTCATTTTCCTTGTTTTGAGCCGGTACACCTACATCTTGATGCAGGTAGGGGGTCTTACGTTTCTAACAGGTTGTTTAGGTACTCTATTTGGAGAGGGATGTTTATTTAGCCCAAATCAAGCAGAGTCTTGGGTTCTAAGCTATTCCTTATGCTTGCCTACTTTGAAAACTATCTGAACTTCACAAATCACATAGCAAATAGCTTAATGCATTTTAGGGAACTGTGACAAATGGAAGGGCGGAAAGAAAAGGGAGAGGGAGGAAAATATTGCAATAAAGTCCATGGGCTGTTAAGCATCTGGAATTGTAACCTTATATTACAACTGGGAAAGCCATGATTTCCTAGGGTATACACCAGCAAGAATCCAAGGGGATGAATCATGGTATGAAGAGTGCAATTTCTTTAATGTCGATAGCTGACTGTATTTGCTTTTAATGGTAAAGAAAAAATGCACAGCTGTTTCCTCTCTATGCTCAGACTAAATGGGCACATCAGATCTATTCAATCCTCTGTGACTTTCTTTCATTCTCTAAGGAAAAAGTAGCCTAAATGAGACTTTCTCTTGTGCCTACTCAGGGAAAGAAGCACGTCCTTGGTGCCTATTTTTAACTATCATTTCCTGCCTCCTCATTGATTTCTTTTATGCTCACCTCCTTCCCATCTTTCTTCCTTTCCACATCTCTCTTTTCTTTACCCAGGATCCCAGATTTCCACTGTTTTGCTCAACAGCATAGAGCCTAGCATTTCCAAAGTGAGCTCTTTGCTGCCCTTAGCCTCTTTAATTTATTTCCTTCATACAAATCAAGCAAAATGTTTGTTCATTTCCCATTTATCTTGCCCCAGGATCATTAATTTTTATCAACTATCCTGGTTGAAACTCTTTGCTAGACATTACAGTAATTACACACATTCAATTCTATGTTTATGTTATAGTCTTGGGGCCTTTCAGCTCCCAGGATATATAGAAGCTTACCACCTCTTCCAGAACTTTTGGGGAACATCTTGCTGCTGTTATTTCTACTTTCACATAGTATACTCACTCTGACATGGCAAATCCTTGGAGCTGCCTGTTGCTCCCTCCATATACACCACAACATCTACTTATTTCTTTAAGATTTTCACTGGTTCTAAGAACTTGAAACTTCCAAAGTTAATTATATCAGAATGTTAGATTCATCTCTAAGAATCCTTTTCAAGGCGTTAAATCTCCTATCCCAAGAAGGAACTTCCAGACTTCGAAAAAGTTTCCATAAAATAATCTTATATTTCTGTTGCTCCACTATCCTTAAGGCCTAGATTCTCTTGTCACAGGTAACTTTACTTCATGCTCAGTCTCCACATTTTCCAGTATGAGCTCCCTTTCCTCCCATCAGGCTGCCTGTAAAGTCCCTGGCAAGGTGCTTTTTGTTTATTTGTTGTTTTTTGTTTTCTTTTTGCATTTACTGTAGTTACTGCTGTGATGTCTAGGAGTTCTGAGGAGACTAGACCCTGGGGAGTTAGGTGTTATTTCAGAAGACAGATGTCTGTGCACACAATCTTCAGGAAGATAGGAGCATCCACCTCTAATGGGGAGAAGTTGAGCACTATTGTATCCCTAGAAGCTTCATAGGGTGAAAAATTTAAATTATCAATGCATGTGCTTGGATTCCTCCATGCTGGATGCCAAGTAACAGGAGAATAGCAGGGTTGGGAATTCAGCCTACTATAGAGCTTGACTTCACCTTAACTAAATACCGGGCTTAGCATTCAGCTTCCTATTTGCTACCTAGAATCCAAGAAGACCTCTGTTTTTCACATTTAATTTTACTTTTTATTTTATGCTTATTTCTAAGCACTTTACTCGTTTTTCTTGATTCCTCAATACAATGTGATTTGATAATGTTTACCACCCTCTCTCCAGTTACCAGACTCAGCTCCCTTCTCTACCTTCCCAATGTTGTGTTCTTTTCTCTCCCATCAAAACGAATTTGTGCTGCCTAAATATTCTTGGATGTGTAGTCTTTCACTAGAGTATTGTTGGTTTACTAAGGATTACACCCCTAGAGAAAAATGACCCAGCCTCTTCCAGCAGCTAGCAGTTGCTAATAGCTCTTCAAGTAGGGTATAATTTCATGCCCTACTCCTCTCTCCATGCTGGAATTTGGTCTGGCTTTGACTTGCACAGGTTACCTATATGCTGTCACAATTGCTGTGGGTGCATATGTGCAGCTGACCTGCTGTGTCTAGAAGATACTGTTCCCTTGTCATCATACATTGCCTCTGACTCTTACATTTTTCCTGTCCCTTCTTCAACAATCATGCCTGAGTCTTAGAAGGGGGTGTGCAATATTTATGTTCCACTTAAGGTGGAGCATTGTGTCATCTCTTATACTCTGTACCTTGGCTAACATAGGTCTCTATGTTAATCACAATGTACTGCAAAGAGAAGCTTCTCTGATGATGATTGAGAGATGGATTGATATACAGTTATAACAATAAGTCATTGACCTTACAATTATTAACTCTTTCAAATGATTGACTATCTTTATTAGATATCATCTAACTACATAGTTGCCACTTACTCTAAACCTCTCAAACACACAAATTCTAGTTCTATTTATTCTTCATCTCATGACCACTCCATCTTTTTTCAGCATTGATAAAAAAAACTGTTGCTATGCTACAGCGTGGTTTGTGCTGTTCTCACTTTCTGCCAAGTGGGCACTTTAGCTAAAGATTGGTTTCCTCAAACCATTTCTATGCCAGATGTCCTATCATGTCGGCAAAAACCATCTCTGGAACCTACATTCGCATAGTTGTAAGGAAGCATTCTCTTAGAAGCAACACCTGCAAGGAAAAAGAGAAATGGATATATAGAGAGAGAATTTTGAACAACAATGTAGCTGCAACAGAGACCTTATATGCTGCTTCAGGGAGCTCTGGAAGAAGGACAGACTTCCTAAATTGCTCGGAATTAAAACAAGGGACCTAGCTTATGCCTACACTTTAAAATGCTGTTAATGACAGTGAACCTGTGCAAAGGAGCCAACACGGGGCACTAGAGGATCCCAAACAGGGGAGAATTCTTTGATAAGAACTATTTTAGTTCACACTTCCAGTTAAACAAATGGCGAAGGAGTAGACAACAGACATGCAGTAAACCTCTTCTCCCAGTTTATGAACTCCTGGCAGTAGAGCTAGACAGATTTAAAATCTTGCGGGAGTTGAGAAAGGAATAAGGAAACTTCATAATAGTGGGTAAAATGGCATGAATGTAGAAAAGGTACAGGTGTTCTGCAAGAGTGAAAATACCATTTTGACTACAATAAAATTCAGCGAAGTAAGACTATAAGCAAATACTGACTAAAATACAAGTGGGTGCAAGTGAGGAAGGAGTCAATTATACCAGTGAGAAAGGCTGTGACCACTAGAAGAAAAAGTTTTGATTTTATTTAATAAGCAATGGGAAGACTTTCCTTCTCCTCTCCCTTCTCCCTCTCCCCAATCCGTCTTCCTTCAGTTGGAGATGACATAAAAAATTTTTTCTTGTTTGCTGGCCTTAGTCCATTTTTGCTTAATATTAGTGGTTGATGCATTTTAAAAATATTTTAGGAGCCGAAAAGATGGCTCAGCATTAAAGAGTATTGGCTTGCTCCTACAGTGGACTCGAGTTCAATTCCTAGCACCCACACAGCAGCTTACAATTGTCTGCAACTCCAGTTCCAAGGGATCTGATGTCTTCTTACAGCCTCCATGGGCACCAGTCATGCAAGTGGTGCACAAATGTACACGCTGGCAAAACACTTAAATACACAAAATAAAATATAAATGAAGATAATTTTATAAATGCTTCCAATACTGTGACCTACCTCTGATTTCCCTTTCTGAGCATGCATTGCATACTTCCTTTAGTAGCAGAAAGGAAAAAAAAAACTGGGAATGTGGTTGCCTTATAAAAAAAAAAGGGGAGGAGTATTTGCATTGAAACAGTCTACTAGGAGCAATATATTTGACAACATTGAATAAGCAATAACATGTGATGATTTTCAGATTGTTCTTCAATTATCTGAGAAGTATAAAAGCCATTACTCGAGTCATTAAAGTTAGAATGAACATTGGGGAATTCACTCTAGGAAGAAAATGTTTCCGTTGGCAGAATGCTGAAACAGTTGATCTCATAATTATGTAACTGCTCATTTCTGTTTAGCTAAACTTCATCTAAATTAATGTGACTTTCGCCTGTTGCCTGGGAGTATGAACCTCTAAAGACATTTAGTTGCTTCACAGTATAATCCAACAGAGCACTTATTGAATTCCTATGTCTCCTATGTTGGCTGTTAGTTGGGGAAGTGCTGACATAATGTGCTATAATTCCATCTCTGTTTTCATTGGGAACATGGAAATAATCACAACATTTCTTAAGAAAAAAACTGCTTTCTAAATGATTTTTAAAGTGATATTTTAATACTAAGTGCTGGGGAAATGGTCTTTGCAACAAGTTCATCTTCTAGTGTTTATTTCTCATGACTAGACCCCAAATATGATTCCAATTGTAATATCCTACAAATTCCCAGTTTATATGACCTCTTATTGATAATTTATCCATGTAGAACAAACTTCTCAGATTTGTGCCTTTTCATATCTGTCACTGAGGGGAGACAATTGACCATGCTCAGACATTATCATATTACTAAGAGAAGTTGTCCGTGTTGGTTCATAACAACAGATTATATTACTTTACCCTGGAGAACATAGACACAGCACCAAGCTGGTCAGGATCCCTGCACTTTGAAGGTGGAATCAGGAACTTCATGAGTTTGAGATTCAGCCTAGGCTACAGAGTAATAACTAGTAACAGCAAGACCAAAACCAACAAACCAAACAACAGTCTGAGTTATAGCTCAGTGGTAGAGTTCTTGCTGAGCATGAAAAGTGTTTGACTTGATCCCAAGCACTGTTACATAAACAGCAAGAAGGATAGAACCTGCTGATAAAGTAGATTTTCATTAAAAAAAAAGAAGAAAAGAAAAAGAAAGAGCGTCAACAGGAAGAGAGAGAGGGCAGACAGACTATTAGCTACATGGGCAAGGCTTTAAAAAACAGTCAGGAATTGCACATCCTTCGGATACTGAGTTTACTGGAAGCAACTAACTTGCATTAGTCACTTCATCAAGTTGGTACTAAGGCAAGAGTGCACTCTGATTGTGAAGAGTCCTATAATTCAAGAAGCACAGCCATTTGTTAACTGTGATGACACCATGGGATGAAAAGATCTAGAATCATTCCACTGTATGATGAGAAAACCGAACCAAAACAAACTACCCAAGATGAAACAGTGGCAGCAGAGTCAGTATTGAGCCTAACTACCTCTTCCAAAATGTGCTAATTTCATTCCATTCTCTCTGCTCTTGAAAGCTTAGCTGTGTGATTGAGCTAAATTGCAACTTACAAGAAAATAAGTATCTCACAATCTATTCTACCCATAACTGGAGGGATAGTCTTTTAAGGAATTATGTGTTCCTTTAGATTATATCTCTAGTTACAAGATTAGAGGCACCAAGGCTCCCACCTTAAAATTAAAACCCCTGCAGAGAATCACATTACCCATGTGCCATTCTTACCAACTGTGGTAGTCACAATTTAAATACAGAGTGTTCTTCAGACATCTGTACTGAACCTTCAAAACTTTCCATTGTAATTAAATGTAAGATAGAGGCGCTGTTCTGGATTAGTAAAGAAAAGAAAGATCATGAACATATCAGGTATGAATGGAACCTTGATCAGGGTTTCTACATAAGTGAGCAAACATATTTCAAGTCTTGTAACTGTCTTAGGTTATACTGTTACTTCTAGGATGAGAACACTCATCCCTCTATATCTGCAAGTTCTTCACTCTTACTCGGATTCAGCCAACTGTTATTTTATTTTTAGTCTAGAAATTTAAGAAATCAAAGCTTGAGTTTGTCAAGCATGGAGTAGTATGTGAGTATCCCATGTGATTGAAGTGCAGAGAGACATGCCAGGCTGAGATGGCCTCCACTCTTTCCTCTTGTCTCCATCATTCACTGTGTTGGAGCAACGTCTCTCTACCTTGCCTCTCATTCCTGCACTGTGCAGCTAAACCTATCACGGTTGGGCATGTACTGAAAATGCATACACTTTTTCATGTCATTTCTTCTTAAAATGCAGTATAATACTACCTACATAGTATTTACATTATATTAGGTATTGTAACAAATGTACAACTCATTAAAGTGTACAGGAGGGTGTGAGTAGGCTGTATGAAAATACTGTACTACTTTATGTAAGGGACTTGAGATTCCATAAATTTTGGTATCCACAGGACATCCTAAAAGTAACAATAATAACTGTTAACTTAGTGGCAATAAATTAAAAGTTGAGGGAAATAGGGATTCAAGAAAAACAGAAAAGATGGAAAAATCCACTTCCGTGTTTGCATTTATTAATTTTTTCATTTGGCTCAACTCTATGCATTTTCAAGAGTCATTCCCACACCATCTACAGAAGGCCTCCAGTAAAGACCTTGTCTCACTATCCCTCGCCACTCCTGTGGTTACAATTGTCTAGCTAGGGTTCACATGAAATTGAACATAAAATGAGGCAATGAAAACTGTGTCCCAAGCATCTGTGACTGGGGAACAACTGGATAACAGTCACAGGCTTTCCTGGCCGCATCCCAGAGGCTTCAGATGACACTTCCTCTCCCAGAAACCACATAGCATCTTTTTACCTCCATTTGTGTGTCCACACATTTCTGTCTCATCACAGGAACATCAAAAGGGAAGGCCTGGGTGAAGGGAAAGAAGAGAAGGCAGACAGCCTGCCAGCTCTTGCCTGCTTAGTCTTCTGCTCCTCAGATCTGACAGCTCCTAATAAGTTCTGGAATCAATAAAGCTTGGAAACCTGTCCGTAAAGAATCCTTGGGTCCTTGCTAATGTAGAGGCACTAACAAGGAGATGAGGTGCCCAGAGCAGGAATCATTTCCGGAAGCATGAAGCAGCATCTGTAGGCTGCACTATGGACTTCTGAACACTAGCTTCAAGGTGAGGGAGGCTTCCCCAAGTAAGGTTACCAGTAATGGACAAGATGGATGGACATTAGAGCAAAGGAGAAGGAGCAAGAAAGGCAGGAGCATGCAGCCGCAGCCAACAGCAAGCTCCTGGGCTTCGGGGCAGCTCCTCTGTGGCCTCCCTTCAGAAGTACTACTTAAATTTTAAGGTGGGCAAGTGACAGGACAGTTAACTCAGAAACGTCATATGGCAAGAACCACGACCCTATATGATGACTGGTTTTATTTTTAGCTAGGCTCCCAAAGGCAGTTTGCTCTTCTGACCAAAATAATTGGAAATAGACACAGGAAATAGACCCTGCTATGAAAAAATATCTTCTGAGAGCTGAAATAACACACATACATATATACACATGTGTACACACAATGAGAGAGACAGAGGGAGAGACAGAGAGAGAGGGCGAGGCAGAGAGAGAGAGAGGGAGAGAGAGAGAGAGAGAGAGAGAGAGAGAGAGAGAGAGAGAGAGAGAGAGAGGGAGAGAGAGAGAGAGACTTACTTAATAGGGAAAGCAGAGAACCACAGCCCCCACAGAGAGTATGACTAAATCTATCAAACATTCATTACTCAGCAGAACACAGAACAAAGAAAGCCCTGGCAAAGAAAATCACCACTGAGGGCAGTTTCCTGTTTCAGTTGCCTGGTCAGAAACTAAGGATATCTGGCCTTACAAAGATGGGTCCTAAAGCAAGATGGTGACATTCATCCCAGAAGGGAAAGGAAACAGGGAACATGCTAGAACATAGCCACAGCCAGAGAATAAAGTCCTATGAGAAATACAGCACAGCACACAACCTCAGAGTCAGGAAAAGAGTCTCCACAGTAAGACTGCTCTGCCAATCTTTCATCCACACCGTCCCAGAAAAGTTAGGACAGTCTCTGGTACAGCTATTTCCCATTAAGATAGAAAACAGTGCCTGCCTCATGGCTTGCTGTGAGAGAAGTAAGGATTTACCGTTCTAGCCTGTGCCTGGAACAAAGTAAGAACTAATCAATGACATAGAGCTGTCTCAAACATCATCTTGTCCTAGGGAGCAAAAACAAATCTTAAGTAGTAGCGTGTTTCCCTCTGTATTTCCATTCCTCCTTCTGTTTACAAAGGAAATGCATTATGGGAGAGATAAGGATCTAGTTTCCTTCTTCTACAGGTTCATATCCAAATTTTCCTAGCACTATTTGCTGCCTCTCTCCAATATGTATTTTGACATATTTGTCAAGTAGTGGATAGCTGCAACGATACCATGTGAATTTATATCTAGGTCCTCTGTTCTATTTTATTGATCTATGCGCCCTCTTTATGCCAGTGCCACGCTGGCTTGTTTGTTTGTTTACTGCGGCTCTGTAATAAAACTTGAAATCTGGTATGGTGTTGCCTCCAGCATAATCCTTTTTATTCAGGATTGCTTTTATTACCTGGGGTCTTTTGTGCTTCTGCATAAATTTTAGGTTTTCTTTTCTATTTCTATGAAGAACGATATAGGGATTTTATTAGGATTTTATTGATCGTGTAGTTTGCTTTTGGTAAGATGGCCATTTTCATGATATTAATTCTTCCAATCCAGGAGCATAGGAGGTCGTTCCATCTTCTAACAATTCTTCACTTTCTTCCTTCAGAGTTTCAAAGTTTTGATTATAGAGGCCTTTCAATTGCTTGGTTAGATTTATTTCCAGGTATTGTTCTGGGGCAGTTGTGGATGGGGTTATGTCCCTTATTTCTTTCTTGGTACCAGTTGCTAGTGTACAGGAAGACGACTGACTGATTGCTGAGCATTGATTTTCTAACCTGCTGGGCTGCCCAGTTCTTTGTCAACTTGACACAGACTAGAGTCACCTGGGAAGATAGAGCCTCGATTGATGAATTGCCTCCATCAGATTGGCCTGTGGGAATTTTCTTGATTAATGACTGATGTGGGAGGGCCCAGCCCATGATGAGTGGTACCACTCCTGGGCAGGTGGTCCTGAGTTAAGAAAGCAGGCTGAGAAAGCTGTGGGGAACAAGCCAGTAAGCAGTTTTTGGTCAGAATGTCTACGACCACAACAGAAACTGAACAAGGACATAAGTCACTTTTCTGACAGTGTTTATCGGGTCTAAGAGTTTTCTGGTGGCAACTGTGGGGTCTTTTAAATAAAATTCTATTATCTACAAGGAGGATACTCTAACTTCTCTTCCCACTTGAATCCATTTTACGTCTTTCTCTTGTCCTGTTGCTCTAGATAAGACCTCAAAGACTGTATTGAGTAGAAGACAAGAGAATGGACAGCTTTGTCTTCTTTTAATCTTAATGGGGATGCTTTGAGTTTTTCTCTGGTGAGCATGGTGTTAGCCACATGCTTCCTCTCTTCCTTTTCTTTTGTGTATGTGTATGAGTGTGCATGACTATGTATGTGTATGTAGAGACCAGAGGTGATCTCAAGTGTTTTTCCTTTCTTACTCTCCACTTTATTTTTGAGACAGTGTCCCTTAGTGGACTTGGAACTCACTGATTTGGATGGGATACCTGGGCAGCAAACCCTAGAATCCATCTTTTCCACTTTTCTCCTCTGCACTGGGTTATACATGCTCACTGCCATGCTTGGAATGTAAGTGTTCACCAAGAATCCAAACTCAAGTCTTCATGCTTAGACAGCAAGTACTAAGCAATTTCCCCAGAGCTCGTGTTAGTTTGTAGAAGTAACCAACCTTCTTATTAAATAAGAAACACAGAGCCAATACAGAGATAAAAGCCAAGAGGTCAGAGCAATAGCTAAGAGCTAAAAACCTTACCCTTCACTATCGCTGTGGTTCTACCTCTCCGAAAGAGAGCTACTTCCTGTGTGTTTGTCTTTATAAAGACTTTCTGTCCTTATAAAGACTTTCTGTTCTGCCTTCTCATTAGTTATAAACCCATCCACATGACCGCCTCGTCACTGCCTGTCTGTACAGACCTCCAGGTCTTCTATGGTTGGTATTGAGATTAAAGGTGCGTGTCTCCAATGCTGGCCGTATCCTTGAACACACAGAAATCTACCTAGCTCTCCCTACCAAGTGCTGGGATTTAAAGGTGTGCACCACCAACACCCAGCTTCATTGATGGCTTGCTATTAGCTCTGATCCCCGGACAACTTTATTTATTAACATACAAATCACATTTTAGTACAAATAAAATATCACCATATTAGTTATTTTTTAATAGGTGATATTATTTTGTGGTCTGATTAACAAAGCACAAAAAAGGTTAAAAGCACAAGTTCTTAAACAATAACAATATGTGTGAACATCTGTATGTGGTTGATTGCATTCCTAGAAAACTCAACAAAAGTAAATTAAACTCTATTGCAACTAAGTAAACAATTTGCTAGCAGACAGAGTTGACCATTACAACTTGAAAAAAAAAAGAACTCTATTCTGTGGTTGATTTAAATTTTCTCCTTTAAGGGTATGATAATTTGCCACATAGGTACACAAACAAAAGTTTGGTAATTATATTGATTCCCTAGGACTGTTAATTACAACAGACTTGGTGACTTAAGGCAGAAAGAATGTTCTTTGCCGGTTCTAGGACCATGCTTCCTTTGAGGAATCTAGAGAGGAAACCTCCTTTGCTTTGAGATTTCTGCAGTTGTCACCGATCTTTGATGGAGTATCTTTTATCTCTACCTTTGTCTTCACAAGACTTTCTTCTCTGGATGTGTTTACATGTTTCCACTCCTCTTTTTATAAGAACACAAATTATTTGAGTGAAGACACACACTGATCTACTATGACCAGATCAATTTAATTACATCTGTACAACCCTGTTTCTAAATAAAGTCAAAAATGCTCAAGTGGATCTGAATTTTGGCAGAATACTACATAACTGAAAGTATACTCAGTTTGCTTCATTCTACCTGGTACTAACTGGATCACTTGCATTGACATGTAGCTTTTATTGTTCATCTAATTTCAATTCCTATTAGTAGTGAAAACTCCATGTTTGTTTACTCATCTAGGAAAGGACGACTTTAAGAAAGACAGCTCTTATCTATTCAGCAATGGGTATTAGCCCTCACTTGATATCAGGGACATCCCTCCCTCTGACTACACCAGACAGGGTGGGGAAGGAGCATTTGATTCTAATATGTAGCACATTTGAAAGATGTTGTCTTTCACTTTCAACTGTGTTCCCAACACACAATACACAGAATGGCCATTTATAAGACATAGACAATGTGCTTTCACAGCACTAATACAAAGCACATAAAATGGATTCATGCACCCTATGCATAAAAGAACTAATAACTCTACGTATATTTTATGACTCTTGACCATGAATAGTTAATAATCTACTCTACATAGAAGTTTAATATAAGAAAGAAACTAAATAATTAGCCCAAACTATAGTCCAGCACTTAAGAAATCTGTGACATCTTCCAAAGCTTATTAGTTGGAAGAGAGGAGGCCACTACTGATGGCTTCACTGTTCAGGAAGACATTGTGAATTAAAATTAACTATAGGAAACTATAGTCATGGTAATATAGCTGGCTAATCAAAACTTTATTTTCAAGTAAGTATTTATTGCCACTAAAGATTAAGAGGAAGAATATCTGCCTTCTAGGAATTCAGTATACTAAGGAATCTGCCATACAATACAAAGCAAAAGGATAATACAAGGCATTATTATTGCAGCAATATATAAAAATATATCGCAATTTTAACATCATTCTGGTCTAGAAATCCCACTTCGGGATCGGTAGCAGTAGAGTTTTATGTACAGATATACACAGAATGTTTATGTGCTCATTACTAGTAAAGGGGAAAAGGAGAACAATAAAAAATTGAAGAAAAGAATACATTCCCTCTAAAGAACAGGCTGAATAAATCATTGGACATAGCTACAAAAAGAATGAGGTACATCTATAACATACTGTTCAAAAGGGCTGAAAATTACAGTAGCATAAAATATTGTTGATGACTGTATTTTTGTAAAAAGAAAATAAAAAAATTCTCTCTGTGCTTTTAATTGATTTATTTAAACCAAACTGCAAACTGTATCCTAGAGTTACCTGATGGGAGGAAATCAAAATGTCTCTCTACCCCTGTCTTAGTTACTGTTCTATTGCTGTGATGAAATACCATGCCCAAGACATCTTATGAAAGGAAGCATTTGGGAGTGGTGGGGCTTGCTGAAAGTTTCAGAGGGTGAGTACATGACCATCATGGTGGGGCATGTGTAGACAGGCAAGCAGGCATGGTGCAGGAGTAGTTGCTGAGAATTTACATGTTATCTGCAGAGAGAGAGAGAGAGAGAGAGAGAGAGAGAGAGAGAGAGAGAGAGAGAGAGAGAGAGAGAAAGAAAGAAAGAGAGACAGACAGAGAGACAGACAGACAGAGACAGACAGACAGACAGACAGAGACTGGGCCTGATGTGGATTTTTGAAACCTTAAAGCCCACCCCCCTGTGACTCACCTGTCAAATAATGCCATACATACTCCAATATGGTCATACCTCCTAATCCTTCCCTAACTGAGGACCAAGCATCCAAACATATGAGCATTCAAACCACCACAATGTCATTTTTTTCTTTCTTCCTCTCCCTCTTTTTCTCTTAGGAGACTGAACACAGTAAAAGCTAGGCAAGTGCCTTAAGACTTACCTCTGTCGAAGAAACAAAGTGCTAAAGAGGCCCACAGAAATCCACAAAGATACCCCCACAAGAGACTGCTGGCAATGGTCAAGAGACAGCCTGAATTGACCTACTCTGGTGATGGGATGGCCAAACACCCTAATAGTTGTGCCAGAAACCCCATCCAAGGACTGAGGAATCTGGATGCAGACATCTACGGCTAGGCCCCGGGTGGAGCACTGGGAGTCTAATTAGCAAGAAAGAGGAGGGTTTATATGAGTGAGAATTGTTGAAACCAAGGTTGGATAAAGCACAGGGACAAATAGCCAAACGAATGGAGACACATGAACTATGAACCAAGGGCTGAGGGGCCCCCAACTGGATCAGGCTCTTTGAATAGGTGAGACAGTTGATTGGCTTGATCTGTTTGGGAGGCATCTAGGCAGTGGTGCCAGGTCCTGGGCTCACAGCAGTGAGATAGCTGTTTGAAACCTGGGACTTATACAGGGACACTTGGCTCAATCTGGGAGGAGGGGACTGGACCTGCCTGGACTGAGTCTATCAGGTCGATCTCAGTCCTCGGGGGTGGCCTTGATCTGGAGGTGGTGGGAATGGGGGGTGGGCTGGGGGGAAGGGGAGGGGGGCAGGAAGTGGGAGAACAAGGGAATCTGTGGCTGTTGTGTAGAACTGAATAGTATTGTAAAATGAAAGAAAAAAAAAAACTTGCCGGGCGGTGGTGGTGCACGCCTTTAATCCCAGCACTCGGGAGGCAGAGCCAGGCGGATCTCTGTGAGTTCGAGGCCAGCCTGGGCTACCAAGTGAGTCCCAGGAAAGGCGCAAAGCTACACAGAGAAACCCTGTCTCGGGAAAAAAAAAAAAAAAAAAAAAGACTTACCTCTGTCCTAACCCTATTTCTTTTATGAGTATTCTCATTTTTATTTTTTTCCTCTTGATAACAGTGTATGTTACCATTATAACTTAAGTAGCTAATAAAATTGACTAAAGTCAGAAACCTCACTGAGTGAATTCCTTCTGAAGGACTGTACTCCGTGTCTTCCACAGGGATGGGGAGGATGGATGAGGACACTGAATATGTAACTAATACCAATGCTGTGCTCCCTGCTTGGTAGAATGCTGGTGAAATCGATGGCAACTGTGAAGCACAACTTTTTCAAAACTTGTTCTGTAGAATAGGTTTACACATTCTTGGGCAGGTTAGTATTTAGGCTTGGTGAAAGTACAGATCCTTTGTAGAATCCTGTTTCAAATAGAATGATTGTGAAGCCAACAACAGAATCAGAAATTAGTTGATCAACTAAGAGATATTGCAGAAAATAAAAATAATAAGCACCAATTTTCAGGTGATGCTGCACGGCAGAAGGAAATGGAGCTATATTTAGGAATATTTTGTTCACCTTATTTTGAAGTGGATGACTTTTACCCAAGACTGCAATCATATGGTTCTCAGTGTTGTTTCTTCCTAAAGACAATAATTGCTCTTTTGCCACTCTGTTGACCATTAGTCACTAATGAGTAGAATGCATGAGTGACACCTTGAAAAGTTGTTAGAGATTTGAAGATGCCTTCTAACACTGTGAAAATCTCCAGAAGCTTCAGCTCCTTGTGTTTTATGGGTAGGGACAAAATGCCTGTGCTGTTTCATTGGCTGAGACACTAACAGAGAAGAGTATCTTCTCTGATGAAGAGCATCCCAACAACCATCCCTCCACGCAGGTTTCTGGCCTTTTCAGAGCTTCTGTTTCCTGATTGTGCCTCATCTAGTATCCACTTGCCATTATTTAAGATGGCTATTCTACAACCTCAGTAGACAAAGGCTAAAGTCCATTCTTTCTCTTAAAAATAGCATCATATTTCATAGAATTTTATGAGCTGATTTATTTACAATGCTAAATTCATCAAACTTTCACTAATATGAGGAAATAAAAAATAACCTAAAAGCCAACAAAATTATTTCTCATATTTTATGGAGGTAATTATACAGTCCTTATCTGAAATATATGGAAAGAGCACTCGCCAATGCCTTGACCTTCACAGGTTGGTGCCTGGTGTTCCTTGGTGAGTTGCTGCTGTTCATCCTCTGTTGATCCAGAAGCTCGGACTTGAATGCTGGGTTCCATTAGCATGTCTGCATAGAAGATGGCACATGTTTGTTTTCTTTATGGTAGTGGTTTCTGAGCTTTGAACAACAAAATTGTACTGACTTCTGGGAAATCCCAGAAAGCAGAGTATATCTGGGAAATAAGAAACATGAAAAATATGGAATTGGCTTTCAAACTGAAGCCAGAGCCAATCCTTTGAATTTAATTTTTGTTCTATGAGGTCATGAACTTACAATAAAACCAAAGGCTAATTTAAAACATTGAACCTCTACATAAACTTGAAAGGCTAAATGGTTTATGATAAAAAACCATTGTCTGCTTTGGAAACCCTTTCAATACTCATAAAGTCTAAATTAAAATTTAAAAGTCTAACAAATTAAATTTTGAGTGAAGCTGAAAATTTCCAACCATTCTTAGTATCAACTACAATTATTTCAGTCCATGTGGATCATAATATTGGCATTTCTCAGAGTTGAAGTTTACTCCTAAGAGAATTACCACATTAAAACAAAACACTTACATTCAAAACCAGAGTAAAATTGGAGAGATGGCTTAGTGGTAAAGAGCAATGGCTGTTCTTCCAAAGGACCCACATGGTGGCTCATAACCATATGTTAACTCCAGTTCCAGGGGGTCTGGTGTCCTCTTCTGACCTCTATAAGCATTAGACATACATGTGGGACACAGACATACATACATTTGTACACATTTTAAAGCCAAAGTCCAAGTTTCTTCTCTAGAAATATACATTACATACATATAAACAGACAGTTGGATAACAGTGAGCTATTTCCTCAGAATTGAATCATTTCCTTTTGAAGAAGGGACAAGGCCTATAAGACTCAGAAAATAAACAAAATTCATAAGCCCAGGAAGTTCCCAAACATTCGAAAATTCATAAGGTCCCTCTCAAGGTTATGAATGGAGTGAGCAATTCCTAGAGAGGAGACTCCAGCCAAGCTGCCTGCTGCTTGTGCAAGGAGTTCCTGGGATTAAGCCTTTCTGATTTCCCACTGTGCTGGGGTAGCCTTGTCAGTGGAGCTAGCTCCGAGTCACCCATGCTCATATAGGTAATCTCTCATTCATGCTTCTGAAAGTATCTTCTCAGACCTGCACTGGGTCATTATGCTAAACTTGGGGGAAATCATTGCCTTGGTCTGTCATTGGTGTCCTGAAGTAAACAGATAGTTGACTTTTGTTCACGTCTCTCCAGGAAAAGCGGCACAGCAGATAGATGACAGACTATCTAGATATGTGATGCATGTATACAAATATGCATTCTCCTTAATTCCATTTAAAAGCAGGAAAAGACAAAGGTCCATGTTTTTGATAGTAATATGGACATGAGAGAAGATCATTCTAAATGCACTATTATGTAAGCCACACAACAATCAAAGGGCTGCAATTCTATTTTATAGATAAAGCCCAAATTTTAAAATTGAAGCAAAAGAATTTCAGAAATTTTCATTAAAAAAAAAAAGACAAAAAAAGCTGGATAGTTAAAATGAAGCGCCATGGCTTCAGGTTTTCTTCTTTTTAATGTAAGTCTATACTTCTACTCTTAAACTACGGGAATGCAATGATGAGGCTACAAGTCTAGGCCAAGTATACATGACATTGACCCACATTAAATGGAGCTGCTTATGGATGAAACTCCCAGTAAACTTACAGAAAGAAATGAAAGCATGCATGTCAAAAATTCAGTTCCAGTACTGTATAAAACGTTAGAAGCAAATACCTAGAGGGAGAGAATCTGTAGAGAAGCTCAGACGTGGAAGAAACAAGCTTCACCCTTCTGTGGAAAATATGATTTTCTAAAAAATATGGAATGCCAGGCTAAAGTTAGATTCAAATACAATCTAAGTTATCTTGAATCAATTTTTTAATTTAAAACATTATATGCCAACCTCTATCTATAAAGCAAAAATGTATACAATGTTCCATTTTTCCATATAATGAAGTTGAATTCCATTATGTCACCAAATGGAAGTGTGAGCTATTTCCATTCTACTGAAAAGTGATCTGCAGCTGGCAGAGAAGCCGGCTTTAAAGGTCTCAATAACATTTGTGAAAGGTTGATTATTTTACAGTTAAAGTAAACCTTTGAAATCCACGATTCTGTGAATGTCTAAGAAAAACAGAATAGTTGCCTATTAACAAAATAGCCACACATGTCTAACCACTGGATAGTATAACAGTCAAGAATAGAAAGTCACTCAAACCAACTCCTATAAATGCTCAAGCCAGAGAAGGCTTGTGAATACTTGGAAGGCAGTCAGTTTTAAAGGGAAAGGTCACAGTAACATTTTCCCACTTTCCCTTCTAAATGAATCCAGCATGTTGCTCCATCTACATTTTAATGGCACACAGTCAGTTAAAAAAAAATGTGTTATTTCTTTGGAAAAAAAAAAAGAACTCACAAAATATTTTGTTATGCAATTTTAGGCTATTTGATTTTCAACTACAGTTTTATAAATATGACCCAGTCATTGATAAAAATGAACAGAACTTAGGAAATAAGTTATGAAAGAATTATTAAACTAACTATTTACTTAGGGAATGTCAAAGTTCAATAGAACACAATCCATTCCCAAGTCATATACTGTAACTTTAAATACTTTTCTTGGGCAATTTTTCATCTCGATTCTTTTCCTTTTTGGAGACAGGGACTGTGAACTAGGCATTTCCTTTAGAGGTCTACTTCACTGTCAGTCAGTGCTCACACTCTGTGCACATCAGTACAAAGGGAAAGTTTGTGTGTCAACCAAACTGGGCTGACAGATGGCCACAGAGATAATAAAACATCATTTTAGGGTGTAGTCACCGAGGGCCCGATCATTTAGCTGCTGTTGACTGTGCCTTCCTGCTGCATTCCCACATGGAGGGAGGGGTGATTTGCCTATAATGTCTTGGTTATCAAGGTCCTAGTCCTCTTCATACAGCCTTCCAGACCGTTCAGGGGCCCCTTGTTCTTCTTATAAACTTTCTTTTTTATTTATTCTTTGAGTCTTCACGTCATGCATCCAGATCCCAGATCCCACCCTTCCTTTCATTCCCTTGCATCTGCCCTCTACCCCTACAATCACTGCTCCCAAATAAAACAAAAAAATTTAAGATAAAAGAGGGAAAAAAAGAAAGAAAGGGAAAATCTTGTCATGGAAGCTGCTGTGTGACACAGTGAGTCACACAGTAAACCCCTTTATCCATACATCTTTACATGCAGGCATTCATCACAAAGAATCATTGGTTTGGTTAGAGGCCCTGGTCTCTGCTACACTATCAACACTAGGCCTTCATGGGAAATCCCATTGCTGAGGTCACATCTTCTAGTACTAAAACCTTGGCAGCTAAGGATCACAGTATATGTTTGGGATGGGAGAAGTAAAATTTAGATCATCATAATAAAAATTCCCATGAAGCAGACTTAGAATTCCTTTTTCTGGACTCTCTCCCCAATCTGAGTCCAAATGCAGAAAGGACTCTCAAGAAGCAACATTTTCAGAAGTAACTACAATGACTGTGAAGATAGGATTATATAAATTATCCTTTGAACACCAATGGGCAGAACATATGGATGATACTGTGCATGAAAAGAAAAATGCTGAGGAACATTCCCAGGCACTTATTTACCATCAGAAATCAAGTGAGACTATGCTTGGGTAGCCTGTGTCCTCTGTCTCAGTCTCCAGGATCCTCAGAAAGCTTACATTTACTATAACTTGAACCCTACCACTCTTGGTGACCACAATACACACTCTGAACTGCTTTTGAAACTACCTGTACTGCCTTGAAATTGAGCATCTTTTACACTTGGATTATGTCTTATTTCCTAATTCTTACTGTGATATTTTATAATTTTTTAAAACACATCTTAATGTTAATGACATTAATAGAATCTCACAATTTATTCATGTGCTGAGAGAATAGATCAATCATTGGTCCCCTTTCTTGGCAAACTTAGATATGAAACTCAGGGACCTGTTCACATTGTAGAGCGACTTTTTCTTGTCGGTTGCCACTTCACATCTCATCTAGGACAGCATTGCCCTGCCTTTGACTTCAGTCTCAATAGTTCCCGCATTTCAGTCTCCTCTCTTTACTTTTCCTAGTTTTGGTGGCCCAGCGTGCAGTCCTTTAAGATTTACTGTTTTCTATATGTGTTCCCACTATTATGGATCATGTTGAAAAACCCATAGGTAGATTTCAATGCTAAGTCTTTGAAGTCTATGCACCATTCAAACCCACCTCACTCTGCTCCTTCCTATTCCTCCTGGCTTCTCTCCTGGGTTATTGCAGCAGCCTCCTTCCTCCTTTTCCAGACTTACCCTGTGTTATAGTCACCTCTGCTCTACAAAACAGAAGTGATCACTTTAAAACACATAGAAAATTCACACTACACTCAACTAGAAGCCAACGAGCTTCTCTTTTGGGAGCCCCCATATGATCAACTCCTGTGCCCATGCCATAGCCTGGACTTTTCTTGCTCCCCACAGGCATGCTGGAGCACAAGCCATTGCCCCCCCGCCACTCTCATGTCACAGCATTCTTTCTGGGAGGCCAGCTTCCTCCCATTCTCCTTCGTGTCTATCACATACTACCCAGTCTGTGACATGTCCCTTATTTTCTTATGTATTCCCCCTACTGGAGTGCAGGTTTCCTGAGATCAGGGGAGGGATCCTTGGCCACTTACTATCTGTTGAGTAAAAAAAAAAACAACAACAACAAACAAAACAAACAAACAAAAAACTACCTTTAAAGTCTTTTCCTGGGGTTACAGTATACTCAATATAAAAAAGCACACCCTTAAAACAAATTTATTTTAACAAAGGCAATGATTAGTCTCATCATACTAATAACATGCATGTAATAATAAACATATGATAATCTATTTTCCCCTTCCTCTGAAGTAGTAAATGTTTAGTTGAACTATTGACTTCTAGAAACCACTCTGTAGTTCCCAGACTCCTTTCTATTTTTGTGTGACCCATTTGACAAGGGCATTGAAAATAGTGTGTGTGTGTGTGTGTGTGTGTGTGTGTGTGCTCACTTCTCTTTCCCACCCTCTGCTGACTGAAGATGACCCACTGTTATAGCACAGCCAGAAGGTGAAGAGCTTTGTTAATCTTTTATCAAGAAACATTGCTACTCTTGGTTGCTACACAAGAAAGAGAAATAAAATAACTACATCCCTCTTTTTTAATATAATGTTCAGAGCAGCTTTTCTTGCGTCTTGGAAAATGAACATTCTAATATTATAGAGGATGAAACTATAGTATGTATTTACAACCAAAGGATCTAAGTTCCTGACAATTAAGAACTTTAAAAAATGGAAACCTATTTATTAACTATTAACTATCACTTTGTGGGACTATCTACATATTATGTCATTTAATCTTCATAATAGCCTCCCAAGGTGACGTACTTTATGGGTAAAACCGACAGGACTTGAGAAGTTCACATTTTTGAAGATAATGTGGCAAATTCTGGAGTTCAGAGCTCAATTCTGTAAGCACAGCCTAAAGCTTTCTTCCTTTCTGCTCTTTCGATTAAAAGTATGCCCTCTGTCTGGACCATTCAGAATTTAAAGCAGAGCTGTTGGCTAACCCTTCTACAACACATCTCTTCTCTTTCTGCTTCAGATTGGAGTTCTGCAGAAGTAATGTGATTCAAAGCCCTGAGAGGTACATGGAATAACTATCAACTTGTGACTTAACCTGAAATTTGGCCATTGATTTCCAGAGTGAGATATTTAGTCTGTCTGGACCTGGATGTGTTGGACTGGTTGTCGCCATCAGCTAGCTCCAGTAATGGAGTCTGCTGAAATGAGCTACAGAAGCATTGGCATGAAGTGGACATGGGTAACTCCAGACAGAAACCCCACTTATTTGAGCAGTCTGGAGCCAAAAGCAAAACCTAAATCCAAAAAGCATATACACTGTCCAGGTTCACAAATTCCACAGATGTGGCTACAAAAGACATTGAAAATTCAACATCATTTCCCAGCTAGAAAAAAGAAGGTTTTGTTCAAGAGGTGTTATAAAAAGAGAACGAAAACTGAACTTGCAATCATCAGATCTTTCTATGCATATATGCATGTTATTCATTTGTGTGTATACACATGTAGAATAGATCATTCCTTGCCCACACGCAATCAGCAGTTACGTGGGTTAAAATGAGCTCTAGCTGCTGATCAGTGGTGATACATTCAGCTGACTTCAGATCACTGAGACAACCAAGGTGCCAGAGACAATCATGTCCTGAATCTGAATGCTTTTCCTATTGGCAAGAACTCCTGAGAGTAGGAATAAAACACACATTACCTGACTCTTTAGACAGCTGCCAACATCTTGACTGGACATCAGATTAAGGCTTGTCTCCTTAACATCAAGCTATGTATACAGAGAGGACTCTCAGGACTGGAGTGATGGTCAGTGGTTGTGTGAACTTACTTCTCTTCCAGAGAACCCATGCCACGTGGCTCACAGAAGCCTTTAACTCAGCTCCAGAAGATCCGATACTTTCTTCTGGCCTCTGCAATTCACACATGGCATAAATTCACACACACACACACACACACACACACACACACACACACACACACACACACACACTTTTAAGAAGAGAGAACACAGTACTTTTAAAGCTTTCCAGTTCATAATACTGCCTGCCCACTGCACCAAGACAAAATTTTCTTTCCAGGCCATCATTTCAAATAGTGGTTGGACTGAGTTTCTCTTCCTAACTTTTCACTTTCCCCTTCTCCTTTTATGCCTCCCCCAACTTCTAAAACATTCTCAGATTAAGTTTTTCTCCCCCTGTAAATCTCACTACACAAAAGAAGTATGCTGGGCACAAGCTAAGTACAGACTGCTGGAGAAGTGAGCGCCCATAACCTATTCCATGCAGTCTACGTTTGGATACCTTGCTTCACCTTCCAAAACCACTTTTAGTTTTTATCTAAAACATTTGGAAAATCAAACTTACTGTTTCATCTCCAGCCAGTGCTGTTCCTATCATCCCATACTGGAACATTGGTAAAATATTCATGATTCATGTAGCACACAGCTGTCAGAAGGAATCTATAACAAATACCTCTTTTCTAATTTATGATGTGAACTATTGTATGTGTTACAAGTAATGAAAACCTGTTAGCAAGGGAAACCACAAAGATACCCTGAAGAGTAATAATGTGTGCAAAACACCCTAAAGACTTCATTTTCTCTTTGGGATTTTTATCTTGCTTTTTATAAGTATGAGTATAAAAATTATAAATCATTCCATATGTACTATTGGAAATATTGAAAAAATCAAAAAGACATAGGAATGTAGAAAACAGATTAAAATATTTAAGGAACATTTTTGAGAGAAGATGTGTCTAAAAATACATCTTCATCTTTCAGTCTCAGCATATAAATTACAAAATTTTTCTCTAAGGTATTTAATTTGGTGGTCTTTGGTTGTAGGTTTTAGGTATGCTGTAGCTGTTATTTGTCTGAATGTGTTAAACAAATTAGGGTATGTTATCATGACTATCTTGAGGTTGAATAGAAGGACAAAATATGGCATGGTCATCTACATATAAATTTGTATGTTAGCGTTTTATGGTATCTCTTACAGTGTGCTAAATCCACCTTTAAGATTATGTCTAGAGTTCTTTAGTGCTCAGACCCACAAAAAGACAGAAGAGCAAAGAGAGGTGGTTCACTTTCACTTAATCACACAAGGAAGTCTGAGGCAAGGAGCCCTAAAATTCAAACCCACCTTACATATATTAAGTTCCATTGTGTTAATTTACTGAGTTAAGCCTACTACACATATCTGGGCACTCAGTGACTGTAAGCATGACAGCTTGGATGGAAAGTTATCCTGGCAGCTGGGAGCAAAGGAATACCACAAAGTCACACTGCACAACAAACCTCACACAAGAGATTTACTGGAAGGGAAAAAAAACAGGAGCGTGGCTGCTTCTGCTTGGGTGAGAAACAACAGAAAACTGAGCACAAGACAGGGTTTATATAGTTTTTCTTGAGGGGGTGGCTTTACAGGGTGGGGATTGGTAGAATTTCAAGACTGGAACTTAGGCTTTTTACTCTGTAGGGTAGAGGCTGGGTCTAGCTGTTAGGGCAGTTAGAGTCTGTGGGTGGAACCTGGCGTTGGAGGTCTTCAGGGGAGGAGCTGAACACTAGTGAGCCTCCACGGGCTTACAGTGACTACCCCCAGTGACACAAATACACCCACCACCACCACCACCATTACCACCTATTACCCGCTTCCATGAAGTCTTTGAGAAAGTCTAGCTTGTTGGTATTTACCATGTGGATGAGGAAGGAATGAAAAACAGTATTTCAGATGTAAATATCCTCTTGAATCCAAGTGTTCTCCGTGTCTTAAAATCTACAGATTTCTGCAGGCCAAAAAACTGGCACTCAGCCAGCTAATCAAGCCATACACCTATCTTGTAAGTCCTGTGTCCCAAAGCTTGTTCTTGGCCAAAGAAATGAGTGGTTTCTCAGCACCCTTCATCACACAAGTTATTGAAACTTGATGTAAAAGATTTACCTCTTCATCTATAAGCAAACTCAGTTGAATGACTCTGTTACAAGACCAAATCTCTACCTAACTATACTGTATATAAAAACATTCTTTTCAATTATTTTAGGCAGACACTTTGTTGCATTCCAAGAGTTGAAACTTGGGTCCAGATTTAAGTAGAGCACGGCAAGACATGATGAGCATGACCTCAGTGAACATCTGCAATTTGCATAGGAACTATTTATTGTGAATTGTTTGACAAAATGATGGTGTTTGTTCTGTGGCCAGAGCTCTCATGATTCAGCACCTGTATTGGAAGAAGAGGTCAATTTTTGACTGCAGATAGCATGGTCTTAAACCAATGGACATAGACATACAAAGTCCTAGTGACGGGCTAAATGAAGCTTTGTTTCTTTATGGAACTCATGACAACAAAATTTCCAGACTTTTTAACCAGCTGCAGTAGCCAGAAAAATGTGTTCTTAGCAAAGGAAATTTGAAAACCTTAGGACATTCCCAAAGATATGCATAAACATGGGATTTTTCCTTAGCTTCCTTAATGTGTCTCCAGAAGATGAAAACCAGGAGCTGGCTTGACTCAAAGAAAAGGTTTCTGTTTTGTTTTGTTTCTCAGTTGCTGAGAATTCTTTTGTGCCCTTTCTTTAGATTATGAAAGAGAAGTTCAGCTGTCTGCGCTTGGTGATACTGGCTGATGAAGGCACAGCTTCACCTTTTTTTTTTTTTCCTTGTTCCTGATTACAATCAAGCCTTACTTCACCACATTCTTTTAGACCTAGCCTTCCTTGCCCAAAGCATGTTCTCAATGGCACTCAAGAAAGAATTCTTTGCTTCCAACACATCCAAGACACTTTTTTAAACTCTGTACATTAATAGTTGAAAGTTTTTTTTTTGTTTGTTTGTTAAAAAGGCACATACCATTAAATATGTCTTCATGGTGGGAAACTGTAAAAGGCATATAGGCAGGTTCTTGGCTTTGTTCTGTAGATTTTTTTCTCCAAATTGAAACATTCTTTTTTAGAGGAGGAGGAGGCTCCTAAGACTTCAGAAGTAAAGGAAACACACATTCAAGTCTCAGGGAGTGATGAAGTTCACAAGGCTCAGGAAAGCCCTGAAAGTTATAGGTTTTACAAGGCCCCCCTCAGGACTAAACAGTGACCATGCTGGGAAGAGGAGATTCTGGTGGGGTTGCCTGTCAGTTAGTCAGGGAGCTCTATGGATGCTGGTTTTGTGAGCCATCACTCAGGCTGGGGTGAGCTCTTCGGTGACACAGCTGCAATTGGTCACTTAGGCTCCTGTGGGCAGCCTCTTACCCATCCTCCTCAAAGTACTCCTCACCTATGCTTTCTTATGCAACCACAATAAATTCAGTAATTTACTCAATTAGACTTGAATGGGATCATTTCTTTGGTCTGATGCCAGTACCATATCTGGGGTGAACAAACATTTGTTCACATCTACCCACAAAAAGTCAGAAAATAGCTTCCTCTTTCCATAATAAAGAACCTTACAATATGCAATCTGAGCCTTTACTATTTCTTCTTATTTCTCTTTTCAGTATTTTCTAATTTAGTTTAGGCACAAATAATGATACTTACAGTATAGACTTCATTTAATTCCTATAAACAGAAACCTATCATAGGATAATAACACCTTATTGTAATGATAATAGTCATACAAATTATAAACCAGCTTCCCTGGAAGTACCACAATAGTTTAGAGTGAACCATGATTCTGGTAAGATGATTGATTATAAAAACAATTTTAAAAAATTAAAAATGTTTTTAATGAAACAAGTAAAATATCTTAAGGGAAAAATACATAATTGAATGTGGCTGAGAGAACCCTAATTAAGAACCTCTGGGCTAAAACAGACCCCTAATGCTTTCATTGTTTGATATTTTAGAGGAAACCAGGCTTAAAATTTCATTTTAACTCAATTTCCCTCCAT
Source organism: Peromyscus leucopus (assembly GCF_004664715.2). NCBI lineage: Eukaryota > Metazoa > Chordata > Mammalia > Rodentia > Cricetidae > Peromyscus > Peromyscus leucopus. The sequence continues at coordinate 88,297,869 of NC_051064.1, forward strand.
ATTCAAAAGCATGGGCCTCACTCTCAGTAAGTTATGAGGAAAACAATAATTCTTTGATTTCAACCTGGTTTCCATTTATAGGAAATGCTTCTGTCTCCGTAATTGAACCACACTGTAAATTGATTCTTCCCAAAACACTTCTGTGCACTAATGATTGATCATCACTATGAAGACTACATGGTTTGCAAATTCATAAAGATCACTGAATTACTGAAAGCATGAATTTATGCACAATGTATATTTAGCTTAGCAAGCCTTGTGACTGAATACCCCTTGCATTTTCGGTGCTCCGTGTGGCCTCCAGTAACAACAAGCATGTTTATGTCAACACACTTGTACATGTGTAGATCATTAAACAGCACCTGCCACAAAACACTCTTGAGCTTAAGTGAAATTTGCTCTCATAGTCCCCAATGAATTTTAATCTATTACATTGTCATAAGGCTCTATGTTTATTTCATCAACCAATAAAAAGCTATAACCTACGGATCAGGAAACAGCAATCTAATCCCCAAATACTGTAGCATTTTCTTCCCCACCAGGTTAAGAGAACCTCTAATTCAAATGTATTTCTAGATTTTTATCTTTTGAAGATGAGTTCACTAATTTTATTTTTTAAGAATATGATCAATATATATATAAATTTAAAAATTATTTTAAATGATAAAACTATAACAAAAAAGAAAAAATAACATTCTCAACAGGAACACTGGCTATGCAGGGCATGGTATTTTTACATACTCAACCTCAATGAAGTACTTGTTATCATTTGTTTCTGGTCTTCGCAATCGCTATACAGTGCACAGAGGTGCAGCAAGCAAGAAATCTCTGGGCACAGCCACTCTCCATGGAAGGAAAGAACAACTTATTAAAAACTGCCGAGGCCCCTCCTATAGTAGAGGACAGCAGCCGTGGCAGAAGCTTGTTAGCTTTCTATGAGTATATAGTATGGGGCGGCTGTGCAGAAGCTGGAACAGCCAGGTGGTCAGCTCGGGGACTTCTTCAGACAGATGAGGTGCTGACAGCTGGAGTGAGCGGCGTTCAGCCAGCTGTTAAGGGCTTCCGAGAAACGCTTTAGGTTTCTGCCTCTTAGCAAAATCTAGCTCAGGTGAGAGTTCACCCTATCAACAGCCAGCTCCGAGGGGGAAGAGGGTGGCCAGTCGCTGCCTTCAGCACTGTCATGTCTTGGGCTGGCTTTATGACCTAACATGCAGGTTGCATGTTTTCATTTTATGCTTGAGAAAAACGAGGCTCAAACCTTATCTCAGGTTCCTCTAACGCAGACACCTCACATGCTTGTCTCCTTGGCTGATCTGGTTCTCACCTCTCTTCATACACTAGGTGTATGGAAATTCACAAAAATAGATCTTCACATTACCCACTAAAAAAAAAAAAAAAAACCAATATGATTCCTCATGTGTTTGAGTTTTTTGTTAAAAATTCTATTAGGCACATTGGTTAAATAGACATAAAGGATATACATTTCTACCAAGACTTTAAAAATCTTCAAACTAGGCCTCCTGATGCAAGGACCATATACATTATCTAGAAGCATAGAGACAAATGGATATGCAGGTCAATTCAAGTTTTCAGAAACTTCGGGCTGTGGCACCTAGTGGAAGGAGTGGTATTTGACCCTAGCTTTAAAAAACCCACAGGGGCATTTCAAAAGGAGGGACAAAGCTTGCTCAGGTTGAAAGAGGGGTTGGAGAAGAAGCAGAGGACCGGAAGTGTCCTGAGTGGGGGCCTTGGTAGATAGCTCATACCAGTGAGCAAACAGAAAGAAAACTCTGGAGAATGAATTTGGAATTTAAGGATCAACTGCATGCCTGGTGAGATCAGATGCAATTCATATCTATTCAAATCAGGTCAAATTCACACCAGATTCTCTGTGGTCTTTTTGTCTTTTTAAATGTTTTCCCCCATTATGAATGAGTAGATTTTTGACTGAATCTTCAGTTAGTCCAAAGAAAACCAACCAACAAACAAACAAACCACGATCAAACAAATACACACATCAAATGTTTAAACTTAAATGATTATACAAGGTAACTACAAAGTATGGATGCATAAGTAAATATATGATGATGTATGTATATATGTAGATACGCTGATGAGTTTATATTATGTTAAGATGTTCAGATTTATTCCACCCATTTTTTTTTTTTTACAGATCTACAGCATAGGCTTATGGTTTGATAGTAGCAGACAAACATCATCTAAAGGATACACTCATTTACTACTTGAAGGATTTTCTAATTAGATATTGTAAGGCAAATTAGAAGGCAAACAGCCTTTTACTCAAAATAAGTGTGTGAGTTAACTCTTCAGAAAGCATGCCACCGTTCAGGCTATCATGCTTCCTGTCTCAACAGAGAATGAGTTAAATGCCCCCCTTCCTTTCTCTCTCACTCTCAAGTTTGCTCCGCACTCCAACCAGTCTGTTGTCATAAATTAGAACATAGATTAAATATTTATAAAGCCCAATTATTCTTAAACCTTTCCAATTGACCAGTATAAAATTATCCCTATCATGCCTTCCAGTGAGTATATTCCAATACACACACGTTTTGGTTTGCCAGCCATAACTTCATGCCACTCCTTGATGAAAATATAAACAAACAATAACACAATTATGGATGCAACTAGCAATCTACTTTAATTTATAAAGTAAATGCCCAGGTACAAGCATATGAAGCCAAGCATTACTTCTCAGTGAGGTCAAACACCACTTCCATATGCCTTACACTGAACACTTAAAATGAAAATAAATGCCAAGAGAAGCATGTAATTATGTGTAACATCACTTTTCCTTATTTTAGCAAATCAAATAACAACAGGGGATCCCCCGACACAGAAAAGATTCAGAGCGTGGTTTGTTCAGTGGAGTTCTCTGTTCTTTCTGCCCTAGTCTATTCCACTGTCTTCTTAGCTTTGCTGCCCTCCTCTGGAATTCTCGTATCACCTGGTTCTCTTTTCCAAATGATGGGAACTTCATACTTGACTTCCGGTTTTCATCCAACTTTATATTGAAGATTGAAGGCGACTCTAATGATTATCGCCTGTCCTTGTGCTCTATTCCATGACGACTTGTGTGAGCTATTTTATATGACATTGATCCCTGATGAACATTCCACAAAGCTGTTTTTAAGAATATTTCTGTAAAAACAGAACTTGACTTTTTAATCCTGCAGCTAAGGCATATCCTCCCTTCTCACATTTTACCTAATAATCACCTTCTATTCTCTTAGTTACTACTTTGCTTTTTAATTATATTATAGATATTGATCAATATATTGAATATGATCAATAGCAGCAAAAATTTTGACATTCTGTTAATATGGATTTTATATTTATCCTGGCATATTCTTTATGGTATATTCAAATCTATACCTTATACAATAAGATAATGCATCTATGGCACTTAGATCAGGGATAAAAGAAATGTTGGTTTCATGTTCCAGGTAAAATATTATGACATAGAAACATTATTACCCAATGAATTCTCTGGGTATATTATTTTACCTGATGCTCTATCCTCTTCAGTGTAGCTATTAAGTCTTTTACAACCCTTACAACAGTTCTTCTCAACAATTAATGCACACACAAAATACTTGAGAAGCACGATACAAGAGAATTTTTATCTAAAGAAAACTCACATTCTTCAGTTCACACAAGCTCCCAAGTATGGCTACCCTGTTGCTCCAAAGAGAAAACCACTTTGGGTAGTTGGTTCAGAGTAGCTCTGTTTGACAGAGCACAGTAAGGGTTATATGTGCAACAGAATGTTTTAATAGCTACATTCCCAAGAAGTAAAAAGAAATATCAGAACTGACTTCTATATTATATTAATCCAATATTTATCTGACTACATATTTAATTACACAGTTACTGTAGCATACCAAGGAACACAATTTATTATTCAAATGTGTCCCAAATATTTTTCAACATAAAATTAGTATTAAAAGTTGCTGAGGTATCTTAGATTATTCTTCTTTACAATTGAAAAGTTTTACATATAGTGAACAAATTTTACACATACAGCACACCTCTACCAGTTTCTAGTAGTGAGAATGGAGAGATGGCTCAGTGTTAAGAGCACCGGCTGCTCTTGCAGAGGGCACAGGTTCAGTTTCCAGCATTTACGTGGCTGCTCGCAACTGGCTGTAGCTCCAGTTCCAGAGGATCTAAGCTGCTTCTGGCTTCCACAAGCACTGCACATATGTGGTACACAGACATACATGCAGGTACCCAGGCACATAAAAAATAAATAGAAAAAAAGTACACTACAAGTTCTTACTAACCCTGGTTAGCTAACAGTTATCAAAACAAAATGCCAGGTATATAATGCTAAAATAAAACTGCCTATTACTAATTTAGGTAATACTACCTGAAAAAATGTCTAAGTCTCAGCCAGGTATAGTAACTCATGCATGTTCTCTCAGCACTTTGAAAGCTGAGGCAGGGCGATTGCCACAAGTTTGAGGCCAGTTTAGGCTATGGTGTGAAACCTTATCTCAACACAAAAAAAAAAAAAAAAGGAAGTGTCATTTCAAGCTTGTGTAGATTAATATAAGGAGAGGTGCTCATCTGCATGGACTCACTGATGCTTGTCAGCATACCTACAAAGCATGAATGTGCCAGTTACTCTTTGTCAACTTCACACAAACTGGTATCACCTGGGAGTAGGGAACATTGGTTAAGGAACAGCCTCCATTAGATTAGGCTTTGGGCATGTCTATGGGGGCATTTTCTTCATGATTATTGATATTATTGATATGGTGCTTGCTCTCTCTAAACAAGTGGTCTTAAGTTGTGTTTGAAAGCCAGATGAGCAAGCCATAGGAAACAAGCCAGCAAACAGTGATCCATGGTCTCTGCTTCAGTTTCAGCCTCCAGGCTGCTACACTGAATTCCTGCTCTGACTTCCCTCATTGGTGGATTGTGACCTAGGTGCTGTTAGAGGAAATAAACCCTTTCTCTTCCAAGTTTTTATTTTTGTTTTGGTTATGATGTTCATGACATCAAGAGAGAAGCAAACTAAGATGATAAACCAAAAGCTTCCTTTTCCTGACAGATGCTATGAAATCTCTCATAGGCCCTGGACCCTGGTATCCTTGGGAGAACATAATTGTCCCTTTCCCATCTCTGGTGTTGACAGGAACCCCAGTACTCCTTTCTCAGGGAGCTCTGATTCTCCTGATCTTTCAAGTTTGATTAAGGATTGTCTAACAATTGCCAGCCGCTCCATGGTTAGTAAAGAAGGAATTGGTCTTCTGATGACACTTCCATCCCAATGTCATCCTGTCTACAGATGGTTGGCATTGGAAGAGTGACCAAGAGTTGAATGGAAGCAAGAGATTCAGGAAAAGAAAAATTACAAATAACACAAATAAAAGTCATCTTCCTAAAATTATATCTTAAAGAACAGGAAGTATTGAGGTAGAAGCCCATTTATTTAACTTTCATATTTTTCATAACGTGTATCATCCAAGTCACAATATATCAAACATATGTCTGTAGCTGAAGTTTTCCTGTGTCTACCCAGTTCCTGCAAGCCACTAAGGCCCAAGTAAACACACAGAGACTTACATTACTTATAAACTGTATGGCCATGGCAGGCTTCTTGCTATCTAGTTCTTATATTTTAAATTAACCCATTTCTATTCATCTATACGTTGTCATGTGGCTTGTGGCTTAATAGTACTTTACTCTTGCTTCTCATGGCAGCAGCTGGCAGCATCTCCTGACTCAGCCTTCCACTTCCCAGAATTCTCCTCTCTCCTTATCCTGCCTACACTATACTTCCTGCCTGGCTACTGGCCAATCAGCATTTTATTTATCAATCAATCAACCAGAGCAACACATTCACAACATTCCCAGCATATGTCTAAGATTACACATACACGAATATACAGGCCATGCACACACAGTGATGTATGGAAGGGTGTGAGAGCTTGCCTGGCAAATGTTGTCAAATGGTAATTCAGCATGGTCAGAGTTGACATTTTAATTTTACAAGTGTATGCTTGTTCCTATATTAATTCTTATTAATTCTTTGACATAGATTTTTATTATATCCAGCCCTTCTTACCTCAAGATCTTCCAAGATCCCCTGCTCCCATTCTCTATCCACCCCACTCAACTTTGTGTCCTGTTTTTGTTTTCTTTTAAGTCTTCCAGGACCAATTTGTGCCTCCAAAAATTATGCAAGTATGTTTAACTTGCTAAGGACTACACTCTTAGAGAAAAGTGTGTCTCCTTTCCTCAGAAGCTAACAATTGCCAGACACTCCATAGCTAGGAGAAGAAATAGAGAAACCTTTTCCATGCTGGGATTTGATCTTTCTTAGACTTGCATAGGTTTTAGGCACGGTGTTAAAATTCCTGAGTGTATAAGTGTAGCTGCCCTGCTGTGTCCAGGAGATACTGTTTCCTTGTAGTTATCCACCATCTCTGTCTCTTATACTCTTTCTATTCCCTACTTCTGCAACAATACTTGGGAGAGGGATATGTGATGCATATGTCCCCTTTAGGGCTAAGAATACTGCAGCCTCTTATTCTTTGCACTATGGCCAGTTGTGGTTTTTACTACAAATAGAAGTGTCTCAAATGAGGATTGACAGATACATTGACCTATGTGTATAATAAGTCATTAGGAGTTGATTTAAACACTATGATCACTTAGCAGCAGGATAGTAGTAGGTTCTCCCCTAGGGCCTAAGACTCAGCTAGCTATAGATTCTTGGATTGATAACATTATGAGGTATGGATTTTATTCTGTGGAGCAAGTTTTAAATCCAATCATAAAGTGGCTTGTCATTCCCATGTTGTTCATGGCACTAATGTACCAGTGAGCATTTCTTACAAAGCATTCATTATTTAGCACACAGCGTTCATAGCTAGGTATTACTAATTATTAATATTTTATTAATATATACTATCTTAGTAAAGGTTTCTATTGCTTTGAAGAGACACCATGACCATGAAAACTTTTATAAAGGAAAACATTTAAATGGCACTGGCTTGCAGTTCAAAGGTTTAGTACATTATTGTTATGGCAGGAAGTATGGTGGCATGCAGGCAGACATGGTGCTGGAGAGTTGGTGAGAATTCTACATCTGGATCCACAGGCAACAGGAAGAGATTGACCCACTGGGCCTACCTTGAGCATCTGAGATCTTAGAGGCCACCCCTAGTATCACACCTCCTCCAACAAAGTCACACCACCTTCAAAAAAGCCCCACATACTCCAGCAAGGTCACAGGCCCTAATAATGTCACTCCTTATGGGCCTATAGGGGCTGTTTGTATTCAAACCACGTATACTGTGCTTATTCTATTTATCGCTGAATAAAAAGTGTAACGTTTTCATAAGCAGGAAAATACATTTGCATCTGTACATGTTTATGTTGTTCATCCTTTCCAAACCTATCCATTTCAACCCAAGAATACCCATCGACTCATTTATCTACCACCTCTCTTTTAATTCATGTTTTACTTTTCTTCTACCGCCCTTTGTTGAGGCCACCAACTTGGGAGATTTCTGTTCCTCAGCACCACTGATTGGTGATCAAGTTCATCTCCCCAGGATGTTCACACTTAGAAGTTACAGCAGATATGAATGTTATCAACATCATGGTCCACATGGTCTCCAACTCCCATTGCTCCTACTAGTACATGTTAAGTACTCATTTGTTTCCCACCATCTGGTCTGTTAAAAACCACTTCATGTTTCAATATTATGTTCAGAGTGTTATTCTACTCCATCTATTCACTGTTTTCTTTTGTGTAGGCAGTCACTATTACATTTCATCTGTGTAGCACAGACTTCTAGACACTTTCTCATGACTGCAAGTGACAAGGCTCTTTGTGCCAGAACTGACTCCAGATAGCCTTCTGTACATGTCATGAGTATTTATACAAGAGAATCTTCTCGTGTATATAAGTCAGTGTTAATTTGTTAACATGATTTTAAACATTTTAATTTCAAACATAATTTGGGACAGTTTATAGTAAACAGTGAAATAAAAGTAAAGAGAAGTCATCTGACAAAAACGTAGAGAATTCAATAGTGCCTGACCACCTGAAGTACAGACATCATGCTGGTCAGAACCTATACATTAGCCCCATGGTGATCCCAAGAGTCCTCCTTAGTGACAGATAATGTGCAGCAGCTAGAACTAAAAGTCAAATTTAACAACAACAACAACAAAAACTGGGATCAGTTGTGCTTGAAATAACTCCAATACTTACTAAGACACAAAAACCCTGATTTCTCACCTAAAACGTGGATGGAGCTAACATTCATTATGTGCCATACACGGTGGAGCTAATGCCAAAATATGTGGTTTATTCAACTTCATTATTTATCAAAATTTGACTCACCAGTTGCATTTGAGAATGCTCTAAACCTTGGAGATTCATCTACAATCAAAAAGCCCCCACTTGCACAAATCTGCCCTTTCAGTAAAGGGGAATAAAAAAGCATTAAAAAATTATCTGAAGTGGTGTTAAGTGTTATGGGAAGAGCCTTCAGTAACGAAGAATGGCTGGCAGCTACTACCCACCAACCTATTGAAGAAGTCACTTTAGAAGGCAGTGTTGAACAGAAAACTGAAGGAAAACCATTGAGCAGGACAGATGTGTGGGAAACAGGTATAAAGAGGCTCATCACCTGACTCCTCTTGCTGTATGGTTCAGCTGAATCTGGACATCACTTAAAACAAGATTTAACATTCCAACATTTAAAGGTTATTTTCCTAACTGCCCACTCCAGGCCATATACTTTATGAAGGGAGGAATCTCTAGCGTTGACAGATCTGAAGTATTTCATACTGCCAACAGTGTCTTAAATCAATTGATACAATATGTCAGTTGCTCACTGGTCTGACAGATGATGTGGTAAAAAGTGGCATCAAGAAGAGCAGAGCGTTAGCAGGAGGAGTCTCTGTGGGAAGATGCTCATGAGGCACTTAACGTGCAGAAATCACCAGGAAGTGGCAGGACCATTTGCTCTTTCTAGTTTTCTGATTCAAGCATCTGGTGTTTACCAGGCATGGTGTGTTCCTGAGTTATTTCAGCGTTGTGGATCTGCTGATGAGTTTGTTCACTCTTGGGGGAGGAGACAAAATTCAATGTTGCAATTCCTAGGAGAAAGCACTAAGTTTCATCCTTTTTCAGACATTTGCCATGAGCCAAGCAACACTATGTTCTTTCAAAGCTGCCAGGAAAAAATGAAATGCAGAGTGAATGGTGACTGACATGTTGATCATTTCTCTTATACATGATTCTACTTTTTCTTATTTGATCCTTATAATAAGCAATTTTCATTTTGCTTAGTTTCATTTAACAATATCCATGTTGGATATTCTTGGTTGTTAACTACATCTGGAACTAAAACCCCAAAATGATGTGCACATATTTTTTGCTTAATTTGAAGTAGGAAGAGGCACTTATAATCTGGATTTTTGAGTTAGGAAGACACATGCCTTTAATCCAGATCTCCAGGCAGAAAGACACACCTTTAATCTGGGTCACCCCTTCTGCCTGAGGCCTATATAAGGACATAGAAGAAGGAGGCTTTTGTTTTGTGCCTGCCTGCTTGTTCTCACCTTGCTAGGAAATGCATTCCTTCACTGGCATTAGAGCCCCCTTCCCACTTCTTTGAGATCCCGGCATCTACTGAAGATCAGCTGAGACATCCAGCCTTGTGGATTGTGCAAGTTCTGGATTCTTGGCCTTTCTATTCATAGTCAGCTATCGTTGGATTCTGAGGAACATATCCTGTAAATAATTCCAATGAATCACATTATGATTTTGAAGCCAAACTGGACTACACAGAGACATCTTGTCTAAAACAGTTTTGATTTCAATAAGATCACTACAATAGTAAAAGTAAAATGTTAAGGAGGAGAGACCAGAAGGAAAGGTACGTGAAATCACAAAGGAAATTCAACCCACACAGCCAATAAAAAGATCTTTTCAAACTGGGTGCCAGTGAGTCAAATTCTTTGAATACATTGACTAGGCCAGAGTTGAGAATTAACTCTTGGTTTGGATCCCCAGCACCTATATAAACAGAGATGGTATCATTCTCCTGGTTCAGTAAGGATCTCCGGCACTTGCTGACCAGCCAGCCTAGCCTATTTATCAAGATTCAGATCAACAGGGGACCCAGGATGGAAAAATGAGGTTGTGGAAAAAAGAAGTTGTGGAAGATATCCCATGTCAGCCTCTAGCCTGCACACATGCCCCCCCAAGTCCCTATCATCATCATATCAGCATCATCATAATCCTCATCCTCATCCTCATCATCATCTAATAAAACAGGGATATTCTTCTAGGATGCACATTTTGAGGGAGAACAGAACCAACCTAATTTTAAAAAAGAAGAACTTTTACGCATTGTTTTTTATGTTCTTTGCTTTAATGAGAGAAGTTGTAGCATGTTTGCTTCAAGGGATAATCCAGTGGAAATGAGAAGAATAATTATCAAAAAAGGCAATATTTTGAGCAGGACAGGGAACATGAGGCTTGGTCCTTGGCAGGAACATCCGGCACCTATACAATCATGAAGAGGCAATAGAGTGCTATGGGCAAAATAAATGTTCATCTTTCTGTGTTAACTCTGTTTGAAATCTTCCCTTTGCTATGTGTGGAATTCCTCCTTTCATTTTCTCCTCCTGTTGAAATCCATCCTTTATGTATATATGGTTTTCCCATAAAATTGCCCATCATTTTCTCAGTCTGGAGAAATCCTTTAAACCACTAAAACTTGCAGAAATCTTATGTATAAGTTATTAAATGCAACTTCAAATTTCCTTAATTATATTATTTGGGTTCACAAATCCCTTCCTTAGTGAAGTATAAACTAAATGACTAAATTTAATATCCATCCTATGTTTTAATTGCTGTCTCAAAATATACCTGAATATAGTGTGCAATGTTCAAACATGAATAAAAAGGCTGGCTTACTTAAAGTTCATGTGTCAGTGTGCTCAGGTGAACAGGAAAAATTTAAAACCTGACAGTCTGACAAGTTATTTGAAATGCAGACTAAATGATTTTCTTTAGACACATGAACATCTTATTTGCCAGTCTACACATGTGAATGAATGCATTAGAGACTTAGAATAGTTTCCCACGAATAATCAGAAATTGCATCTTCTGAAGTGGAAAGCACAAGTTCAAAAACTTCACATTTGTAATAGTTTGTCCATTTTAGAGAAAGACTGTTGATCCCTTGATGATCTCTAAAGGGGATTTAAATTGTCTGAGTGTTGCTGTGCTGATATAGAATGCTATCCTTGTGGATGTCAGCCAAGTGCAGCACACAGAGTTTATACATAAAAGTACTAGAGATAAATATGCAATAGAATAAGACACTGCTTATCAAAGCCCCCTTTTCCTTACTTTCACAACAAAATTATAATCCAAAGCACTAAATTATTACAGAGGTCAATCCCAGTTCACTCTTCTTGAGGCCAACAATACCTGTACTGCATAATCAGTAAATTCCTCTAAAAAGAGAAGATACTGTGCAAGACTCTTCTCATTTACTATGCAGCCAACAGACTTCAGGAGTAAGTGACACACTCTTAAAACACACTTTCTATAGGGTGCACAGGTAAGGGGGGCACCATTTGAAGGACATGAGAACTGCCACATGTAGGTTTGGAGACCAGCACTGTTCATACATCATTGCATACATTCATCTTCCAAAAGAACAGTAAGATTCCAAGAAAAGGGTGAAACCACGAGTTCTGTAGAATAGATGTATCTACACATCCCTGAGAACTCGGGAAGCCAGCAGCTCTAGAAGGATAGTCACTGTTCATCTTCCACCTGACTGTAGATGCCTACCTTTAGTGACACAAAGCTTATAAAACCCAAAGAAAATGAATATGTAAGTTTAAAATTCAATCAGGAGAAAATGACAAAGAAGTTATAAGAATGTCTACTACACCCCCCCCCACCAAAATTGTGCAAATGACACATGTCCCTAATCATTATTAGGAAAGTACAGTATTCACACTACATAACAATTAGTATCACTAAAGCAAAAACTGATTATGCCAAATTCTGGGAAAGTTGTCTTGAAAAGAAGAGAAACTTTCCTTTTTGGAGAGTAAGCAAAATGGCATAATCACTTTGAAACAAATTGATGTTAGGATATATAGATATAGATATAAAGCTAAATATATGTTATCATATAAGTCAAGTACTCCTATTCAAGGTATACCCAAAAGAATTAAAAACATGTTTTTGCACTGTTGTGTGACACTATTCCTGGGGAGACATAAAGAAACTTTTCCTCACCCTTGATGGGAAACTGCCAACACTGAAGTAAGGATACTACCACACTCCAACTTCATGAGCCAAGGAGTTTTATAGGGATTAGTTACAGAATATAGGTGAGAAGCCACTTACAGGAGCAGAAAGGATTCAAAGACATCTGAATCACCAGTGCCCACCCCAATATCGGTGGCAATGCATGAAAGCTAGAAACCTGGAACCCAGTGCACAGGCTGCAGGCAGCTCAACAGGTTCGAGTGTCCTTTCCAGGTGGGTCAGTTGCTCTGAGTCTCCTTTCAGGCAGTTCAGCTGGTCTCTGCTTCTTCTGGGCAGTTGATCTAGTTTCTTGCAGGCTTCTTGGCTGGCCTGAGCCTCTTCTAGGCAGCTCATCTCATCTGAGAGTGTCTCTCAGCAGTTGTTACAGCTGGAGGAGTAGGGAGCCTAGTGAATTTGATTAGCTTCAGTGACTTCTTGAAGATATTGTGTTGACTGTATCAAGTTTCCTTGCAGGATGGACTGTTTTATTTTCCTTAAAACATGCTGCTATTTTAGCTCCTTTTTAATATCCTGTGTCTTAATGGCCTTCCGTCCAAGGTAGATGGTTTTAATTTGGCAGGAAAATTCCACACAGCATTCCACCCCTTCCTCTGGTTCTCATGTTCTTTCTCTTCCCAGTTCTGTAATGGTCCCTGAGCCTTGAAGGTGTGAAATAGAAGTCTTAATACGGTCCTTTAATTCTAGTAGAGTACTGAACCTTAGTGTCTTTTTATCTATCTCTTTATTCCCAGAGCATGCCTGGCAGTGAGTCTCAATGGTATTTCCTTTGCTATGAGGAAAGACATAAAATGAGAAAGAGAATAATATCCAAGTGAACACCAACAGCATTAATAACCCACAGCTATAAACACAAATCTTGTGAAGGACATTACCCAGGAAGTATCATATTTGTTTACCAAAGCAATACTAGTATTTTTTCATCGGGGTCTATGACTTACCTGACTACAGGTTTTGAACAAGTTAACACTAAAGCTGTGAATTTCCAGCCTTAGAGCAGGTCTTAAATCCAATCTGAAAGCTGGTTCTGTCTGTAACCACTTGTGCCTCTATTGCACTAGCTGACAAACTTGCCTGGCACTTTTATCACGAAACATGCAGGAGCCAGAGCTGAGGAGGATTTGGGGGCCATAATTCTCTCCAGCAACCTTGGCAACACCTTGGTGCCATGAGAGCTAGACCACCGTAAGGGAACACTTCCAGCTCTGTCCTATACCTATTTTTTTTTCAAGCCATGTAACCAAATCACACGAGGTCTTCAACAATAGGTCCTTATCATTTGATTCTGGAGCACAACACACAGCAATGCTATGGTATTCCTTGTTTTAAGGGCCTCTGGGGCTCCCCAGCCAACAACTCCATCATTGACACTAGGATTTTTTTACTGGTCCTGCAGACCTGACTAGGGGCAGCACAGGGATGAAGAAAAGACAGACAGACAGACAGACAGGTATACACACACACAGAGAGAGAGAGAGAGAGAGAGACAGAGACAGAGACAGAGACAGAGAGAATCTAGGATCAGGTAGGCCATGCTGGCTCTGACGGAGCACCTGCAATGCACACCCAGAAACCTCAGTGTGTTTGTCATGTACAGCACAGGGAGCAGAGGTAGTCAGTCTCAATATGAGCCCCCTGTAGGGGAGCAGCCTGAGGCTGCAGTCATCTGTGAGGAGTAAGCTGCAGGCGCTAGTTTTTGCACGTATTTGTCAATCATTTGTAATCATTCATACTTAGACTAGAAGGTTTTGTTATTCCTCTGAGCCTCTCCATAGGGAAGACTTTGCCAGTTTCCATGGAATTGAGACATTGGTATAAGTGACATGGCTGTGTCCATATCAACAACACATTTTCACTCAGACTTCCATTCCCTCCTCATACCTTCACTCAGGGCTTCCTCAGCTCCCCACACTTATGGCTTAGGGGACCATCTGTTTTTACATTCACATGATAGCCTCATTGACACTCAGAGAACTAATATTTTTATCTTTATTTCTTCAGGTGTACTCCTATGTTTCTCAAATGAGTCTCTAAATGTGTAAAATATTAAGAGTTAGCATTATGTAATCTACCTACAACAAAAAACTTTTTACAGAGGATGAGCAGGGCAACAGCCATCTGGAACAACCATCCCATATGAATTATAGAGTTATGTAGTTATCGATATAACCTTGGTGAAGCACTCTCAAAGTTCATTGCCATCCATTCTGAGCAAATGTCACATGATCCCAAAGGTTCACATTAAGAAGACAACAAATTGTTAGCAAGATCTAGTAAAGCATAAAAAGGTTTTGCTCATTTGTAGTATTACTAGCTGTTTCGTCCCATGGCATTTGTGCAGAGGATGCAGCTGCCCACTCCTTAAACTTAATCCCGTTTATCTATGTATATCTATATTTCCCAACTGATTTTTACTACCTTTGATACTCCTGTGGGGCATGGGCAGTGAGGCGTATCTGCTGTAGCATCCACTCAGGCCCAAATATTAACTTTAATAGAAGAACAGCAAATTTGTAATTCAACTTTGGGCTTTTGGTCCCCCTGCATGGTCTTCTCTGGCAGGTGTCTCTGGCTACATTATTAGGGAAGGGGCTGGGGTTGTTTCCATCCCTGGAGATCTCTTTTCTCTATAGCAGGAAGTACAGTAGAAATCACCTCTACTTCTCTGTTTTTATAAAAATTTAGCCCTATGGTGAACTGCTAGTCAGGACTGAAGGCCTTACAAAGATTAGCCAGCACTAAATTTGGTCATCTATTAGTTTCTCCCCTAGGGAAAATATATCCACAAATGCCTCCAAGTGACATGGTAATCTCTGTCTATTTATCTAACCATCTATCTATCTATCCATCCATCCATCCATCCATCTATCTATCTATCTATCTATCTATCTATCTATCTATCTATCTATCCATCCATCCATCCATCCATCTTGGCTTTCTCTTTCTTAGTATATTTTTTCCAACTTGTTTTGTACTTTTTAAATTAATCAATTTATTGTTTTGTACTTTTTAAATTAATCAATTTATTTATTTTACATTCCAACTGTAGCCTCCCCATTTTTGGAACTGATTCACATGCTGGTGTAAGTAACTTATGTCTGCCAAATCCTTCCTTACTTTACAAAATTCATGTTTTCTCATGGGACTCACCAAAGCCACTATCACAGTCTGAGGTCAATGATAGACTGACCCCTTAACTCATGGATGAACATAGCATTGTCTGCCCTGGCGAACTGCATAGAAAACATCACTTTATTGAGTTCTTCACTGTTACTTTTATCTTATTATTTATTTCTCTCTTCACTATCAGACTCATTCCATGCAAGTTTTTGGTTGCCAGAAGGGTTTTTTTTTTTTTTTTAGCACAGATTTACCTTGGACTCTTTTTTCCTTGTATCTTGCCAACAGTAATAAACATCAAGACATCTTTAGCTCATCCTTTCTTACATGAGCAAATTCCTACTAAGTCGACAGCTTGACCCCCTTTTTTATATAGGAGTGACCATGCAACTTCTGAGGCAGCCAGTTGATACTCTTGTCCCTGTTTTAGGGCATCTGTATTTACAAATAGGACCTCAATCATCAAGCAGGTATTTCTCCCTAAACCACAGAGGAGATGACAGTCTTACTAGGATTTCTGCCACGACTCTCCATTCAGACTTTCATTCTGGGTAGAGGACTCAGCCTTGGTTGTATGTCTCTGTATCCATTCCAGAACCACGCAACAGCTGACATAATGAGAACTATGCTACCTCAGACTGCATAGGGGAAGGCAGGGCAGCCATCTTCGGGTTCTCCCTCTGATACTCCACCCTCAGCTGTCCATTCTTTATCAATGCCATTGGAATTTTTAAAGCTACTTAGAGGCATCCAGCCTTTTATACAAGGTATTAAGTGGGAAATGTCCTTTAGTTTTGTTATAGTCCACTCTCTGACATAAAAAAATCAAGTTATTAATGAAATCTTTTTTCTTTTGATGTTTATCACAGCTTTATTTATAATGCGCAGCTTTATGAAAAAGTGAAGAACCTGACACGGTAACCATGTTCACCACACCTTCATAAGATAAAATATTATGAAGTCATTAAAAAAGAATTCCAACAATCTAGAGTTCAAACAAAACAAGACAACAGTCTGTTGTTCCCAGTGGAAGGTGCGATCTGGAAAAAGGATATTGAAAAGAATAAAAACAGATACTGTGGCTACCATTTGTGTTAGGTTCCTCTTTTTTATTTACACCTTCCAATTATACATGCATGCAAACAAAACAAAGACATCAAGCTCATTAAACCTGTCAGGGCAGAATTTGGGGGGAAAATTAGGAAATAAACTTTATTTAGAGCAAATACAAAGGCTGGGCTTGAAATCAGTTATGCCCATATGTTGGAAATGTATCAAGATGGCACTGTTCTGGGGGCAGGAGGGACTGACAGTGACTAAACAGTGCGGACAGCTCTTGCCAGGACCCTGAGTTGGGTTCTCAGCGCTCACTTCCAGCAGCTTACAGCAGCCTGAAACATGAGCTCCTGTGGATCCCACGCCCCCACCTGGCCTCAACAGGCATGTTCACTTATGTATGCAAATGCATTTCGATATTAGAAATACAGCAGCACCCACCACAAGTTTTCTAAGTTTTACAGAAATAGAGTATGACCTGTGAGTTGGTTTTCTCTCTTAATAACCCTGGAAGCCATGCTGATTTAAAACAAGACCCAGCTCCTACCCCAGAATACAAACTTCCAAAAGCTTTCCTGGGGCCTACCTAGCTGAGAGACAAGCTGCCATAAACATTCGACCAGGCACCACACCCTCCTCTACCACTGTCACAGTGGTACCCAGGTGGGATCACGCCCTCCTCTACCACTGTTGTTAGACCATGTCCCTTGTGCACCATGGGGAGAGAGAGAGAGACAGAACCTAAGGGATCATGAAACAGTAAAGTCTTTAATAAGTCACCACGCAAGCAGGATCCCTGATTGAGCAGGGCTGCAAGACAAGGACTTGGGAGCCTTGCTTCTCCTGGCAGCCACAAGCAGGGGTTCAAGTGGTGTTTATAAACACAAAACCCACAAACATATGTGCCAAGTCATGAGGTGGTATTGTGTTCCCCAAAATATTGTGCACTCTAATAAACTTATCTGGGGTCAGAGACAGAACAGCCACAATATTAAACATAGAGGATAGGCAGTGGTAGCACAAGCCTTTAATCCTAGCATTCCAGAGGTAGAAATCCATGTGTTCAAGGATACAGCCAAGCATGGTGACTCATTCCTTTAATCCCAGAAAGTGAGCCTTTAATCCCAGGGAGTGAAACAGAAAGCAGAAGCGTATATAAGGCGTGAAGACCAGAAACTAGAAGCATTTGGCCTGGTTGAGCATTTGGCTGGTTAAGCTTTCAGGCTTTCAAGCAGCAGTTCAGCTGAGAGCCATTCGGATATGAGGACACAGAGGCTTCCAGTGTGAGGAAACAAGACCAGCTGAGAAGTTGGCCAGGTGAGGTCAGCTGTGGCTTGTTCTGTCTCTCTGATCTTCCAGTGTTCACCCCAATACTTGGCTCCAGGTTTGTTTTTATTAATAAGAACTTTTAAGATTCATGCCACAAAATCACAGTTACAGTTTTTCACCAAACAGGATTCAAAGGTTGGGGGCTTTCCCTATGTGTCCCATCATTGCCAACCAACCCAGAATGTAAGCTTTTCAGTCCAACCAAGCAGAGTCATTTGTTCCTTTTGTTGTTAGGAACAGCCATAATGTTTTAGAGAGCTAAAGATGTATAACAGAATGTTCCTATTGTTTAAGGACTAAGCCTTGAGAATTTGAACTTTGTTTCACCCTACAGGTAAAATGGAGTCTGAAGTTAAAATGGCAGCACTTCGGACAAGGTACTTTTTTGTCTTTTCCCAACAGTATCTCAGCAGTATCATTATGTTCTTCAGATGAGGAAACTCAAGGTAATAGAGTGATTTGTTGACATACTTAGTTGTATCAGTGGCAAAGAAAGTTCCAAATCAAGGCAACCTGGTTCTGTGTCCTCAATCACTGTGACACAGACTCTTACTTCCCAACAAAAAGTTTAGAGCATGAACAGATAACATGATCGCCACACATGACTGCTTTCACAGTAAAGTTCTCCATGTGGGCTTCCCCAAAGTTTCCTCCTTGTCAAGCATCCTCACCATAGACCTCCTGGCACTTGCAGGTGCTAGTGTTAATCGATCCTGTTTCCAAACTCTGCCATGTCCCTACGTGCTTCCACATCCCACATGTTCCAGGGTACATTCAGTACTCTGTGAGCCTGATCTGTGCCTGGCACTCAGAATAATTTGAAGATAGAAGAAAATTGGTGTGCACCCATCTCTTCTGAAGAATTTACCCTACATTCTCTTAGTTCAGCAACATTTCCATCATCGGCTGACTTTTTATTAAATCCAGATGATAAAGAAAAATAAGGTTCCAGTAAGTGGGAAAATAAGGTCCCCAGGCCCTACAAATAAAGAAGCCACAGACTTGGCTAACATTCCCACATGAAAGTCTAGCTAGTCATAGCCTATTTTTTCCCCAGTGCTATGTGCCACAGCTCAGGGCCCAGTCTGACGGGGGGAGCTGCTACTACCATTGGAAATCCTGGTACTGTGAAGCACCAATGGAGAGATTTAAACAGCCTGGCAGCTGAAAACGGTCCCCATCTGCTTATTAACATATGCATCTATATGGTGTTTTCAAAGTTATTTATGTTAGCCATCCCTCCCCATACTCATTCCTCCCACCACCTGCCCACCCATCCCCCACCCTAATTAGTCCTTCTTGCTCCATTATTCACCATCACACCTCCTCTGATTCTATCTACCCTCCCTTGAGGTCCTCCACCAATCTACCACCTACCCAAACCCCTCCCATCTCCCCCCCCCCCAACAGCCAGTTACTAGTTTCCTGCTTCTGTGGGTATTCCAATTTAAACAGATACACATATAATGATTTAAAACTAGCATCCCTCAGTAAAATGTTTTCCAGTTCTATCCATAGCAATTTCATAATTTCATTTTTCTTAACACCTAATATTTCACTGTTTTAAATTAGCACATTTTCATTAACCTATTGTGAATAGAGCAGCAATAAACATGAATGAACAAGTATCTCTTTCTAAAATACATACATATATAGATATTTTAAATGGAGTTGCCCTACAACAGAAGGACAATGCCTCTCCTAGACATCATAGGGATTAAAAGTGCAGTGCCAGATATGGATTACCTCTTTTGGAGAAAATTTGTCAGTTGGGAGTCATAGACCCACCCCAGCATTGCCATCTACTGCCATTCTTCTTGATTACCCTCCAGAACTGGGTGATAAGACGCTATTGCTAAAGACATCATATATTTGCATCATAGAACACAGAGATATCAAGTTTGCTACTGACCTGGAAGTTTCATTCCCATTGCCTACCTTTCACAGAGCCTTCAGCTCTGTGCATGTCATCAACAGTTTTAACCAGTTGGGAACCCTGGAAGCCACAGATAACAATAGGCCTGGAATGGTATGCACACTGGTACAAGAGCAGCAGAAATGTTAGGAGAACAACCAGCCATTTTTTGATAAGGTTCAAGGCTTGCTCCACAGGTCAGAACTCTTGCCTATACCATAAGTGTGGCAAAGAGGCCATGGCTAGGTAGATCCTAACACCAGGGGAAGAATTTGCTAAATGGATATAGTATTAATCCAATCCTAAAGACTTATTCTTATACCCATACCATTAGATTATCTTCCAACCCTCACCAGACAGTTTTCTCTTTGCAGTACACGGTGACCAACACAGAGACCCATGACTGGTCAAGGTGAAGGAAATAAAAACTGTGGACTATCCAGCCTTAAATGAGGCATCTACACAACCCCTTCTCCAGGGTTAAGGATTGAGGAAGAGGGGGCAAAAAGACTGTAAAAGCCAGAGGCAATGGGATAATTACAGTGAAGCAGTATTTTCAGGACACAATGGGAAAGTTGGAAATGTGGATCCACTGTTAATACGGCAGCAAACACAAGACCTGCTCAAGATCAAGCCAAGGGAAATCCCATCGAGGAGGACAGTGGTGATCATGAAATATTTCCACTGTTTTGGGAGATATTGGCAGCTATGGCCACTGGGCAGGAAGATGCAGCTTTCTCCAAGGATGCAACCCCTGAGAGGTTACCCATGATCTAATAGATGGCCCAAGACCCACACAATATAGGCAGCATTAAATGGACTCAGTAGGTTTTACTTTTCTAAAAAATGAACACATGAAATTGGAAGGGAATAGTGGTGGGAATTGGGGAGGAATTGAAGTGGAGGTAATGGAGTTCTGAACTTGATTAAGACACAACTTATGTATGTGTAAAATTCTCTAACAGCAAAAGGATAAATACGAGTGTCGTTTCTCCTTGATTTCTTAGCCATTATTTAGGCTTTGAATACAAACACATATTCACCCGACAAACTACAATTCAAAAGTATCTTTTGGCATTTGCTTTGACTAATTAATTAAATGACTTAAATTATCTCAGCTCCATTTTTGTTTTTTTTGTTTTTTGTTTTGTGGTGTCTTTCAGCTAACAGGTTCTGGTAAGTATCCTGAGAGTGTTTTTGGAGGAAATTAGAGTCAATGAGATGACAAGCATACCTTCCTCCCTTTCACCTTCCGCGGGGTATGTGAGCACATCCACATCTGTCACGCTGGAGAAGCGCAGGTTTGCTGAGGGCCTCTCCTGCTGCTCTGTGCTCAGAATGGCTACAGTCAGCTGTGGATTGCAACTGCTCTACACCTGACAAGTAGTCTTAATGTCAAAATTGCTCATTAGCCCCCCCCCCTTTTTTAAAGTAAAATCTCCGAGTTAAGAGACGCCACAAAATGTTTCCTCCTGTTACCTGCCTACTTCCACTTTTAATTCCATCTTCTTGTGCCAAGGTCAATAGTCAAGAAAATGCTCTGGGTTTGAAGTAGCAAAAGAAACCTTTCTGGCAGCGTTTCCCTGCTGGAAAGCCTCTTCTATGCAGAAAGCACTGAAGCACTTGAATTCTGTCTTCTGCTGTCCCGGAGGCCTGAGCTCACTCACAGATAAAGTCGAAGACTCCATCTGAAAGCCTTGCAGGATAAGTGCAGAGCAGATCACTCGTTAAGCTTTGAAAGTGCCTTTTAAAAGAATGATTGAAATGTTCTTGGTGACAAATACTCTCTGATCATTGGGGTGGAAGGAATAGTCATTAAATGTGGAAGTAGGCTAATCTGAATTGCCAGGGTATCTACTGAGCCCCTGAGGCTCAGACTGGGCGCTGATCACAATTACATCATAACCGTGATTCCCCACAAGTGAGTTATGATTATTCTCAGGCTGGTGCTGAACCACAGAATTGCATATGATGACTTGCTCCTGTGTATGACACTATTGGCAACAGCTGGAAACATAGCCGAATGGTTTCTGTGATAAGTTTTACTTCTTATAAGATTACTTGAAGAGGCACCTTCACCTCTGCTGCCAATCTGATGTGGCTGGTTTGAATTTTCTCACAAATTCTTCCACAGCTCTTGCTTGTGCTTCATTCAAGCACAGTGTCAAGCTAGTTGACGAGCAGAGACCTCTCTGCAGCACGCACATTTTCCCCTCGATGGCATCTGTCTCATCTCCCCTAGGATGATCAACTCTTGAAGAAATATAGAGTCAAATATGTCAAGATACTTATTTACTGCATATTCACAGTGACAGATACTTAATTTTAAAAGGACTTCTTTTTAACCCCTGAAACAGACTAGTTTGATACTTGACAATACACAGAAATACAGGGGCACTGTCTCAAGGAAGTTAAGTACTAACCGTGCCCTAAAATTATAGAACAGCTTTCATAAGAAAGCTATAAGGATTTCTGAGGGTAAGCCTGCCCAGAGTGGAATAACAATGGGGTTAACTTGTGAGAACAAAGAACAGCTTACTTGCTGTTCTTAGAATATGTTACATGTAGCCATTGACTTTGAGACTTTGTGGGAGATGCTGAGGAAAGAGAGCAGGCAAGCACAACAGACTCACAATCTTAGTTACGATTGGTGCCAACCAAACAGTTTTAATCCTATTACTTTGTAATGTACTTATTCATATGTTAGCTAGGGGAATAACTATGAAACAGAGAAATCTGATGGACTGCTAGTTCAAGTCAGAATTTTACTGAATTTCTGCATCCACTCATAATAATTACATCTAAGAGTGATCTAGAAAAAGGAAAGGTAGGTGACTGGAAAGAATGAAAAGGAAACAAAAATAGAAAACAAAATAGAATAGAAAGTATGGTACTGAAGTTCATGTGGCCTTCTAAGTATATGATCATAATAAATACTCAGCTCTCTCTCTCATCCTCTCCACACCTCTGAAGTTTCAACCAGTCAGCTGGTTTTTGAGGACACAGACACACATCTTTTTGTGAATCCTTCGCACTGGCTTCTTCCTTTGTTCATTCTCTTTCACCACTATTTGATTAAACCCTAGATGGATTTTTGAAACTGAACATGAACACAGTCCTAGCTAGAAAGATACAAGACATAGAAGCTTTTACTCAATATCATGAGCATTGGGCATAAACACCTCCTAGTTGCAAATAGCCCGTGCAGAAGCATGGTGAGAAATTATTAGATATGAAAACTTGTCAAGAGATCTGGGGTCTAATCCTTATGTATTGTATTGATTTTTCCAGTGCTTTTGCAATAATTAACTATTAATTTAGCAGCCTGAACCACTGTATTTTTACTGGGAAGCAGCCACAGCATAGTATGTTATGATGGGGCTCTGTTTCATTTTTATTTATTTTATATCCTTTTCCAAAAATCTCCTCCACCCTAGACTTGTGTCTCCTATTGCTGGTCCAATATGCTCTACCATAATAATGCTATGTATGTATCAAGAGAACACTTTTAGTGAATATTCACTAAGCCTGTCTCCCTTTGTTTGTTTGTTTTCCTTTCTTAAGGAATTCTAACACATTTTAAAGACAGTGTACGGCATATTTGTCAAAATTACTAAGAGATCTTGATAGAATACCTTGTTCAAGGAAAATAAATAAGCTGTTAAATGACATACCAGTATGAAGCATAAATCTAATTTATCTTATCAATAAAAATCAGGAGTCATAAATCAGGATAAAACCTGGATAAAACTTTCCAATGGACTCAAGTACTCTGAAAGATCAAAGAAGCAAAGAAGCAGACACCAGTGACTTCCTTCCTCTCCCATTCCTCCAGTCCAAAGGGGCCAAGATCCTCTCTCTACCGTGCCTTATCACTCTTTGTCCCCTCTCTATACAGACCTCTAGGACTCTATGGTTAACTAGTGGCTAATTCTGCCCTCTGATCTTCAGGCAAGCTTTATTTGTCAGAGCACAAACAAAATATCACAACACCAGTACTCTAGTTAGTTTTAACTGTCAACTTGAAACAGCCTGAAGTCACTTGAGAAAGGAGTCTCCATTGAGGGAAGGTACAAATCAGATTGTCCTGTGGATGTGTCTTATGAGGGTTATCTGGAGTGTTAATTGATGTAGCAGGGCTCAGACCACTGTGGTCAGCTTCCCTTTCTGGACAGGTCATCCTGGGTTGTATAAGAAAGCTAGCAAAGCATGAGCCAGCAAGAGAAGTACTTTGCTTGCTATGAGCAAGCAAGAAATGTTTCTTTCATAGTTTCTGCTTCAAGTTCCTGCTTATGTTCCTCCTTGACTTCCTTCAATGATGAACTATGACTTGGAAGTGTACATGAAATAGAAAATTTCATCCCCTAAATTGCTTTTGGTCGTCGTCTTTCATTATAGCACCATAAAGACTCGAATACCCAGTCTCTGTTTATGATAAGGATAGGAAGGGCCTCTGATATGGAACTTCCAAATAGCCCAGTACTGGAGCCCCCAGAAGGGAGCTTTCTTGAGCTTTCCAATGGACTCAAGTACTCAGGAACATGGCCTATTCATTCTGTACCACCTGGGACCAGTAATCCAATGAAGGATGGCATCTGGGTGGACATATGGTTTTGTGTACCACCTTTAAGGACAAACCACTCCATGTTCAGTGCACCCTAGTTCCACTGTAGGGCTGTGTTAGTCCCGGAGACCAATGAGAATTAGCAACCTAAAATTTCCAAAATAGTGGTAATTTCTACCAGTGATCTTAATCCTGCAGATTTTCTTTATAAGGGGTTGCATGCAATTGGCACCCCAAAATCCTCCAAGAGCTTTTGGGCTCTGACATTTGACAACAATCTCTCACCTCGCACTGGAAGGCTGCTTAGTGCCCAGAGCTGTGACCACAGCCTCCCTCAACTGGCATGCTGCTGCCTCCAGAGGCTCAGAGTTTCTACTTTCCTGTCCAGATTTACTTTCACGTTTAAACTGGCTCTTCTTGCCAGACAAAGTTCCCCTTATTTCCCCCTTTGCTGTCTTCCCACTCCATTCTTGGAAGGAGGGCAGGATAAGAACCCAAGATCAAAGAATCAACTGTCTCCCAGCAGGGTTGTGGTGCTGCCTCTCATCACGTACACTGGAAAACAGAGATGCAGCCACTAACACAGAAAATGAATGAAGTCAGGCTTGTGGAGAGATGGAAAAACATGAGGTGTCAGTGAGATGGGATGACTGATGCCCACACACAAAGAGTAAATTCCCGTGCCTTTATGCAAGGTCTTGCTTCGGTCTTTTAGGATGAGATATATTTGTGTTCTTGCCTTCCCTTGCACTGATTTGACATGTGGCTTTGCATTTGTAACAAAAAGGGGCACTGCCCAGTTATGGTTTCACGACAAACCTTCTCAAAGCAAGAGGCACAAAGCCATCTCATGAAGCAGAAAGATTCCATGCTGGAAGAAGCTGGACAAGGCTTCTTCCCATGTTTATCATAGCACAGACTGCAGACAAAGACAGTGAAACTCCCTCACCCCACATAACCTCTACACAGGAAGTTTGGTCTTAAAGTAAAATACTTTTCAACAGCACGTGACATCCTCAAACAACCACACAGTCTGAGTGTGACCTCAGGTTTAAAAGCAAAGTTTTAGGAGCTAAAAAAAAAAAAAACAAAAAAAACTAATGATCAAAACTGGGCGAGGAGCAGAGTGCCTTGGGTTAGCTTTTGCTTTTGCCAAGAAGCTTCATGTTTATTCTTCATTCTGTAGGAATACACTTTCATTCAGTCAATCAGAAGTTTGTCTCTGCTGCAGGTAAAAGAATCTGGAAGAGTGATGTAAATTAAAGATAAGACAGAGAATGGTTTGAATCCAAAGGACTTTCTACTACATTTTTTTCCATCCATTTCAGAAGCTCCATCCACATACTCCAGTCTGCTAGAAACTCTGCTGTTGGCCTGAGTCCTCCAATTTCTCTGGGACACTTGGTCCCCAGGCTTCCCTTCACACTGTTCCTGATTTTGCTTTAGTAAGAAGGCACAGGAAGAAGGCTGTTTCTATCAAGCATCTCTCTTAAAGTATAAACAATGACTGGAAACCTAAATGTTAAAGAAACCTTGACCTTTCTATTCACCACATATATGGCTTCATCAAATGACACCAACCAGTTAAATGAGCTATGTGGAAATTGTATTTCATAAGATGACTCTTCTTTTTCTCAGAAAAGGTTTGGTATTCTATACCTGATGTGTATAATTTGCACAGGGCTGACATACAGGCTTGACATCCTCAGTTACTGATCAGAGCACACAGGAAAATATTACTGTAGCTGAAGTTTTTCTCTTTGGGTCCCACCAAGTCCTGGGGGTCTATTGGCCCATTTATAAAATAAACATACAGACGTTTATATTATTTAATCTGCTCGGCCATTAGCTCAGGCCTACCATTGTCTAGCTCTTACTCTTATACTCAGCTCATTTCTGTTAATCTATATGTCACCACGTGTTCCGTGGCTTTACCTGCTGCCTTTACATGCTGCTACCTGGACGGCTACTCCAGACTTCCACCTCCCAGCCTCTCCTCTCGGTTTGTCCCACCTATCCCATACTTCCTGCCTGGCTACTGGCCAATCAGCGTTTTATTTATTCACAACATACTGGACCTCCCACAGCATATTACACCTTATTGTTTCATGTGTATAATTACTGCCTTTCTCCATGATGTGTTTCTGATTCCTGGAAGTTTGAGACAGTGTCTCATTCTGTAAAGGTATTAAGTAATAACTTAGAGAGCTTCCAGGTTTTGCCCACAGCTGAAGCTTACTAGTACTTGGCTAACTGCTTTGGGGGATGCATCCACTATTTGATAATTAAAGCATTCAATGATGTATACGAAAATTGCAAATTCATATCAAGTTCATGTCTTGCAGTCTTTAAAGACTTATTTATTATTTTTCTATGTCAGTGTGTATGCCTGCATGTGTTTAAATGTACCATGAAACCAGAAGAGGGTGCTGGATTGCTTAGAACTGAAATTAAGGTGTTTGTGAACCCAGCTCAGGTCCTCTGCAAGAGCAGTAAGTGCTTTTAACCACTGAGCCATTTCTCCAGCTCTAGTGTTTAATAAACTCCTTAGAATGAACCAATGAAATCTTTTTTTTTTTTTTTTAATGTGAGCAAGAGTTAGAAACTGGATTCATCTTGAGAAAACTCTCATTGAGGAAATGAATTTCATTAAATCACAAAGCAGGAAACAAAAATGTGAATAAGTACATTGGCATAGCATTGTTAATAATCCATCTAGCATGTGACATATGACCCTATACTCTAAAGCATTGCATGAGCGTCCATTCATAGATTGTTTACAGCTGCTAGACACTTCACAATTTTGTTTTCTTATGATGAAAACAAATTAACAAGATGCTCACAATGCAAAAATAGTAGGCCTGTAAGAAAGCCGGGTTTATCCAATTACCCTCTTTTCTTGCTATTTTATATAGACAGATTCTTTATTCATGCTGAGCCACACTTTTCTCAGCTAAAAAAGGAGTACAATAAAAACTGAAGTATATGAATCAAATGATGTCCTGCTTGTAAATTACTTAGCAGTGGCTAGATTATAGTATTTACATGCTTCCTGTGATTATGTTTTGCTTAACAATGAGGAAACTTCATTCATTCATTCATTGCAAGAGGTTTATCGATACATACTTTCTATTTAATAAAGTCATACTCCTGTGAACTTCCTATTCTAGGGCAAGAAAAAGCACTCACTCCCACACATGAGCTTCTGCCTAAGCCTGGCATCTGGAGCAGAATCAAACTGAAGAGGCAGTTTACTGCACGGAACCTTCCCTGCCCAGCAGGAAGGGCAGTCATCCTGCACTGAGATACCAGATTGTCTGGCACTTCTGTTTGGAAGGAGGCCCAGT
Organism: Peromyscus leucopus; assembly: GCF_004664715.2. Classification (NCBI taxonomy): domain Eukaryota; kingdom Metazoa; phylum Chordata; class Mammalia; order Rodentia; family Cricetidae; genus Peromyscus; species Peromyscus leucopus. The sequence continues at coordinate 88,325,549 of NC_051064.1, forward strand.
GTGTGAAGCTGAGGAACTAAAGCACCCAGGCATGGGTTTGTGGGACAGAAGTGACAGGGTCTCTGCTCCACCCTCACTTCAGTGGGACCCTTTAAAGGATCAGTCACAGGGATGAGCAGCACAGTGTAAGCAGAGAAGCTGCACTGGCCAGAAATGTGACAGGAATTTTACCTCAAGACCTGTGAGAGTAGGCAGTAAGACTCCAGTCCTCTCGTGGTTGTGAGTTCCCTCTGTGTTTGTGTGTTCCTTCACACAGATGGAGAGTTTTCCCTTGTGCTTTCTTTGTATTAAAAATGAGTTCGGAAGTCAAAATGTGGTCTTTTTTTTTATTATTAATTTCTCACACCAGAATGTTTACTTGATGTCCAAGCCTTTGCATTTTTGCCACAGTAGATGGTACCTGCCAGAACAGTGACAGTTCACATGCCTGAGCAAGGCACTCCTCAGGGAACACAGGTGTCTGTACTATCACACTGCCCAGAGCTGAACAGGTACACATCTCGTCCTTCTAAACATCAGTCCCTGGTTCTCCCGCCATAATTAGATATAAATATTCCACAACTTCTTTCAAGGGGATCTGTTTGTACATTCCTAGTCCACTGTTTTTCTCAGTTCCCACAGTAAGAAGAATGTAATACAAATTCATGCTTTGGTACAAAGGCCCCTCCCCGGATACTTCAGAGACACTGGCAAGGACAGTACTCTCAATGCTGGTTTCAGACATTTCTCAGCTTTGCTACATCTCCAGCCATGTGCTGTTAAGGATCTGTGGGTGCATTAGTTACTGTTCTATTGCTATGATAAAATACTAAGACCAGGGCACCTTTTAGAAGGGTTTACTCGGGCTTCCGGTTCCAGAGGGTAAACGTTATCATGATGGGAAATTGTGGCCACAGGAATGCATGCCAGCTGGAGCAACAAGCTGAGAACTCACATCTTACCACAAGCATGAAGCAGAGGGAATGAACTGGCAATGGTGTGATAGCTTTGAGAACTCAAAGCCCTCCCCTAGTGACGTTCTTCCCCCAGCAAAGCAGAACCTCCTAAACCTAACCAAACGGTGCTACCAACTGCCAACTGAGGACCAAGTATACAGACATCTGAGTCTACTGGGGAGCATTCTCATTCCAGCTACCACAGTAGGCAAGAACTTCTAGGAAGTCCAAATACCAACTGAATCCTTGTCCCACAAAATATGGACATAAAACCCAATTTCCAAGTCTATTTCAGTCTATTTCATTTACAACCTCCCAAGAAAATTCAGGCAGACATTTCTTGGAAGCATACTCCCATATTCCTGGAGATGTATCTAAGCTGAGAGTCTTTCCATCAAGTTCTATCCTAGTGGATGCAGAACCTGGGCCTGGGCTTGGGCTGTGTCTGAAGCTGACTTCTCTCTCCTTTGAAAGGACCTATTCTTGAGGATCTCTGATCTAAACATCTGACCCTCTTCAAGCTTCATTGATTTAGGCCTGTGTAGGAGTGGGAAATTAGCCGGGCGGTGGTGGCACACGCCTTTAATCCCAGCACTCGGGAGGCAGAGGCAGGCGGATCTCTGTGAGTTCAAGGCCAGCCTGGTCTCCAAAGCGAGTTCCAGGAAAGGCGCAAAGCTACACAGAGAAACCCTGTCTCGAAAACTCCCCCCCCAAAAAAAAAAGAGAGAGAGAGAGTGGGAAATTACCCAGATAACCATGTGTGCTTTCCAGATCTATAAAGGGAAAAGTCAAAGATTTCTCTACCCCTAAACATTCCTTCAGTGGAAATTTTCTGTTGACTTCTCCAAGTGGATGGTGGTCACTGGGTAGTTATTGCCTTGGTAGAAGGCCCCAGATACACCTACCAACCAGCTAGCTCTTTGTACAAGGGACTAGTTAACATGTTGCTATGATATGTATGTTTGTCTATGTTGTGTGACTTTGCCTGAGGAAATGTGAACAAATGTCTCATCATCTCAGACAAGGCAGGAACAACAGACCAAAGAAATGATTCCACCCAGTGAACCAGTGAGTTTGTTAGGGTTTCGTGCATAGTATGGCTGATTGATTCCTTGTAAAAGTATGAATAACTCAAAGACACATATGTCACTGAAAGCCTACCCCAGCATGAGTAATGACTCAAAAAAGCTTCATCTCTAGATCTCACTTGATGCAGGACTTGCAGAAAGTTCCACCAGTCTGAAAGTCCCCTTTCCTCAGTCATTGTTTCTGCTCATACAACCTGGGGGAGGGCTCTGTGAATCTTGTAAGTATCAGGAGCTTCCAGAAATTAAGTTTTGTTTACTTCCTGATGTTGTAAATTTCTTTTGTCCCCCAAGTCTCAATGAGCCTCCCTCCAGGAGGGAATATCCCAGTTAAAATATTTTCTCTGAAATTTGAGTTGAGATGCCAATCATTAATTCCCCAAGTGGAACTAGATACTACAAGAATCCATGAGATATTTTTAGCATTTTCTTTTCTTTAGGGAAACAATTCTCTAAATAAAAATCAACATGAACTTTGTTCCTACCTTTGGGTTCCTACTTTTTGTGACATTTCTGTAATTGTATCATCAGACTTTCAATTTCAATGAAAATAAACAGGCCTGGCATGGTAGACAGTGTCTATGATCCTTGTGCACAGGAGAGCAAAATGAGGTAAGTTACATGTTTAAGTCCAGCCTGAACTACATGGATGAGGACAAAGAGAGAAAGAAGGGATGGATGGATAGATAGATAGATAGATAGATAGATAGATAGATAGATAGATAGATAGAGATAGACAGAGACAGATAGGTAGACAGACAGACAGGAGGAGGTGGAAGTACAAGAAGAGAGAGAAAAGAAACAGCAAAAGCCTGTGAGAGGAAAAAATATAGAGACAGAAAGGCAGAATATTTATAGATTACAAGCCCAGAATGTTTTAATCATAATTTTAGCCTAGTTTTCTGAATTCTACATGCAATTTTTCTCCCCACAGAATAGAAAACAAAATGGATATATGACGGTTTCCACTTTCTGTGACATGACCTACATCTCTCAATAAATGTGTCCCTTTAGTACTATTTTGGAAAGACCATATTTTAATTTATCCAGAATGACATTGGAAACATTCTTCTCAAGCCATCCTATTTTGAGTAGGGATGGTTATTCCCAGCTGAGCCTCAACTGACTTTGAAATGCTGAGGCTGGTTGACTAGTGGGTGGTTTGATGGTGGCCCTCAGGCATTTCTTTGCAAAAGTCAATAAGCCTGGACACAAGGGAACCTTCAAAGATTTAGGTCAGGGGCCCAAAGATTCTCAAAATAACAGGACAGAAGGAATAAAAATCATTGATGTTTTATGTCCTCCTTAAGGACAATGTCAGATGACCACCTGAGCTGTGAGTTTCTTAGGGGATTTTCCTAGCCAGTTGATAATTTTACTAATTCTATTAGTCTTGAATCGGCCAACTCTATGTTAGCTTTATTAATAGCCTTCTTCTAATATACTTATGTTCCATAAAAGTAGAAAAAGCTTTAAGCATTATTTCCTTATTGTGAGCTAACTATCTTGCCTTTCATAGATAACTACAGCATACTCAAAACAATTTTTATGTTCTTGGTAATGAGTTAAGGGAAATGGCTTATCAGATTTCTACTTTTTAGTACATCAGTGCAATGAACAATCCTTTTACACTTGGTTTAGACACCAGGACTTTGTTGTGTGAAACTCTTCCTGAGGTTATGTGAAAAAACATGTATTTACCCCAGACAGGATGGAAACAACCAAAGTCCAACTTGGTGCATCGATAAGTTCTATTGTGGTTATAGGAATATGGGTGAGGGGTTGCTTACAGGAGCAGAAATGACTCAAAAACAGCTGCATCACTATAAGCCTACTTCAGGATGGGTGACAGCTCACAAAAGCTGGAACCTTGAAGTTCATTGGAAGACTTGCAGGAGGCTCAACAGGTTTGAGAGTGTTCTTTCCATGTATTTTAGGGAACTTAGTGGGTCTTCATTTCTTCCAAGCATTTCATCTGGTCTCTATTTCTTTAGGCAGCTCAGTAGTTATGAACCTCTTCCAGGCATCAAAGCTTGTCTGAGAGTGTCTCTCAGCAGGTCTTACAGCTTAAATATGCTTAGAGAGAAAGGATCCTAGTGAATTTGATCAGTTTCAGGGACTTCCTTAAGCTATTGTGTTGTTTATTTCCTAAACTTGATGAGTTTCCCTGCAATATAGAATGTTTCATCTCCTCTTAGAAGGGAGGTTTTCAATCTGTGTGTCATAACCCCTTTGGGGGTCAAATGACCCTTTCACAGAGATCACCTAAGACCACCAGAAAACACAGATATTTACATTATGATCCATAACAGTGGCAAAATTACATTCATGAGGATGCAATGAAAATAATTTTACGGTTGGAAGTCACCACTGTATTAAAGGGTCACAGCATTAGGAAGGTTCAGAACCATTGCCTTAGACCATCCAGTTACTTTATCTCCTTTCTAACATCTGGGGTCTTAGTGAGCTTCCCCTAGAACACCTTGTTGTTTATCACCTGTTTAACATCCTATATCTTAGCAAACTTTCCTCCAAAATGTAAGGTTTTAGTCTTGAAGGAAACTGATACACAGGAGCTTTAAATAACAAAATTGAGCATTATACATACTTGCACTGACTATTGTATTATATTGTGTAACATTGATGACAGAATTTAAGTATAACCAACTTTACATTTGAGAACAACAATCTTTATTCATGTTGAAACAGTGTTGGTCATCCAAATGCCCTCAGACCACCTATAAATATGGGAAATAAGCTACCAGTAAGAGCCACTGCCCAAGTTAACTCCTCTTGTTTGCCAGATTGTCCAGCTTTGGCTAGTGTGAGACTTGGAGTCTTGCCAGATTTCCCAGCCTTGGCTAGTGTGAGACCTAGAGTCTCCCCAGTCTCTCCTTAACAGGCATTATTCTTCTTTTTAAGTAATTATATCATTTTTTTCTCAATGTACCAAAAGATAAATGAAGTTACCAGGACTCTTCAAAATTCAAAGTTTGTGTCTTATATCATACAGAGAAAGATGGACAAATCTCTTGAACCAATGTGTAAAATCCAAGGGCACAAACTCAATGGCCCAGGGAGGTAGACAACCAGACCACTCTGACAAGGAGCCACATGGAGCACAGGTTGTGTTGATGATAAACTGTGGATCATGAGCAGAGAAAAGCTCCTACCAATAGAAAAGCTCCTAAGAGGGACGGACACTTGTGCAGCCATCTTGTCACTCACTCACTCACTGATTGTTTACTACATACTTTCTTTGGACCATAAGCAAAATGGATATAGTGTAACAGAATTTATATTACAGTGAAGAATGAGAGTTAAGTGAAAATTCAGTAAGACAGTAATTGTCATAAATAGCGAAATACTTTAAAAAATCATTTATAATACCAAACACTTTTTTTGTGTTTTTATTTGGCTAGTTGGAAGTTTTGTTTTGGATTTTTGAGATGATTTCCTGTAGCCCAGGCTGGACAGTTATTTGTTTATCCATCTACCTATTGTTTATATTTGAATTGTTTCTATTTTACAAAAAAAACACATAAATATTTTCATGTTCCTATGTTATTGTATGTGGTGATTTGAAAGAAAATGCCCTCAAAGTGAGTGGCACTATTGGGAGGTGTAGCTTTGTTGGAGTAGATTTGGCCTTGTTGGAGGAAGTGTGTCACTATGCAGGCAGGCTTTGAGGTCCCATATGTGCTCATATATATGCTTATATATACTTATGCTCAAGCTTTGTTCAATGTGACACTTAGTCTACTTTCTTTTGCCTGCATATCAACACGTAGGCACTCCTTCCCCAGCCCCATGTCTACCTGCACGTCACCATGCTCCCCGCCATGATGACAATGCACTAAACCTCTAAAACTGGAAAGAGCCACCTCAGTTAAATGTTTTCCTTTGTAAGTGTTGCCATGGTCATCATGCCCCTTCAAAAAAACAGAAACCCTAACTAAGACATTGTACAAACATATACTTGGAATTCTTCTGAATAAATACATATGAATAGAAGGCTGAATCAAATCATAGGGTGTGTTTAACTTTGAACGAAGTTGCCAAATAATTTTCTAGAGCCCTTGTTCTATTTTCTGTTCTTAGACATGAGTTTGGGACACTTTATTTTTGCCAACACTTAACCAATCTTTTCAGTGTTAAGCCTCATAGAGATGCAGTATTGTCCATATAGTCCTAAACTGGGTATTTTCTAATAATGTTCACTATCTTAACATGTAGTTATTTGACCTCTAAATATTTCAGTTATGAAGTATCTTTACAAACAACATGCCCATTTTTACTTAGTTATTTTGGTTTTATTAAGTTTTGAGATGTCTTTATATATTCTGGATTCATACACTTTATCAAATACATAATTTACAAATTGTCTCCTAGTATGTACATTTTCTTGTGTTAATCTCATCTGTAAAGTTTTCATTTTCATAACAAGTAATGTAGTGTTTTATTTTGTGAATAGTATTTCTTACATCATATCTAAACATTCTCTGTCATTGAGCTCAGAGGTTTTCTTTCACATTTTATTCTAGAACCTTATACTTTCAAAAAAATCATTTGCCTGTAATTCATTTTACATTGTTTTGGGGGCCCTGTGGGAATATATAATGAAGAATCCATAATGTTCAAAACCACTTTGAAGAAGAACAAATTTGGAGTGATGCTTGATTTGAAGATTCATAAAGCTCCAGTACATAAGAAAGTATGTTATGAATCTCAATATAGCAGAGTGGTACAGCAGGGGAAAAACATCCAGAACAGACCAGCTGAGTGATGGGCCAGCAGCCAGCCGATGAAGTACAGGGTTCACCAGGTACTGTCAGCACTACCCGAGACACGCATGCAAAACATAGCAGATAAATGTTGGCGCTTACCACATCACCTAAAACTGGATATTACAATAGTCATTTACTTTTTAAAAATGTGGCAAGTAGAACCCTTACTTGACTGGTAAGACAAATTAGTTGACATACCTCAAAAATGATATTAGAGCTGCACAGAGAACAAAAGACCAAAAGGGGAAAAGTTTAACTAAGATAAGAATAGCACATATTTTGTAGACCAAACAGTAACAAGAGAAGTCCTAAAAAAAGAACCAATTTATACTAAATCAAAAGGAAATGTCATCATTTGAGAGAATAATGTTTTATCATTCCAATTGGTTTCAAGCTTATTTTTAGTAAGAGAATTCTTTATTCAAGGGAAATCATAAATCAAATAAAAAATTCAATAATTTGGTGGAAGCTAGGGTGGGTATACTACCCAAACCCACATTAGATTTCCTCACCCACTCCATCTCTCTGCTCATGCTTATAAACAGCTATCTCGGGATACTTCAGGAAGACTTGGCTTGAATTCATGAGGTTATTTGAGTGAATGTGGGGGAACTCTTTAGGGTGAGCAAGAAATAAAGACACCAGCACACATATTTTCAGCTTCATTAGATAAATGGATTTCTGTAACAAAATGCTTCAATCTGGGTGGACTAATGTACAAGAAACCATTTTCCCTAAAAACCTTCCACAGAAGGTTCCTTTCTTGTCTTTCCTGTTCCTAGTAATAGCAGATATACCTTGGTGTATGGTAACTTAGCCAACTCCACCTCCATCTTCACACGGACTCCCTTGTGTCCCTGTGTCTTCATAGGGACACTTTGAAAGACATCAGTATGACATCATGCTAATAATTTCAACTGCAATAACCCTGTTTCCAATTAAGGTCCCATTGTGAGGTACTGGAGGGGAGTAAGGACTGTAACGTATTTATTTTGGACTAGGCACAATTGAACCTATAAGAGAGAAATTTCAAATTATTTCTTTAAATTGATTACACTAAATTTTACTCCCAGTCACAGTATTATAGTTTACCTTTTTTTCCCCACATGGTAAGCATTATTAGATTTTTTTTCTATCTAATATGATGGTCACAAAATAATGAAATTGGGCGTAATTTTGTATGCATTAGATATTCTAGTTTCTTCATTTATGAATTTGTCGTTCATGTTTTTGTCATTGTCTCTATTGTGTTGTTTCTTTTTTTATTATTTTGCTATATCAGCAATTTTCTTTTTCATTTTTTTAATTAGGTATATTGTTTCTTGTTCATTACTGATTTGGAGGAAGTATTTATAGTTTCCAATATCAACAGTAGCTGCCTAAATACTTGCTATATTTTATATGTTTAGCAATTAAAACTCGATTTTTATCAATTAAATGTGTTCTTTAACAATTTCATGCATGTATATATTGCATCCTAATTACTCTCATCTCCACCCTCTCTTATATACCTCCTACCGCATCAGTCACCCCTCCTCCCTACAGGTCCTTTTCAACTGTCGTATCCTTCTCTTTTGATGTGTGACCCACTGAGTTTAACCAGTGCTGTCCTTCTGAATGGTGGAGCTTGGTGACATACCAGTGAGTTCACAACTGAAGACAATGACTCTCCTTCCCCCAGACTGTGCCAGTAGCTAATAGTTCAACACTGGAGGGTGGGGCCCCATGAGCCCTCCCCTTTCCATGACTGAATGTTGACAGGTCAGGTCTTCTGCAGGCCCAGTTTTGTGCAGGAGATGGAGAAAATTAGGGTTGGAGAGGATAACAAAAACCAAAAGTCTATGTAAAAGCCACATGGAAACCTATTACCTTGTGATTTAATTTAAAAATATAAGATAAAAGTTAGGAAGGAGATGCCCTTCATGACTGGACAATACTGCCTGTAAAAGGTGTGGGATACCTCCATATGAGGTGCTAGACAGGGAGGTCCCAGAGACTCCCCAATGCAGGTTTTTGCCCTTCCTCTTGGTTTCCCACCAGAACTGGATAAGACCCAGTTGTTGAAGACAGTGTACACTCTGGTGCAAGATCGAGAGAAACAGTGCTGAACTGAACTGAACCTCCCCGCTGCTGGATGGTTTCCATAGTTCTGGAAGGTCCATGACTTGTGGTCCCAGCTCTCTGTCTCACTGAACACAATGCCTCTTCTTCTCCATATATATCTGAATTTAATCTTTCCCTGGCCCCTCAGTCACGAGGCACTCAGTGGCATTTGGGGCCCAAGGGATAGTTTTTTGTTTTTTGTTTTTTGTTTTTTGTTTTTAATCTCAAATCCACATCAAAACTGCAATGATCTTTTTTTATACATAAGGAGGTTGTTACAGTTCACAGGCTGACACTTCTGAGATCAATCACTGCACACAGTCTCTTGCCCAGCTTGAAGCCCTCGGTACATCTTTGTTAACCTGAGAAGTAGCATCTTGAGGACATCTGTCCCTCTGTCCCTTTCTCCCCACTTGCAATGTCTCTTATTTCTATCATCCCTCAGTATTGATTTTCTGTGGTCTGACTTCTTGGCTCATCGCTAAGACCAAGTCACTTTTGGTGAGTTATCTATAACATCACTGCCACAGCCAACCTTAAGAAGCTTTTTGGGAACCGAACAGCTTTCTGTATTATCCACTACTAATAAGGACAACTGGAAGCCAGTGTAAACATGTATTTTAGTGAGTAATAATTAAGAAATAATATAAATTTATAAATAAGTGCATTTTACTGTCTCTCCACAGAAAAACCACATTATGAAATCCAAAAATAGAAAAAAAAAAAAAAACAAGAAATAAAACAGAAATTCTGTCTGGATCCTGCCAACAGACTGGAAATCCCCTTTAAGAAAATATTTTAAAATTAAGAAAGCAGCTGGGAGCATTGAGATCTTCCAAGATGCTTCAACATGCTTTGTAGACTGTCATTTTAAGAGGATTTAAAAATCACATACTTTAAAAAGAGCAGATTAATCAGCAAACAGAGTTCTGGAAAGTGGCTTCCTAGTTTGTTATCAAAGCAGAAATTGCACAGCTATGTGTCTTTACACAGCCCCTTTCTTCTCAATCTTTCAGAAAAGTATCTGGGATTCCTATCTGATACTTACTTGTCTCCACTGCATTTTCAAAAGGGTACAGGGCAAATGAAAGGGAAGGTTTTCCTCCTGTGTATATTGAACCAATAATTAAGTAAATACTTTTGTGGCATTTCTTCTTAACAGCTTATATGTATTTTTGTCTGCTGTTTTATAGTTTGGACTTTAAAATATCAGTTTTCCAAGAGATTTATAGCTTCTTAAAAAAATAAAAGTCCCCAATCAGCCTTTTTCAAATCTTCTTAAGTTTTCCCACGACATACTTTTGTTGCCTGAAGGCGGAGAACTTAATATGACAGAAGCTGGCTTCGCTTTGTATGGTAGGAGCTGTGCTGGCCAATCAGCAGACTGCCTCTTATCAAGGTCTGTGTTATTATAATTACTCCGTTTGCTCCACCTACCTCCAAGTGATCACAGAATGTAGAGGACAGGAAGCTTGGTTTATGCAAATGACATTCATGCCGACCCTTGTATGAAGTCATCCCTAAGGGTCTGCTACAGCAGTGAATATAGTTCATGACAAAAGCACCAGGAAAGGATATTTTCCTGATAGGAGTTTCCACTGTTCTACCATTTAGTCATTTCACTAAGAAAGACTGATGAAAGAACAGCATAAAGAAAGATTGTAGTTGAAGAATTCAGGTTGATGGGGAGGGGAGGAGTATGAATTATGCAACAAATTTATTTTTATTTGTCCTAAAAAGTTCATGATTTAAGAGTTTCTTCTTTCTACAAGCTGGGGTTTTGGTGACTGTTCAAAAATCATACACTGAGGGGGAGACCCTCCACTGTACCAGGCTTTCTCTTTTGGGCCACCAACCAGCTCCCAGATCACAACACGGAAACTTATTAGTTCTTGCTAGTTCTTATAACTTTACTTGTTTCTCTTCATCTACATTTTGCCTTGGAGTGTTTTACCTTTCTTTCCTTCTATATGTCATATTTTCACTGCTTCTTGTGTCCGGCTGGTAGCTGCCTGGCTTCTGGCCCCAGGCCTGTCTCTCTCTTTCTCCTTTCTCACTCATTCTCTTCTTCTTCTTCTTCTTCTTCTTCTTCTTCTTCTTCTTCTTCTTCTTCTTCTTCTTCTTCTTCTTCTTCTTCTTCTTCTTCTTCTTCTTCTTCTGCTCCTCCTCCTCCTCCTCCTTTTCTATCTCCTCCTTTTCCTTCTTCTTTTACTTTTTCTTCTTCTCCTTTTCTCTCCAGCCTAGATTTCTCCTGATAGTTATTCCCTCTGCCTGCCATCCCCACCTATCCCTCTCCTGCCTAGCTAACGGCCATTCAGCTTTTTATTAGATCAACTGGTTGCCTTTAGGCAGGCAAGGTGAAACAAATGCAACACACCTTTTCATAATTAAAACAATGCAGCATAAACAAGTGTAACACATCCTTATATCATTAACAAATGCAGCAGCAACAGATGTAATACACCTTTAGTTTAAGTAATATTCTGCAGCATAAACAAATGTAACACATCTTTGCGTAGTTAAAATAATATTCCGCAACACTCCACCATTCCTCTTTGGAGAAGCATGGTTCAGCTCATACTCCTTCTCAAGCCCAACAAACTCACAGCATGTGAGTGTGTGTGTGTGTGTGTGTGTGTGTGTGTGTGTGTGTGTACTGGTCCTCCATAAGATGCAAGCATTCCTACCAAATTAAACAGAACACACTTCCCCTGGATTCCCACTAGTGGCTTATGCTGGAAACTGGATGTAATTAAGGGTAATAGCAACAGGAGGACTCAAGAGTTGAACTTTGTGGCAATTTCCAAGATGAAGCAATCCAGAAAAGAAACTTCTGCTTGTATAGTCATCTTTTATTAGTGTCCAGAAAACACAAATTTCTACATTAATATTTAGGGACTAAGTACCTTCTATATTTTAGCTTTAGAAAAGAAGAAGGGAAGATGGAGGGGGAAGGTGGTAGGAGAACGGGAGGAGAGGGAAGAGGTTCTGTGAGTAGATGAGTACAAGTAAGGGAGACGGAGGGGATGCTGGTTACTTTTATCAACTTGACACAAAGTAGAATCATTTGAGAAAATAATCTCAGGGAGAAATTTCTAGTTTAGGTTGGGCTGTGAGGAATGTTCTAACTGATGTGGGAAAACCCACCCACTGTGGGTGGCACTATTCTCTAGAAAGGAGATTGTGAACTGTGTAAGACAGGGAGCTGAGCACAAGCATGAATGCGTTCATTCTCTCTGCTCTTGACTATGGATGTGACCCGTGGCTTCAAGTTCCTGTTGCCTTCATTTCCTGAAATGTTTAATGGTAACCTGGAATTGTGAGCTAAAATAAACACATTCATCCCTAAGTTACTTTTGTCAGGGCAGAAGGAGCAGGAACACAACAGAGGCCTGAATTTGAACACCTCGCTGCATTTCTTCCTCACAGTCTGAACTGTTTGAGAGTAAGTTGTTGAAGAAGGCAGTGAAGGAAAGAGTGATACAAAAGTAAGAGTATTGGAGAACGTTGGTGAGAATGTGAGTTGGTACAGTCATTGCATGAGACAATGTGGAGCTTCCTCAAAACTTCTAACATAGAACAACCATGACACCATCAATTCCACTTATGACTACATGTCCAAATGGAGTTAGTTCTCTGCAGAAAGACCTGCCTCCTGGGGGAGAGTTGGGGAACTCAGGTGGATGCAAAGACAGAGCCCTTTAAGAGAGCTGATTTTTTTTTGTCCTAGGCTGAAAACCATGAGCAGTGGAAAGAAAAGGCCCAGCCAAGGGAGGATAACCAGGCAGGACCAATAAAGGAAAAACGGTGGGTGGTCAGAAAAGGGGTGGCCAAGGGTCTGTATAAAGCCCACTCTGTGGACTCTCAGCTCTGGGGCCTCTCCAATCCTGATAAGAGATGTTCCTCCACTTTTAAGAAGTTTGCTGCTTCCTTTTTTTCTAAGTCTTCAGCCACTTCCAGAAGTACAATTCTTTGTCTCACACAATGAACATGGCAGGTCCCTTAGATGACCAGTCTGCCCACTAAGATTCCCCATGACACTCCCGGGTTTGTGGCAACACCAGTCACAATAGTCACATTATGGAAATGGCTATAACTAGATTAAGAAAATATGGTGTAGATAAGAATATGTTTAAACCATAAAAATAAATTCTGCTATTTATCACAGCATAGAAAAATGCAACATGATCTCACTTATATCTGTCACCTAAAAAAAAAAAAAAAAAAAAAAAGGTTCTTGCTCACAAAGCAGAGGCTAGCACAATGGTTGCCAGCAGCTGAGGGTGATGGAAACCTAGAGATGTCAGTTAAAAGATTAATTTTCAATTAAAATATCCAATGTGATATATAATATGAATAATACTATATCATACAGTTGATATTTTCTGAGAATAGATTGAATTGTTTTTACCACACCTCAAACTGGCAATAAATGAAGTAATAGGTATAACTTAACAAAAATAATCACTTCATAATGAATAAATACAGCAAAGCCATACATGGTGTATCTTAACTATGTAGTTTTTATTTGTCAAGAAAGCTGTTAGCAGCTACTTACACATGCTTTTGTAAGTAACCACAATAAACTAAGGGGTTCAGCAAGCTAGAATTAAATGCAATCATTTTTGTGATCTGTTGCTAGACTCAGGATAAATACCCAAGAACATGCCAATGAAAAAGTGAGGAATAAAGAAAGAAATTTAAAGTAAAATTCACATTTATAATTTTGAACTCATGTGATTATTCTGCCTATCTCTTCAGCATGGCTTAGGGTGAACTAGCCTTCGTAGAGATATTCCTGCCTTCAACAAGCCAACAGAACTTCCTAGGCATAGGAAGCTCATGAAAGTTATACTACTTGTTTATATCTCCCCAGAAAGTGTCCCATAAGACAAATGCCTCATGTCATAAATATGCCAATGCCACAGCAAACCAACTGCCTTTTTTCAGGAGTATGCCCCCACTCACGTGAGAGTGTGAATGAGGGTGAAAATAGTACAAGGAGTTCCTCAGTGCATCATGAAGAGAAACAATGTGTTTCAACTAGTCTGACTCAGTTCCTGATAATGTATGGAAAGAGCAGTCCTTCTTTAATAGGGCTCAGGGGGATTACCATATTTAATTCTAGACACTGAATAACTATCCACCACCCTTCTCTTACCATTGCCTCTATGATTTGTCTTGTTTTTCTTTCAGAAAATGCTTGGGATAAGTGATGAATCCTTTTTGCTTTTTTTGAAGTGTATTCAAGACAAATAACAAGATTCAGAGTCTTCGTGAACCAGAGGAATTGGCTTGTTAGTTATGAGAACCGCTGTCAGACTTGCTGAATTTACCCCAAAAGATGGTTCTGTTGATGACTAGAATATGCAGGTGTGTGGAAACTGCAGCCTGAACTGAAAATAAACGCTCTGCAGTTTGGCCTCTTAGTTACGGAAAGGCAGATAACATACCTTTGGACTCCCCCCACCCTGTCTTTTTTAAACATATTCGTTAACTGAGAAAAGTCTCTCTACTTATTGTGTATCTAGAATTTGGCTGTTATTATTATGCTCTCTTACTTGGTTCCAAACACTTTTCACTTTTAAATTTTTTTTTCAAGTTTTGGGAGTGTTGGCTTACAGTCACAGTTTTCACCAAAGTAGCTGCTGGCTTCCAACACAGTTCAAGTTTCACATAACCACTAAGAACAAAGTGGAGGCTTCTATGCCTCTGCTCAGTTGCAGGGTGTGTGCACTGGCAGATGGAAAGTGCTTGCAAGATACACCAGGTATCCTAGTTAGGGTTACTATTGCTGTGATCAAACACATGAGCAAAGCAACCTGGAGAGGAAAGGGCTTATGTGGCTAATGTTTCCACATTACGGTTCATCATCAAAGGAGATAAAGACAAGAACTCAAGCAGAGCTGATGCAGAGGTCATGGAGGAGTGCTGCTTACTGAGTTGCTCCTCATGGCTTTTAAGTAAATATAAAATGATATCCCCAATGGCTTTTATGGACATTCTCAGTGTTCTTTACCCTTCTACCCTTCCCTTTCACTGACTAAGATCCCTGCTCCATCTTCCCCATTCCCTGATTCATAGCACCTTTGTCCTACTCTACTCTACTCTAGAGCTCTCTTTCACATCCCCTTTTTACTCTGCTGGCACCTGCAGCTACTCCAGGTCACTCTTTGCAGAGCATCTGAAAGCACCAGACGGAGCTCTATAAAACTCACTAGTGTAGGAAGTGTGAATGATTGACCACAGAAAAATGGGTGCTTTCTGTTCTCTGGTCCCAGCCCGGCAGAGCTATGATGATCTGAGACAGGCTGAAACGGGCCATCACTGCATTCCATACGATCCTGGCTCTTCAATGAAATCTGCTGCAGAACACACCCCACCCAGCTATGTGACTGGACATGCAGAAGATAGATTGGCTTGTATCATGAGGAATGCTTCATATGTGGCATGCTACATCACTGCACAAATGTTCCAAACGAAATAAAATTCTCTCAGGGGGAGAAATCAAATTGTGTGTTAAAACCCACAGAAGCTATAAATCACTAACCCTTCCAGGCTTCCACAAAGCAAAAACAGGGAAGCATCTAAGAGTCTCCAGATGGTCTGAACCCAGAACATTTAGACAGAGAACAAATGATTTAACCTGTCTCAGCAAAGAACATCTCATTTTGAAATGAACTCAAGAATTTCTGAGACAGTTTTCAGGAGGATTAGCGTTTAAGTGACTGACTTACTTGGACTGCCTGTGACAATTGCTTTGTAATGGGAAATGTCTCAGTGGATGTCAGAGCTTCCCCTGTATTCACAAGAGAGACAGAGAAGATAAGAGTTTCCAATTCCATCCTAGTATTTGCCACAGACACCTTTTTCCCTAACACAGTGGTTCTCAACCCACGGGGTCACGACCCCTTGGCAAACCTCTCTCTCCAAAATTATTTACATTATGATTCATAACAGTAGCAAAATTACATTTATGAAGTAGCAACAAAAATAATTTTGCTGTTTGGGTCATCACAATATGAGGAACTGTCACAGCACTAGAAGGCTGGGCACCATAGCTTCCTTCTGTCGTTTCAGCTATAACTGCCTCATTCTTAGAGGAGGAAAAAACCTGGAGATTAGGATTCAGGGTCTGCCCAGGAAGCAGAACTCACTATGTGTATTTAATTCCATATTTTAAGTTTCTTGCCACCAAGGAAAGCTTGATCATATATATAATGCATATTTTTTCTCTGTTATATTGTACATAAAATGGCTTGTATAGAAACATTTTGAATTAATGTAGATGATGCATTTCATAAAAAAGCAAGTTCTCTAAACAGCCTGCATCATACATTAAAAAATATTTTTAGTTTATGTATATGAGTGTTTTGCTTGCATGTATATCTATGTACTATGTTCTCAAAGAGGGCATCGGATCCCCTGTAACTAGAGTTACAAATAGCTGTGAGCTGTCATTTGGATACTGAGAATTGGACATAGGTCATCTGAAAAAGCAGCCAATGTTCTTAACTGCTAAGTTAATTCATCCCCCCCCCCCACAGACACACACAGATTTCAAGATGGTTACATATGTAAGGCTATGTCCTGGAAACTAAGGCAAATTCTCCTTTGGTCTTCTAAAAGATCTGACCCAATTCCTTGAATTCATTTTCAGACATCAGGCTAGGAGCCTTTTCTCCTGCCTCTGTTGCACGGTGAGCAAGTCTGTCACCTGCTGAAGAGAGACAGAAGCAAGACTCCACTGGGAAACTCTTGCCTTCCAACAGTGGGCTAGGCCTCTTCTTTCCCTTCCTCCCTCCCTGGCCACGAGGCCAGCAGTTCTGTTCTACCTTGTCCCCAGTCAGGCCTATGCTTCCTCCATAGGCCCAGAGTAACAGGGCCATCCCAGAACAGAAAAACATTTCCAAGACCACAGGGCGGAAGAAACTTTCCTTCTCCGTAAGTCTGTTACCTCAAGCATTTGTGGTAGCAGTGGGAATCCTGCTGACACCGACGACTCCTCTAACAACTGACCTGAGATGAGGCAGAGAACACACAGGGAAGGATGTTATTACAGGGTTCTGATGCCCTGGGAATGTCAAAAAATAACTGTGAGGAGAAGAAAACCATAGCTTCCCCACAGAGCTCCACAAAGGTAAGCCTGTATACCCGAGCTTCCTCAGCATGCCTGAACATGATGATTATATGTATGATGGTGATGCTCTTCCCAGTGGGAGGCACAGTTAGACCATGTGTGTGTGGTTGAAATTGTTCCACGACTAGTTTTCAAAACACTGTTGGATGGCAAGCTAGGAAACACAAAGACTCCAGCAGATGAAATCTGAACAAGTCCCTTATCATTGGCAATATGACCGAGGAAGCTGTTGGAGGGAGAGACAATCTATAGGAAACAGGAAATTATTTTAGCTTTTGAACAGGAAATTTGCCAGATGGACATGTGCAGTTTGGTACTGTTACCCTAATAGAGAGGAGCTAAGTGAATTAATGAAAGAGATCATAGAGACAGAGACAAGATGGATAAGTCTGAAATCTCAGTAAGAAACTTGAACCATGAAATAGCAGAGGACATGAAAAGAGAGACGAGAGAAGATTATGAGAGAAAATTTACCAGGCACATGGGAGAAACACAAGCCAGCGGGAAGCAGTGGGTTGATATTGGGCTTGTGAACGAGAAACAACAAATGGAAATTAAACCACACTTTAACAAGACAATGAAACACACACAGGGATGGAGGCTGGGGTGGCCACGTGGCAGAAACAGAATAAAGATTATCCCTGAACATGTTAAGATTTTACTATTCATTTTATAACCAAGCTGCCAAAGCCTTATGCAAAGGCTGATATGAGGTATGGTTTGGCGTAACTGGAGAAGGGAGAGATTAGATCAACTGGAGGGACCCAGAAGGGAGGGGCTGGGGCTGATGTAGGTGGGAGACAGAACCCAGCCAAACCACTGGTGCACAGGACACTGATACTCAGTTGGGAAGCCAAGTTAGAGAATTAAGTTCAGCAGGCAGGCAGATTCTCTGTGCAGTTTGGAGCGTGGAGGCGGAGTCAGGAAGAGATCCCAAGCTAAGGGTGGTTTCTGGTCTCCAGGTAAAAGTTTTAGAGGATTTCGTTTATCACAGAGGTTGAGTGCCTTCCAACCATCCTACCTCCACCATATATTCTCCACAGGACTCTGGGAAAGCACTTTTCCTGTCTAAACTGTTTTCTCATATAAAGTTGGGGGAGAATGAATAGCACGACCTGGGAGCCCTGTGTGAAGGGTGCATACGTTAGTCCACGAAAGATGCTTCCAGCATGTGCACACAGTGATCTCCAGCACCACAGTCAGGTCCCTGTTTCCAGCTTGCTAATGGTGCTATAAAATGGCTCCCATGAGGGACTTTGGGGAGAGGAATAGAACAAAATCTTCAGTACAGTCTCTTGCCCTCATCCTTAATTATGCCTTTTATTATTCATGAGGATGATGAATCAATGCATATTGCCATGCAGTTTACACTCTGAATTTCAAATCCACGTGCAGAGAGAAAGCATGTTAAAGACACAATGTACGGTAGTCTTGCTTTATATCTGAAATGATCTTAATGTCTTTGTAAAAGTTAACTAATGAGAGCATGAGAAAGATAAATAGATTTGAAATGCTTTTTAGACTGTTCCAGATTCACATGTATTAAACTGGAATGATCTTAGAGGCCGAGAGCACTGACTGAAGGAAATGTCCCATGGTCGCAAGGGTTTTGTCCTGGCTGTTCACATGACAACTAACCTTCCTCACACTGTGTGCAGACATACCAGGGTTAGTGGTAGAGGGCTTAGGCTGGGAAGATTTTGAGACACTAAGTTTCTCAAAAAATGACTATGAAAATATTAAGAACTTTAATGGGGAAACTTTGTTTCTATTGCTTGAAAATGTTTGTGGTCTAGAACGACAAGCATTGTTACTGCACTTGAAGAAAGCTACTGTGAACCATGGCCTCAGGCTCAGGCCCTTCATCCTGCATCTCTGTGCAAGTGGTTCATTGAGAGGGAAGGAATTAGCTCACAGGACGTCCTGTGATGTTTGCAGTCAGGATGCTCTCCCTCTCACACTAGGATGCCTTTGCTCCACAGTGAGGATGCTCTGCCTTTGAGCAGAGGCTGCCTTTCTGGAAGTTGGCCTGGATGAGAACTGAGTGGCTTCTTTTTGCAAAGGAAAAAAAATTTTTTTCCATATGTCTAAGCTACAAAATCCTCAACAGTAACAGAACAAAGCACACTTTTTCATGACTTCCTGGAGTCTGAAAAATACTGTTATTTTATGAGAGGATTCACTTCACTTCATTCATTTTATCCCAACAATGGCCTTAAGAATTTTATAAAACTTTAGCTATTGTACTTTATATAGAAACACATAGGTTTAATTTATGGCTTTTAAAGTTTGATTCAGAGAATCACAGATATCTTTAACATATCAGTTTTGTTGTCAAATGCATGCAGATTCTGTTTTTTGTTTTTTTTTTTTTTTTTTTTTTTTTTTTTTTTTTTTTTTTTCGAGACAGGGTTTCTCTGTGTAGTTTGCGCTTTCCTGGACTCACTTGTAGCCCAGGCTGGCCTCGAACTCACAGAGATCCGCCTGGCTCTGCCTCCCAAGTGCTGGGATTAAAGGCGTGCGCCACCCACGCCCGGCTCAGATTCTGTTTTTTAAAAGCCGAGTCTTTCAAAAATAGTGACATGTAGGTAGAGGAGTTTTAATGATTGGTCACAAACTTGGTGTGTCCTCAATAGAATTTTTTTCTCTTTCTCTCAAACGATAGTGTGAGCAGAATGACATTTGTCATCAAACCAGGAAGATCAATGACTGAAGGAAGTCGCTCCCACCACATGGAACTTGCAACTACATTTTATAAGCAATAGTATGTCAACTCTATTCCACTCCAGTTTTATTTGATTTTCCCTGCAAAGTAGGGTTGGAGATGAAAATACTCTCCCAGAGAAGATGATCTGGAATCTGATGTGATTGCAAGTATGGGATGATCCTGTACTGTGGGTTGATCCCCAGAGAAGGAGGTGAGTCTGAAAGGGCACTATGGGCCTTGGAGACCTCTTCTACTTGATCCAGGATGTGGCACAATCTGGATGGAAAATGTATATTCAAGTTACTTCTCTTATCTCCATGACCAAAAGCCTGATGGCACAGGAGGTTGCATTCCAGCTCAGGGTTTCAAGGGGTTTTGTCCGTATAGGAGGGAAGGGTGTGAAGGCAGAGAAGCACCCAACTTAGCAGGCAAGGGAGTTGAGAAAAAGAGGATACTGGCACTAACTGGCTTTCTCCTTTCTTCCTCTATATTCTGTCTAGGGTCTCAGCTCATGGAAAGGGTGCTGCTGTCCACATCACGGTGAGTTTTTACCCTCAGTTAGTTCTCTTCGGGGTAAAAGCTTCCACAGACAAACCCAATATTCTAGGGGATTCTAAATCCAGTCAAGTAGACGATGAATCCTAAGAACCACAGAGTAGGTAGGCTCTTGGACTTGCGAGTGAGAGGTGACCTCAGCCTAGAAGCCAACCTGTCGCCGGGCTGAGCACACACGTGAACAAGAAGTGAACACCCTAACAGGATGATGCATAACGATTAGTGAAGAGTCTCAGTCCCTTAAGGGCACAGCCATAAATTATGGTGACAGTGCGGTTTCCAGCAATTGTTTCCAAATCTGTTGTGTTCATTAAGATCACATCTTCCAACTTGTTACATGGCTCAACTAATTACCTGCCTTTTCCCTCTTCCGGGTTGTTGGAGCAGCTGTCTCTGCTCCAGCGCCAAAGTGCTGGGTGCAGGCACAGGGAGTGACCTCCTGTGTGCCTCTGGGAGCCGCCTTGTCATCTGTCCTTCTCCAGTGGCTCTGCTGCCGGGTCTGGAAGCTGGGTGTGAGCGGGTGTCTTTTCAGCATCCTGTTGTCTGCTATTTTGAATCTAAACTCCTCAGTGATTGTCCTTATGAAGGCCACAACCCTGCAGTGGCAGAGACAGTAAGAGGGGAGGGTTAACTCCTCAAATGAAAAGATGGTAGAGCCCCATTAGGGACTCCTCAAGTGTGACCCTCATGGCTTAATGGAACACAAGTGCCCCTGTGCACAACAAGACATCCAGCACATTCCCAAAGTCCTCCAGGAAGTCTTGTTTATTTAACGTTTCAAAACTAACTTGAAGCACCTTCAGAACAGTTGTTTACACTGGGATAGCTGGAGAATACAGAAGATGCGTGGCTACAGGAAATGAAAGCCACAACCATAGGCAAGAGGCAGGGACTCATCTATGAAGAACAATGAATTATAGCACTGGTCATTCGTTGAAAGTTCTCTTCGGCACACAGGAGATGCACTTAACAACAACAGAGAGGTTTTCTGGTCTGGGTTAGTGAAAGCCTGCAGCGGTAGCAGACAGAGAACAGACTGAGCCCACCATTACTGAGGTATTAATCCCTGTGAAAATCAAGATGAGGGGATGGAGGTGGAATCTATGTCCATGTTGACTGCTCCCTCACGTCCCCATATGTGCTCTCCTTGCAGCACTGGAGCCCTTGCCTTCCTTTGATCATCCATCCGCTCCTTTCACCTGCCCCACCGGACCTCGGTGTGTGCTGCTCTCATCTGCTCAGCTCAGTGTCTGTCTGGCACATGGTGTTGAATAATATTTGATGAATGAAGAAACAAATACCAAGTGCCTAGACAGCGAGCATTCCAGATGGCTTACTAATTGAGCTGTCAGGAGTCTCTGACAACTTTAGATGGAAAGGAGCAGGAGGATGCTCGTTCTCAAGGATTTCCCAGGCCTTTGGACTTTTTGTCTTCTGCATATGTGCTGAGGATCAGTTCCTCCCTCTGAAGAGCCGCGGATGGCCACGTGGTGGCGCTGGCGCTGCACCGTAGATGCCGAGCGCAGGCTGCAGCTGAGGCTCCAGCCTCCCTCCTGTTCTTCCGGCCCCCACCCTGCGCTTCCCCTCAGGACTTCCTTCTCATCCAGTCAGGCTTGATACCATGGTTCTTGCCAAGAAGCTGTCAGGCTGGTGCTGGGAGCTGGGGTACTGCCCACCTGAAGCTGGAATTTTCTTTGTTCTCCAACAGACTCAATTCTCTGTATCGCTTCAAGCGGGGGCGGGAGTGGGGGAGGGGGGTAACTCAACACTTTGAGAGCTTTTTAAAAAAAACAAACGTGTTTTCCTAGTTTGAGATGCAGGTATTTTTTTTTTTTTTTTTTTTTTTTTTTTTTTTTTTTTTTTATTCTGCACTTGCTTAGCCTCTGCAAGTGACCCAGTGCTGCCTAAATAAAATCGCCTAAAAAGCAAATGTCCTGGTAAGTTCTAACGATCCTCACAGCTAGGGAGTGGAAGGGTAGAGTGCCCCGGTCAGAGGCATATGGACTCCTACTTGCACAGCCAGCGGCCAGAGAATGGGAGAGCAGAAATAAATGCCTGGAAAAATCACCCAAACTCGGAAACTAACAGCAGCTTTCAGAAGGGAAACACGTTTAATAAATTAAATCTGCTGTTCTTTTCTCTATGTGTGTGTGTGTGTGTGTTGTGCACGTGTGCGCACACGCGTGTGTGTGCAGGGCGCGCTTGTCTGTGCATAAGAACTACCCTGCCATCTTCCCTCACCACCTTAGTGTTGGAAACATGGCCACTCGACAAATCGGTCCAGTGAGCTCTCAGAGCCCCTTGTCCTGGGATGTTAGCAAGTAGTTTCTCCATGAGGCCTTCCTCCCAACCCTCCTTCTCTTTCATTTAGCTGAGGCACTGGTTACTTAAGGTGAATGAGCCCGAAGTTAAACTTCTGTGTGGTAACCGTATCAATCATTTACACGCTAATAAGTAAAATGGGTGTTTGTAAGTAAGCAGTCCATTGCATCATGACAAGTGTCCACGTGCTAATGCAAGCTCTCTCCACGACGTTTGAGAACAGAAGTAGTCTAGAGTTCTGTTTTCTTCACAGCTTGTAGTATTTTCCTATATGGAGTAAGACAGCTTAGAGATGGGACCCAAGTTTTAAACACAAAATTTTGCAACGTTGGCCAGGATGTATGAGTGTTGGAGTTGCTGCCCATCCTTAGTAAAACTGGGGATTGTTACCGACCCTTATGTATTCATTTTCAATTTAGCAACTATATAGTATATATGTGTACTGGTATGATGTTTTAGATTTTAGTTTCCAGTTTTCTGCTGTTGCCTGCTGCTGCGCATTCTTTCATACACTTGGTCCTTCATGGGTCTTCCTTTCTAAAGGACACACATGTGTCCTGTCCATTTATAAATGGAACTTTCTCAAAATTCATTTATAGTAAGCTATTCATGTGATGTGTGTGTAAGTTCTCTGTTATTTATATAGGTTGGAGAAGATTTCCCCCTCAGACTGGCTTCCCTTGGTGTTTCCTACAGTGCCTTTTGATAAGCAGAAATTAAATTTAGAAGAAAGCGTCATTTCTGGCTTCCTTCATGTAAGAGTCAGACTCCTCTCCCCACACATGTCTAGTTGCTCTGGTCTCACTTTTTGAAGCGTCTCTTTCTCCAGTGAGCAGCCTTGACTCAGAACCTCTAGGCTGCGTTGTGCTGAAAGTCAGATGATGCATCCATTTGGTCACCTCCTAGTCAACTCCTGGTCCGTTCTTCTCTCCATGATGTTTTCATAACTACACATCTTCAGCCTTGCAGTAGATTCCATGGATGTTCCCAGCCTGCTCTTTGAAGAGATTTGCTGTGACAATTTCCAAGGGTTGAGTTTCCCATGTAAGTTTCAAAATTAGCTTCTCAGGTTCTGGGCAGGGTGGGGTGGGAGGGTGTTACATGATTGGATTTTTTTCCAATTAAATGGACTCTGGTAGGCTTTTAAACAGTTAATTTTTAAGATCTATTTCTTGCTCAGAAAGCTTCATTTTCTAACTCTTAAAAATTTCTCAAAATGTTCTTGTCTTTGAAAAATATTTAAAACTGTCTTAAACCAGATCAAAACTCATTTTGAAAATCTTGGAAATCATCCAGTCTATTTTCAGCTACTCTCTCTGGAAAAAAGAAACTTCTTCCCAGTGAGTCAAGTCTGGGAAAGGATTTTTCTGACATTAAAAAACAAGTATATAATTATGATAAGTAAATCCATAACTTCAGAAATATTTAAGGTACTTTTAAATAAACACTAATATCCATGTTATTTAACTATTAACTTCAAAAATAACTTCTGAGTAAATTTGACCTGATAGAAAAATACTCTCTCATTTCATTAATTATATTCAAATTATTAAAATTTAAAAACAAAATTGGGGAGGGGGCTGGAGAGATGGCTCAGTGGTTAAGAGCACTGTCTGCTCTTTCAGAGGACCTGGGTTCAATTCCCAGCACCCACATGGCCACTCACAACTGTCTGTAACTCCACTTCCAGGGGACCTAATACCCATGGCAAAACACCAGTACATGTAAAAAATGATTTTTATATCTTTCACTGTCATATCTATTACATATTCACAACATGTGAGTACAGAATCCTGAAAAACTAGCCACCCAGAAGCAAACAAGTGGTGCATGTTGCTGTTTCGATTATTTCAGTTGGAGGATTTCCTTCTTGTTTGTTTTTCTTTCTGCACGAGCTACTTCAGTGTCCAGAAGGCGAAACTATGAGAAGTTTTAATTCTTGTCTCATACTCTGTTTAAAATCTTGTTCAATAGCAGTGTGCTAACGGAGGCAGAGCCAGCTGTCAGCCTTCTTTCCTGTCACTGTCTGTGTGTCCTAATGTCTCCACTTGACACTGATAGCAACATGAGGATTATACCGTACAATGCTCATCTTTCCAAAGCTGGAGAGACAGAGCTTCAGAATTGGGCACAGTTGCATACAACATCACAGTGATTTGAAAATACACACGGAATTCACTACACTTCAGAATCTGTCATATTTGAAGATGCTTGCTGTTGGGGTTGTAAAAGAACAACAACAAAAAATCAAACAACATAAAATAAAAACTTTATTACCATATTCCTTCCATCGTAATGTGTATTTTCCACCTCACTATAGTATTTCTGAAATTGGGATTTATAAACAAATCTATACTACAATTGAACATGTGTTGTTTTTTTTTCCCTCAAATCAGAGCAATTCATAACAGAGAAGACCTTAGTGAAACCAAAAAAACAAAGCTTTCACAGCTAGATTTGTTTAGGATATTAGGGATAGACAGAAAGCAAACCCTTACATTATTTATAAAAAAAAATCCATAAAATGAATTAATTCAAGGTTATTAAATAGGTTTGTGAAAATGGTCAATGGCAAGTGGAGTTACATATAGTATAAATTGACCAAAAATAGGCAGTAAAACATATAGTCCATTTATACTCATATAGAAGTTCTCTTTTCCATGGGCTGAGGATGCAAGATTTAGCCAGATCACCGAGTCCTATGCATGCCATCCCAGAGCTCATGAGCTGAAGTGGGAAGCCTTAGAGTTTAAGGTCAGCCTGGACTGCATAGAAACCCCCTATCTCAAAAAGACACTGTATTCTAATGTTATCTTCTTAATGCCAAATAGTTTATCTCTCTATCAAATCAGTTTGCTTTTTTTAAATTTTTTTCTCATTCATGTAAATTTGACCACAAGCTCCCTCCAAACAAGCTGTTAGCAAATCTGACCTCCATCGAGATGAAAGACTCTGGCAGAGCTTGTGAGCACGAGCTGGCCCATTGTGTTGTGCAGACTCCACAGGTTCTGGTCACAGAAAAGCTGGCACCCACTGATCTTTGAATGCACACACATCCACTGTCACCTTTCCTTCCATAAAATTCCTGGGGTGGGTAAATTTTTTTGTCCCTTTGGAACCTCAGAATCCACAGGTCGTCTCACACTCAGACCATCCCTTCCACAATCTAGAATGAGCTGGTTTGGGGTTTTCTAGTCCCTTTATGTGATTTTGCTTTTATTTGGGGGCACCAAACACAATTTTCTGCTTTAGCTGGGGAAAGATAAACAAAAATAATACTTTCAGCTTGGGAAAGATAAACAAAAATCATACTTTTGTCTTCTATAAACCCCAGCTTCCTACTGCTTGAATATGGTCTCAAATTTATATTGAAGAACAGAAACAAACAAACAAACAAGGTCTAATTTCTACTTTTAGGTTATTTTAGTAAAATAAATCTCCCCTCACTCAATGACCACTCCACCAAGCGCAGGCAACTAGAATAGTCCTGGGGACTTCTGGGAAATCAAAGTAGAGCAGAACATGGATCTTTACGGGTCACTGTGGGATTCATAATTACTCTCCTCTGACTGTGCCAGGACAAAGGCATTCACACAGCAAAGCACACAATCAAAATGTAGACCCCAAACTGAAGACTGCTTAAATCAAAAGGTTTTGCTTTTTTGTTCATTTGTTTTCTTTAGTTAAAATGATGCCATATATTATTATTATTATTATTATTATTATTATTATTAATAATAATAATAATTGTGTGTGTGCGCGCGCGCGCATGTGTGATGGAGGTGAGGTGTGTGTCACGGAGCACATGTGGACATCACAGCTTTGTGGAGTCATTTCTCCCCCTCTACCTTTAGGTAGGTTCTGGGCATTGAACTCAAGTCCCCAGCCTTGCACAGCGAGTGCCCTCATTCTGCTGAGCCATCTTGCTGACTCATGACCCCGTATCTCACCAGTGACTACCAAAGAACTGGAAAAGGAAACATGGAGAAATTAATTCAACTCTTCTTGTAGGAAAATTCTAGTGCTTTTATTTCCTTATAACATTAATAAAGAGGGTGTTTAAAGTAAATAAATACATATATTTGACAGAAATGTGGAACCCTGTTTTCAATAATTGGTAAGAGTTTCAGGACAGTAGCCACGTAGCATTAAATCAGGAAGAGGCTCTCTAACTGTCGGGCTCTGTGCAATGGCCCAGGCCACACACTCTTGGAGATGGCTGTGACACCTGACTTGTTTCTCAGGTCCTTGTCGCCTTGATTATTATTTAATAGCTTCATAAGTAAGTCACCTTTCTTGGATTTCTGTCCCTTCAGTATTGGGAACATACCCTATGTGCAATATATTTGGTCTTCTAATTTCCCTAATCATTCCTCCAATTAAACTCCTGAAGGGCCATGTCCAAGTTTAAACATGAATATCAAGGTCCTTCTTGGTATGGCCTCTTCTTTACCTGTCATCTCCTTCTCCTTCCATTGCCTGCCTCATATGCTGTGCTACCCTTGAGTGATAAAATGGCATGCCATTTTTGTGCCATGGGCTCAATCCCCAAATAACTAGAGGAAGACGGAAAGATATGGCTGGACAGTGCTGTCCGCCATGTTTTTTTCATATGTTGATGATAGTTTGCCTTTTAGGAAGGACACAATATCAACTCGTCAAAACAACATTAAAGAGTCAAACATGGAAGGATGCTTTAGTGTGGTTGAAATTTACAGTCACTTTCCATGTCATTATTTCTAACGCTACTGGATGTGTGCTTCCAAATGTCCTGAAATGTAGGGATTATTCATCCATGTGTCCTTTGTTTTGGGTCCTCTGAACAGATCTTGATTATACACAAGCACATACCTGTATCTTTGACAGGTTCTGTAGCCAGGAAGATGAATGGGCCTTACATTCAAGCAGAAGTTTGATTTGACATACATTCAGATGACAAATACGTTCACAAGGAAGCTTCAGTATACTAGTTCATGGTAAACATTTATTGAGTCAAGTACAACACTGGATATACCATATAGTGTAATGCTCATTTTTATTAAACATGGACATTTGGATTCCAATTTGATAAATGGAAAAGCTGAGACTCTATGAATATAAGAAACTCAGTGTAGGGGGAGTAGTTTATAAGAAAAGACTTAAGCTAAAGTTTCTTTGTTTGTAAAGATCTGTTCCTTCCACCACATTGTGGTCCACTGCCCTGAATATACTGAGAATGATGCTATAAATGAAATGTTCACAGAAAGAGGTAGCCACACAATTTTATCTGGGACTCACTACTAGACTGGAAGAAATTAAGAGGTGAATTGCCTGGTGAGCGAGGAGTGTGAGACAAGTTGATGGCACATGCCAATGAATGTCAAGATTTTTAGAAATTTTCAGTGTTCTATAAGGATTATATATGTAAGGAATTGTAGCATGTGGAACCAGAAGGTCAGACAAAAGACCCTATCATGAGCCCTGTTGATCAACTGAAGGCCTTGAACTTGGTTCAGTGGATCGTGTGGGGGTCACTGAGGAGAGTTCAATGGGAAATCATAGATCATGTCTGAATTGTAGAAAGATTTCTATAGAGCCAATGTGGAGAATACATCACAGAGAAAAGAGACCAGGAGCAAGAAGGACATTAGAGGATAGGTTTAGAAAATGAGAGAAGCATAAAAAAGTATCACTCTACAAGGAACAGTGTGCAAACAGAAATGTGGAAATTTAATTAGTTGTGATTCTGTAGTAGATATTATACAAAAATCATCATGAGTGTCTAGGGGTTCACACTCCCTGAGCCTATGGCTCTTGAATTCAGTTATCCACTGGGATCTACAAAGCAAAATATCAGTGCAGCAACAGAGAGGGAGACTCTACCATTTTCTTCTGGTGTGATTCTCCATTTCAGCAGCCGACCTTATTCTGTTTCGGTGCATTTTTCTTCATGAGTGATGTGAGCGTTGATTCCTCTTTCCTGTGTGACTTTTTCAATAGACTGCCTGGATGAGCACAGTGACAGCTTGAGGATGTGGATCCTCTCTTCTGCACTAAGAAGTTGGGTGCTGTCCCAGGTAACATGACCCAGAGCCTACGCACGTGGGGAGCTTTTGTCCGATTTAGGGCTCCTCAGAGTGTGAGCATTCCAGGAGCAGTTTTCGTTGATTCCCTTTGAAGCACGGAGACAAGAAATCAAGTCTTGTTTTCAAAAGTATGAAAATTATCTCAGAGAGTTTACACTCCTGACACTCAACAGTTAGAGACAATGGGATCCTGAAAATGTGCTAATTTTCTGGTGTCCTACAACCTCCTCCTCTTCCAGCCAGTTCATTTCACTATCAGTCACAAAAACCTGAGGTACTCTGTAACACAGCATGAGCAGTCACCTTGTTAAGAATTAAGGAATCAGCCAGGTGTCGGCACACACCTTTAACCCCAGCACTCGGGAGCCAGAGGCAGGCAGATCTCTGTGAGTTCAAGACTAGCGTGATCTACTGAGTGGGTTCCAGGACAGCTGGGTCTACACAGAGAAACTTTGTCTCAAAAAACCAAAAAATTAGGGAATCAACAATTTTTAGAAAATGGTCCAAGCCAGTTTTTATTAGACAAAGATGTGTGGGGTCCACTGACTCCTCCTTTCTCTCTTATTCTTTTTATTATGTGTGATTACATTCAGGCACCTCGAGCAATGCAGTGGATCTTCTAATTGCTCCTTTGCCTACTATCAGCACAATTGGCTACATTGGTTAGAAAACCAACCAAGGGAATAGGCCACAAAATTGGTATTGAAGCCTTGGCAGCAAACTCACTGATCAGGCTACTGAACGCAAAACTAAAACACAAAGCACAGCTTGTTTTGTTTATTTGGTTTTTTTTTCAAACAGTAATTTCTAATGGCAGAGACAGATGTTTCTTAAAGTGGCAAGAGATTTGCCAAGCAGAATATCCTACCACTTACAGTAATTGCTTTATTAATATTGCATGTGTTTATGGCTTTTATTTTCTGGCTATGGCACATCTTCTTGAAATGACTTCAGGTTTCCTGATGACTAGCTCATCAGCTCGACTTCAGAGATCCTTTGAGTCTCAGGTCCAGCTTTATGCCTACACAGAAAATTATTTCATAGGAAGCTGCACTTTTCTCTCTTTTATTACATGTAAAAGCCCTTGGGGGCACTGGAACACCCTTAGAGATAGCAGGTCAGTACCTGCAAAGGAACTTCTAGCTTAGAAATAAGCACTGAGTTACACACACCTCTCTGCAACAGAAAAGACCCTTCTGAGTATAAGCTCACAGGCATTGTTACTTAGTGTCTTGAAAAGACTGGGTCTTTTTGCTGCCATAATTTGCAATAGGTCTGTTATAGCAGTAATAATAATAATAATAATGATCTTTTTCTTGGTGCTTGGCTTATTTCATTCTGAAAAGTGTGGACCATCTTTTAATTATCTTCTAATAAGTTCCTAAAAATGTAAAACTAATGAGGAAATAATCCAAAAAAGAAAGTTACATTGAGGTTTTCTGCAATGCTTGTTAGTACCCTGAATGTGGATCATGGATTCTTCCATTCCTTCCCAAGCCTACCAAGGTAGCTTGCACTTTGCCAGCTACTCTGACCACAGGTGGTTCCTGTTATGTTCCTACTTGTACTCAACTCCTGGGTGAGGAGTAGAAAGCAGCTTCTCTGACAGTTTGTGGTCAGCTTCATTATTGCCATCTACTTCACAAATGTCTCTAGAGTTAAGTGAAGGCCTCACCCAGCCGCAGGCCCGAAGTGGTATGTGGAAAAACCTGGAAACCTTGCACAAAGTTGACTCAAGTCTTCTCTAAACACCTGTGGGGCCTCCTACTGAAGCCAGAGAGGAGCTGAAGGGTGAGCTGGGCATTCTGTATTCAGTGTTCTGTGTCATGTTTGGACAGTAAAATTCCTTCATGCGAGCGCACTTCAGGTGGAAGCTTCCATACTTCACTGGTATAAAAAGAAGCATCTTTCTTTAATCTGTGTTGCTAGGAGACAGCCTACTCAATATTTAATTTTAATCTGACATATCACATTTTTTCCATGCCAAGAAATAGCCTGGCAGTTATGTATAATTCATCGTAGTGGACAAACTGGTCTCAGTTCTGGAGGCCATGCTCTTAGGATCTGTGGGGCTGCAGCTGTGTGCTCGCCTTCCCAGAGGAGTTTTAAGTCAGCCAGGGTAAAGGGTTAGTGCATTTTAAAGGTTATTTAGTGGGAAAAGGAAAAGCAGGAAACAATGGAGTCAATGTGTATGCATTTTGAAGGAATCCTTTCACCAGGAGGAGGACTAAGGATCAGTGTGCCTTCCTGAGCCTCAGACGCTTTGACTGTGCCCTCAGCCGACCTTTCTTCTTGTGTGTGCAGTTGTGCCTAGAGCAACTAAAGAGAAAGGATCGGGGTTGTGAATACATTTCCTAAATTCTCTGTTCTTGCCCCATTTGGTTCACAGATGTGAAATTCAGCCAACATTTAATTTCAAGTCTTATGATACATTAAAAAAAAAAAAAAAGACCCAGTAGAATCCATGTCAACCATGATAAATCTACAGGTACCTGTTTATATCCAGAATCAATATTCCCACCCCTCCCTAAAATTGAACCTAATTCCTTAAATAAGACTTCAATGTTACTTTGCTGGGTTTTTTTCTTTCCCCTTAAAGGAAGCACAGAAACGTGTCTGTGGAAATGACTTTTCATGTAACTAGGCTGGTAACATCTTTCAGGTAAACAGGCCACAAAGGCCAGGTTAACACATAATAGAATTGCAATACTGGCATTCCCTTGAGCTGCTGAGCTGCAGTCACGCTCACAGAGGAATCTGCTGCACGGGTGAAAGACAGTACTGGCTGCATGTCTCCAGATACAGAGAGAAGTCATGGTGGAGATTTTGCTTATTCAAGACATCCTGACGTGCTTTGACAGCGCTGAGGCTCTTCAGTGATGGAGCCGTGTATTCGTCCATTTGTTCCCCCAACTGATGTTGTGGTTGTAAACCAGCCTGCAACATTTTCTTTTCCTTCTCCTTATGGTTTGTTGTATGTCTTTTTCTTTGGGGTAAGCAATCTTCCAGGGACACACAGCTGAGGAGAAGCTTCCTTATCTTACCTGGGACACCTTCCTGGCCCACAGTGAAATGTGTTTCCTTTCCAAAACCACAAGATTAAACAGAAAGGAAGAGAAAAAAGGGTAACCCTTGGATATTTTCAATACAATTTTTCATTTTCTTCCATGCCATGATGTGCAATTCTCAAGAATATTATGTTTCTTGGCTGATCAGTATTCTCTTTCAATAAAACCCCAGGATATAGCCGCTGGGCACAGAAGCTAAATGTCACAAGTTCTGTGCCCTGCTACTTGGCAGAGAATTCTGGCTGCATGCTTTTTATGTCTTTTTTTCCCCCTACCTTCCCTCTTTTATTGTGCGTTTTCAACAAAAGTTAGTCAGTAATAACTACTACATTTACACACCACAGTTAATGATTGTAATAGTGTAAGGTAAGAGGATAAATACTCACTAACACAAAAAAGTACGGTGTAACTCCTCATTGAAGAGAAAAAATAATTTCGGCAGTTAATGAAAACATGGATACATTTGACAGAATTACATAGGGAAGAAAATGGCTTGCATGACTCCTGGGGACAAAATTAAATGGTAGTGTACATGTTTAGTCCTTTCAAGACTTAGCCTAACAGTTATAGAATGCCTCCTTCCTTGCCTCCTGCCCAAGTCTGAGGAGGCACCCCCCAGTTCTATCTTACCTTCCCATAGCTAATTTGAGTTTCTCTTCCCAAGATACACCGCCATGTCTGCAGGAAAGATGGCTAATAATGCCTTCCTAGGAGATTCTAGATTCTGTCCCCTGGGGTTAATTGTTGACAGAATAATGGATAATCATGAAAGCAGCCATTTGGATGAAGAGGAAGGAGGGCTTGTAGTTAAGGATAGAACAAGGAAAATAGAACACCAGCAAATACTCCATATTTTATTACTAACACTTTCATTTTATGCCCTTGGTATTGAACAGTCATATTCATTTGCTGACACAGCCTAAGTAAGCATTAGCATATATACTATGTATGATAAATATATATATATATGATAATATATTTTATGTTAATATTTATCCCCTATATATGTGGCTTTCTGTGATCACTTGTTTATTAATCTAGCCACTGACAAAAACTTTCCCGGAAATAGGCAGAGTGTATTCCCTCAAGGAAAGGACTATCCTCATATATACAAAATTATTCTATACAACCTTAGATGAGTTAAATAATCTTAGTTAAATACATTAGGAAGTAATTTAATAAGATTAGTAGATGAGGAACACGCCTAGGCCCTGAGGCTTCTGATGAAAAATGCCACTAAATACAGAACCATCTTGAGACAATTAATGCATGAAGGAAGTTAATTTTACAGCTCTCACAATCTGAGATGAGTCACTTAACGACTCTGGCCCTGAGCATCTATAAAGCATAGGGTTGGGTAGGTAGCTACAAATTGAATTACTTATTTGAGTTGCATTTCAAATTTGTGATTATAAAATATAGTAGGAAATAAGAATGTATCTAATTTGCCTCAGAGTTTTTGGCAACATATACTTCATTCAATTAGATTTTAGCAGATCCATAGTACAAGTACATGGGATTCTAAGTCTACGGAATCTGACCATTTCCTGAGAAAGGAAAGAGACATTGAAAACTCAGGCAACCAGAGAAAAGTAAGAAAGGTCAGGTATTAAGGAATGATATCACTTGGAAGCAGGCCCAGAAACAAAATTTGTATTATACAGCAGAAAGTTTATTGGAGGTAAAGGAGTGATGGTGCCTAAGAAAGTAAGAGGAGCTGGG
The DNA here is from genome assembly GCF_004664715.2 of Peromyscus leucopus. Lineage (NCBI taxonomy): Eukaryota > Metazoa > Chordata > Mammalia > Rodentia > Cricetidae > Peromyscus > Peromyscus leucopus. The sequence goes on from NC_051064.1 coordinate 88,359,038, forward strand.
AGCAGGTGTGGCCAGAAAAAGCCATCAGACTTCAATGAAACTCTGATCCTCCAGAATGAAAGCCAGAGGTACAGAAAGATCTTGGGGAGCATCAGATAAGCTCAGGCAACCTCCAGGGACTGCAGACAGAAGACTGCTGATTAGACAGGCCCTGAAAACATGGGCAAGTCCTAGTGTTCCACCATACTCAGGTACTGGCTCACTGGGGTCTGCTCAGAGAGAAGGCAACTTCAGCTCAGGAGCTGAGGAGGACCCTGGACACGCCAGATTACTATCCTCTTTACAACTGAATGCCAAGTGTTTCCCTGGCTGCTACTTAAGTTTCCTTCCTGCTAGATGCCTCCTTGCCCACTGTTTGCATACTCTGCAAAAACAACTATGAATGCTCAGCTGTGAATGGCTCATCTTTATCCATCCCCCACCATCCAAGGCTCAGAGAGAAGTTCATGGAAGATAGGTAGGAAAGAGTGTTAAGAGCTGGTAGACTGGAAGGAAAGCTAAATTCTGGTTTTTGGAGATGGCTTGGATGTTGCATGCATCAACTCACAGCAGCTGAAGTTACCTGTACAAGATTTGCACAAAACCAGCCAGTCACAAGTTCAGCATGGGTGAGAGAGAAATTCTCAAGACCCCACCCCTATTGTAGGAGTTAATGGTTGTTGGTGGCTACTGAGAGGGTAAATCACTCTCCTTTGGGGAAGTGGTTGGTAGCAGGTTGCTCATGTCCCACCCAGTGCATGTAGGCAGCCCTAATTATACTCGGCAGGTGGTATTAATAACAATAGGGAAAGAGGACTTGAAGTTGGGAGGGGGATGGGGTGGAGACACTAGGGAGAGTTGGAGGGCGATAGATATGGCAAATAGAAAATGTATAAATACATGAAACTTACAAAGAATACAGATATTATCTGAAAATGCATGTAAAGACAGAAGGTAAACAAAATAAGAATGTGCCAGAAGATGGGAGGGCACAGTTAACAAAGGGCCACAGTGACTGGGCTAGGCGCACAAGAGTGGAATCAAGAAAGCTCAAAGAAGGCTTGTGGGAAGTTCTCAATGACAAGTAAAGGAAACAGTTAACGGTGTTTTGTTCAAGCAAGCAAGCAGATGAAAAGCTTGCTTGCGTACTAATAACAAACAACGGGCTGTGAGTGAAGTCACTTGCTTTTGTGATTTACCAAAGTGTGAAGAGTCAAATGCATAAGAGTCAAAACTGGGTTGGGTAGACACAAGAGAAGCAAAAAGTACAGGAAAGGCCTGTATAGGAATCAGTCCGCTGCTACAAGCAGGCACATCCCCATCGCGCTATCCAGTGCTGCTGCACACACATACTATCCAGAGAATGGCCGACCAAGGTAAAGGAGGATGTTAAAGGTAAAGAAAAGAAAGAAATAATACGGTTTTCCACCTAGAGAGAGGAAAGTAATGTGTTTTACATGTCAGCACCATTTATGTAAATGCAAGACAGACACTAAGCGATTAAAAACTCAAAGAGTACATTAGTAGAATTAGTTTTAATAATGTATTTTAATCAATTCAGTATATGGAAAATACAACATGTAGTTGATATAAATAAACAATGAGCTTCTTAAATGTTCTAAGTCTTCAAATTTTGATTTATGTCTTATTACAAAATAACTCAATCTGGACATTAAATTTTCATTCCAAATAACCTCCAGTTTTTATTCCTAAAATGTTCACTAGCAAAAGAGTATTCACATACTCAAATTGTCTCAATATAGATAAAGGTTTTTTTTTTCTTTTTTATAAGTGATTTAAGTATTAAAAATATCTTTTCCTTAACATTCACCTCTATGCTGACAATACTAATTCATCCTCTGTCTCTGTCTCTGTGTTTGTCTGTCAATCTCCCTCTCTAGAGGGTGTGCAGGCATTTTTGCATGTGTGTACAGGTGAGCTTGACATCACATGCGTATGTGAAGCCAGAGTTTGATGTTGGGTGTCTTCCTGTGTCATTCACCACCTTATTTCTTGAAAGGAGGTCCCTCACTGGAACCTGGAGACACCAAGTTTATCTAGACTGGCCAGCAAACCCCAGGATCTGTCTGTCTCTACCCTCTCTGATTCAGCAGTGTAGATGATAGATAACCTGCTGCCATGCCCAGACTTTATGTGGACGCCAGGGATCTGAATTCAGGTCTTCATGCTTACACAGCAATCACTTGAATTCTCTCTCCAGTTCCTGGTTTATTCTTTTTAGCAGAAATGATTTGACTTTGCAGCAAAGCATATTCATTTCATAGCCCTATCTGCTCGTATTAAAACCCATCCACTGGTTGTTCCATCAGTAGTAGCCATCTAAATGTTCTTTATTATATGCCTCCAAATATTAATTCTGCCTGGTTGGTTCAAGGTGCCAGGTATTTTTTTGAATATTATTGTGAATGTTATCAGATTTCAAGATCTCAGGTATTATGTTGAGTCTTGATTCATTTGGAATTGAATTGCATGCAGGGTAAGATATAAGAATCCAACTTAATCTTCGTGTAGCTATTCAGTTTGACCAACGCTATTAGTTGAAGATGCTGTCTTTTCTTCAATATGTGTTGCTAGATTCCCTGTCAAAAATTAAGTGATTATAGGAGTGTGAGTTTATATGTGAGCCCTGGGTAGAAGAAGGAATACACAGATGGATAAATAACACTAAAGACCTTTTAATAGCATGTGGAAACTTACTACTTTACATGCTCTCTCGCTCTCTCGCTCTCTCTCTCTCTCTCTCTCTCTCTCTCTCTCTCTCTCACACACACACACACACACACACACAAACGAACACACTGTATAGATATATAGTTATACACACACACTGTTATATAGCAGTTTCATTATAGTTTGAAACCTTTGATCTTGGATGGAAGCTCATTAAGGCACAGGATGCTTACAAGGTTAATAAGATGATCAAGGGGGAGATGAAACATCCCATCCTACAGGGAAGCTCCTTAAACTCAGGAAGTAAACAATTCAAAATAGCTTCAGGAAGTCCCTCAAACTAACCAGATTCCCTAGGCCACCCTTGCCCCAAGAACATATAAGCAAGAAGGACTGATTAGGACATGCTCAGAAAGCAAAGTTGCCAGGATGAGTCTCAGACCAACTGAGCCACCTGGAAAGAACATTCTCCAACCTGTTGTTCAGCTGCTTGCAGGCTGTTCAGTGTACTCCAGGTTTCCAGCTTTGTGAGATACCACACATACTGAGGGGGATTTTAGTGATGTAGCTGTCTTTCAGTCTTTTCTGCTTCTGTAAATGACCCTTTACCCATATTCGTATAAGTAACCACAATAAAACTTCTTGGTTCCTAAATGATGTCTGTAGTTTGGTCTATCATAAGTTCACTATCTGGATTGAGTAGATTTTTTTTTTAACATCTCCCCAGAAACAGTGTCATGAAACATACAAAAAGAATTAAAATTGAATCACCCCCTATAAGAGGTGACAATGCCCCTACTAGGTACCACAGGATAACAAAAAGCCCAGTGACAGGAACAGGTTTCCTACTTTGGAGTTGCTGGCCATGTGGTCTCATATATCTCCAAACATCACAAACTATTGCCAGTGGAATTGGTTATGCCCCAGAACTTGATGGTAAGACCCTCCCTAGAGCTGAAGACACGACATATTTGAGTCATAAAACACAGAGAATTCAAGTCTGTCGTGATATGGACACTTCGTCTTTACTGGTTTATGTTCATAATTCTGGAAGGTGATATACACAGTACCAGGAGAGAAAAGTAATCATTAGTTTTACCCAGATATGAACCCTGCAATCTAAAGTACTCACTGGCCTGGAAAAATATGCCTATTGGTGTAGTAGTGGCATGAACATTATAAAAATAACTGCAGGGCAGTGGTGGCGCACTCCTTTAATCCCAGCATTCAGGAGGCAAAGGCAGGAGGATCTCTGAATTCAAGGCCAGCCTGATCTACATAATGAGTTCCAGAACAGCAAAGACTAAACAGAGAAACCCTATTTTGAAAAACCAAAATAAAGTAAAATAATAAAATAAACAACTACATTCTGGTTGGATTTAAGTCCTGCTCCACAAAATGAAACCCATACCTCTCACCATTATCATGCCAAGAACTTAGGGCTAGACAGGTCATAGACCCTACAGAAGGACCTACCACTATTATTCTGCTAAATGGACATACTGGTAAATCGACTCCTAGTGACTTTTTGCTGTTATACCCATAGATGTATTAACGTTCAACTCTTAAAAGAGAAGCTTCTATTTGAATTAGTTGTTATTAACAGAGACCCACAACTTGTCAAGATGCAGAGAAAAATAACTGTCGAATGTCCAACCTTAAATGGGAAATTTATATCACACATTTCTCCTAGCAAGACTCAGTATTTATTGAGGAGGGGCTGGGCAGAATGATTGTGAGAGCCAGACACAGTGGACTAGTACAAGAAAACAGTGATTTCTGGACACAGCAAGACAGTTGCACACATGAACTCACAACACTTGGGAAGTGATGTGGATGACCTATGTAAGCTCAAGTCAGACAAAATCTCATGATGGAAAGGGAAACGGCATGATGTCTGACTTCTAACTGGGTAACTGTTGTCAACTGATAGCTTCCAAAAGAGAAAGAATCAATTTTCTTTAAGAGTGCAGCCACTAGTAGGTCAACTATGTTCCAGTGGAACTACACATCGAAGAATACGTGAGCAGCACAGATTGCATTTGATGTGTTACAAAAGAAGAGTACCAAGGATGGGTAAGTAGAAAAGGTAAGATAGGTCAAGGGGAGTTGGAAGACATAGTGAATATTATCAAAACACATTTATGAAATTCTCAAAGAACTAATAAAAAACTTAAAAAGTGGAGGATTTTGAATAAAGTAATTTGACCTCGATCACAGAAGTGTGTGGTGGAAATTCTGCCATTCGGTCTAAGGACCCGTTGAATGGAGCTTTTTTTTTTTTTTCTGGCCTTATGGGTGTGGTCTTATCTGAAGATACGTGACCCCTTAAAAACTGTAGAGGAAGGGTAGCACCCTCTCTTGGGCTCGCAGGAGCAGGCAGGGAGCAGCAGAGAAGCGTGGCTTGCCGTTTGGGTCCATCACCTTGGGCAAAACAGCAAGACAGCAGCAGCTGAATCACCGGGTGGCGTCTCAGCTCTGTTCTGTGTTGTGAGTTTATCTTATAGATTTCATTTCTTAATAAACCTTACTTGGCCCCATACTTCGGTGTCCCGCTTTAGAAGTGGTCATCGTTTGACAATCTGAAGATCAGAATAAAAATAAAAGACTGGTTTCTCCAAATAAAGAGGCATTTTTCCAGCCAGCCTTCAGACATAAGCCAAAATGCCAGCTCTTCTCTGAGCTCCCAACCTGGCATCTCGTCCTGCAGGTGTTGGACTTGCAAACCCCTAGGACCAGTTTTCTGCCCGTTGGCTTTCTTTCTCTGGAGCAGATGGACACATGCTGCACCTCACACTATCTCCATTGAACAAACCCCACTGATCTGTCTGTTATTCTGTCATCCTATGTGATTAAAATAGGGACTGTGACAACCTCTTGGGCTTTGGGTCCTTCTTGTGGACCTCTAATCACTGATCTAGAAATTGACATCCTCATCAGGTCTTCGTGAAAAAGAAGAGTTTAGATATACAAAGCACACAGTACAATAGGGGTATGCCAGATTTCCGAAGACACAGTCACCACAACAGAATAACCTGTGGATGAATTTCTAAATGGTCTTATTAAATAAAATACATGGAGCTAGATATAGGGGTGAGAACCTGAGAGAGATCAGAGGAACAGGAACAGTCAAATGCTAACCTTACCTCACCAACTTGGCAGCTTCCAAATGCGAATTACTTCCTGTCTACCCATGCCTATATGCCTTGCTGTTCTGCCATCTCATTTGCTCTCTCGTTCCAGCTACATCATTTCTTCTTCCTGCCCAGCTCTGTCACTCCCTGTCTGTTTGTACAGACCTCCAGACCTCCGTGGTTAACTGGTGTTGGAATTTAAGGTGTGTGCCACCACACCTAGCTGTTTCCAGTGTGGCCTTGCACTCACAGAGATTCAGACAGCTCCCTGCCTGCCAAGTGATAGGATTAAAGGCATATGCTACTGTTGCCTGACTTCTTTGTTTACTTATAATGGCCAGCCTTTTCCTCTGATCTCCAGGCAAGCTTTATTTATTAGAGCACAAATAAAATATCACCACATTTCAGCACAAATAAAATATCACCACAATAACCACTCTAGAATAATGACACAAGTTGCAGAGATACAGAAATTATAAGAATAATATTCATAAAAGTAGATAAAATATTAAATGTATAAATGTAAACACTAGGGTTATCAATTGTGTGACCTGGTCTTACAAATGTAATCACCTGAAATACTGAGATGGGCAGTGAGGCTGAGATCAATTAAAAGCTGTGATGGGCATCCTCATGTTTCCAAAAAATACCTATAACCTCAGAACCTGCATCTTTCATGAATGCAAATGAACAAATAGGACATCTCTTCACTTATTGAGAAAGTTTTAATATTTTTATATACATAAATACTTAGAAACTCATGATAATGAATTTTCAAGATCAAAATTGAGTAAAATGTATTAGAACACTAAGGTTTTTATTTTGTTTTGTTTGAGATAAAGTCTCTATAGGTCAGGATGGCTTCTAATTTGCTATGTAGCTGAGGATAACCCTAAACTCCTGATCTTCCTGCATCTACCTCAGAGTACTGGGTTTACAGGCATATACTACCCAACCTGGCAACTTTCTACATCATCACACAACTATATATATATGTCTGCAGCATTTTAGACCAATTTTTTCATTTCTGACATGGACAATTTATAGAATAAAGGATTTATTTTGGGTCATGGTTCCAAAGGTTCTAGTCTATTTTTGGTTCACGTATATTAATTGTATAAAATAATATGTTTTAGTATGGCATTTCTTTACATGAATATAAAGTATTTTAATCATATTCACCTTCTCTTTTTATTTTTTTATTCCATTTATACCTCTCCTTCTCCATTCCATATCTTACTGTGACACCCAACTCTGTGACTCTGGCTTAATTTATACAACATGATGTCTAGGACCCTTCTTTTTACCTGAAGTTGATAAAATTTGTTCTACTTCATGGATGGAAAATGATCTATTGTGTTCATATACTACATTTTCTTTACATGCTCACAATACACCACATTTTCCTTATTTACCCATCCACTGATGGATACCTGGGCTGATTCTGTATTTGGCTATTTTGAACACTGCAATACAATGTTAAATTATATTAGCTACTCTTCTGTTGCTGTGATAAAAGACCAATGCAGCTTAGAGAGTGAAAGGTTTATTTGGGATTACAGTTCCAGGAGGTTAAGAGTCCATCAAGCCAGGGAAGCATGGCAGTAAGCAGCAGCCATGGGCTGGAGCAAGAAGTTGATGGCTCACGTGCTGAATCACAAGCACAAGGCAGAGAGAGTGAAGTAGAAATGACACAAGTTTTGAACTCTCAAAGCCAGCCTCCAGTGACACACTTCTTCCAATATCCACACCTCCCAAGCTTCCCTAAACAGTGCCACTAACAGAGAAACAAGTGCTTAAATGCCCAGAACCAAGTGTTTGGATAACTGCAATAATAAAGAACACTTTATTCAAGCCACCATAATGGATGTGTAGGTATCATTATAGTAAGGTGTTTACATTTTTTAAGACTAAGTACACAGAAATGATATAGCTGTATCATATGGTGGCTCTATTTTTAATTTTGAGAAACTTTCACACTGATTTCCATAATGAATACTCTAATTTATACCCCTCTACAAACATCTTCATTAATATTTTCTGGGTTTTGTTTGTTTATCTGTTGATTTTTCTTGATGATTGCCCTTCTGTCTGGGGTAGAATAGACTCTGAATATTGCTTTGATTTGCATTTCCCAGTCTGATAAGGATGTTGAATATTTTTTCATATGTTTATTGTTGGCCACTTGACTTCTTTAATTGATCTCTTCAGCTAATATGCCCATTTGGTGATTGGAGATTTTGCTGGTTGGATATTTGTTTCTGAGTTCCTCATTTATTCTGAATATTAATCCCTTGCCATACTAGTACTTAGAAAGGACTTTCTCCCACTCAGTAGGCTATCTCATCAGTCTGTTCGCTGTTTCTTTTGCTGTGTTGAAGCTTCTTGATCTGAAGAAATTCTGTTAGTAAGTTCTTGCTGCTATTTTCCAATCTACCAGAGTTCTATTCAGAAAGTTGCAAGCAATCCCCTGAACCCACAGTGATTCTTTGGTCACTTCACATCCAATAGGTATGGGAGATTTATGGTGTAAGGACATGAAAACACAAAGGTGTCTGCTCCCATAGATGAAAAATTCAACTTATCTCCCTTTTTGAAAAACTATTTATTTAATTTTAAATTACACACACACACACACACACACACACACACACACACATGCATGTATATGGGGTGTAATACATGTACATAAGTACACAGTGCCCACAAAAGCTGTATGTAGCAAATAAGTGTAGACCTTAGTGAATGTGCATTGTTTAACATGGGCACAGTCAGTCATGTCAAAGACCAAGGCTTCAGTCCTATAGAAGTAACAAAACCTTCTCGAGGTTAGGCTCAGAGAAATGGCTAAGTCTTCCTTCCTGATCCATGTGTAGATTGATAGTATGTGCAGAAAATGTCCATCATAGCTTTCTCCCCCAGGATGTTTGAGGCCTGAAGACCGATACTCTACAGAGAGTGCTCCTATGGAGATTAGCTAAGCCTGTTTTCTTGGTTCAGATATATATTAACTTCACCTCCTGTTTATCTGTATGAAATAACCAGACTCCCTGTTCAACTGTATGTAATCAACATACTGAACTATATGGGGGGCACAGTTTGGTTTCTTCATCAGAGAGCCCAGACCACCTGATCTCAGCATTTCTGTGTGTCTGTCATTTCTCCATTCCTTCACTGCCTTAGATAGATTAATCCATGAGCCTTGAAATGACATATCTGACAGAGAAGTTGGATTCATCAGGACTTGGAGCTGTAGGTGGTTTTGAGCCACTTGACAGAGACAGATGGCTGCCTGGACAGTCACCCAAAGTTCTTCTGCAATGTTGGGGCATCCATCTCCAGCCTACAGGCCTAGAGTCTCTGGCAGACTTTTTTGTGAAGCAGGAAATTCGAAGGATTGTCTCGTCTATTGGCAAAGTTCATCTGCTGCTTTCCCCTATGTCCGGCAGAATGCCTGTCAGTCTCCTCTGCAAAACAGAAACCTGAAGGACCATCTCACCATGTTTTGGCAAAGTTCAGTGATCACCTTCCTATAGGTCTTGTATGACTAGTTTATACAACATACTGTTACACAGTCCAGGCAAGAGGAGTTTCTTATCCAAATGGCTATCTCTTGCCACAAAGAAAGCAAACTCCATATGGAGTGTCTTCAATGCCTATCTTCCTCTTTGAAGTAAATTGGCACATATGTCTTACTGTCCAGAAAAGTCTAAATTTTTAAAACATTTTAAATGCCATATTCTATAGGTCTTTGAAGTGTTTGACAATTACCTACCTAATTGAAATATATCTATGCATACCTAGAAAACTTAACATGACTATAAGTTTGATTATCATAGATGACTATTAATCTGTATTTCCAAATTATATATTACAATTTTAAATGAGTTACATAAACATAATACCTTAAACAAGAGTAAAAATATACATACAGTATAACAAAATTGACCTTAAATTTGTATTAATAAACCAAAATCTATATTAATGTAAAATATGTAAGATTAATAGTTTAATTATTAAAGTAGATTCAATAACCTCACATTTTGTCCTATCATTTCTATATCATACATTTCTATATCTTTTCCTAACACTGGAAGAACCCTGCACTGGCAGATGTCTTTGATTTAGAAAGTTGCTGGGGTACAGAACTCATTTTACTCTTTGACAAAGGGCAGGTTTTGGAGTTCAAGCATGCTACTGTGTGAAGGACAGAGATAGAATGTAATAACACAATTGAGCATCTATTCCATATACCATCCAAACTGCAGTAATGGCTTCTTTAAAATTCAGTTCTGCATCCCTCTTGTGCAGATGTTTACTTTTTTTTTTTCAATGAGATTGCAGTTTTCAGGATTTAGTCTTCCAAATTCAACATTTGGGTTTTATTTTTTATTTTTTTTGGAATTGGGATCATCAGGATTTTTACCTCTAGAGATTTTATATTTTAGAGATTTTGGTCGTTTAGGATTTGAATATACGAGATTATGGCAAGATTGTGTGTCTTTCATGGTTCTGATTGGCACTGGGTGAACTGGCACAGTGTGCTTGATAATAGCCTACCTTTGATCCTCTTCCTCACTATCTGCATTGCTGCTGAAAGATGAGGAAAGGATCAAGGGCTGTAGACTTGTACTCCCCTCTCTAGGTAAGCAGAGAACACTTGTTATTTATGAATAAAATGCATTTCTAGGTTGAACTAAAATAATTTTTATTTTCCCATTATTTTTCTTATAAATAAACAGTTCTCCAATATTTCCTCTCTGGAAACCTCTTCCCTTCATGAGATCCTCACTGGTAGTCCCTTCCTAAGGAGGGGAAGACCCTCAGATTGTAGGAGACATTTCTGTGTCATCCAAGAGAGTATAGATGGGTCAGCACCTGTTCCCCCAGCAGAGGGTGAACATTGCCCTCCATGTCATCCCTAGCACATGCGGAGGATTGTCTAAGAACACCGAAGATGACGAAAAGCTGCCGCTGAACAGTACGGGGAAACATTCTGTACACTGAACTGGAAGATCCTCATAAGCCAGTGCAGCACTCCCAGTTAGCAAGAGCTGGTATCTACCTGGGAAACTCTCCTTCCCCAGGCTGATGGTCTGTGAGGTCTGCATGAAAATCCTGTGCCCACTCTAGCCTCTTTTCTGCCCAAGTTTTCTCCTAAAATGATGGTGTTGTACTGGTTCCCAGGAGTTTTCATCTCAAATGTATTATAAAACAAAAAACAAAACAAAACAAAACAAAAAAACGGATAAGAGAAAAACCAAAACTCCCTTATTCTAGGAGCTGGGCTCAAGGAGTACTTACCGGATCTGGATGAATTTTTTCCACAAAGCTGATCGAACAAGAGGAATTGTAACCCTAAGAAGATGTAGGATGTATAATATCATGTCAGTATTCCAGGAAGTAGATTTAAGCTTCTCCAAGGAACAAATGTAACTTCAGAAGGAAAACAGTGGTCATGTCCCAGCAAGTTCCTTCAGGGCTGCAGCAAGTGGCACTGAGCCTGCATGGAGGGCTGGGAGATAAGGGCAGAGATGTGAATCCATTGATCCCCAGCTTTTTCTGGACTCCGCTATTGTTCAGTCTATCTTTTAGCATATCACATGACTCACTTGTTGCTGATCTTGGCTTTGTACACATCTACTCTTAAGGCATGACAATCTGAAATTTACATTAGAACTTGTGCCAATGGTCCAAGTTTTTAGTCTTGAAATCCTTTGCCTCTCTTCTACTCCAGCTTCTCCTCATATCTTTATTTTTTTAATTACGAAAAAATTTTCATTCATTTTACACACTAATCAAAGATCCCCCTTTTTCCTCCTCCTGCCCCCCCCCAAACTTCCCCCAACCCACCTCCACTCTCCCCCACAAAAAGGCAAGGCCTCCCATGGGTGGCCTCTACATCCAGTAGAGGCAAGTCTGAGCCCTTCCCCCTGCCTCAAGGCTGCACGAGGTGTCCCATCACAGGTAGTGGGCTCCAAAAAGCCCCCTCATGCACCAGGGATGGATTCTGATTCTACTGCCAGGGGTTCCCCCAAGCAGATCAAGCTACACAATTGGCTTGCCATGCAGAGGGCCTAGTCCAGTCCCATGCAGGATCCACAGCCATTGATCCAACTTTCATGAGTTCCCACCTTCCTCATATCTTTTTATCTTTGCATAAACTGAGCTCAGTCTCCCCTTCAAATGTCCCCCAAATACAACACTTTCATGAAAGCATCAGTGAGCAAAGCTTTTGCTATCTTACACAGATGGTAAATGGAGACAGGACACACAGCCTATCCTCCTACAACCTATATCCTCCTCCACATGGCTGTTCTCCATCCAAGCCTTTAAGGGCTCCGTCCACTCTACTCAGTGCACTGCCCTGTGAGTCCCCATCTCACCACCACCAGGTTCCAGGTCTCCTTATCACCACCACAACACTGTTCCAAGTTCTTGTTTCTCACAGAGCACACCAGCTCTCCCAGCTTCCCATCCCACCTGGAAACCAAGGTACATACTAATTTGGAGACTCACTTTTTCAAAAGAACAGTTGGAGCCATATGAAGCAGTGTTTTGTGTACATAGTTTGAATCACACATCTGTATGTTACCCAAAAAACAGAAGGTATATTCTGTTTTTCCATATACCTGATAATATTTTAGCTACATATTTTCAATAGATAGTAAGATAATTGATAGGGTAATTTAAAATATATATGTATCATATATGTATAATATCTGTATAGATAGCTTTTTTCTCAAAGACTGTGCCTTCTCACTGGGTTCTCACATAGAGGAAGGAATAGGGTATCACTCTGAATTCTCAAGAGAACTCTAATCCAGATTGTGAATGCCTTGACTTCAAGACAAAATGATTTTTTTAAAAAAAAAAAAAAAAAAAAAAAGACCCCACTTTCTCTTACAATCACCATGGGCATAAAGATCTGCATATAGATTTGGGTAGAATATGAGCATTCTGACCACAGCAGGTACATACTCGTGTCTTCCAATCTTCAGCTATGTTTGATTTAACATGAGACGCTTCTGCTTAGTAAAGCTCCTCTGTGCGTCTCTTACCCAACCAGAACACTACAATACAAGAAATTATCCTTCAAATTCTGAGCAAAAACAAGCTCCAGCAACTGTTTCCAGATGGGAAAACAGGACCGTAAAATGGCTCATCAGCTGCTTTCTTCAAAAATGCCAGGCATGAAAGAGAAAGAAATCTGTGGCTGTCTTAGATAATAGGAGGCTTATGGAGGATTGTGGGCAAGTACAATCTGTGGCCCTTACTAAGTCCTGCATGGCAGTAAATGCTCTCAGCACTTGGCATCCCAGAGTAAGTTCATTGTTCTCATTGTTCAAGGGATTTCTTGGACTCTCCTAAGCAACAACTCCAAGGGAGGTTTCTCAGGCCTGGAACTGAATTTTTGTTAGTCTATGACTCTTGAGGGGCGCATTATCATCCCAACTTGTATAACTTTATTCAAACTATATATTTATGCATATATATATATACATATATATAATATATAATTTTAGGTAAACATAAAATGATTCTCTGATGCCTTTTCAAATACCATGTGTTATTTATTCCCCTCCCCTCAGTTAAAGCCTGACTCCTTTCTTCCTCTCATAGCACCAGTATGCTGCTGTTTCCCTCTCTGGAGCTCTACCTTTATCCCATGGTCCATTTTCACTTTGCTGGTTCCTGTGGTTACTTCAGGTTATACACTTCTTCTAAGATTTGGATCTAGGACCCACAAATAAGAGCTTTTAGCTTTTGTCTTTGAACAGAATTCCATTTCTAAATGTACCAATTTTTTTATTATCCTTTCATCAGCTGAAGGACATTTAGGTTCTTTTCTATTTCTTAGCTGATATGAATAGAGTAGTGATGAACACAGTCATCCTGTGCTCATGCTAACCGTACATGGCTGTTGATACTAAAGTATCAGAAAGATTCCCTACAAAATTGTTCTGGTCAGTTTTATGTCAACTGGGCACAAGCTAAAGTCCTTTGAGAAGAGGGAATTGAGAAATGTCCCTACCAAACTGGCCTGTGGGCAAGCCTGTGGTACATTTTATTGATAGATGATTAACCCCACAAGGCATAGTGCAACTACTGGGTGGATAGTCCAGCCTAGTATAAGAAAGCAGGCTGAGCAGCCATGAGGAGCAAACGAGGAAGTAGCATTCTTCCACAGCATCTGCATCAGTTCCTGCCTCCAGGTTCATGCCTTGCATTCCTGCCTTTTCCTCCCCAAGGTGCTTTTGTTCATGGTGTTTCATTACAGCAATAGAAACCTTAAGACAGTATGCAATTGAGTTTCAGAAGTTCAAAGCAGAACAGTGTTTGCATCCGTAGAAAATTGGGACAAATTAGTGCTATAGCATGTCCTCCTGTATGTGCTAGATTCCATTGAGTGACTTTAGTTAAAAAAGGAAATAATACAAGGGTTTTGACACTTGATAAACACATCTCAATCACAGAGGTACCTCAGAAAAGCTTCCTTTCGAAGCAACCTTATTTTTGGCTGAACATACAAAATTTCCAGATGTTACTTTTAAGAAAAGTAACACAGTGTTCATCTCTCTGAGCCCGAGTTACCTCACTTACTATAATATTTTCAAATGCTAACCCCTTCTCCCGCACTTTTCACTTTTCATTTTTCTTTATGCTAAATACATGCCAGATTTCAATGTGCATTCAACAGCTGGTGGACATCTAGGATGATTCCATTCCCTTTCCTCTGTGAATAGAGCATCAGTGAGCATCAGTGTGGAAGAACTTCCGTGGTTTCACATAGCATGAGATATACATAAAGGAGTGCTGTCACTGGGTCATATGGTGGTTTCAGGTTTTTTATTTTTGTTTTTGTTTTGTTTTTTGGTATTTTTTGAGAGATGTCCAAACTGGTTCCCATAGTGGCTGCATTGACTTGCCACCAACACTGGACGAAGACTTCTTTCCCATCTATTTGGTAGCATTTGCTGTCTTCTCTCTCTCTCTCTCTCTCTCTCTCTCTCTCTCTCTCTCTCTCTCTCTCTCTCTCTCTCTCTCTCTCTCTGTGTGTGTGTGTGTGTTTTGTTGTTGTTTTATGCTAGTCATTCTAAGTGGGGTGAGAAGAAATCTTGACTTAGTTTTGGGAGTCCCAATTATTAAGGACATTGCACACTTTTAAAAAGCTGTAATCAGTTATCTGGGTTTCTCCTGAGAACTCTGTTTCAGTTTCTTCATTCACATTTCCACTGGGATTGTTTCTGTGTTTTCAGTGTGTTCGTTTTTTCGTATATTCTGGGTACCAGCCTTCTGTCAAATGATCAGCCAGGGAAGAGTCTATTATATTCTGTCAGTGTCTCTTTGTTGTACAGAAGACTTTTAATTTCATAAGGTCCCATTTGTTTTGTTTTGGTTTGTCTGTTTTTTTGGGTGTGTGTGTGTGATTTATTAGTTAAAATTTTTCATTTACTTTACATCCCAATCATAGTTCCCCACCCCCCACCCCACTCCCACTCCCACCACCACCCCGCCCCACCACCACTCCCTGGCTATCCTGTATCTGCCCCCACCCTGCCGCCATCCACTGCTCCTCAGTCTCCATTCAGAAAGGGGCAAGCATGGTACATGAAGTTGAGGCAGGACCAAGCTCCATCCCCTGCATCAAGGCTGGGCTAGGCAACCCAACCTGGGGAATAGGTTCTCAAAAGCTAGTTCAAGTGCTAAGGACAGGTCCTCATCCCACTGCTAGGAGCCCCAGAAACAGACCAAGCTACACAACTGTCACACACATGTAGAGGGCCTAGGTCGGTCCCATGCAGGCTCCCTAGGTGTT
The DNA here is from genome assembly GCF_004664715.2 of Peromyscus leucopus. Taxonomy (NCBI): domain Eukaryota; kingdom Metazoa; phylum Chordata; class Mammalia; order Rodentia; family Cricetidae; genus Peromyscus; species Peromyscus leucopus. The sequence continues at coordinate 88,374,662 of NC_051064.1, forward strand.
GGTCCAGAGTCCATGAGTTCCCAAGAGCCCAGGTCAGCTGTCTCTGTGGGCTGCCAAGTCATTACCTTGATACACACACCCCACCCCACCCCCATCACTTCTACCACTCCCTACCCCGGCTCATACAATCCCTTCCCCTTTCCTTCAGCAGGACTCCTGGAGCTCAGCCCAGTGCTTGGCTCTGGATCTCTGCATCTGCTTCCAAAAATCAGTTACTGGATGAAAGTTCTCTGATGACAATTAGGGTAGTCACCAATCTGATTACAAAAGATGACCAGTTCAGGCACCTTCTCCATCATTGCTAGGAGTCTTAGCTGGGGTCATCCTTGTGGATTCCTGGGAGAGTTCCTTGGTACCAGGTTTCTTCCTAACCCTGAAATGCGCTTCCTCAAACAAGACATCTCTTTCATTACTCTCCCCTCTGTCCTGCCCCCAACCCCACGACCTGATCCCTCATGTTCTTATCCCCCCACTTTCCCACCCCTGCTCCCAGTTTACCCAGGAGATCTCTTCTACTTCCAAGTCCCATTTGTTGTTATCTTTACTCTCTGAACAACTGGCATTGTGTTCAGCAAGTCTTTATGCATGCCCATGTCTTGAAGTGTTTTCCCTACCTTTTTCCTCTAGAGTTCTAGTTTCTGGTCTTACTTTAAGGTCTTTGATACGTTTGGAGTACACTTTTATGCAGAGTTAAAGATACAGATATAGTTCCCTTCCTGTGTGTTTGGTGATGAGGCCATCTTTTCTTCAATGTGTATTTTGACATCTTTGTCAAAAATTGTGTGACTGTAGCTTGGGGATTTATATGTAAGTCCTCTTTCCCAGTCCACTGATCTGTATGTCTGTTTGTTATAACATGCAGTTTTTATTAGTAGAACTGCATAGTTTAACAAAATCATATATGATGATATTTCTGGAATTATTCCTTTTGCTCAGGATTGCATTAGCCATATAGGGTCTCTGGTGTTTCAATATGAATTTAAGGTTCTTCTTATCTATTTCAGTGAAGAATGGCATTGTGATTTTGATGCAGAGTCCATTGACTCTGGAGATTGCTTTTGGTAGGATGGCCATTTTCACACTATTATTCAAGACCATGAGCATAAAAGTCTTTCTCCTAGTATCTTCCTCAATTTTCTTCTGCAGTGTTCTAAAGTTTTCATTGTAGAGTTCTCTCACTTCCTTGATTAGTTTTATTCCCAGGTTGGATTGGTTTTGTATTGTTTAGGTTGGGGGGGGTAAAAGGGGATTTGTGGCCTTTGTGAATGGGACTGTTCCCCTGATTTCTTTCTTAGCCTGTTTGTCATTAGTTTTTCATTGATTTTTTTTTATGTTAACTGTGTATCTTGTCACTTTGTTGAAAGTGCTTTTAGCTCTAAGAGTTTTCTGGTGGGGTCCTCAGGGTCTCTGGTGTATAGAATTATATCATCTGTAAATAAGGATAGTTTGACTTCTTTTTTTTTTTAAATTTCCTTCTCATGTCTTATTACTTTAGCAAATACTTCAAGAAGTATATGGAATAGGAATAAAGAGAGAGGGCACCTTTGTCTTGTTTCTAATCTAACAAATTATAGCTATGTCATTGAATAGCCCTTATTGAGATATGTTTGATTTGCTCATAAGTCTCTTCCATGTTATTACCATGAAGGTATGTTAGATTGTGTGAAACATGTTTTGCATTTATTGAGATGATCATGTGACTTCTGTCCTTGAGTCCATTTTTGTAATGCATTCTATTAATTTATTTGCATAGGCTGAAATAGCCTTTCATCTCTATAATGAAGCCAATTTGATCACAATGTGTGATCTTGTTGATGTGTTTTTAAATCAAGTTTTTATGTGCTTTATTGAGAATGCTTATTTCTGTGTTCATTAGGCTGGTTGTTCTACAATTTTTATGTGTGTGTGTTTTTATCTGGTGTTGCTATGGGTTAATGTTAGCTTTGTAAAATGAGTTTGGAAATTCTGTCTCTACTATTTGGTGGACTAATTTGAGAAGAATTTGTGTTAGTGTTTTGTCTTAATTTCTTTTTCTGTTTTTATGCTGAAATATTCTGACAAAGCAATTTAAAGAAGAAAGGATTTATTTTAGCCCACCATTCAAGGTACTGTCTATCAGGGCAAGGAAATCAAGGTCACATTACACTTACTGTCATAGCAACAGAAAAATTAATGCATTCATAGTCATCAGTTCCCTTTCTCCATTTACAGTCCTGGATGCCAGCGAGGAGTGTGGCCACCCACTACAGGTAGCTCTCCCCACCTTAATTAATCTAGTCAAGAAAATCTTCCATGTATGTGCCTGGAGGCTTATTTTCAGTTGATTCTAGAGTCTTTCAAATTGACAATTAACTTTAACCATTATACAATTCTTTAAATGTTTTGTAGAATTCTAAAATTAATCTTTCTGGGCTGGAACTTCTTCTTAGTTGATTTTTAATTAACACTGAAGCCTCATTGCTTGGTGAATGTGTGCCTAAATTATTTGTCACATATAACTGTGGTTGTCCATGAGCATCTAGAAATGTATCAATTTCTTTTTAACTTTCCAACTTAGTAGAATTTAACTTCTTACAGTATGCCTTTATGATTTTCTAAATTTCCATATCATGTATTTTAATTTCTCTCTTTTCATCTCTAATTTTACTGTTTTGGGTTGTCTCTTTCTTTTGGTGTGTGGTATGACTGAGAGTGCCTATCTTTATTTTTTCAAAGAATAAGCTTTTTTATTTCATCTTTGTATTCCTTTCTTCACTTATATTTCATTAATTTCTGCCATTAATCATTTCTTTACATCTATTTACAATTCCTTATATCTATCTACATTTCTTTACATCTATTGCTCTTGTGTCTCATTTGTTCATATTTTTCCAAGGTGCATGACTAAGTTATTTACTTGAGGCCTGTCTGATTTTTAATGTGGTCACTGATAGCTACAAACTTCTGTCTTAAGAATGCTTTCATTGTATCCTATAGATTTTAACATGTCATGCCTTCATCTTCATTTAGTTTTAGGAATGTCTTTATTTCCTTCTTAGTTTCTTTAATGATCTGTTCATTATTCCATATTGTGTTGCTTAATCTCTGTGTATCCATCAATATCATTTGCTTTTTCCTGCTGTTGATTTCTAGCTTTATCTCATTGTGATCATATAGAATGTGAGAAGTTATTTCAATTTTCTTATATTTGACTTTCAGTGTCCGTCTTAGAAAAAGTTCCATGGATGCTGAGAATGTATATTATGAATGGAATGTTCTATACATTTTAATTAAGCCCATTTGAGCTATGAGGTCTTTTACTGATATTTCTCTGTTTATTTTCACCTAAATGATATTAATAATATTAATGTATTAATCCCAATACATTAATAATCAGTAATGAAGTCACTGATTATTAATGTATTGGGATTAATCTAGTAGTCTTTGTTTTATAAACTTAGGTGTGCCAGTGTTTGGTGATATGTGTTTATAATTGTAATGATCTATTATTGGTGGATTGATCCCTTAATCAGAATGAAGTCACCTTATCTATCTTTCCTGATTAATTTTGCTTTGAAGTGTATTTTGTCTGATATTAGAACAGCAACACAGCAATACCCAATCATTTCATAGTTCCAATTTCTTGGAATGCCTTCTTTGAACCTTTCACCCTCAGGAGTCTTTGTCTTTGATAGAAAAATGTGTTTCTTGGAGGCAACATATAGGTGGATACTGTTTTCTAAATCAATATACTAGTCTGTATCTTTTGACTGGGAAATTTAGGCCATTCATATTTAGAGTTCTTGTTGAAAGATGTGTATTAATTCCTATAACTTTGTTCATTATGTTTTGTTTGATGTTTTCTAATATTCTTTTCTCAACTATAGTTGTAACAGTTTGTTGTTTTTGCTTTTGTTTTTCCTTGTAGTTTCCTACATGTGTTTTCCTTTCCCTTTAGTCAGAAGTCAGTATCCTCTGAAGAGCTGGTTTATGGGCCATAAATTCCCTTATCATACTCTTCAAATGGAATGTTTCCTTTCTCTATCAGCCATGACACACAGTTTTCCTGGGTGTAGTACTTTGGGTTAGCAACTGTGGTCTTTCAATAGTTTAAATACATCATTAAAGTTTTTAAACTTTCTGTTGAGAAAACCGGTAATATTCTGATAGATCTAACTATACCTGTTCCTTGATGTTTCTTTCACTTTCTATCATACTTTCTTGGTTCTGCATATTTAGTGTTTAACTGTTTTATGACATGGGAAGCTTCTATTCTGGTTTTGTCTACTTGGTGTTCTATATGACTCTTGTACTTGGGAATCTCCATATATTTGTGAAATTTTCTATCACAATTGTAGTGAAAGTATTTTCTATACTTTGGGAATGGTGTTCTACTTTTTTATGCCAACAAAGAATGGATTTGTTTTTTTCATGGTGTGTTAGTGATCTTGGGTTCCATTCCTACTTTAAAAATATATGTAGTTGTCTTTTAGTGAATGTACCTGTACCAATTCCTTTACCTTATCTTTCAGCCCTGATAGTCTGTCCTTCCTATGATCCACTTTATTGGTTAGATTTTCCACTGTGCTTGTTATCTGACTTATTGAAATTTTCATTTCTAACAACATTTCACTTTTTTCAGTATCCCTATCTCTTTATGAAATTCCATATTCCTATCCTCCTTTGACTTCCATATTCATATCTTCCATTGACTTCCTTATTACATTCAGGTGCTTGTCTGCAAACTTTTGGAATTTATTCAGGAGTGAATTAATGTCCTCTTTTATTTCTCTTAATATCATTCTTTTGAATTTTTTGTCCGGATTTTCACCTGAGTCACTCTCATTGAGGGGCACTGACCTGGTATGGGTAAAGTTTAAAGGAGATGGATTTTCTTGGTTTTTCATGTTTGCATTGGGACTTGTACAGCAGTAGTCCCATCATTGGTTGAATCCTTTTTGAACTTATTTAGGCCATTTTTTTTATTTTTGAGTTAGAAGGGTTTTCAATGTTCAGGAGCAACTGTCTCCTGAAAAAGTCAAAGTTTCAGTTTCCTCCATGCATCCTCTAGTGTTCAGAACACCATGCTCTATACCAGTTTTCCCATGAGAGTGAGTACTGTCTGTACCACCAGTCAGTGTTCATGGATAGAGCAAGGGTAATTCACAAAACAGTCGTCCATTAAGTACTTGTCATTTGGGAGTAGTAAAGGGACACTGATTGTGTACTAATCTATTAGTTGTGGGTATGAATGAAAGAGAAAAAAAGAAACACAGCCTAACTGGTGATTAGTATTGGGATGATGGGAAATAGAGGAGCAGAGTGTGGTAGAAAGGGAAACTTCAGGGACAGAACAAAGTTGAAGGGGATGAGAGAGTTTTGTCTAATGGTAGGCAGGAAAGAGAGGTGGGGATGTGATTTCATGTAACGTAGAACTGTCTCATCTTTCAGGAGGCTGAAGGAAGCCTGGCCAGAGTATGCTGTTTGAGAGAGAAAAAGACAAAAGGAAAGAGGAGTATGCAGCAACAAGAACATAGCAAGGCTGGAATGGATGCTGACATGATATTGGGTATTAAACAAAGATAGGACAGAAGTGGAGGGAAAGGGAGCTGGGTGGAGACATAGGAGGTGAAACCAATTCACCTGATTCTTTGTTTCCTTTGTACTCTCAGGTTACTTCCCTGCCACTAGGAAGCCCTCTGTGATGGGCAACACTACTCACCCCTGTAGGCCTTCACTTGAATGATGAGATAACCAGTGCTGTCCTGGGCAGTGCTTCTGAGGTGTCATCTCAGATCTGGCACACCTTTTAAATTCCTTCAGGGATCAAGTTGTGAATATGGGCCCAACCTCTGTGCCTAAAGTGGTTCCTGTTAGCATGTTAAATATGTTCCTTCTGTGACATAAAGATTCTTTAGACTGTTTTGGATACATATCATTCTTGTTTTTCCAAATATAAATATATACATCACCTTTCTCTCTTTCTTTCTTCCTTTCTTCCTTCCTTCCTTCCTTCTTTTTCTTCTTTCTTTCTCCCTCTCTTTGTACTTTCATTTGTTTAATATTTATTGAATTGTATAAGAGGAATTGTGGAGTTGCTCATGTTAAGACAAAGCTCCCATCAGAAAGATCTGTTTTCCCTTTAGCAATTTCCTCTGTCCTTATAGGGAGTATAACCCTCCTATTAGATTTTGTTGTTTTGGCTCATCTTACTTTTGTCTGTTTGACATGAACACGACTGTACTAATATTAGCTGATACTTTCTTGTGGGTATAGTTATTCTGTGCCCTCCTATCCATCAAACTGTTCTTCCATCTATCCATTTATCCGTTCATTCATCTGTCTATTCATCCTAACGTGCCCAATTTATTTGAGATGAGCACAATGTTTAATTTTATCACTACTTCTTATAATTAGTTGTCTTTTTATCCACAGGGTAAATAATACTTTTGAGTTATGTATGATGAATATCTGCCAAATACTAGCTGTCATCCTTGTCCCCCCCAGGATGATCATTTCGTTAAGCTACTTCCTCTGTCATTTCTTAAAACTATAAAATGGTATTTTAAAATAGTACCATATAATCAAATCTTCACAAAACACTGGAAAAGAATTAGCAAACCTCTTGAAACTTGAGTCTTCATGTTCTTAATGGTTGCCCTCTTAATTAACAGCTTTGAGTTCCCACCTGCTGTCAAAATCATTGTTCCATTTTCTCACTTAATTTTTAGACAACCTCGAAACCTCCTGGGTTTTTTCCTCCTCAGTGCTTTGTGTTGCTCTTCGCCTCACTTTTCTCATGATGTGTTTCCAGACACAATTTAACTGAAGGAGGACTGAGAGGGAAAGCTGTTTTCTCCGTGAAAACACAAGAGTCTTCCTGACAGGGTGGGGCTGGGAAATAGAAGGAGCCGGCTGTTAAACTGTGAGCTGTGCTTGAACACATCCTAAAACGATTAAATTGTCTGTTCCAGATGTAAATTATAAGCTGAGTAATTTAAAGCCAACTCCCACTGACTATTAAAGTGGGGACTGTTGAGTTAGGCCAGATCCTAGTCTTCTGTGAACAGCCTCTTTATGAACTGCGGTGCTGCTAAGTGTTCAACCCGAGTGACAGCAAACAAAAGTCAGATTTGAAAACTGCCTGGAGGACACGTGAGTCACAATAATTACATACTCTAGTTCTGCCTCCAGATAAAGTCTACTAGTAAATTATGAGCATATTAAATGTGGCTACTTACGCATTAATAAATATTGAAACAAAACAAAACTTGAAATATCTCCCCCTCAGCCTGACTACTGCAGCCAAGGCTGGCTGACATATATCACTCAGCCTCAGCAAGAAGATAGGTCTATTTTTAGATGAAGCAGCAACTACAAGCTCTGCATTTATTTAGTAATAACTCATCAGAGTCTCAATATTTGTAGAAACACCAGGTCTTATAAAATGCCGAATTCTCCAAAATGTCAAATATTCTATACCTCTGAAAGAACTATCATGTGACAACAGAAAAGGGGGAGGGGGCACCTGATGTTTTACATAAGTGAAAAAAAATTACAAATCTTGAACGTCTGATTCTGCCTGCCCCCTACCAGCTGATCCAATGTATTGTTGCTGCTTGCTTTCCAGCTTTGAGTACTTTCATTTTGAAAACCGTGCTGAAGAAAATCTTTGTGTTCCACTTTGCTCCTTGCCACATCTGGAAACCTGCAAAGCAGTATGCAACGAAGGAGTCTCCAGTGTGGAGAATGCACAACCTGGATGACATGTCAGCTCTTGCCTCCAATTTTAGCTGTGAGGCCTTGGGAAAGTCATTGAACATGTTTGTACTTCCTGCTTTACACATGTGAAGTGAGACTGCTGAGCTGAGTGGCATGCACAGTACGTCAACGAAATGTTTTAAAGGCAGCCGTAGAGGCCCCATGCACTGGTGTTGCCTTCAGGAGGGTCAGCTAAGCACTACTCTTTAGATTTCTTTGATCAAGGGAACCCACGTTGGCATCCTCCACTTCTCTCTCTGTATTTTCCATCTGCCCTCAGTTTGTGTTGCTGTAGTCTGTCTGTTGTGTGTATCTTATCTGTCCCTATGGCCTGTGTGTTCCAATCAACAAGCATTGCTCTGTACTTATTGAACAACCCTGAAAACATTGCATGGAGAAGTAATAGGGGATTCTTTACGGAAATCTTTAACGGAGTTTTAAAGAGGAAGTCCTTAAGTACAACCAACCCACGTCGACCTTGGGGAACAGGTAGCCCATGGGCCACTGTTAGGAAATAGTTGGAACTATGCAATGGAAACACAGTAGAGACTCAAATTCTATGTAGTCTAACACCTCAATCACTAGTCACATGTGGCTGTTAAGTGCTTAACATGTGACTGAGCACTGGAATTCAAATTTGATTTAGTTATCACTCCTGTGGCCAGTGCTAACGCATCCTGTAGTATCAGCCCTTGGCCCCATTAGGACTCTAGCTCCAATGTCCCTTTCTACTGAGTAGGGATTATCAAAATGATCCCCGAGAACATAAAAAAGAGAGATTTTCGAAAGCCCCATTCTTGGAGCTCTAATGAATTGACGTGGGCTTGCATCTGAGTGTGAACCTTTTTAAAGGGTTCTCCAACATATTGTAATAAGCAGCAAGGGGTGATGGCCATTGCTCTAGTCTCTACCTTCACACTCTGAGTCTCAATACTTGCTTGATATCCCAGAGACCCTCCCATGAAACAGTCAGCATCATCAAATTTAGCATTTCTCTCTATACTTACCTTCAGGTTTCTTCACTGCATGATGAAATGCTTCCGTTTCATCCACTGAATTAATACTGTGGGGGGCAGGCTGGGTATGGTGTATGATTGCACCTTATTATGATTTCACTTATTACGTTTATATATTTGAGATAATTCATACTTACTTTATAAACCTTAAATGAGGCTATGCTTGTGTGAGCTTGTATGCTATGTCAAAACCATCAACCTTAATTAAAGTTGTATACCAATAAAAAGACTTCTAGGCTAGACTGTAAGTTCCGAGAGGGCAAGGACTGCTGCTATTTATTATGCTATCCAGAGTACTTCATATCTAGTATGTCACAGAGGCAATGGATTAATTATTCTTTAATGAATAATTTACCCCCAAGAATTTAACAAAAAAAGTTGCATTTAAAACCATATCCATATAGTTCCTTCATGGAAAGCATCTATATTCTCAAAAATATCCAAACAGTAGATCTTCTTGAGCTGAATTCATGTGTGCAGTGTGTGTCACATAGGCATGTCATGTGTGCAAGTATGAGATGCATGATTACTGAGCATCTGTAAGAGAATCCAGGAGTTGCTGCATACTCAAGGATCCTGCAGCAGCTCCCGGCTGTGCACAGCTGGTCGCTTTGCTCTCCATCACTAACGTCCTGGGAAATATGGTATTAAGAAAGAGAGAACAGATGGTGCAGGGTGTGTTACTTGAGACGGTTTTGCCAGGAGGTAAATTTATGCTTTATAAATGTACTTCAAAACTGTGCTATTTGATTTAATCACTTAATGCAAAGACAGCTGCATACTATATTTGCCTTAACTGCGGTTATATGGGTTATCTGCCAATCTGTTAATTATAGTATTTTGAAAGACTTTTGGAGGAAAAAAAAACAGTAATTACACAGATTGGGGTGGGGGAAAGGAATATTTTTGAAGCCTAAATTCAGACATTTGTTCCAGCTAACATAAACTTATTGACGCTTTAGAAAATCTGTTAAGAAAGTGGGAATCAATGTGATACCTTCTCTTTGAATTACCTGTGTGTTCTCACTGCCTAGGTTACCATGGGTGACTGCAGTGAGTGGGTGTGGAGTGATCCCTTGGCAGGTCAGAGCTCCAGGCTACCCTCTAAGGTCTTCTGGCAACTGCTCAACCCTTTCAAAGAAAGAGGTGGTTCAAACTTGATTCTGCTCTTGACTTTCTCATATTTTCCCACACCCTTGATCTCTCAGGCTTCCATATCTGTTTTCTCTGCCTATAGTTTCAGTAATGATCAACCAGATTTAAGAAATACTGGGCTGGGGAAGGGGCACATTTTAAGCTTAGTCACACAGCTTAGTCTTACTCCATTTAAGATTTATAAAATAAAAGAGCCTTTCTTGCTGAACACTAAATGCCACGCATTTGCAGAAAAGTCTGGCCCATTTCCCTTACCCACTGGGAAGTTGTGTTCAATGAATTTCATTGTCTTTTGAGATTTCCTGTCTGTGGGCAGTGCTGGGATAAAAGGCTGAATCAAACTGTAGATCAAAGAATTGTGAGAAAACATTAACGCCTATCTGGCCAAAGCCTCTTACTTAACAGGGAAGAAACTGAGGACCCATATTATTTTTTTGAGAGTGTAATTTAATTATAACGTTTCTGCCTGCCATTTTCTTCCTTCAAACCCTCCTATATACCTCTGCCTGCTCTCCTTTAAATGCACAACTTCTTTTTTTTATTGTTATTCCATGCATATATATGGGGTGATATTTTATTTGTGCTGAAATGTGGTGATATTTTATTTGTGCTTTAATAAAGCTTGCTTGGAGATCAGGGGGAAAGGTCAGCCATTTTAAGTAAACAAGAAGTCAGGAAGCACATGCCCTTAATCTCATAACTTATCAGGCAGGGTTGTAGCTTGAGTTTTCCTGCCTTGCCCACAGTCAGGATAAATCTCTGTCACCCGCCAGTCCCACAGCCGCTCAGACCCAACCAAGTAAACACAGAGACTTATATTGCTTTCAAACTGTATGGCCGTGGCAGGCTTCTTATTAACTATTCTTATATCTTAAATTAATTCATTTCCATAAATCTATATCTTAAAGTAATCCATTTCTACATATACCTCGCCACGTGGCTGGTGGCTTATCGGCGTCTTCACATGCTGCTGGTCATGGCGGCGGCTGCAGTGTCTCTGGTCATGGCGGCGGCTGCAGCGTCTCTGGTCACAGGGTCTCTGTGTGTTCAAGGCCATATTAGGGAACAGAGCCAAGGTGACACACGCCTTTAATCCCAGCACCAACCATAGAGACCTGGAGGTCTGTACAGACAGACAGTGACAAGGAGGTGAGGTAGCTGGGCTAAGATAGCCAATGAGAGGGCAGAACAGCAAGGCAGTAAAGGCATGGATAGGACAGGAAGTAGCTCGCATTTGGTGAGATAAGGTTGGCTGGTGGCTTTTCCTATTTCCCTGATCTCTCTAAGGCAAGGCTCTCACCCCTATATCTGGCTCTGTATTTTTTATTTAATAAGACCATTTAGAAATTTGTCTACATATATTTGTATACACATAGATATTTCTAAATATAATCTGTTGAATATATATTCATAATTTTATATATACAAAGATATTCCTAATATATATATATATATATATTTGTATATACATAGATATCCCTAAATATAACCTGTTGAGTCTATATAATGTTAAAGGTATGTATGATTTTAGGACTGACCCTTTGGCTGGACAAGCAATTGCCTTCCCTGGGGAGGGTCACCTCTTCCACTCCCAGCTTCCCTCAGTTGCCTGTAATTCTGGTGTAGGGTCAAGGTCTCATGGGCTTTCACCTTCAAGTTTGGTGTATTCATTGGTGTCATCCTTGTTCAGCTCATGCTTGGGCAGTGATGTTGGTGAGACTATGGGTACAGTTTCTGGTGTTACTAGGAGACACAATCTCACAACCCACTCCCTGGTCCTCTGGCTCTCTCTGCCTCCTCTTCTGCAATGTTCCTGAGCCTTAGATGTAGGAGGGAGTGTTTTGTAGAGGCATCCCTTGGGAGTGGGCTTCACAACTCACTATTTTTATTGGCCGTGCTTTCCTATAATGGTTTCAGTCTGTTGCAAAAGGAAGTTTCCTTAATGAGGGGTAAAGACTATGTTCATCTGTGGTTATAAGGACAAATGTTTAAGGACTATTGCTAGGGATTATGCTGGTTTAGTAAATTAGTGGTTGGAGATGGGCCTTGTGTATTAGTTGAAGAAAAATGGGGACACAGCTCTCAGTTATCCTCTTTCATAGTCTAATACGTAATTGGCTGGAGTCTCTCCTTTCTACAGCATCCAGTGCCACTCATACTGAGACTACAGCCCATAGGACTGAGTATCACAACCTGAAAGGACATAGACTGCCTACTGTGTGCTAGGCCCAGAGAGAAATGCTTTCCAAACCTTATCTCAATATAAACTTCCAACACGCTCTGAGGTAAGTGTCATTCTATGCATTCCACCAGAGAGGAGGCTGGCTTCAGAGTGAAGATTCTACTTAAAGTCACACTGTAAATTTCTAGTGGAGTACCATAGTCAGACATAGACTTGCATATGGACCCAAAGGTCTTGGCTTCCCCAGAATGATTTTTTTTTGTATGATATTTTTTTTTGGGGGGGGCGGAATCTTTCTTCCAAAACCAAACAAAATACGTTTTACCAACTCTTCAAGGCCCTGCCTTGAATCATGTTTAGTAGTCTGTGGCTTGTTACTCCTAGGCAATCCTCTGCCTCAGAATTGATCTAATGAATATGTCGCAGGCCTATTACACAATGTCCAACAAACCCTAGCTGGTAAAGTGGTATGGGCTTAAACCAGGTCATCTCAAATGTCATCCACTTCTGCCTCCTCCTTCACAGGAGGCAGGTGCTATTGTATTTTTTGTTTGTTTGTTTGTTTACTCTTTTGATCTTTTTGCTCTTTCAGGGTCCACCACCCAGCTCCCAAATAAATAACATGGAGGCTTGTTCTTTTTATGAATTCTTGGCCTTAGCTTGGCTTGTTACTTGCCAGCTTTTTATTATCCTATCTATCTTTTGCCTGTGGGTTTTTAACCTTTTTCTATTTCTGTATACCTTTCTTTACTTCTTACTCCATGGCTTGCTATGTAGCTGGGTGACTGGCCCCTGGAGTCCTCCCATTTATCCTTCTCCTTGGTCTTGTCTTTCCAGATTTCTCCTTCTATTTATTCTCTCTGGCTGCCACCCCCACTGCAATCCTTTCTCCTGCCTTGCTATTTGGCCATTCAGCTCTTTATTGGACCAATCAGATGTTTTAGATGGGCACAGTAACACAGCTTCACAGAGTTAAACAAATGCAACATAAAAGAATGCAACACATCTTTGCATCATTAGACAAATGTTCCACAGTATAAGCAAATGTAACACATATTAAATTAATATTTCACAACATTTCCCTCTTTTTGTCTAAATAAAAATGAAAGGTTTTAACTTCAACATCGTAAAACTATATACAGCAAAAACAGTTATCAAGTAATAATTACATTTATAATATTCAATCCATTTTTGTCTCACAAATTCAGAGAAAACACTCCACCATCCATTCCATCTTAGTTACTCCAAAGATTTAGATATAATTTAATTTCTATCATAACTGAGGAAAACTAAAACTCTAATTATTTAGTCTTAACTCCATCAAAGACCCGGAAAGTGTATAATATTACCTGAGTAAACAAGAAGTACATTGCAAGCCACTTCCAATACTCTAGAAATAACAGAGACAGCTGACTGCCTGGACACCCAAAGTTCCTCTGCAATGATGGGGCATCCATATTCTGCCTACATGCTTAGAAAAGGCAGACTTTTCAGTGAAGCAGGAATCTTGAAGGATTGTCCTGCCTTGTCTTGGCAAAGTTCAACAGTCTTTTTCCTGTGTGTCTTGATTGTCCAGTTTGTATAGCATACTTTCAGGCAGTCCAGGCAAGAGCAGTTTCTTGCCCAAATGGCTAGCTTTACCACAATGGAATCAAATTTTATAAGGAGTTTCTTTGATGCCCATCATCTTCTCTGAAGTAAACTGGTGCTTCCAGGACCAGATATGTCTCATTGTCATGAAAAACCCCATGTTAACAAAACATTTTAAATGTTATTTTCCATAGGTCTTTGAAGTGTTTGAAGATCATCTATCCATCTAAAATAAATTTCTATATGATCTTGAAAAACATACCTACATATCTACAAATTTGATTGTTATAAATGACTAACTACTAACCTGTGTTTCTTGATTGTCCTAAATAGTTTATAATAATGTTAAAATTCTAAAATTCTACCTTACATTTTTAAATGAACTGCATAGGTACAATACCTTAAACAAGAGTAGACACATATATACAGTGTAACAAAAATAACTTTAAATTTATATCAATATACTATATTCCCCTAAATGATAACAAACATCCATAATCCACCAAATAACCAAAGACCACCATCCAATCTCTTGAGAATGTAGATGTCATGTTCTCCAGACTGCTTCCTGTTATCCATGGGTGAAAGACATCTTTAAGAGTCCCTGAGAAAATTTGAGATAATGGCCAAGTCTTGGGAAGACCAGCTATAACCATTGTTGACAGATATCACTTGTCAAGTTTCAGGAGGTCTCCCTTCATCAAACACGAGATCAATATTAACCTGGAACAAATCCATAGCCTCTTCTTTTCTGTGTTAACAAAAGCAAAACCTTGTCTCCAAAGCATTTTTGACCTCCAGTTGACAAATATGTTTTTTGACTTCTTTTTAAAAGTTAAGATAGCCCTAAAGTATCTAGGTTGATTCAGTTTTGCAGTTCTGTTCACAATTCTTGTCTGTCACCAGCTGTTGTTTGCTAATCAACATTCAAAAAATTCAAAATCAACATGACGCTATATAGGACCTGATTCCCTGTGTGTTTCGCATTGTTATGTGGCTTCTTCTTTTATATTACTTTTACTCTCTCTTTATAGAGTTTACTTTATTATTTTAAATTATTTCTTTCTATGACTGTTCATACCCTTTTTATTTCTTTCTTAAGCCTACACACATTGTAAAACACACTGGAACCTGTTTAGAGGGTTTTCTTTGTCCATCTGAACCTCTTTTACTGCATATATCTTAGCTTTTTTTGACTGTGTGAGCAAACTATAAAGTGCTAAGCTACAATGGGTCATCCAAAAGGCTCAGTCTGCCGATTCCACCTTCTTCTAGGTTCCTGAGAGCCAAGCCTAAAGCTTGCAGCCCAGGCGGATGTGCATGACCTGGAACTGCATTCATCCCCCCAGCTATGGAATACAGGTGCCCTGTACTGTGGCAGGCATTTTTTTTATAGTTTTGTTTGTTTGTGTTTACTTAGCATGAAAAGGGCTGTTTAAGTGCTGTGATGTACAGCAGGGTTTCTTAAAGGAGACATATGTTGTGTTTTTTTATTCTTTCTTTTTCCCTCAGCTTTCTTAGGTCCTATGTAAATTAGAGAGCTCTGTGTTGGTATGCCAAAATGTTTCTGTATTTTTTTTTTTTTTACTCTTTTGCTCCTTTTGCTCTTTGGGGGCCTGCCACCCAGCTCCCAAATAAATCACACAGAGACTTATTCTTTTTATGAATGCCTGGGCTTAGCTTGGCTTGTTTCTTGCCAGCTTTTCTTAACTTAAACTATCCCATCTACCTTTTGCCTCTGGGTTTTTACCCTTTTGAATTCTATATACCTTTCTTTACTTCTTACTCCATGGCTTGCTGTGTAGTTAGTATTTTGTTCATTAAGAGTGCTATTGAGGGGATGGTATGATGACTCAACATGTAAGAATACTTGCCACCAAGTTTAACAACCTGGATTTGATCCTAGAACCCACATGGTAGCAGAAGAGAACTGATGTCCACAATTTGTTCTTTAATTTCCATATGTGCACTGGGACACATGCAAACACAAACATAAACACACACACACACACACACACACACACACACACACACACACACTGTGTGTGTATATACATTTAAAAAAATGTTGAAAGTAAAATATCCAGGAGACAATTCCCTAATTCTATGTGCTGATTACTCTAAGTTCTGCTTCCATTGGACAAGGATCTACTCTTGTCCATCATCATGCAGAGGGTTCATCATCTAGGCCACAAGCCTCCACCCAACCTGTGAGTAGTACCTAAAGTTCAGCACCCTCCCTGTCCTGAGAAGTTCTACCCTTACCTACAAATCAGCACTAACTGTCTACATGGGAGAACTTCACATGGGTTCCCCCTGGGACACTCTACCTCCACTCTTGAAAAACAGAAACAGGAAGTAAAGATCTTAATAGGGTTATTGACTTTCTCCATTTGGCTGTTTTTTGTTTGTTTGTGAATTGGTTTGTATATGGGGTTGTGAGTACATATGTGTGTGTGTGTGTGTGTGTGTGTGTGTGTGTGTGTGTGTACGATGTTTGTTTGCTTAATTTTTTGGTGGCACCTGCTTTTGATTTTGTGTTTTTTCCCTAACATTTTAATGTCTTAATTTTTCTAATATTTTATAACTACTTGAAATTTTGTATCTTGTTAACTCGCTGTTTTCAACTTCTTTCTTACCAAAATAGATATCTATTACTGTCCTTCATTGTTCTACACCTAAAAAAGTCTTATCTTCTCCATTGATTGGTCAACTACTACCTCATACTTTCAACCCATATATCTTCCTTATCATATACTCTCTTTCCTCCTTGTCCCACCTCTTCTTCACTTTACTATTAAGCATCACTTAAAAATATCTATCAGTCAAATGAACCAGTAACCCAATGCTACAGTGTCTGAAATATAAAGAGACACAGTGTAGAACAAAGAGTACAATTTTATTAACTTCACATCTATATTTGTATTCAAGAGATCAGATAAGAATGGGCCCATTCCCTATGGTATAGCTGTAGACTTTCATATTTTAAAAGTTGGAGTTACCATATACAAAGAGGATAATGCTTCTCCTAGAAGCCATAGGTAGCTAAATAAAAAATCTATGGCAGGTGTGGAACACCTCCCTTGGAGTTTTTGGTTAAAGGTGTCTCAGATAACTCCCAAGCATTACAGGCTATTGTCATTGCTCTTGGCTGTCTCCCAGAACTTGATGATAAGATCATATTGCTTAAGGCAACACCCAATTTGGTCATAAAACATGGAGAAATCAAGTTGGTACTGACCAGAAGATATTCTCTCTGCATAGAAGGTGTTATGCAGGCTGCTTGTAGGGAAAAAATAGCTGTTGTACCACCTGTGAACTCTTGCAGCTACAGTAATGATCAGCTTGTCAAAATATGCCCATGTGTGCAATAGTGGCATAAATTTTATAGGGGTAACCAACTGCTTTCTGATTGGATTTAAGGCCCATTCCACAGGAGGAAATTCATGTCTTCTGCATAAATCGAACCAAGAACCTCAGACTGAAGAACCAACAGGTTCCAGGGGTGAGGCTACTACTATTATTTTGCCAAATGAGCATAATATCTAACCTGACATCTAAATCTATATCTCTATACCCCCAGATTAGTGAGGCTATCACATATTATCAGAGAAGTTTCTTTTTGCAGAGGATGATGGTTAATGCCAAAACTCACCACTGGTCAAAGTACAGAGCATCAGTGTCTATGGTATGTGCAGCCATAAATGGGGCATCTATTCTGCCTTCCTCCCAAAGCTCAGAAATAAGTGTGGAAGAAGGAGTTGGAAGATTGTAAGAGCCAGAGATCAGGAAGGACCAGACCAAAACAGTGCCTTCTGGGAATGAAAGGAGGGCTGCATTCATAAACTCACAGTGGCTTGGCTACACAAGACCTGCACTAGAACAAGCCAGTCAACATTCCAACACCAGCTTATGTGGCTCCATCCCTAACTGAGAGGCTACTGACAGTTGATGCCTCTAGGAGAAGGGTGTCAATTTTCTTTAATATTGTGGGTTCTGTTAGTCCTACCATGTTCCATTGGATGTCCCTACACCCATGAGTATATGCACAGCATAGATTAGACACAGTAGATTATAACATATGGAGAACATGAACTTAGCAGGGGTTCTGGGAAGGGTGCTCTGGGAGGAGTTAGGGAAAGTGTGGGAGATGAATATGACTAAAATACAATGGTATGCTTGTATGGACTTCTCAAAAAATTAATAACAATATTATATTTAAAAATCACTAACTTCACAGAAGGTATAAGCTACTAATGAGATGAAGAGTGGGGGACAACAGAGGAAGTTAAGATAGGTGAAGTATATTTTTATTTATAGGGCATTTTATATTATATTAAATAACAGCATTTCCAGTTTTAAATTACCTTGTAATATTCAGGCTGACATTATTTATTATACAATACAAACTATTTTCTGCTCAATACAAAAAAATAAATTACACATATCAAATAACTTTGGGGTGACACTCCCTGATGATCAATATGTCCTGGGGGCAAGATTACATCCGTCTCACACAGAGCCACACCTTCTGTACTTTACCCTGCCCTAGAGTACCTCTTATGCCTTTATGTAGAAAAGCTCCAGATAAAATGATTTAGAAATGGATTAAGAGAACAAAGGCTGTTACCCAGTGCATGCCTGTGGCTATATGGAGTTCATGCTAGGGCAGAGAAAGCAGCCTGTGTCTGAGTAAGCCTCTGTCTGCTCATGAGCAGTAGAGTGTCAAGAGGAACATCACTTGCTTCTGAAGAGAAAATGCTGCCCAGTCTGGAGTTGTGAGAACACTGTGTATATAGCTTAAAGTCTTGAGAAAGTACCTAATCTCCTGTGAATCCCACTGGATACTTGAGATGGAAAGATGGCAGATGTGCTGAGCTCAGTATGTACTCCAGACTAGGGTACAGGCTTGATGCACACTCAGTATCTGTCTCATTTTCCTGCTGTATGGCCCTAATTAGATATTTCTTAGTCAAGCGATAAGCATAAATACTTCACAAGCACCATATTGTTTTGAATACTGTATATGTTGAATAAATGCTTCATGATTTATATTTTAATTTCAGTGGCTTATATTTACATATGTGCATTCCAAAGCACACATAGCCTAGGTTGTGCATCTCTAGTTATTGCCCCTTTCCTTCTGGAATGTCTTACAATATCTTAAATTCAGTCCCCAAACCATGTCTCAAAAGAAACATCAGGTCCTTTCTCCTACGTCCTCCAAGAAGAGTTACACATATCACACAGACAGCACCTCTAGACACCACACACTTCTGGTCCATGTTCAAGAACATGTGATCATAGCTATTGAAATGCATGGTCACAGGGAGTTCTGGAATTTCTATATACTCTGAATGACACATAGTCTCTGTATGGTAGTCTTAATTCAGACTTGTTTGGTTAAGAATGTTCCTAGAAGTAATGCATGAAATTTGATGTACAGTCAGGCACCCCTTTCACAGAACCGCTGCCCCGCTACGCTGTAACTTATGCACAGACTGCTAAGAAACTGAACGGTTGCTGCTCTTCCTCTGCTGCATTCAACCAATTACACTTGCCTGCTTACTGTTTAAGAGAAAACAGTCTTTAGGCTTGACCGTGTAAGGTTGCTAGTTTTAAATGATGGACAGCAGACAGTATCCCATCAAAGGTAAAACTACACTGAGTTGATGCTACATTCTCCGTACTGACAAGAGCCTTGTGGTTTTGTTTTGTTTTATTTTCTGGAAATTTTTCAGGATAGCTAAAAACCAGAAGGACAAAAACAAAGACTCATAATTTAGGGAGGTTGACACAGCTAGGGTTTGGAAGATAACAGGAGAAAGAACCAATACTGAAAATGCCTGCAGAAATCTGAGCGGGTGTCCTCTGGAGTCTGTTCCTGAACCTTAAATTACACATGCCCAACATAAAAGTTCACTAAGGAAGAGACAGCAAAGTCTCACTTTGTATGAATTTATCCACATTCATATACCCTTATAGAAAGCCTGAGGCATTCTGCATTGGCCTTAAACTTATAGAGGAAAAGCTACTATTAATCTCACCAATTGAGAATAAGACCACTACCACAGTTTAAATCTAAACTTGAAGCAAGCTTTAATTAAATACTGGCCAGGTTGATGGGTTCTGGCCAGGTCCATCTCTGGTTTCCCTGAGCAATGGCCTCGACTCAAGTCTTGCAGCAGTTTAACTACTTCCCATCAGGTCCAATCATGGGCAAGCATACATTCTGACGTATTTCCTGCCTGTGAACCTCCCACCCACATGAAATCAAGCATATCTAGTGCAGATGGGTCAAACAAATTTGTTTAGGAGAGTAAAAAAATGTGGCTTGTTATCCCCCATAAACAATAGCTTCAGGAACTATCTGTCCTTGGGCAAGGCCTTGCAGATGAGAGGCATTTTTGTTTCCTGACTCTCTAAGACATAGTAATTAAAACTTAAAAATTTAACTTTGGCTCTCATGCTACACTGGCCAGTCACAACCTGGCTTAAAAATAAGGTTCAAAAGGTCAGGCTGACATGCAAGTTACTTCACTACTTCCCAGACCTAAGTCCAGCACTTACTAAAAAGAAACAACCCAATCAAAACGTGTCCTTTGGGGGCTGAGAAATGACTCACCAGTTAAGAGCACCAACTGCTCTTCTAAAGGATCTGGGTTTGATTCTAAGCACCCACATGTTGGCACACAACTGTCTGTAACTCCAGTCTCAAGGAATCCAGCATCCTCTTCTGGCCTCTCTTGGCACAAAGTATGCATGTGGTACACAGAAATATAGGAAGGCAAAACACCAGGACACATAAAATAAATAATTTTAAAACATAATTGCTTTTGTGTGAAAATTACACATATCAAATTAAATATGCAATAAACTAGGGCAGTATGGCATCATCTAAAAGGAATGATAAACTAGTTAATAGAAATAGGCCAGAAATTAAAGTGATGGTGAAATTAGCCAAGATTTTAAGTGAATTATGATATATACTAAAGTTATAATGCCATTGTAATGTCATGAATATAAAGGTACGATGTTACACGAATCTTAAAAGATCTTATTAATAAAAACAAACCTGGAGCCAGTATTGGGGTGAATGCTGAAAGACCAGAGAAACAGAACAAGCCACAGCTTCCTCACCTTGCCAGTTTCTCAGCTGATCCTGTTTACTCAGACTGGAAGCATCTGAGTCCTTATTCAAATGGATCTCAGCTGAACTGCTGCTCAAAACCTAAAAGCTTAACCAGCTCTAGTTCCTGGTTTTCATGCCTTATATACCTTTCTGCTTTCTGCCATCACTTCCTGGGATTAAAGGCTCACTTCCTGGGATTAAAGGCATGACTCACCATGCCTCGCTATTTCCAGTATGGCTTTAAACTCATAGAGATCCACATGGATCTCTGCCTTAGGAATGCTAGGAATAAAGGTGTGTGTGCCACCATTTTCTGGCCTCTGTATCTAGTGGCTGTTCTGTTCTCTGACCCCAGATAAGTTTATTAGAGTGCACAATATTTTGGGGAACACAATATTGCCACAGTATGAAGTATAAGAATGTTAATTCTAGAACTAAAAAATATAAGACATAAAGTTTAAAATTCAATGGACATGGAAAGAAATATACACTGTCATAGAAAAGATACTAGAATTCAAGATGGGGTAATGGAAACCCAAAAACATGAAACCAACCAATGAACAAAAACTAGATTCAGCTGTCCATGGCATAATATCTAGTGACTTACTGTGCTCATAATTAGAGTCCCAGATTTTAAAAAAAATCTAACAATATAAATCTGTAGACAAATTACTAAACAGTCTTATTAAATAAAAAACCTGGAGCCAAATGTCAGGGTTAAAACTTGAGAGACCGGAGGAATAGGAAAAGCCTCAATCCAACCTCACTTTACCAACCCTCAGCTTCCAAAAGAGACCTCCTTCCTGTATACCCACACTTACATGCCTTTCTGTTCTGCCATCTCATTTGCTCTCTCTGTCCAGCTACATCACTTCCTCTTCCTGTCCAGCTCTGTCACTTCTTGTCTGTCTGTACAGACTTCCAAACCTTTATGGTTAACTAGTTTTGGAATTCAAGGTGTGTGCCACCACGTCTGGCTCTGTTCCCAGTATGGTCTTGAACTCACAGAGATCCAGACAGATCCCTGCTTCCTGAATGATAGGATTAAAGGCATGTACTACCATTGCCTGACCTCTATGTTTAATATAATGTCTGGCTTTTTCCTCTGATCCTCAGATAAACTTTATTGAGGCACACAGATAAAATATCACCACATAAGTCCTGTGAAATCATCAAGGTAAACTATAAACTACCTGCAGCAAAATAGTCAAAAACAGTAATGCCAGAGCCGAGTGGACACACAGCATTTTAGCCACTGAAAGTGAGAATAATGTCAGATTTTTGGGGAACTGTGCAAGCTGCGTTCTGTTACCTGCTCTGGCTACTATTACCTGCTCTGCAGAGTGGGCAGCTACAATAACTGAAGTGTATATGACTGAAGTGTATTTCTTCCCAGTTCTGGAGGTTAGAAATATTTCTGAGTTGTTTTTTTTTTTTAATCTTTTTCTTGTTCCCTGATCATTTTATTACTTAGGGTTTTCAGAGGAATAAAACAAATAGTATATATTAGATATGTATACTATAACATAACATATATCATTTTTATCTAACATAAGAGCACACTACATGATGTGTTATGCATATATGTATGTATCTGTGCAGTGTATGTCTATACATGTGTATGTGTTGATACGTTTACTCATTACCTGCTTGGTTTACGTGATATAAGGAAGAGGATCTCATGACTATGGGCCAAGGAGGCTGAAGATCTGCTGCTGATGTTATGAGTCGGTTCTAGCACAATGACCTAGAAATCAGGGGAGCTGATGATGTAAATCCAAGTACAAGGTGTAAGGAGATAAGACGAAGTGTCTCAACATTCAAGAGTTAAAAAAAGAGAATTCCTTTCCTTCCACATTTTGTGCTAACAAGGTCCACAGCTCAATGGTTTGTGCTTGCTGTACTAAGGATCACAATCTTTACCACCTCCAGCATTCAAATGTTAATTTCACCCTGAAATACCCTCAGATATGTTTGTACACCCTCAAGTTTCAGCCTAATATACTCAGTTCCACCTATAACACACACAAAAAAATTAAATAGCAACGTTCAAATAAAGAGCAAGTGCAAGTTAAGACCTTTAACTTATAGTGCACAAAACTAACCAACAAAGGTGTCTTCTTGCAGAACCTTCACAAACTTTTCTTTCTGCATCCTCTTCTGTGTCTTCATGTAAGGACCAATCATATTGGACTGCAGTCCATATAGACAACTTTATTTTATCTTAATTACCATGTAAAAGACTCCATATCCAAACATAGCTGCATTTTTATTACAGGAGTTAGAACTTCAGTATATGAATATCAAGGGACATAATTCAGTCTGTAACATCTGACAATAAGAAGGCATCTTTGAAATGATGAATGGAAATAAAATACTTGAGTCTATATATTAATTGAAGTTTTAGAGGTTCAAAGTCCAAGACTAGGTGGCCCATTAGTTTGGCCTTCTGGCCATTAAGTAACTGTCATCAAGTCATGGAGAAACACAGCAAGAATGGCCACATCTCAATCAGGAATTCAGAGAGACATGGGTAAGATGAAGTTCAAAGCTTATCAAAGCCCTCTTATGCGAATTGCCCAGAGGTCACATGGAAGTTGCCTTAATGACAAATACATGCTGTAAAGATTCATATTGACAGTCAACCTGGCAGGGTCTTGGGTCACTTAGGAGACAAGCCACTAGGCATGCATGTAAGAGATCATGACGATTAGGTTAATTGAGGTTGGAAAATGTACACTAACTGGCACACTAAATAGAATAGAAAACTGCAGCTGAGCACTGGTGTTCATCGCCCTCTGTTTCCTGACAGTGACCAGCTGTCTCAGGCTCCTGATGTCGCACTTCTACACTAAGATGGATTGTACCATCAGCCATGAGCCCACATAAACCTCCCTTCCTTGACTCTGTCAGAGCAACAAAGAAAGTGACTGAAATACATGATCAAGTACTTGAGATTATTTCTAATTATTTAAGTCATAGCTGACTGCTTAATAAAATGTTGACAATGTCCTATGGGGTAGGAAGCATACATAAAAACATTAAAATGGGAGCAATGGACATATACTATTATACTGTATTAAAGTAAAAGTAAGGTGATACAGTTTGAAAATATATAGGATCAGTTAAGAGAAACACTATAAATAATCAAAATTGGGAGTTATACTGAGTAAATACATGGTGAGTGCTGTGTCTGAATGCTTGTAGCCATCAAAATTAATGTTTTAATATTTAACTTTTAATGTCACAGAAAGTTATTAGGTCATGAGAGTAGACAGCTTGTGAACAGGGTTAGTGACCTTATAAAGACAAAAGAAAGCATGATCTTCCATTTGAGAACCACAGAAAACACCATCTACAAAGACGTGCTCATCAGATACTCAACTTGTTTGAATTTGCCATACAAATGACAAATAAC
The DNA here is from genome assembly GCF_004664715.2 of Peromyscus leucopus. Lineage (NCBI taxonomy): Eukaryota > Metazoa > Chordata > Mammalia > Rodentia > Cricetidae > Peromyscus > Peromyscus leucopus. The sequence goes on from NC_051064.1 coordinate 88,398,895, forward strand.
TATGACAAATAAATTCCTATAATCTCTAATTTGCCTATATTATTTTGTAATAGCACCATGAAATAACTAAGATAGAAATTAAATAGATTTATAAGAAACAAAGGCAAAAAGAGGAATAAAAGAGAAACAGAAAACAGAGACTGGATGACCCAAATAGGAAGCAAATAGCAACATGCTCTTTAACACTAATCAGAAATTAACAACTAATGCTCTAAATAATCATCATATTGATGTGAAAGTAATACCCAACTATATGTGCCTATAAGAAAAACACAATCAAATTGAAAATAAAATGGTAATGATATGGTGCTGCAACTATTAAAGACATATAAAATAGCTATTTAAATATAGTTGTAGTAAATTTCAGAGCAAGAATAGTACTAGGAAACATTCATTTTATGAAACAATGCATTTGTAAAAGTAAAAGGAATAATTCATGAAGAGGACATAGAATTCTGAAATATTTATGTGCCTATAGTAGAGCTTCAAAACATATTTTTAAAAGGTCATTAAAATACATAAGAAACAGTGCAAATTCCGTATTACAATAAGATTGTAACGCTCTTAAAAGTGAATGCACTATGCAGACAGACATTAGAAATTATTCAGGCTATCTGAATACTATCAGCCTACTTGATCAAATTGGCATTCTTAGATCATCCACACAGACTGAAATGCATATTCATTTTGTAGCACTCAAACATAAACCAAAATGCACCATATCAGTGCATGAAATAAGTTTGAATAACTTCAATAAGATTTACAAGTTATACAAAGTATGTACTCTTCCACAGTGGAATTAAATTAGAAATAAACATCAGAATGATCATAGGCAGTCACAATATTTTGATGTGAAATAATGCACAGAGAACCAAGAAGAAATTGCAACTGAACTGAATAAAGGTATATTGTTGTGATGCTAATTTCTGTATTTACCTAGCCTAAACCCCTTACACTGCTAATCTCAGCCACTCACTCCTAGAATACACAGTACTATCCTCATTAGTTTATCCTCTAATTGCTATTTATTGAAATTAAAGAGATCATCGTTTGTTTTTAGCTAGCTAGTACACTTGCACTGTGGGCCTATCCAGCAAATGCAGTTTTTTTCTGCTGTGAAAATTTTACACTGGGAGAAATGTAGGTGTCATGCTGGGCACTCTGAGCAAGGGGACCAAGGGCTTACCTTCTGAACTATGCACTTTCACTCTACTGCAACTTATCCCCACTGGAACACTGCAAATATTTAAACTGAAAAAATACATCTGATCACACACACACACACACACACAAATACCATAAAAAAACTAAGTCTCAATAAAGTAATATATGAAACATAAAAAACCGAGGCAGTACAATTCATCTCCAATACAAGTTAGACAATAATGGTGCCTAGTGAAAATGAATTGAATAAAATTATATAAAAACAATATAAAAGAATGATTATAAGAATGTTCAAAGAATATACAAGTAAAAACTTGAATGAAATAAAAATATGAATAAATATGAAAAAAATGAAAAATATGAATGAAATAAAGTATGAATCAGGAATTCATTGAAAAGATAAAGTGCTAAAAAATCAAATAATAATTTTATAAGTGAAAAACTCAGTAAGTCAAATAAATACTCAGTATAATGCTTTACCAATAGAATAGATAAGTAGAAGACAGAATATCAGGAATAGAAAACAAGATTGAAGAATTAGAACATTGAGACATCAACAGGATATGTGAGTCCTATAGACACCATTAAAGAACCAAATTCATGCAACATAAGGGAAGAAGAAGACAAACTTCAGGTCAAGGAAATAAGCAATATCCAATAAAAAATATAGCAGAAAATTCTTTATATTTAGAGAAAGAGATGACCATTCAGATTCAGGAGGTATTTAGAACACTAACAAGACCAACAATAAAACTTTCCAATTTTATATTATAGCCCAAACTAGAAATATAGGGAACAAATTAAAAAATACTAAAATCTGTAAGAGACAGAACAAAAAACACATAAGGGCAAACACATCAGGACAGCATCAGATTTTGTGACACAAATTCTAAAAGCCAGGACAGCATGGAGTGATGGATTCCAAGCATTGGAAGATAATAACTGACAATCTAGAGTCTTATATCCAGGAAAACTATCCATCATAAGTGAAGGAGAGGAAGAACTTTCCTTGATAAAAACTAACCAAAGGAATTTCTAACTACAAAATCTACTGTAGAAGATATCTAATGTGACCCTTTGGACCGAAAGGAAACATAAACATGACCACGAAGCTCCTGGAAATAATAAACAACACTAAAAGAGTGGATACAGTTACAGGAAGTCACCAAATACAACAAAATCAAGAAGATGACAGCAGTCAACACAGTTCTTTTTATAATAACTTTGCATATTAAAGAAGTAAATTCTCCCATCAGTAGACTCATACTAACAAATTGAATTTAAAAATTATGATTCATCTATTTATTGTGTCTATGAAGCACACTTTATCAGCAAAGACAAAAGCAACTTTAAGATAAAAGGATGGAAAGAGTTTTCTAAGCAAATAAAATCAGAAAGAAAGCTGGAATCCCTATTTTATATCTGACAAATAGATTTCAAATCAAAATTAGTCAGATGAGATGAAAAGGGTCACTGCATATGGACTGAAGGAACAATCCCTCAAGAGGAAATTATAATTCTAAACATCTATGCAACAAACACTGGTGCATCTACTTAAGACATACCACCGCATATAAAGACAAAGATTAACCACAACCCAGCATTGCAAGTGACTTCAATTTCCTACTCTCACCAACAGGTAAGTAATTCTTGAAAACATAAACAGAGAAACATCTGAACTCAATGACATCATAGATCACAGGATTAACAGACAGCTACAAAACATTTCATCTAAAGACTGCAGAATACACATTCTTTTCAGCAGCCCACGGAACGTTCTCTAAAATAGATTATATAATAGGATACAATGTAAGTCTTAATAAATATAAGGAAATTAAAATATATTTCTTGTTTCTACCTGTTCATAATGGAGTGTAGCTTAAAAATCAATATAAGAAGAAACTACAGAATGTACACAAACTCATGAACACCAGTGAATAGATAATTAAGAATAGATAATTAAGAAAACTAAAAAGAAATTTAAAAAATTCCTATAATTGAGTGAAAATGAAACACAATACACCACATCTATGGGATATAGTGAAACTAGCACTTAAAGGAATCTCATTGCTATAAACGTCTACATTAGAAAATCAGAGACTTCCGAAATAAATACCTCAAGGGTACACCTTAAGAACATAGAAAAAGAAGCACAAAAAAACCCTCAAAGTTGGTAGAACAAATAAAATAAGGTAGATCAAGGCAGAAATTAAGCAAATAGAAATGAAAAGTAAAATAATGAAGTAGAGAAATGTTCTTTTCAAAGACAAAAAACAGAGCGGCAAAACTTTAGCAAAACAATAGAAAGTACAAAGACCCAATTAGCAAAATTAGTGATTAAGACAGGAGATTTTATAACAGGTACCAATGGAATTTAGAAAGTCATTGGGATATGTTTCAAGTCTAGAAAAAAGTAGGTGAAGTTGTAAACCCATGTGGTACCCAAATTAAACCAGAAAATAGCAAATAACTTACAAAGATCTAAAGTAAACAATAAAATTTAAGGAGCAACTTAAAATTTCCCAACTCAAATAAGTCCAGGCCCAGATAGATTCACTGCTGAATTCTCCCAGACTTTCTTTCTTTCTTTTCTTTTTTTGAGTTCATAAGACTTTATTATACATGAAGGCTGGAAACAAAGAGGAATGACAAGGGCTAAAATGGTAATTATCCTGATTTGATAAATACATACAGCAGACATGCACTGGAAGATCACACTGTACCTTGTAAATATGTGTGACTACGCAATAACAACAACAAAAACAAAATGTCAGGACTGCGTTGATGGCCCTGTTGGGAAGGTGTCTGTCCTATAGGCACCAGGGGACCTGAGTTCAATGTCTAGAATCCATGTAGAGAAAAAGCAAGGCATGGTGGAATGTGTTTGTAATCCTGATAGGAGAGAGGCAGAGACAGGGGGAATCTTGGAGCCTGCTGTCAGCTAGTCTAGTCTTTCCAGCAATCTCCAGGTCAGTAAGACTCTGTCTCAAAAAAGAGAAAACAAAGAGAGAGAGAGGGAGAGGGAGAGGGAGAGGGAGGGAGAGGGAGAGGGAGAGGAGAGAGAGAGAGAGAGAGAGAGAGAGAGAACAAGTGGAGGGAGGGAGAGAGGGAGAAAGTAAATAGTGCCTGACAAGCTACACCTGAGGTTGTCTTCTGGCTTCCACGTGCCTTTGCTCACATATTCAAGCACATGGCATAACACACACACACACACACACACACACACACACACACACACACACACGCACGCACGCACGCATGCACGCACGCACGCACGCACACACGTACACACATACACTCTCAAACACAGATATTTTAGCTAGACCCATGATGGCACACACCTATAATCACAATAGACACAGAAAGACAGGAGTACAAAACAATAGGAATTCAAGGTTGGAGGCTAGATAAGTTATATAAGACTCTGTCTTAAAAATATATATAAATTGAATAAATTAATTTTTTAATGTTTAAAGAGAAGAAATGTTAATTACCCTAATTTTTAGCATTACACATTATAAACTTGTATCAAAATATCTTAATAACCCATAAATCCAAATAATAATTTTTAAAGGAATTTTTAAAACCCTCTACTCTTTATTACCTCAATTCTTCTCATTTTACATTACTCTTTTTCTTTTCATTTATGTATTGATTCATTTGTTTTGGGGGGGTTGTTTTGTTTTGTTTTGTTTTGTTTTTTTTGGTGTGTGCGTGAAGCTGTCTCCCAGACTTTCAACAGGGAGCTGGCCCTGATGTGCTTAGTGTATTTCATGAAGCAGATAGGAAGACAACACTACCATGTTCCTTCTACAATGTCAGTATTACCCTGAAAGCAAATCAGATAGAGATACGACAATTGCAGCGGAAAAAAAAAAAAAAAAAAAAAAAAAAAAACCTGATAATTCAATATTCATGAATGCAGACGCAAACATTCTCAATGAAATATTGGCAAATAGAACCCAAAAACTTATCCAAAATATCACTCACCATGAACTATACAGATCTGTTCCATAGATACAGGGATAGTTCAAAATACACAAGTCTATAACTGTAATCCTTCATATTCGAGGGATTAAGGACAAAAATCACATGGTCATCATAATAGGTTCAAAAAAGGGTTTTGACAAAAAACCAACATTTCTTTATGCTAAAATCCAGGAAGAGACTTGGAATAGAAGGAACATATTTCAACATAATGGATGCTATATACAACAAACCTACAGTCAATGAACTGAAAGCATTTGAATTAAAATCAGGGACAAGACAAATGTTCACTTTTTCCAGTTTTTTTTTCTATTCTTACTCAATATAGTGTCTACAGTGCTAGCTAGAACAATCGACAATGAAAATAAAAAGAAAAGGAAGAAGTATCTTTATGTGAAGATAATATGATTCTCTTTATATACCTCCATAAAGACTCCAACAGAAAACCCTGAGAGCTAATAAATACTTTCTGCAAACTGGTAGAACACAAAAATAATATACAAAAAGCAATAACCTGCCTAAAAACCAAGATCAAGAAAGAAATTCTGGAAAATCTCCCATTCACAATTGCCCAAAACAAAACAAAATAAAAACTACATTAGAAAAAACCTAACCAAGGAATTAAAAGAAATCTATATTGTAAACCCTAAAACACCAAAGATAAAAATTTGAGTAAGATATTAGATGATGGAAGGACTTCCCATGCCAATAGATCAGAAGAATTAATATTATGAAAATGGCTATGGTACCAAAAGTGATTTACAGAGTCAACATGATCCCCTTCAGTATTCCACTGCCATTCTTCATGGAAATATATTTTCAAAATCTGAAGATGTATATGGAGCACTGCCCAGCAAACAGATCAATGCCAAAGGTTTCATTATACCCAGTTTCAAGTTCTACTACAGAGTCACAGTAATAAAGACAGCATGAAAGTAACACAAAAATAGATATATGGATCAGTGAAACAGAATAGATGACCCAGACATACGCCAACACAACAGCCACCCTAATTTGTATAAAGATGCAAAAGGATCCATTGGAGAAAATAGAGTTTTTCATCAATGGTGCTGAGAAAACTGGATATCCATGCATAGACAAGTTAAACTAGGCCCCCAATTTCTCACTCTGCACAAAATCTACTCCAAAGAGATGAAAGTCCTTAGCATAAAACCTGGAACTCTGTAAATGATAGAGGAGAAAGTAGGTAAAACTTCAAGATAGAGGGATCAGGGGTTTTCTTAACATAACTGAAGTTGCTAAAGAAATAGCATCAATAAGCAATAAATGGAACTTCATGATACTGAAAGGCTCATCCTGTTGAAATGTCACTTTGCTCCAAACTAATTCACACATTCAACACAATTCCATCCAAAATATTAAGAAGTTTACTTTGTAGTCTTTGAAAAACTGACTCTAAAACTTAAATGAAAATGAGCAGGACCTAAGGTATAGTCAAAACACTTTGAACATTAAGAACAAGGATAGATTTATGTTGCATGTTTTTGTTTTTTTGTTGTTGTTATTTTTGGGTTTTTTGTTTTTTGTTTGTTTGTTTGTTTGTTTGTTTTGAGACAGTTTCTCTGTGTAGCTTTGAGCCTTTCCTGGAAATCACTCTGTAGCCCAGGCTGGCCTCAAACTTACAGAGGTCTGCCTGCCTCTGCCTCCCAAGTGCTGGGATTAAAGGCGTGTACCACTACCGCCCAGCTTATGTTGCATGTTTTAAGGTATAAAATATAATAAATAAAATAATTGAGATTGGGTATTAGCATATAAAGAGAGAAATAAATCAAAAGAAAAGAAATAATTTTGCAGCTATGTGGATAAGTTAATGTTCACTAACAAAGCCAAGCAGGAGAGAAAGGATGGCATTCTAAACAAAGGACACTCAGATAATTGAAATGCACAAACAACATATAAGGAATGAACACTTAGATATACATCTCACACCATATACAGAAGTTGCTCAACACAAATTATAGGCAATGAAAAGTGCTCACAATTTAGAGGAAAATATTTGTAACTTGGATGCAAGCAAAAGTTTGTTTAGATGTTCAAGTTAGTGATCTATAACAGAACAAAGCAATAACCAGTCTTCAAAAATCAACCTCCTCTCTATAGGAGAACTGATCAAGGAGCAGAGCTGTGGTGTAGACCTGTCACTCCGGCTCAGTAGGAGTTCCCTGCCAGGCTGGTCTATACAGCAGGACTCTTATCTCAAGAGAACACAAACTAGGCTGGAGAGACTGATAATACCATAAACCACAAGGAAATAAGACACATGATCTCTCTCTCTCTCTCTCTCTCTCTCTCTCTCTCTCTCTCTCTCTCTCTCTCTCTCTCTCTCTCTCTCTCTCTCTCTCACACACACACACACACACACACACACACACACACACAGAGAGAGAGAGAGAGAGAGAGAGAGAGAGAGAGAGAGAGAGAGAGAGAGAGAGAACAATCAAGCCAGGTTTTCATTTATTTATTATTTTTTGTTTTTTTGAGACAGGATTTCTCTGTGTAGCTTTGTGCCTTTCCTGGAACTCACTTGGTAGCCCAGGCTGGCCTCAAACTCACAGAGATCCACCTGCCTCTGCTTCCTGAGTGCTGGGATCAAAGGCATGCACCACCACTGCCTGGCTAAGCCAGGTTTTTAAAAGGGCAGAAGAGATGTGGAGAGCTTCACCAAGGTAGTATACAGATTGCAGCAGGCACAGGGAAGGAGGCCCACAGGCACTGCTCATGATCAGATGACACAGAAGCCATTGGGCAGCCATTATGACAACTGAATTCAGAGGACTGACTTCACCAAATGCTGAGAGGACACTGAAGCTCTCACTCAGACTCCACTGGTAGGAACTTAAGACTGCTCAGATCCCATTGCATGGGCTGAAAAGTTCCTGCAGTATCAAAGATACACTTCCATTTCCACAGAGAAATTGTAGTAGATTCTTCTGAAGTAAAGCACGGGATACATCAATAAGAACACTCCCGTGCATTGTTAACATGAATATTTATGGTAACTGGACACTTGAAACAAGGGTACATTGTAATTAAACAAATGAACAAACTTTGCCTGTTTTAACGAAGAAATGCTACTCAGGAGCAGATTAATGACATAATGTAGACAATCTCCAAAACATGCTGAACAAAGGAAAACAATTCAGAAAAGTGTGGTTTTGTGAATTAGTTTCTATGAATTTCTAATAAGGAAAATTAAATCTATAGAGATAGAAGACAACATAGCTTCTAGATGAGGTATGGAGTCTGCATGACTGAAAATGGACATAATCAGATGGAGACAAGGGGTATATCTGACTGAAAATAAATTAGGCCAATTCAAGTTGATGTTTAGCAAGTCTAGATTAGGGTTGGGGAGATGTCTCTGTGAAAGCACTTGCCTGTGCTAGCATGAGACCAAACTTTTGGACCCCCCCCAAAACCCACATAAAAGCTAGGCAGGCTCAGTGGCTACAGGGGGCAGAGGCAGGGGATCCCCAGGGTAAGCGGTTCATTGAGAGATTGTGCCTCAGTAAACCAAGTGGAGAGGAATGGGGAAAGACACTGCTGCAAATCTTCAGCTTTGGTCTCCACAGATGAATACACCTACATCCCATACACCCTCCCAGCCCACCCCCACACATAATAGGTACAACACACACACAAAAACAAGTCTAGACTCTAACTGGCTAGTATCACAGAACATCCAAACAACCCAAGTAGCAAGACTATACACTCAATAATCATTTGATATATTTAATTTTCTATATTCCGTGTCTTTTATGAGGGGGAATGGGGGAGAGAAGGAGGGAAGGAGAGGCAGAGACGGAAGTGAGAGGTTATTTACTGGCTATCAAAGGAAAGGGAAAGACTAGAGATGTGCCAGTTTGCTTTCAAAACAAACATTTATATAACCGAGATTAAAATGTAACCAGCCCCTTTCAGCAAAGCTGATAAAAATCTAGGTTGCCTGAACTTGTTCCCCTGCTCTGTAAAATCGCGGCCCTGTGCCTGATGGTGGGGCAGGATCGCACAGCAGAGGCCGTCCTGTGCACAGGCTTCTTCAGGGCAGCTGTCCTGTTGAAAAAGAGGCCAGGGCAGAAGAGCCTGAAGACTCCATTAGGGGGTTCCTGCCCTTGTTCCCACGTGCTAGCCATGACACTCTGATGTAACTTCGGCTTCAAACTCTTTTTCAGTTTACTGTTCCCACCCACTTCACCCGACTTGAAACTTCAACTCTGGTTTTGCCCAAAATTGAAGTCTTTATCGATTTCAAAAGCATGGCCTTGATTGTTACCCTGTTCCTAATTTCAGTGTGATTCTTGACCACCTATTTAACTGGATTATTATTACTTTCCCTCATCTGTAAGATGATTGGATAGACGTGGTTGGAGAAAGGGTCTGGGCATAAGTGCTGTGTAAATGATGGCTGAATTAAGAAACCAGAGGTTTTGTTTGTTTGTTTCAAAAAGAGAAAAAGCTAACATGCTGGAGGCTTCCCCCAAATAAAGACCAGGAGTCTAAAGAGACAGCAGCACATAAAAAAGATTAATTGGCTGTTATTTTCCAGGTCAGGTTGGTCTTTGTGTCCAATGAGGGTACCTTGGCAGCACACACTGGAGTGTTACCTGAATGGGATTAACAGTAGGTTAACTAAGGTCACTGCATTTCAACGATCTCTTTTACATATAATTGTATCCAGTGGAAAAGAAATGACTACCTCATAAAGGTCTGCTGCCCTGAAGAGAGGCTTTCACGGTAGAGTTGCAGGGGGAAATCGCTCTGTCCTGGGGAAGTCAATAGCCCACTGAACTAGAGTTGGGATAGGTTTCAATTTCAGAAAAGCCACGTTGCAAAGGAAGGTTTTCAAGGACTGCTCCGAGGCTCACAAAGTTATTTATTGTTCTAAGGAAATTAAGATAACGTCTTTGAGGTTAACACAGATGGCCCGCCAAAGCAGCCTTCCAAGGACATTCCTTTAAGAATGTCAATTGCATGCTTTGACAGTATAGTATTTCCTCATTATCATAGTCCTGCAGTTCCCTAAAAATCAGTGTAGACTGAACCTCAGCTTGAGTAATAGTTGACTTACACATTAAGGGGAAAAGCTAAACCCAGCCAGGAACTCTCAGCTTAAAATGGGGCTTCCACAAAACCTTCCAGGAAGTTCCCTGGGCTACATCCACACCCAGCAAGCTTTTAATCCCTCACCAAAGGACAGAACACCAAGAATGTGGGGCTACCAAAGCCTCCTACCAGGCAGGGGTAATATGCCTTAGTTTTCATGTTTAATGGATATAAATTTTCATTGAACAAAATGAAATCCACTTTGTGACCGGCATTGGATCAGATTTATGTATATATATACATACAGGCTGGAGTCTAAACTTATGGGTGTGTTTCCCAGAAGAAGAAAAAAAAAAGCATTTCTCAGATAATTCTATTCTGCAGTAAGAAAAGTTCATAGAATTCTATTCTGCAGTAAGAAAAGTTCATACCCTTGTATGTTTAGGGAAAGGTAATTCTAAGTTTCTCAAGCCAAAGATGCCTGCTAAGCTTACGTCCACGTGTTCCAAAGTTGGGCCATACCAACAAGATGCTGAAGATGAGAAGAGAGGGCTGGCCTCTGGGAGATCAGTGCCACAGGAAATGGTTTCCACCGAGGCACCAGAGCAGCACACACAAAATCGACTTCAACCCAAGTCCAAGAAAAAACGCAACCAAATCTCTCATTCTGCCAGAATGAGAGCTTTATTGAGAGGGCAGGGGAAGACACCTCTACAGTGTATTTGAAAAGTCACTTTCAAATTCTGTCCAATAGTAGGAACACTAGTAAAAAGCTAGGCTCCTGAGCATCAGCACTTAGTGTGGAATTACCTCCTCATGAAGGTAGTGGAAGCTGAATTGTTTCAGGTTTCTTATATGGAATACTGTGTTTGGAATACAATGAGCTGCATTTTTAAAATTGTCCCATTTTAAAATTGGATTTTCATAAAGGAGTTGTTTCTTAAGAATTAGCTGATTTAGTGGTTCATGTTATTTTTTTTTTCAACAATATAAGCCTGTGACTCCATCCTTTTTTTTTCCCCTACAAAGCTAAAAACCACAACAAACCCCAAAGTTTTACAGAAACAGAAACAATGTAACCTGAAAAGGATGTCCTTGCTTTATGCTTTTGTACACGTCTCTGGTCTCTGGGGAACTGTAAAGTTTCGATACTTCAGAAATGAGAATAGTTTTGCAGAGACAATTTCGTCAGCCAGGGTGAGTGGGTGGGGCAGGGAGGGGAGGCTCAGTGTGGAGGGAGTGAGACAAAGCTGAAGTAGCGTGGGCTCTCCTGCCCTCTAGTGCTTGGACGTCCGAAATACAACTTCCTTAGTGCATTTGTTTTATTCTCTCTCCTGGGTTTACTTTATAGAGAATTTCAAGTAAATTTAATTAAAGACAACTTTATGGGGGCATCAAGGATGGCTGAGATCTGGTCCTTCCATCATTTATATTATTGAGTAAAGCATGCCAAATAGCATCAGCACTATAAGGATTTTGCTAGGATCTCACTCCCTGCTTGACACGTACAAAATATCCATCGTTTACCTAATTACTTGCGTCTGTTCCCTTTTTCCACCTTGAAAGGTAGAGATGGAGGAGGAAGTGGGTCCTGTGGGGTCACTGTGGCAATGCATGTGCCCACGCCAGTGCTGGCTGAGGCTGACAGTCCCCAGTGAGCCACGTATTTCAATGTGGGTGCAAGACTCTTTCATCATTTTTATTTACTCTGGATAGTTCTGACTTTACAGTTTTCAGCTTTTCTCTTTGAAGCTTACTTTATGAATTTATATAAACACATGAACAGTGTCCGGCACTAACCTGAGATTCACCCACTTTTTGCTGTCCCTCTACTCAGTGGACAGCTTTCTAGTCTCACACACTTCAGCTGACTCCATAGTGCATACACGCTTCGTGAGCTGCCCAAACCTTAAATGTGTACAAAACCTGATCCTGAAATCCCTATTACACAAATGTCGATGTTGGATCAAGTGTGTGTTAGCCTATCAACAGTAAACACAACAGTAATCAAAATGCCTCGGTGGCTTGGTCTTTTTTCTAAGTGTCCCATACTAGCAGGTGACAGGAAACTGTGGGCACTTGCCTGACAGCACTATGGGCACAGCCACAAGAGCAACTTGGAGTTATTGGCATGGTTAAGAACCTCTGAGAAAGTTGGTCACCTGCAGGGCCTCCTCAGTGAAAGCAGTGGAAGCTGAATCATCTCAGACAGCCTCCTGGTGGAAACATGTATACAGATGGCTGGAAGCTGGGGTGTTCTACACTCTGGATTGTGGAGAGTTCAGCTAGGCAACCAATGACAACTGTCAGCTGCTGTCCATTCGTCCCCTTCACCCCAGCTTCCAATGCATATGCTTAACACTTGGCCAATTCCCTCAACATAGAACATGGCGAGATGATATTAAATTATTTGATCCTTTAAGGAAACCCATTTTCAAACACTTCAGTTAAATTAAAAATCACTTGCCAGAAAATCTGATTTTTCAATGGCAGTGTTTTATAATAGATTGTTGACTATTTTCAAAGATGATTCATCTAGCACTTTGCTTGTTCCTATTATCATGTGGTCTTCATTTATCGTGGTCTTTTATTCCTTGTTCTCCCTCTCTGTTCTTGATCCAGCTGGGATCTCCCGCTCCCCTAAGCTCTCTTTCTCTTGACCCTTGCCATTCATTACCCCCACTCACGTCCATATTGTTGGACCTGCCTGGACTGAATCTACCAGGTTGAGCTCAATCCTCAAGGGAGTCTTTGCCCTGGAGGAGATGGGAGTGGGGGGTGGGCTGGGGGGAAGGTGGAGAGGGGAAGGGGGTGGGAGGGGGGAGAGCAGGGGAATCCGTGGCTGATATGTAAAATTGAATTACATTATAAAATTTTAAAAAAAGATGACTCATCTATAAAATTAGGGGACTAGATTACATTTTTTTTGAGACAGTGCTTTGTTGTGTAGCCCAGGCTCACCTCATGTTCATGATCCTCCTGACTCAGCCTCCTTAATGGTAGGATTTCAGGCATGGGCCACCATGTTCAGTCCAAACTGTTTAATCTTATTGACAGTGAAGAACATTCAAGCCTGACAAATATTTAGCATGGAATAGTAGCATATTTACCTTATAGAACATGTTTGCATAAAATTTGACAATAAAGATGGTAGATGTTTGGAATACGAAAACGACACACACACCAGAATGTACAATGTGAGAACAGCCAGTTAGACACAGGGACCATCAAAGGACTGCTTTGTACCCTCACTCCAACTTTTCAACATCAACTAAATTTCATGGGACAACTTAGTGAGTAGCCGAGCACTGATCCATCATTTTCTTCTCCAGCCCCAGGCATCCTCAATGTCCACACCACACCGAGGTTTTCCTTCATGCTGCTCAAAATGTAGTTCACAATACCTCAAAAGTAAGCCCTGCCTTGCTGTAAACTCTGTAGATTCTGTAGCAGAAAATATCACATCCCTTCAACGAGGAAAAGAAAGCACGAGAGCACGTGTTACAGCCTGCTGTGGGGTTTAACTGCTCTGATTTATACAACTAGCTAGAGACCCAGCTCTTTCTTGCAGACCCTAAGAGACTAGAACACACGGCTGAATGTCAGATGAAAGTGGAGAGCCATAGAGGTGGGTTTCCCAAAACGTGGTACTCAGAACTTTAATCCCTCCAGATAGTTTTTATCAAAGAGGTTTAGAAAAGGATATTTTTCACTCAATGAAGAGTTATTAGGATATACCGCTATGCTTTTTGATGTTTTCCAAAAACACATCTCTGTATTAAACCAATATTCAGCATTTTATTTTTGGATTACATACGATTTTATTTTTAATAAGGAATAATACATAAGCATGTGTGTTCATTATATTCTGGGTATTTTACATATAGCATACTTCAGTGCATGTTATCTCATTAAGCAGGAGACATATGAAAAGCAAAGGATTGCAGGCAGGGGGTTTGGAGGAGCAACTTACGGTAGCCTGGTGAGGAAAAGGTCATCCCAGAGAAAGGCAGTCTATGCCAATCAGGTTTGGAAAAGTAGTTTTTTTAAAAAAATGACCAATGATCCAGAGCCTCCCTCCCTCAGACAAAAATAGAGAATTAAACAGAAAAACTCAAATCTAAGTGATAGGTACGCCAATCCTAATATATTAACATTTGTTTCTCATGCAATCAGCAGCCTAAGTCAAGCTGCAGCAATGGCATGCATGAACAACTGGTCCCCAAACACATGTTCTCAGAGACACATGTAGATCAAAAGAAAACAAAGCCACAGAGTGGGAAGGAAAATTGGGGCTCTAAGGAGACCCAACACTTCAGTCTAGAGTACTGAATGCCCAAGGCCTTTCTTCTAGATCTGCACATGCTCTGTTCAGCCTCCTTCTCTAAGCCTGGCTTCCCTCACACACATCCAACACACCCCCAATTCTAGCTTCTCTAGGAAACGATTTCATCAGAATATACAGTAGCAGTGTTTGCTACTCAATCAACCATAAAAACTTAACCCATTTCCTGAGCCAAGTTTTGGGGTAAGAGTCAATCTCATAAAGACCCAGAAGGATTCAGTCGAAGAGGTAAAGGGTCCTTCCACTCAGGAAAGGTGGGTGCTCCACTGCTGGTGTCAGTGGACAGGCAGAGGGCGTCCATGCAAGCTATGTTTCCAGCCCATATAGAGAGATAGCAAAGAGGAGGAAGAGGCTACACAGCTGTGCCCTTCCAAAGCACAGGCAGACAGTGGCAATAAATACAGGCCATACTCAAAACTGTTAAGTCCATTGCTTGGGCACTGGACAAGGGGTGCTTTGCACATGTGAGGGAGAGAATGTCTTTTCCTGGAGTCCCTGCGCTGAGAGACAGATTAGCAACAGAGAAGCACACACATGGACGTAGCATGTCTTTCTTAGGAATGTCTGCCCTAGATTTGGTAAGCAGTGGAAAGTTATGGGGCAAGGTAGAAAGACAAAAAGAAGTGTGGTTCACAAGTACAACACTGGGGAAACTTTCCACGGCCGGCCTGCTTGCCACATTTCCCATGGTGCCCCTTTCTTTTAATTAATAATTTCTACTCAAGCTCCAGGGAGGCAAGTGGATCCCTTTTCAACTCAGTTTGTACTCAGAACCATTAACTGTTTCAGTGGCAAACTAAGTTCTAATTTCTGGTTTCAACTACCATGCCGCTCGTATCAGTCAATTTTCTGTTGCTATAATGAAATCCCTGAATACATTATAGAGAAATGTTTATCTAGATTACAGTCTTGTAAGTCGAAGAGCACGACATCATCACAGCTGTGCATCAGATCAACATGGTGAAGAAGAAGAGCACACAGCAAGTGTCATTACTGTGGCAGGGGATTATATGCAGTGTATGTGCAAATAAGAGAGGGGAGAGAAGAGAGAGAAACACACACACACACACACACACACACACACACACGCGCGCACACGCGAGAGAGAGAGAGAGAGAGAGAGAGAGAGAGAGAGAGAGAGAGAGAGAGAGAGGAGGGGTCAGAGCTATTCCTTTATAACAACCTGTCATGAGAACCAAATAGAGTCCCATCCAGTCCTTCAGAAGGCAGAGTTCACAGTGCCTTATTTATTTCCCTCTGTGTTTTACCTACTACATGGTCCACCATCGCATAACATTGCTACATCAGGGACCAGGCTTTCAACACATGAGCCCCTGTGGGTCATATTCAGACCCAGACCATATCCAAAACAGAGCACCCAACCATCCCCAATTAGTCTCAAATGAAAAGTCGAAACTTAAGGCCCTTAGGAGTTTAAGTCCTACTTTGCAGAGGGACTTAAGAATTTTCACAAAGGAAAACCTCCATAGTCCTGGTTGCCAGGCTTAGAGAATATCACAACTGAAATGAAATGCTATACCACTCCCAGCAGGCATTTTAAGGTTTTGCTATTGCTGCTGGTGGTGGTTTGTTTGAGGTCCATGTCTCTGTTTCCAGGCTGGTCTAGAACTGCTGAGGCCTAGTAGTCCTCACCTTCAACTTCCCAAGTACCTGAGGATGCAGGTGTGTGCCACATACCCAGGCAGGAGGTAAGAATTTTGTTTCCATGTGACTAAACCCATTCAATTCACTCACTCTAGAACACACTGTTCATCTGTGGAGTTTGTAAGGGACTGCTCTGCCAGATGGTGGGTTATACACAAGCAACGAGGGAGACAAAGGGTGGAGTCATAGCATCTTAAGCCGACTGCAAAGGAGCATAGCAATGATCACTTATGGACAACTTCAGACAAGGCCCACTACCCAGTACCCATAGTGCAGGCTTCCTTCTTCTCTTTCTTTCTTCTTGTCCATCCTGTTCTGAAATCCATGGGAGAGTAAAGCACTGAACAGGAACCCATACTTTCTGAATGTTTTTGCTAGATTGAAATTTTGCTTATCTTTCCTTGATAGCTAAGAAATGGTTCTTTGATTTAAAGACAGAGACAGGCAGACAGACAGACAGACAGACAGACACACACACACACACACACACACACACACACACACACACGAGAGGGGAGAGGAAAGGGAAGGAGGGAGGAAGGGAGGGAGGGAGGGAGGGAATGTGAAAGAATGCGTAAAAGGCACACATTTTTACTTGAAGAACTAACCATGAGACATGACTGTGCTCTACACTATAAATGCTCAGCTGCACTTACCCCATCTTCTCTAGCCATGATTTCTCCAAGTAGTTTTTCTTTCTGGGACAGAATCTCACTATGTAGCTCAAGTTAGCCTTGAACTTATGATCCTCCTGCCTCAGCAGGAGCTTTCATTCATTTATATGCTGAATCTACTTAGCAAAGACGGACACAGTAAAAAGTGGTCCGAGTTGAAGATGACGAGTATTTTGTATGTGTTACAGGCAGAGTAACTTCACACCTGGCAGGCAGAAGTGGCCACCCCCATGTGAGGTGGAGAAAGAGAGTGGGGGCAACAGGTGATATGAGAAAAGTACCGTGGGATGACATAAGGGGGGCATAGTTTCCCACCCCTTCTCTGACTTTGGCAGCCTAAGGATATAATAAGTGTATTAAAGGTTTAACAGCTATGATTTGGTTAAAAAAAAAAGAAGCTATATTCTTCTCCTTGCCAGTCTGTGTTTCTTTGAATATAAATTATGAGTAAACCACTGATTATGCCTTGGTGAAAAGCCTTAGACCTCAGTTCCATGAGATAAAGTGTTTACAGATTCGAGATTTATAATGAGCTCAAAAAAAAAAAAAAAAGCAAAAATGAAAATGGACAAACAATGACAGGCAGGAATATTCCAGTGGCCACTCCTTCGGAAACTGCACTTTGTGGCATTGGATTCTCTGAAGAAAATCCAGATTTCACTAAAATCCTTAAGAGGTTATCTGATGGAAACTCTTTCCTTAGATTTATAGAACCCAGAGCATAAGGATGTAAGAGGCCGCCTTATTCTTTACTCCAGAGCTTTGTGAACACAAAGTACACAGAACTGCTCTATGTTTAACCTGCAGATAACTTTGTTTACAGAATTACAGGACCCAGTCTTAGGAAGCCCAAGTAAATTACAATGTTCTTGTCAGGGGAAAAAGCCACATTGCCGAAATGACCAAGACTGCACTCTGCAAGACTGTGCATACTGAACTCCCCAAGGTCTTTGGAGGAAGAGACACAAGGCACAGACCATTGAAATAAACTGGGCTTTTTTCTAATCAACTTTTGTCTCCATAGTGTTCACTTTAGAGCAGTCAGGAATATCATATTTTACTACAGAAGATGAAAGGTTAAGGGAAGGAAGGCACCACAGTGGTTACGCCATCACTTGATGTCCATAGTCATTGGTTTCTTCATTTCCTAAGGAGGGGTTACCGACATCAGTTGCAGGCGACAGTGGGACAGTACTGACGATCTGCATACTTCAGCTTTTGCAGTTGCACAGTGATCTGGAACTGTGGTGCTACCCTGCTGGCCTCCCATTCTCAGCTAGGCTGCAATCAGTAGGCTGTTCTTACCCATCATCTTAATTAATTATACTCCACTTCCAGGAAGGGGTGGTGGTAGGAGTTGTTCTCCCCATGGTCAGAGCGAGAATGCAGACAATCACAGAGACAAAGGCATGCTGGAATTACGAAGAACCTACTGCAATGAGATGTGAATGACAAGGGCATACCCCGTCTGTGCACCAGGGGAGCGTCGTTGGTGAAGAAGCAAACGGAGGAAAGATAGTATCAGTGTTGTCTTTCTAGTCACTGGTCTAGGAACATGGTCATCCGTGTCTGGAAAATATTGTCTAAAATGTTCATACAGGATACGGGTGAAAAATGTTCCTCAACTCAGACAAGAAATTCACTGCCATGTACAGTCAGTATTTGTTTAAAACTTTATTTTGATTATAGTTCCCCAAGTCTACACTAGAGAAGTGTTCATAAGGATAGGCCAATGTGGTTGATAGTTTAATCTTCAAAGTGTCATCTGGATTATCTAGATGTGGACTTTAATTCACATCTCTAATATCACTTGCCATGAGCCTCTGAAAGCCTTTAAGTTTATGAACCAAAAGGTAGAGGGCCATGGTGGCTACGAGCTCGTCTTGAAACCACTCTTCTGACTGCACTACATCTGCTTGGGCCAAGGAAGCAGACATATGATACAGGATCTCCTTACCAGCTTGGGCTGAGATGAACTCAAATGATTAATCTCAAGGAATATTACCTCAGTCTCCATGCATTTTCTTCCACAAGACCCATTAAAAAGTCATTGGCCAGACCAACCTGGCTGTATTTTTGCATTGGGATCCCCTTCTAGTCTTAGGATTTCTTCCTTGTTTTTCCTTAATCAGTCTGTTTTCCCCTCTCACTCCATGTCTGTGTTTTATTTTTCTTGGGTGTGAGAAAACAACTTCAAAAGCTCAGGGTGGCTTTGGTGACCATTGATGGTTTGGTACCTAATCACCCCAAGGGAAACTCACCAAGAACTGAGAAAATCTCTGTTGCTCTCAACAAAACAAAACAAAAAACAGCCACTGTGGGACCAGTGGATAGGAACATGGTGATTATCATCAATATTGCCCATGGTGTAGATCAAGGAGTAAATAACACCCAGATGGCAATTTCTATAAAGACATACTGTCAGTAGATGCTGCACTTAGTTTGGAAAGTGGGTTTAAGTAAGGTACGCATCACATACTTCTTGGTTTTATAGTCAAGACCATCTTGGAAGCAGATTTAATTCAGAACAACTGCTTTTCTGAAAGGCTGGAATCATGCTGCCTGCATCTGCTTAGACACCGTGCGTTCACATGGAAACCAGCTGCTGGGTCCCGCTTCTGGAGTCTGCAAAAACGAGCAGCAGTTGCTTTCTGAAACTCACATGCTGGAGACAATGCACATTTCCCCGTTTCTTCAATGTGTGAAAGATACCCATGACACACCACCATTCTCTTAGTTTTTTCATAAACTAAAGTGTTTTTTAAATGAATAGAAGAGACAGCAGATGAAAACTATTATTAGCCCAATTTGCATCATTCTTGTATTCTTTATTCTTTTTTCCATTTCCAAGACTGTCCCCAAATGATTCTACAACATATTTACAACCTTTACTTCACATTCGTTGTTCAGCAAGTGTTTATAAAGTTAGTAATTGTATCCAAGATTTTATAAGTTCTGCTTTTCATCCAAAATTATAATTAGAAAATGGGCTCACCCACCGACTGAGGAAGACTTTCATAGCCTGGGGCAGAAATCCAGTGAGTAGATTTGAAGCAGATGTTCTTGCCTTCCTACAAACTCCCTTCCTCCTCCTCCTCTTTCCCCTTTCATCCATTTCTCACCTCTTGCCACCAGTTCCATTTCTGAGCAAAATTCTTGCATTAATATTGTTTCTAATGTAGTAAACCGAGTTCATGATACAGATTAGAAACAGTAAAACATGCTATAAAGCACCCATATCTACAACAGAGAGTTGTTAAAGATGATAGAAATGGCCATGCTACAGAAGGATGAGGGCTTTTCCTTCAATTGATCAGTTGTGGCTTTTATAGAACTATGTATTCACGATGAAGTATTTTGTAAAACTAAATATGATCCTAAAGGCCAGAAGATGGCAAAGAGGAATGAGAGATGACACAACTCAATTGGCTAATGCTTACCAGTGGGCTTATCATGCACAAGACAATAATATTCCTAGATGCAGGCCGAAATTTCAACACAAACTCCAGATAGGAGACTAGCAGACCTTAGGTCAATCTACCTTGCTTAGTCAACTTCCTAGGCTATTATAATCTCCATGAATCTGGAAGCAACAGATACCTTTCCTTACAGACGATCCACTTACCCCTAAACGTTTCCTCTCTGTTCTATAGTCATTTATAGATCCAGTGCAAACAATGTTCTTTTCTTCCATGAATTTTGATACAAAACTATGCTTAGCTCCCACACTGGTCAGATGCAATTCCGGTAGGTACCTAGCTCTTTTGTTGGCGGCTGCGGAACTTATCCTGGACCTACTCCTTTCCTGATGGAACCTCAAAAGCCTCAACAAGCCCATTCACATCAGAGAGCTTTTGGTCTCTGGAGTTCTGGCTTAACTACAACAAAAAAGTCTATTTATCTCATATTTTTGCAGAATTATGTGGTATGTTATTCATTAATTTTTGTACCAGTAGAAAGATTTCATTTCTAGAGTATACATGAGGAAAATGACAGACATTATATGTAGAGAGTGCCTTGTCAATGTAATTAATGACTTTTAATCAAACTAGCTATAAAGACATGGTGGAAATACTACATATATATGAACAATGACCAATACATACAAACCACATTCTGTGGTTTAATGAACCACAGAAACGATCCCAATAATACAGTTTCACATTGCTCTCAAAGCTCACATTTGTTGGCAGCTGTGGAGAAATGGCTCCATGGTTAAAAGCATTTGCTGCTCTTCCAGAGGACCTGAGTTCAGTTCCCAGCACCCATGTTAGGCGGCTCACAGCTGTCTGTGACTCTAGGTCCAGGGGATCCTGCCTGGCTGCCCGCCCTAGGCTCCTGTACTCATGCAGACACACTCCTCTACACGTAATTAAAACTAACATCTTTCTTTATAATCGTATTTGTTACATAGAGTTGTAAAATCTCATGGGGGTATATTATTCCCACGAAGAAATCTATTTAGACAAGGCAAACGTGATTTGTGATACTAATCTCTTTTTCCTCCATTAAATCGACATGTTCAAAAATCTCATCAAATTCTTCAGCAACTGGAATTTCTCAAGTATTCAGAATCTTCATGTTGAATGTCATAGAACTTCTAGTCACCTTTTAACTTTTAACTTGAAAGTTGAAAATAAGGCTCCTAGGTAGCAAAATCATACTTTACTAATCAGTTAGCTGTTGCTGTGACTAAAGCACCTGATCACAAGAACGGAAGCTTTATTTTGGCTCAGGGTCTGCAGGAGTCAGTCTGTGGTTCCTTTGCCCATTGCTTCTGGGACTGTTCTAAGGCAGAATAACATGGTGTGAGCCCCAGAGAGAAGAAGGGACCAGGTTTCAGTACATATTTCAAGGCCATTCCTCAAATGCTTTAATTTCCTTCTTTAGGTGAGCCTTGCCTCCTCCAATTCTCTCACATACTGGTAACCAGGATCCCCACATAGCTGGTGAAAGACATCTAAGACCCAAACCATAGTGCTTGTCTTCTCTTCAGTGCCTCTAGGATATGTACATGTTTGTGGTTTGTGTAGATGTGGTCAAGCATGTGTGCAAGTCTTTGTGTGCCAGCAGGTGTGGAGGCCAAAGAGCACGGTTGAGTGTCTTCCTCTATGACTCCACATTATTTCGAAATAGGGCTGGATACTGAATGCAAAGCTCAGTAATTAGGCGGGATGGTTGGCCAATGATCTCAAAGGATCCCCATATTTCTGCTCCCCCCCCAGGGCTGGGGTTCCATGTGTGTACCATCACACCTGTCACTTACACAGGTGCTGGGAATCTAAACTCAGGTCCTCTTGCTTTTGCAGAGGCACTCTACTGATAGAGACATCTCTCCAGCTTCTTGATCTTTACTGGGAAAATATAAGTAACCAACATATATCTAATTATAAGAAATAAGTATCCAATATATATCTAATTATGAGACAAATAAGTATGCATACCAAATATTTTTATAAAAATTATTTAGCCAGGCAGTGTTGGCGCATGCCTTTAATCCTAGCATTCAGGAGGCAGAGCCAGGAGGATCTCTGTGAGTTTAGGGCAGCCTGGTCTACAGAGTGAGATCCAGGACAGGCACCAAAACAAAACTACACAGAGAAAGCCTGTCTCGAAAAACCAAAAATAAATAAATAAATAAATAAACAAATAAATAAATAAATAAATAAAATAATTTAAACCATCACTCTGAAATTAAAAGAAGTTGTTGTTGGTGTGTGTGTCGCAAGTGCATATGTAGATTAAATGCTCAGGCTTTTTGCAAATCCTGTAGCAGACCATTGCCTATACACAATCTAATTATTGCAATATATTTTTCTAGAGAAATAACTTGTTAAAGAATTAGTTAGTAAACATCTTAGCAATAATTGACCAGTTTAACTTATACCTAGAAAATTAACTTATTTAGAATTCTACCAACATTATTCCTTTTAGTAAAAGCATGCTTGCATTTAAGCAATTCCTTACTGGCTTGAGGGAAATCATTTTCAGACACAACATTCACAAGAAAGATAAACACAATGATTGTAATGACTTGTTTTAAAAATTGCATAAATATTTCACTTAAAGAATTGTACTTTTCTTTTTTTTAATAAAAGACTTGTATATTGGTTGCCTCCCTCAACTTTTTCTGGAGCCAGCAAGTGCACACTGTATACTCAGCTGAGAGACTTTTTATCAGTACTCTTAAAAGCAACAGGGTGCACAATTAGGAAAGCCTGCCATCTGCAGAACCCTCCAGGTGCAAGAGGCATTTGCTTTATTTAATATTACCACAGCATTAATTTTACCTCATTAATGTATGTCATTCATCCTTTACTTCAAATTAGGATTGCCAAAACTAAATCAATAGATATCATGTCCTGATTCATCTTCGTGAACACTTTATAGCATGAACAGTATTAAGCAATTTTTGTAGCTAGGAAATAACTGGCTAGCTTTCACAGCTGAAGAACAAAAGTCCTATCAACAAAGTTTTCTTTGTATTGGAATAATTTTTCAAGAGGAAAACACAGCACTTCAGGTGGCCCATGCACTTGCAAATACAGCATCACAGAAAGAGAAAAGTATTTTCAGTTTCTTAAGACCAGGAAAGTCTCTATTGAGTTGCTGACAACAGCAAGTCTCCCTTATTAATAAAGAGCAGGCCTCAACTTAAGACAATAGATCCTAGGTAGAACTTTTGTCATATTGACTTCTCAGACAAAGTAGTGAGTTAAGTTTCTCTCAAGACAGTTTAAGTTGAAGGACTGTCTTAGTTAGGGTTACTCCTGTGGTGATGAACACCATGACCAAAGCAACATGTCAGGGGAAAGGGTTGGTCTGGATTACACTTTCACAGCACTGTTCATCACTGAAAGAAGTCAGTACAGGAACTCAAACAGGACAGGAACCCGGAGGCAGGAACTGATGCAGAGGCCATGGAGGAGTGCACTCAGCCTGCTTTCTAATAGAACATAGGATCACCAGCCCAGACACAGCACCACCCACAATGGGCTGGGCCCGCCACCACCGTCACGATAAAAATGCCCCACAGCTAGATTTTATGAAGGCATTTTCTCAACTGAGATTCCCTCCTTTCAGATAACTCTAGCCTGTGTCAAGCTGACATAAAACTAACCAGGATAATAACTAATATTTATAAAGGAAAATTAATAATTAATATTGCAGGTATACGAAAACAAGGGAAATACTACAAAGATTTTAAAGCACTGGAATTTTGAAAATTTTCTGTAAGTTGATTTGTATCCAACTTTTGTATACATTTGTGTACAAGAAAAAAGACAATATTGAATAAAAAAAATGAAAATTGAAGACTAAAGAAAACATTAAATGTTTTTGTTCTGTATCTTTTAAGAAAGTACAAACTACTCTAATTTTTGATTGCTTATTGTTGACATGATAGAAATATTTTATATTCTGATATCTCACTTAATCTCCCAAACTAAAGTAAACCTGTAAATTTTACTGAATGGAATAAAGTACCTATAAGTTAAGGACATTTAGGGGAATGGAAGTGTTAATGTGTAGTACTGCCAGTTAGACTCAGGCAAGAGTCATCATTTCTAGAAAGAAAAAAAATGTATATTTCCCAAACATACGTATATTTCTGAACACACACGGTAAGGAGAAAGAGAGAAAGGCTCACAGGATATTCAATGACACAAGAAACAGCTGAATGAACTTAAAGATGATAGGAATAAACACCCTAGTGATATCCATGGCTACACAAACACATGGCTGAATGAAATGACAAAGACAATTCCAGACTAGAAAACCAAATTGTGTAAGAGAGAGAAATATTCAAGAGAACTGAAGCCGAAATGAAGGTGGAATTGAAAAACTCAGGAACTCAGGGGAAAGCCTTACAGATAGAACGGGCCAGGCAGAAGACAGAGTGTCAGAAAATGCTTCATTGGCAAAGAATACAAGAATCTTACACATACACACGGAACCTGAAGAAACTCCGCGGCACCATGAAAAGACAAAATTATAGGTATAAAAGGAGAAGAATGGCAGGACAATGGCATGGAGCAGCTTTCCCATAGGATTACAGACAGACTCTCCTAAGAAATCATACTCAGTACTAAAACAAAGAGAAGCCTGCTCCACTAAGATGCCTAAGGCAGTCTTCTGAGTGCCATGCTTTAAAATACAAATATTTTCAGTGGGACAATTCTGAGATTATTACCACACATTTACCTCTCTGATAGAATTTCACTTAGGGCCTACTGTTAAAGTTCCAGCACTTGGCTTACAGTCAAATGCCTACACAAATATTTTGCCTGTAGTTTACAATGAAATGGACATTTTGGAATACTTCTATCTTGAGGCAAGAGAAGCTGAAATGTAAAGCACACAGAAATCATTTTAAGAATACTTATTTTCCCTGGGTCTCTTACTCTTTTATATAGACATTTTCTTGGCACCAACAGCTTTATTATTTTTTTTAAATCTCTTGAAGTACTAGAGACCAATCTAGCCTAACAAACAGCTCCCTTTCAAAGGGCAAAGTTTAACATTAATTCCTAGGAGACAAAGTCCAGGGACATCTTTGCACAAATCAAATGCATTCCAGATCTGTCATGAACTGGAAACAGCAGCGGGCTGCGGGAAGCATGTGATGAGAGTTCTGACATTCCCACATAGCAAGCCCCAAGCCCATCCCTCCTGTCTCTCTGCAGGCAACCTTTCAACTCCAGCTTTGCTGGGAGATCTGAAGAGGGGTGTTGGCACTCAGACAACAAACTACCTGAGCAAATCTAAAGGGGCTTAATGCCATCCATCTACCTCAGACAAGGGAAGAGCTCCCTTCTTCTCTTCATGTCTGTCAACATCTGCTTTCTCAGGATTCTTAAGGTGAAGAAAAAACAAAACAAAAGGAAAGAAGGAAAAGAAAAAGAACTCTTTGTGTCTTCTCCATCATGCTTCAGTCTTCTGATAGACGAATTTCTTGGACTTATTATTCCCCTTATTACTCCAGATGCTACAAATGGGTCGGTGTGAAGTTAACACATCATTACTGCTAAAATTATCCCTTGGCAGTACTGAGGAACAGCACCAGAAGTCTGTGTTAGTCTCCAAGTTTAACTGAACAGTAACACTGAATTTATAGGCAATCCTTTGTCTTGTATCACATACAACACTAATACTATGTGATTAATTTTAAACTGTTTGCCTAAGGGTATTCTTCCATCACATAAAACATACATTTATAGCAAAGAATAATATAAAAAGCATGTGCCTTTGCTTCTTTACTAAGCTGGTGGAATCTACATTCTTTTCCTTTCAAACTTTGTCTGTGTCCCTATTCCTCATGCTCATTGAGAGAGGCTCAGAATTTCTTCTGTTAGGCAAATCTAATCATAGTAGCTCATGATATTAAAGTGCATTATTAATTACTTAGGGATTCCTTTATAAAGTGCTGCCAACTGGTAGTTTGAAACAAAGTTAAGTTTATTTTCTCACAATTCTGGAGGTCAGGAACTTGAAATCAAGATGTGCCCTAAAGAACTTCATGAGAATGAACCCTTGCCTCTATGGGTGATGGTCCTAGAGGTGCCTTGGCGGATGTCCTAGCCTCCATCTTCACATGGCCATCTCTCACATGGCTGAGTTGTCACAATTACAGGACAGTGCCCATCCTAATACAGCCTGTCCTTAACCACATTGGCAAAGAGATTAAATTCTGAGATTGTGGTGGGTATGGATTCTTAGGACATCATTAAATGAAGACACGTACCTGCCTGCCTCTTTTCTAGGGGCAGGGACTAGGGGTAGTACTTCAACATATTGCCTCAAACATTAATTTGATTGCTCAACTTTTTCCCAGTACTGATACTAGTATCCCCTATTAAAATATTTTTGACTTTAAACTTGTAGAAGTGGCTAAGTTCAGCATCCATAGAATACCATGCAAGGATTTAGCCATATCTTTATGAGAGAGGGTCATTAAAAGATGGCCAAAAACCTATAGGTTATCAGCATAAAAA
The DNA here is from genome assembly GCF_004664715.2 of Peromyscus leucopus. Taxonomy (NCBI): domain Eukaryota; kingdom Metazoa; phylum Chordata; class Mammalia; order Rodentia; family Cricetidae; genus Peromyscus; species Peromyscus leucopus. The sequence continues at coordinate 88,425,786 of NC_051064.1, forward strand.
GATAGATTTTGCTAACCAACTACCTCAGTTGTCAAGGACTGGCTGAAGATATGTTACAATCTGTACTTCGGCTCATTCATTTTGAGTTTTGAATGGACAACTAAACTCACAAGGTGATTATATAAAAGTATTTTCTTATATTTGAAAAATTAACTCAAAGCTTTTCAAGAAAATGAGCTATCATTTTACAAAGAGAACCAGTAAGAAAGGATGGACTCTCATTAGTGAATTTGAGACAGAATCCACAGACAGAGCTTTCTCACTCTGTTCTCCATCCAGACTGGCCTTGTTCAGTAAGAAAACTTCCATTGGATGCATTTTAGTGGTCGATAAACTGTACAGTAATATAATAAGACTGCATTTGTAACATCCCTGAAAAACAGCAGCAGAACACTTTTCCTATGTCGTCTTCTTCAGCTTGTGAGCAGCCTTTAAATCTCTGCTGTTAGGAAACATTGTGGAGGTAAGAACATTGAGGTTTGCACAAGGATGTTGTCCAGAGTTCTTTAAATTGCATCTATGATGAGACTCGATAATAGAAAACAGTAAATCTTGAATAAGAAAGCTTTTTTCCCAACATAAAGAACAAGGAAAGCATCTGCTTTTTTGTTGTGCACCACAGAAACTTATTTATTCACTTTACATTTACACAAGAATGCTATAATAAAATATCTGTACACTACTTCTGCTACAAATATAGATAATATTTAAAGTGACTTTATATATTCTAATGTAGGAGTTTCACGCTCTAAAATGGGACTGAACACATGATAATTCCTCACCAGTTGTCTCAGTAAACAGCTCCATCTGTTCCCCTTAGTCTTAAACTATTGTATTATAAGATGTTAATACACGGCAGTGAAGTGAAGTGATGTTAACCACCTTAATTTTTCTGTAAATTTATTAATGGCATACAATCAAAATAATTACTAACACACTGCCTTTTTCTTTGTCATTAAGATTAATACTAATGGAAAAACAACAAGCATGCCACACTAACATATTTTCAATCTGTTAAGTCAGCGCTAGAAGGTTCTGGCTCCTTCCTGTGTCTTCCATGGCTAGATGGTTGTTTTCCAGAAGAACTGCTGCCAACACAGGGTAGCATCATTATTGTACTTATAATGACATGAAATTATAGCAGGTCAAAAATTGAAAATGAATACCAAGATACACATTAGACACGATTTCTTTTTAAAGCTTAGTCAACAATGTTAGCAGAAAAAATATATTTTAGAGATAAGATGATCCAACATGTTACAATGTTCACAATTTTAAAATAGTAGACAAGTCAAGATTATTGTGAACATTTTTTTGGGGGGGGGAGTTTGCCAGATTGGGGCACTTTTCTAAAAACTCAAGATTGTCTTCTTTTTTGGGGGGGAAATTTTACTTTTTTATCCTAATTTTCTGAAGCTATTTCTCTTGGCTACCTTTGAGTTATTTTGTTTCCATATTACCAAGATGAGCATATAATAATTTTGTCCACATGACTATAAATTGTTAGATATCTTTAAAAATAAAAATGAGGTTTACCTATGCAAATATTCCTTCTCTATGAGGTTAGGAGCATGAAATGCAAGGGGAAAGAAAAAGTGTGCTCAGTTGTCAGTAACAAATCCCTAAATGTTTCTCTCCCCCTGTAGTTTCCCCCATTGAACACAGCATAGAGTCCATGGGACAGTTCCACTCTGTCACAGTAGGAGGTAAGAGGCAAGTGGCTGGGCTGGTTCAGCTCTGGAAGCCAGTTCAGGAGAGAACCATGAGGGTGACAGTGCCTTTTGTCCGCTTAAGGATGGCAACGGCTTCTTCATGGGTTACTTCTTCTAGGCTCTGCCCGTTGACAGCAATGATCTGATCGCCCCTTTTCAGACGCCCGTCTTCCGCGGCTGCTCCCTGCAATTACAAAGTAGGCTTGTTTACTTGTGAAGGAATTCAGCCTCACACAAAGAAGAGCTGAACGAGAATGCAAATTGCTCTGCATGTACACACACATTGCTCCCGGCGCCCCATCCCATTAGACATGATGAACATACACAAAAGAGGCCTTTCTCCAAGATGGTTTTAACACTGAGATTCCAATCTGGGAGTGAAGCTAGCCGTCAACAGAGTAGCTGGATGTTTTTTTGGCTGTTTAACACAGCAGTTGGTAGCAACTAAAATTAATAAAGAATATTTGGGCATTTGCCTAGCAGGAACACTTTTATAGAAACAAGGAATTTCTATCCATAAAGAAGACATACAGAGAGACAAGAGATCAGTGAGCAACAAAGGCAGCTTCCTCAAACAAAGCTATAGACTCCAGATCCATACACTTGCAAGAACAGAAAGCTCACACGGAGGCTGACCAGAGCAGGGTAAGGCAAAGTGATTATTTAAAGGCCATTCCAGGGCTGGGGAGACGCTGCTTGTGCAGTACTTATCCAGGATGGATGAGGCCAGACACAGGCCTCCCAACCACTGCTTTTTGCAATTTTTTTTTCTAAGCTTTGGAAAGAAAAACTGCTCAAGCTGTCTAGGTTCTTACTGTAAGGGTAGAGAGATTCTTCCTATTTCTATAGGCCCTAAACAATTATGATTAAACACAGACATCCTATTTAAAAAAGAACTCCATCTTAAAGCAGGCACATAGAAGATAATTATGCAATTAAATATGAGATTAAAAATATGGAAAAGTTAATGAGGAGTGTATAATGATGAAATTCTTAAAATATGTTCTAACTAGCATGCCTTAAATAAATCGTTCCTAGGCCGAGGAAAAGGACTGCATGGTGCTTCTATTCATTGGCAAATGCTGTCTGTATTTTTGGATATACCAATAACTTTTAAAAAAAAATCTCACAAATTAAGCCTACAGCTAGCTTGTCACAAGAACAACACTTTAAATTGGTTGAAAATAGTAGTATTTTTCTAAAATAATAGAACGAAACTTCCATAAAATAGAGGACCATAGCACTTCAAAGAGCCCGGATGAAGTCTTTGAAGGCCTGACATTCATTTTGTTCTTTTACACTGTAAAATGTGGGATTCCTGGTTTTCTTCTACAGGGAACATTGTTCAATTTTATAGTCTTTGAAAATAGGTCTTAACAACACAGTATCAACCACTGTATGTGTTTCCATTATTTTAACGACTTCATCAAAATTATAGTCTCTTTATTCTTATTGTAAACATTCTTGAGCTAGTTTAGTAGATGACTACAGCTCTCTACAGAGCTTTCTTTTCCAAAGCAATTGAATGCCTTGATTGCTATCCTGCTTCATCGTAGATGACAGGGTTGCTCACTACTCCTCGAATTTAAAACATGCTTTTCTTTTCAATTAAACTTATAAACACCCTAGTTATAACATGAGATGCATTTTGTGTATTTTTCTGTACCTATGCTGTATTTTGCAACTACAAAAGAACACAGAGGAAAACATGTCAGTCCTTGACAATAGATATATATGAAAGTCCATTTTCAAAAGATCATCATGTACAACTTCCTTTCAAATGAAAAATTCAGGCTTAATTATTTTGTGTATATTGCTGAATTTCCACAGAGTTTCAATTTGAGCTTATTTTTCTCTAAACATAACTAAGCCTCAAATTGGACAAAAATATTTAATGACCTGTTCCTGCAGGGAATTTAGAAAGAAAATATCATCGTTAACCATTTGGCATCACCTCAGGCCATAAACTAATAAGCCAGCTGCTGACCAGTGTTAATTAATTAATGTCTAGCAGGGAACAGAATGGTTAAAACTTGAAAGCTTACCTTTGCAAACACTGTTTTAACATAAATTGGTAAGTCTCCGTGAGGGCTGCCATATCCTCCTACAATGCTGAAGCCTAAGCCATCTGGTCCTCGGTCTAGTGTTATAGTCTTACACTGTGGAGGTCTACAGAAAAATGAAGGAGAAAAGAGATTTGTGACTAAACACACACACACACACACACACACACACACACACACACAATCATTACTCTCTGTGCTTTGTGCATTATCTGATTCAAACTACAATTAGCATGTTTTTTCTGCATTTTATCGATAAGGAAGATGTTATTTATTGCATGATCTCACAACACAGAAATTCTCATTCTTTTTTCAGTTTATTGGGCCAGAAGAAGGTGAAAGTTTAGAAGGCTATAATGGAGAGTTATAAACACTGGTCTCAACTCTAGAGGGGAAAATCAATTGTGAGCAATGTAGGAGCAGCAGCAAATAATTTAAAAATTCAAATGTGCCACTCTTTAATCTGCCTCTTTTTCTAGTACTTTTATATTTAGTGTTGTTTTCCAATATATTCAATGTTTTCTATCAAAAGTTCAATCAAGAAGAGTAAGACATCCTCTCAAAAAAAAAATCAAAATTGAAAACTGGGAAAGTGTGTTAGGATGAACAGTTGTCTGTAATCTACCCATCTCTGACTAGATAACTGTCTCTAACCAAGTAACTGTAACTTATTCATTTCAGATCAGGTAGCTGTCTGTAATCTAACCATCTCTGATTAGGATAACTGTCTCTGACCAGTTATCTGTCTGTAGTCTACCCATTTCTGACTAGGTAACTGTCTGTAATCTACCTACCTCTCTGACTAGATAACTGTCTCTAACCAGGTAACTGTCTGTAATCTACCCATCTCTGACTAGGTAACTGTCTGTTACTTATTCATTTCAGACCAGGCAGCTGTCTGGAATGACATCTCTAACTGGATGACAATTAAAAGCATTGGTACTTTCTACTTCATACTTCTCCCATTATTCTATCTCTGTGTGAGTGCCAGAACATGGGACAGAGATTACAGTTGTCTGGAGCATTTGATTTGAAAGCAACAAATGGTATACCACCAATAATGTATGTACTTACCCTAAATCATCGGGAAATATACTGCTTGATGTTAGCCCTGTGAAAGCAATACACGGATTGGCAAGCTCTTGCTGATGACCTGTGACCACGCTCACATCTCCCCCAGCAACCACCTGTGTGGGGGCAAAGTGAAAAGAGAAGAACATATGTTCGTGTAGCTTAAGAGACCCCAAAAGACTTTTCTCCAAGAAATAAACTTGGCTTAAAATGAGTATTTTACTGCCTACTTAATCAAAGAAATGATTAAAATATTATTAAAAAGAAAGGAATTTCACAATGCCCAGACACCTCTTAACTGTCCAGATAGTAAAAACATCCTAAATTAAATTCTACAATGTTCTTTGATGTTTATAAATCATGACCTCATGTGCAATTATTTTTCAAAGATCTTTAGAAGACATGCCACTCAGAGAGCACACAAAATTCTAACAATTAATCATTAGTTGCTAAGGCCCTGTACTTTTCCCTTTAGATATAAAATGTGAAATAATGAAGGCATCAGGATGAAATGTTACAGAACATGTTTCATAATGCTTTCTTGGAGCTCTCGTCTGAATCACTGACGTTCAAGGGATATATTAAATAAAATAGTAGCAGGAGACTGAGTCATTTTTATTTCGCACCGGAGCTCCTGTGTCCTCAGGCCACCTGTATTCTGAACTGTGCTGGAATAAAATCCGTACCTGCATTTCAATGGAGCCAGAGGCGTTTTTCATCAAGTTAACTGCTTGTGTATGAGTCATCCCTTCAGTGGATGTGCCACAGATGGTAACAATCCTATCCCCAACCTGCAAGACAAATAAATAGCCACCATGCAGATCAGGGCTAACAGGCCAGCACAGTCCTTCTTCTCTGCCACTCAGCATGCCTAAGTTGCCACCCACCACCAAAATATAACCCAGGAGACCACTAACTCAAGTCTAAGAAGGAACTACAGAAAGAGACTCGGTGCAGATGAAGTTGATAGTCCTAGGGGAGGGAGAGTGATGAGAAGAAAGTCACTCTTCCCTGGCCCTCCTTTCTCCTGAGCAAGATAGTACTTCTTATTAAAACCATAAAGTATCAGTGTCATTTAGAAGCCAGATCTTCTCTGGACATAATCACCATGAGTGTTAGATGAAACCGTATGTCAGAGGTTGGCAAACTGAGGGCAGCAGAGCTAACCTGGCACACTGCCCGCTTCAGTTAATAAAATCTGCTTGGAAGACAGCATGCTTGCTTGGCTATTTCACGGTGCAGAGCTGAGCAGCTGCAAGAGAGTCCTATGCCCCAGTTTAAAGTGTTCATTTGCTGTCCTTTAGGAAGTTCATGGACTCTAAGGCACTATGGGATAATCAGTTTCTCAGCATCCATCATAAGTTTAGAAGTGCTAACCACTCACTCCAAAACTTGAGGCTAAGGATATGACTCCTTTGGAGACTTTGCTTGCAGCTTGGGCCTAAGAGATTTTCCTTCGGAGACCCAGCTGCAGAAGTCATGTCTGCTGGGCCAGCAGGTGTTCCAACACTGCTCCACACTCGGGCCGTCCCTCAACCTTGAAGCAAATCTGTATGTTCTGTAGTATTTTGAATCATATTTGCATTAAACTTCAGTAAAATTTTAATAAGATGAAATAAATAACATTTTTCAATTTGGTATGTCAAATCAGCACTTAAACCAGTAGGACATCGAAAGGGAGTTTCCGTCCGTCCGTACTTGTGCTCTGCACATCCTCTGTTACCTTTTCAGCGTGTTCCACAGTTGTAACTGCCTTACAGTCTTGCACCTGATGACATCGTGGTCCCGTCTGTTATTCTTTATCTTTAATTTACAGTAAGTGCAGCCTAAGCTTCACTAACTATCTAAAAGCGGGTTTAATCCCTGGCCATAGGCGGCTGGACTGAGCAGCTGGAAACACCTGCTAGATTTGCTAAGGCCATTGTGGTTAGCAGGAAAACTCACTCTGAGTTTCTGGGTTTGAGCCGCAACACCATTTGGATGCATCATTGCAATAAATATAGGGACATCGCCAAGTGGGCTGCCCACTCCTCCAGCAATGCTGATTCCCAGTGAGTCAGCAGGCCCCTGCCATGGAACAGAGAGATTCTGGTCAAAGTCATATTTTAAACTGACCTTTTGTTTGTTCTTTGACACACAATATTCTATTGTCAGTTAGGATCTTCTAGGTATGAGGGCAGAATATACTTCATTTAACTCAAGAGGTTTAGGAGAGTAAGCATCTGTTTGGGGAAAAAAAGCAATCCACACATACTAAATCTTGTTGAGACTGATAAAGTCAGGAGAACTCCCGAAGCAAGAAGACTACAGAACCAGATAGTTCCTGACTTTGAACATGGGTCAAACACTTTCTAGTGCCAGGCCTGGAACACATGCACTGTCCCCAACAAAACTCTGGGTCTTACAGAGGCCATCAGTGAACATGAAGCATATTATGATGGCACGCAATGTTGAGAAGGCTGTGCAATAAGTCTCAGCAAATCGTGCCTTATGTTCGCTCTTACACATGCCTATTATTAGGTCATATATCTGAAATAAAGGTTTATTCATCAGCACAAGAGAGGCAAGGAATTATTTTGTGTAGGGATACTTTTGACAGTACAGAAAATGTAAATAAAGACTTTTCATTATGTCTAAGGATTTTTTTTTAGCCTTTTTAGAGCTTTATTGGGAGAGAGTGGGGAGAAAGAGAATGGGAGAGGGAGAGAGGGAGAGAGAGAACAGACGAAGAAAGGAGCCTGTCTAAGGAATTTGACAATGATTGAATTGCACTATTTCCACGGCTTACAATGCAGATTTTTCAGATGGGCACTATAAACTATTCAACAAGAAAATACAAACAAAAATGCCTTAGGAGAAAGCAAATTACCTTTTTTATTTCGACTGTTCTTAATCCCTGAATTTCAGATGCTACTGTAAAGGCAGAAGCAGATAAAATGTCTGTTAAAACATTTTGAGGCTTTTGACCATTTTAGCCAATGCAAGGATGGGCTGGAGGGCACTGCACGGGCTCTCTCTTTTTCATAAGGGTGCACTTGGTGATCAGCAGAACATATGATTAAATCCACTTCTCACGGAACTCTACTTCCCCAATGGGAACTTCATGCCATTCCATTCCTCCCTGTTTCCGCTTTGATTACGTAACTGTACAGTCTACTCTGACTGAATCGAGAGCAGACTATGCTTTGGATAGAAAGTTGCTCACACAGCTGAGAGGAATAGTTACAGATGAGTTAAAAAAAATCTAGGCACTAAGTGTCTAAATTTCTAGAATATTAGTCACATTGCAAATAGAGACTGCCATATGGCGAGTTCCTTCAATTTGAAAAACTCTCAACCAATGCATCAAGCCAAAAATCCTCTGCGCCATGATTTTATGTAATTAAAACACAGGAGAATTGTGTCAAGTTTTTCAAAATTTTTGTAATTTTAATGAAAAAAATAAGGCTTTGCTTAGTGGTATTTTCTGATTTACTGGAGTTATATTCAACACAGAAAAGGAACAAAATCAAATATACTACTCTGCTTGGTAAGAAAAAAATTACAGAATTTTGAGAATAATGAATCTATAACTTATAAAGCAAACATAAGTGGGAAAAACTGCCACAGGGCATGCCTTCATTTGCTCAGGATGTTGGCCAGTGCATGTTTTATATTTACATGAGGATCGGAGATGGTTTGGGGAGGAAATGGGCTCAGTGGTAAACAATCAAAAAAAAAAATTAGTGTCAACAGCCAAAATCAGAGCAGTACACTTCATGCATAAAATGTTAAGCTGATCTTACGTGCATTCTTCTTCGTGTTGCTTTCCAATGATTCAGATGCATTTATTCCAGAAAGTGGGAGAGTGAAGGATGACAGGCTACTGTCACTCACCTAAAATATACAGCAATTATTACAGACAGTTTGGGAAATTACAATTCCCCTAAGTACAAAATATTTCACAATTCCATTTGTTTATCTCATCTAATGAGAAACACTGTTAAACCACAGTGGTATCTGGCAATTTAAAGGGCAACTTAAGCATAGTTATTGGTTTCTTTTTGCTGTTTAAGAAATAATGATACAAATAATTGAAGATGAAAGAACAGTTGTAGTTGATCTCAACCTATGTCAAATTTTAGTGGTCTTTCATAATCTCTCTCAAGACTTAACTTCCTGTGAATTTAAACAACTACATAACAGCCAGGGCTTCAAACTATCTAAGAAGGGCCAGTGAGCTGGAACCTGATGGCAGTAATTAAAAAGTTAGTAAATGTGCTTTATGAACAGACTTAGGAAAAGGAGACTCTGTCATCAGACGATAATACTGCAGAGAAAAGCTTGCCAAGAATCAAACTGTTCGTGTGTGTGTGTGTGTGTGTGTGTGTGTGTGTGTGTGTGTGTGTGTGTGTGTGTGTGTGTGTGTGTGTGTCAGGCGGCCCTCATGTGCATGTAAGCATGCATGAGTGGACGGCACAGGTCTATCTTAGTACCATTGCTCAGGAGGCGTTCAGCTTGCTTTCTGAGCCAGGGTTTCTCTCTGGGGCCTGGAGCTTGCCAATGGGGTGAGGCTGGCAGGTCAGTAAACCCCAACCTGTCTTTACCAATCTAGAAGTGGGATTGAAAGCACCACAGAAGCTGGCTCTTTCACTGGGGTCCTGGCGATTTAACTTAAGTCGCCATACTAACTCCACATACACTCTCCCTAGCCCATGAATCAGGTTATTTCAATGTCATAGTTCTATAAAGGAGATGGCTTCCCATCACCTACCTGAATTTCCCAGGTGAATAGTGATTGATGTCTGTCTGACAGTGTCTTAAAGGTACGTCACCTTCACTGGATCTGGGACACTGATTCAGTGGCTAACTTTGAGACAGTGGAAGAAGAATGCTGGAAACAAAGTCCCTCTGAATTGCCAAGAGCCTCCAATGTCCAGGGGTCCTACCAGCCACGTTTCCCCTATTCTTCACAGTCAAACTCTACACTCAGGTTCACATTGCTAGAGGGTTGGATCTGGATCTGGGACCCTGGGCAGACTCTCTGGGGACATCTCTGAGCTCCTCTTTGCCTGTGGACTGGCTTTGTTCATGAACTCTACATCTACCCACCTGACTGCTTTGAGAAGGCCTCCTCTCTGAGTGGAATGAACCAGCTTTGATTCTTCCAACTTCTAGGGTTACTGTGCCTAAGGAACACTAAGGGAGGAAGTTTATGAAAATGTTAAAACAAAATTCTACAATCATTGTTAGAAAAACATAGTCTAAACTAAAGGCATCTTCCTTTTGAAATTTCTATAGACAGGGCAACCCCAATCCTTTCTAAAAAATGGTTTTTAAACATTTAAACTCATAAAAAATAATAATAATATAGTAGCCATAAGTGTCCATCTCAGCATTCCACAATTCACAGAGAGATCATTCCTACCAAGACAAACAGAAATTGAGAATTAAGTAATTTCTCCTGAAACACCATGACCATAAGAAGGGCAAATGAAGCAGGGAAACCCAGGTTTAAAATGCAAACCAAAGCTCAAATCGACTGCCCACACAACTTACATTTCGTTTAATAGAAAAGATAGTCATATAATTCAGTCAAATTTCCTTGGTACATGGTGGTTGAGCAGACCTACTCTGTAATACTTAGATAAACACTTCTACAAATGTAACATTACGAGCTGACACCAGGCAAGAAATGCGTGTGGTCTAACAACGGAAGGGGCACAAGGAGGTGTCTGAGACCAGGGCTTCTAGAGTCAATTTTCCTATTACTCCAAAAACACTTCAATAAAATTTATGTCCATACATTATTTGTATATTTAAGACCGTCTCTTATAAAATAAAGAATTAGACAAAACAGCACAAGCCGAAGCAAGCCAAACGTACAAATATAACTGTTTATGGCTCTCGTTGTATATTGTCTGACTGCTTTTAAAATAGCTAGCTGGACTGACTTTAAAATCACTTCTGTTATCTTGCTGTGACCTCCTCCTCTCTCTTCCTGTAAGATCGGCCAGTCTCACAGAGCTAACAACGTTCCTCATTTATCTCCAAAATGAAGATATTCTTCCTTAAAGAATTCTGGTCACTAGCTAAGCAAGGCTTGAGGCTATAACTCCAGAACTCAAGAGGCTAGGCAAGTAGGTCACCATGAGTTCCAGGCCAGCTTAAGCTGCATAGTGAGTTCTAGGACAGCCTAGGCTAGACAGTAAGACCCTGCCTCAAATACCACTCCTCTGAGTCCACAAAAAAGAACAATTTTGATCACTTTGTTTAGATGACTTTAATAAACAACAGGTTTAATGCATGCTCCATTAATAACTGATAGCTAATAATTAATGTAGTGTGCCAGGTCCTATCCAAACCACAGAGGTTAAGGTGGAGCTTCACCTGGAAAGACTTATGGGAGGCCAGCCTGAGAGGTTCCCATGGCAGCACATGCCCAGCAGCCCTAACAGCTGTGGACCTGACACACATACAAGCTCATGTTCCCTCAGACCCAGATGTAGGGAATAAGCAATGATAGTGTTTTCAAGTCCATGCTGAATTAAACTTTAGGAGAAAAATACATCAGGCAAAGGAAAACACAGTAAACAACACCTCATTTATAACACAATCTCCTCTAGAAACTGAACTGTTTCCTAACAGGGAAACTCTACCTCCCACAAGTGTTTTCTAAGGAATATTCTGTACTTCACAGCTTATTTTCAGAGTGACTCCACCTTCCAACAGAGAATTGTTCCTCATGAAGAGCTTTCTTTGGGGGAAACCTGCTTCATAGTGTAAGATGCACTAAAGCTCCAAGTGCTGTTGGGGGCGGGAGCCTTAGAACTGTCACAGTAATTCCTAGTGTTGGTGCTATGGCTGAGTCTGTACTAAACTCCCTTCAGAGCAGGAGGATGATATAGTTGAGGACAGTTTGACATTCACTTTAAAATAGAGCAACAGTGTTGAGTCAGATGGGAAGCAGGCTTGTGTGAAACAAAGTGAAATTCTGCCACTTGGTGTCACAAAACTAAATACCAATTCTGCTGTGCCTAGAAAGGGGTTCAGGAAGGGGTTGAAAAAGAAAGGCCAGAAAACATTATCTCCTACGATGCTGTGGGGCCCGGGTGGCCTCCTAATGCCTCAAATGAGTGACTTGACTTAAACCAAGTTATAAGAATATATCCAGAAAGAAACACAGAAGAATAGATGTGAAAACTTTTGTGGTCTGAATATATATTTTTCTTTTAACATGCACTTTAAAATGTGCTATTATTTCAGGTATTTGTGTCACGAATTCTAACAAAGCTGCTAGGCAAATATACAACATAATAAATGATCATAAATTTATTGTTTTATCTGAGATGACTAATAACACATAAAATTACTATACAGAATTAAGCTTGTTACTTGATTTCTACCTTTAGCAGGGCAGCAACTGCTTCCTGGGTGGCATTACGGACATCTTCTCCATTCACCATTAAAATCTGGTCCCCCTGCATCAGTCTCCCATCAGCATCTGCAATGCCTCCTTTGACGATATCTGATACAAACACCCCGGTGTCGTTTCTGCAAGCAACAGTACATTAAGCATTAAGACTGGTTCTCAGCTGCAATGCAAGGCTTATTTAATCAGAAGTAGTTATTCTAAGTGAAAATTTTGTCTATCTTTAACATTTTCTTTGTGTAATGCTGGGGTAGCTTTGCCAGAATATGAGAAGTAACAGTGACTTTTATCTTAAAAGGATATTTTATAGATTGAAAGTATCTCTTGGAGCATATTTAGTATTCCTTAGTTATGTACTCTGAATAAGTGAGTACAATTCTTATTTTATGGGCAAAGCACCGAGGAGATGGTAAGACCAGCACCGAGGAATCAGTGGCTGGGTACTAAGTACATGGTTTTCCCCCACACCCCACTTAAGTCATCTATGAACACTGGCCTGCAGTTATGTGAGTATGTTGAGATTATCATCAATGCCATTAACCTTACTGAAAATAAAGGATAGATATGTACTACAAACTGAAACTGTTACTTACAGTTTAACCACATTACTATGATGTCTTTAAGTCATTATATATAACAGATTTAACTTTTACATACAAATATAGATTTATTCAAAACAAACAAACATTAATCTTATTGTTTCACAAGACTGAAAACAAACCTCTGGAATTTTTCATTAAGATACAAAAGTAACTGAAAATAGGATTATACAGTAAAAGTTGAATTACACAAGAAGACTTCAAACATACCATCCGACCACAAAATCATTCCATCTAACCATGACTTTTCTCATTTTTAAATAGGAAGTTAGGATTAGATGGTCAAGTTAGGATTTATTACGTCATTTGTATAGTGTTCTGCTCATCTAACAGACCATAGAGCAGCCTTGCACCTGAAATGATTTTTGCAAGTGGTACTGTATCCCCAAAACAGCCTACTTTCCCCAGATATATTCCCACTGAGATTCAAGCAGCATCATGCACTTTCTCTATGCATTAAAAAAGTTAGGTTTTTGATTTTCTCTGAAAAACAAACAAACTTGTAAATGTGTTTTTAAATTCCAATTCAGAAGTGTGGCTGCAGCCTAGATAAGCACAACCCATGGACAGTGCTTCACTGGAAGGTGCCTCACTAGAAGGCTGCTCTGACATGGTGGTTTGTGCAGCCTAAGGACAGCTGGTGGTAACGCAAGGCTACTGCAGCCTACACAGGAGCTGATTCTGAGTTCTGACTCATCTGCTTAACTATTCCACAGATTCTGATCCTGATGGTCTTATAACACAAAAGGAAGAAATGTTTATGAAAATCACTATTGAGGCCAGGCTGTGGTGGCGCACACCTTTAATCCCAGCACTCGGGAGGCAGAGGCAGGCGGATCTTTGTGAGTTCAAGGCCAACCTGGGCTACAGAATGAGTTCCAGGAAAAGTGCAAAGCTACACAGAGAAACCCTGTCTCAAAAAAAAAAAAAAAAAAAAAAAAAAAAAAAAAACAAACAAAAAAAAACCCCAAACCACTATTGGATAATATTACTTCTATAAACATTGGTTAATATAGATTACATACCAATATCCTTTAAATATTATATATCTTCTCAAATACCCTGCTTTTTGTTTTCAGTCCTCTACTGGTGGCACATGCCCTTCACGATGACCCTCATCCCTAGACTATTTACCCTCTGTCTCCTCTTTTCTTGAAACCTTCCACCTGTTCTCATTCTTAAATAGGGAACTCAGCTGGTCCCTTTCTCATTTCCTTTTCTAGTACTCCCAATGTGCCTGTCACTCTCAATAAATTCACTTGCTACAAGAATCAGAGTTTCATTCATCAGAGCATAATTTTTAAAAATAATTTTAAAATTTGTATTTTTTGTAGTGTATGTGTATGCTACCTGTGTGTGAGTACCAGAGGAGGTGAGAAGAGGGTGTCATATCCCCTGGAGTTGTAGTTATAGACAGCTGTGAGCTACCACCAAGTGTGGGTGCTGGGAAATGAACCCAGATCCTCTGGAAGAGAAGCAAATCAGCCATCTTTCTAGCCCTTGAGGATGAATTTTCTGAGGTCAAGAACTATTTCTCATTTAACTGTTCCTCAGGACACAATGTATCTCTTGGCACACAGACATTTCATACCAAATGACCTTTTGCTGAAGAGTATACAACCCTCCAACACATTGACTTATAAATGTTGATAGTGACAGAACATTAATACCTTCAATTAAGGCTACAATCAATTTCAACAGGGCCCTGGGTTTGTTCTCCCCCACCTACCTCTTGCCAACAATACTCAACCCAAAGCCTTTGCCTGGCCTCTTTTGCAGCTCAATGGTGAAGGTGTCACATACATCCTCTTCTTTGTATGGGGCCTCATCTCGATAGAGCGTCAGCCGTACTCTTTGTGGAGTCTGTCTCAGGACATTGATGGCTTCATCATGCGTAGCCTTTCTCAAGTCAATACCATTCACCTGTACAAAACAGGACACTGATGGTGAGGAGCTAGGTGCGGGGAGTGAAGGAGGGGAGGAACGAGGAAGAAGAGAGAGAAAGAAGGAAGGAAAAGTCCATCACCCTTGACCTTTGCTTTTTACTCTAGGTTAAAAAGTAAGCATTCGTACCTCTAAAATCTGGTCTCCAGCCCACAGTCTTCCATCTTTACATGCTGCCCCTTCTTCATAAACTTCATGGATAATAATAGCCCCTAGAGCCCAAAACATAACAGACTCATGTGTTAGCCATTTTCCCTAGGAATGCTGAGAAGATGGGAATCCAAGGACACTATATTTTGTATACAGCTAAAAGGGCATGAACTTTATGGGTCCATATGTGAGCCACACATCATAATGTGAGGAAACATCTAAAGACATAATTCTTGTTAAAACGCTGAAAGAAGCGTATACTTTTTCCTAATAGAGAAATTCCAAAATAAAACTCATAAAATTTATAAAGTATATGCCAATATAGTAGATATAGCACGATTACCAATGATATATTTCTTTCTCCACCTGTACATCACATTTAACAAAAGCGACAGAAATCTCGCTGTAGTCTCATGGACCACCTGAGTGTCTGCATATGGGGTAGAGTACTCACCAGCAGTGTATCTGACCCCCCAACGATACTCAGGCCCAGTCCTGTTTGCCCTTTGGAAATCTCAATCGTCGTTTCACAGCCAGGGATGATGGGGCATGTGGCAGGATCAGAAGCAAAGACTGCTGGTGTCGACGACCTGCTTGTACCTGAAAATGGGTTTAGAATGAATAAGCCACAAATAAAAATTGCTTAGAAAGACTGCATGTCAAATTCAGCACACATGTTACCTATGAGAACAGAGAAAGGAAAGAGATTAGGGAAAAGGCAACTTCAAATCTGTCTTGAATATTTTAGCCATTTTGTATTTAAAATATCAAAGTAGTATGACTACATCATCATCATTAAGCTGGGGGCTAGGCATAAAATTACTTTTTTTTATGTTATTTTGTATTTTTTAAGTTGCTGGCAGTAAATAGGACAAACTATGAAAGGAAATAAATTGAGAGTCAGGTTGAGCCTCTACTCTGAATTCAGTAGCCTATACTTTTCCAGAGCCAAACACGCTCCCTATGGAAGAAGTATTCGTCACACTCAGAGCTGAGCTGGCCACCACAGACTCACAAGCACACTCAGGGGAATGCAGCTCTTCCTTTTCTTTGTATCATGAAGCATCTCTTCTTATGAAATCAGTTCTGAGCATATTTGCACATATATAAATACATACAAAAATATTCCCTTTATTTATTTCTTATCTTCTTTCTTCTTGAGTCTCGTGGTATTTTTATACTTTCAACATTAAATCTTGCTACATACCTTTCTGAACACAGTGTGAAAAAATAAAGAGACCAATCCCCTGCTTTGTTTTCTGAGTATGCACAAGACACACATTTGATGACCCAGGAAAGGACAGGTTTGGGGAGCCCTCTTGGTGAGGTGTATGCTGTAGACAAGATGTTCTTTGCAGGAAACCAGAAATAGACTATGCTCTGACTCCAGAAATGGTGAGAACAGGTGTATGATATTTTCATTTATGCTAAGTTTTCATTAAGCATTTCATATTTTATACACAATGCTATTTAGGATCCCACGTTAAATGAGAAAATCTTCATTAAAGTATTAACGGGTTATTTCAATGAATTTCCCAACCTTTCTAAACACAGGATTACTGTTATCAGCGATGTTTTACTTTAAGACTTTTCAATAGGTGTATTACAAATGCTTTCAGCCTGTTTTTCCTTAACAAACTGTCAAATGAATGGACTATTTCAGCTTGTATTATGTCACGAAAGTGTCTCCCTTCCCCACCTTCCACAGAAAGGTAATGTTTAAACCATTTCTAAATGCCGCTTTAGAGAGTTTACAGCTATTTATTATTTTATTATCCATGGACATTCTTTTTTAAAAAGTCAAGCAATTTTTTTTTGAGACAGGGTTTCTTTGTGCAGCTTTGGCTGTCCTGGTACTCGCTCTGTAGACCAGGCTGACTTTGAATTCAAGAGATCTACCTGCCTCTGCCTCCTGAGTGCTGGAACTAAAGGTGTTTACCACCATTAATAATGAGTTCTATATACTAAATTGTGAGTTTAGTGATACAAGAAAGTCTCACCCTTCAGTATCTCATCTGACAATGAGCTTTCCTTTTCCCTGAACTCTCATCTTGGGTCTATCATGTACACAGCAATACCTAACACTTTTAGCTTTAGTGCATTAGCAACCAGTATTGATCCTAGCTGTGAAACAGGATCTTATGTATCCACTTCATATACCAGGAAACTGAAACTAACAGCTCCTTTCCCATTCCACCAGCAGAAGTTACAAAATGACATGTCTGACTCTGGCCATGTATACCTGTAATTGAGTGTACCCTTAGCACAAACTTGAGAGCAAAGAAGACCACTCCCTGGGTTTAGGGAGAAGAGGCTGAAGCAGGCACTACAGTGGTTTCCTAAGGTATCACAGTTGGGTAACCTATACACACATGTCTACTGCCCAGGAACCATACTCTCCTCAGTTATACCCTCTATAAACCATTCAGTTAGCAAAGGTGTTTTGACTTCAATGCCCTTCAAACTGCCCTGTGTGCATGCCTGCTTTGAAGGAAGACCCTCTACTGAGGTTGCCCTACAGCAGGACTCTCGCAAGCCAGTCCTTACTTGGGATGGGTTCTGGGTCCAGAGCTGGGACTGCAGGAGACTGAGGACTGTCTTTCCTTTCTCCACTGTCTGCAGAAGCTGTTGAAGGAACACCCTGGCAAGCTGGATTCCCAGCTCGAACGGTCAGTTTCACAGTTGTCTTTGCCATCTTCAGAAGGCTGATAAACTGGCCGGATATTGATGTGAAGGAAAACAGAATTCAAAGACAAATGAGAAAACATATGCAAATAAAAGTCACCAGGATTTTTGCAATCTCTTTTGTGTATTTGTGTGTATATGCCTGTGTACATGTTTATGTGTGTGCAGGTTTGTGTGTGCACAGGTACATACGTGTGGGCATGCCAAGGCTATAAGGTTTTTCACTGGCTTAACGCGCACAGATCTGGCTGGGATGCATGTTCAGTGAGCCTCAGAGAATTTGTGCTTTATGCTTCCTCATCACAGGTTTATAAAAGCTGGCACAGCAAGGCACCAGCTTTTTATTTCTCTTTCTCCTACTACTCCTCTTCCTCCTTCTTTCAACATGGGATCTGACTATCCTACTCAGGTTCCTTCTGTTTAAATATTGTCTTATTTATTTACTATTTGGTGTGTGTGTGTGTGTGTGTGTGTGTGTGTGTGTGTGTGTGTGTGTGTATGCATGTGTGCGTGCGTATGCAATGTGTATGTAGGTACCTGTGGAGTCCATAAGAGGGCATCAGGTCCCTTGGAGTGGAGTTGAAGGTAGCAGGAAGCTGCCTGACATGGGTGCTGGGAACAGAACTTACTAAAAGCACTCTTTACCACTGAACCCTGACTCTAGCCCCACAGATTCAGACTCTTAGATACTCCATTGACTGAGCCACTGCCCCCACCCAGACTCAGTGCTTCTGGGCTCTAACTCATCTTTTATCAAGGAAAAAGACAGAAATGATTTCCCTGTAGTTCCTGGAGAAGCCAAGAAAGAAATGATTCCTCTAGTCCTTCAACTGTCCAATGAGATTAGGGCTATGGTTAATTTCTACTCTCCTAGAATAGCTTTGTCAAGATTCTTCTTTATATTAATATAATGGAGGAGTGGCCACTGTGGATGATTGATAAATAAAACACTGATTGGCCAGTAGCCAGACAGGAAGTATAGGCATGACTAGCAGAGAGGAGAACTGAGAGAACAGGAAGGTGGAGAGAGAGAGATGCCAGCCTGCCGTCCAGGGAGCATCATGTAATGGTAGCAGGTAAAGCCACGGAACACGTGGCGACATATAGATTAACAGAAATGGGCTGAGTATAAGAGTAAGAGCTAGACAATGGTAGGCCTGAGCTCATGGCTGAGCAGTTTAAATGATAATAATATAAGTGTCTGTATGTTTTTTTTATAAGTGGGCTATGAGACTGCCGGGGATTGCTGGGACCCAGAGAGCTACACTTTTAACTTACTACATTTCTAATCAAGTCTGTCCATCCCCAGGATGCTAGATGATCCCTACAATGCTAGATGACACAGGAAGTATTCTGCCTACTCTGATTCTGCAAGGGATATAAAGCAGCTTCCACAAACTTCCACACACACACTGATGAGCACATGTTAAAAGTAGGACAGCAAACCCAGCAACAGTAAAGTCAAATGCAAAGCAAAATCAGGTTTATAGGCTAAAGGACCCAAGCTTTATTTGTTACAACTGAAAGATTTTAAAATAGCTTTAAGCTTCTTGGTGGCCAATGTAAAAATGGACTATACCCTAGAAAGGGTAGCAGAAAGATATCTCATCCCAAGGAAAACACAGCTTTTTTTCTTGGCACTTATGTACAAATAGTACATAAGACTCAGACTCCAGATACAAAGAGCTGTTCAATACCCACAAATACCAGGCATGTAATGGCTGCATCTTCAAATCTATTTAACAACAATATACATGACAGCTACCTCAGGGTAAACATTCATAAGGAAAATACACCCTTATTCTCAACATGAAGTGAGCTACTATTCTGTATTTCCAGATTTCTCAAAAGAAAACAGAGGCAATATTGATCAAAAATAACAATGAATACTAAATAATTTATCAGGCAGAATAATAACATCATCATGATTAGAAAAGAGAAAACAAAAAGTGGGTAACCTGAGGAAAAACCTCTTTTTGGATTTTTGGAAATAATAATCCATTTCACATATCTCCCCAGGTAATGCCACTGCCTTTTTTTTTTTTTTTTTTTTTTTTTTTTTTTGCAAAAATACCTTCTCAACAGGACATCCAGTGACAACTTCATCATCTACAGCCAAGATCTGATCTCCAGCTTTAAGCCGTCCATCCTATGGTGAAATGCAGGAGATCTGAGTCACTGTTTCTGAGCAATCCCCCCTTCCACCACTTCTCAGCAGCAAGAAAAAGTTAACGAGTGTCACCTTGGCTGCTCCCCCATGCTCAGTTAGACTCTTGACGACGACTCCGCCGAGCGTGTCTTCCTCACTGATAGCAATACCCAAGCCTCCTTGATCCTAGAGGAGTAAGTAAATGAAGATCAGGCAGGGAAGTCAAAGTGGATTTATTTTACTCAAATGTAAAGATATGGGACCATGATGACCCAACGCACCATCAACCTAAAGCTACAGATGCAATTAAAAGTCTTTCTAATGACAGGAACAATTCCTGCTGCAGGTTCCGCTGCAGAACTCAGAGGCATTTCTCAAGAAAAGAGTCTTCATTTGTTGCAGAATGAGCATACTTGCCTGTGTGTGTAAACCATGACCCCAAATTGGCCAAGGCTACACAGCCAATAAATCACATGCATCTATATTTTTCAACATTAAAAAAATTCAGTACCAGTGGCTTTTACCTTCCTTTCTGACTACTTTTAAAATGGAGTGTTGAGCTTCTGTTCCAGCCAGAGTTAGTCACTTTTTGCACTACGTTTTCACACAGAGAAGTTTCACACAAAGTGAGATGGAGAAAATGGCAAATTTGCACATTCTCTCAGAAGCACACACCTGGAGCCACACTTGCCATCAGAGAGTGGGTTACTGGCTTTGAATCCACCTTCTATCGAAGTATGTCATGTGATATCTTTAATGCTCCCACTTAAGGCGGGTGGGGTGGAGCGAATCTAGGCTTGCTGTTTTCTGGTTCTCTTGGATCTGTGGTTCTGTGGGAAACCTGCTGCCATGGCAAGAGAACACTCAGATGTGCCACAAGGAAGAATGAGGATCTCTCACCTACATTCATTTAAGGATATCACCTTGGAAGTAGAAGCAATTGCCACCCATAGTCCAAGCTTGCAGTGAGTGACTGTGGCCATTCCTGTCAGTTTGTCAGGAACTATACAAGAGATCAAGCCTGATCACCCAGAGGATATACTCCAAATTCCCCATTCACAGGAACTAAGATACAACAAATGCCTGTTTTTTGCTTATTGGGGTTTGTGGTGACTTGTTATGTAAATGAAAGTGAGTAGCTTCAAAGATGTGAATTGAGTACCTCTAGTCAAGTCTATAATTGATTACCATAGTCACAGACCCTGGCTGGAGTTCGCAGGTGGTGACCTCGGCTAGTAGTTATGATGGATCTTCTGACAATCGGAAAACAGGCACCCTTACTTCTACCCCATCACATGTAGAAGAGGTGGCTCAGGCTCTGACTGTGACTGGCAGCCTTTCGAGGGCTATGAAGATCAGCTTTGGAGTCCATAGACACTGTGCATGACTGCCCACAAAGACCTGGCCCTTGATAACACTAGTTAGTCTTGGAGTCAATCACACCTGAAGGCTAACCTGAATCCAAAAATCTCCTTTCATTTAGCTTGATGGAATTAATTTTCTCCTGTTCATTACTATTTGGCTTGTGGTTTTTGTTGTTGTTTGCAACAGGAATTCTAAAAGAGCAGTAAGCCAAATATCTGCATGTATATTATAACCTAAACCCACTAAGGACACTATAGAAATAAGTACACATACTGTAGACAAACTGTTTCAGAGAAGCAGGATGAAACGTACGAAAGGATAGTGAGATGTGTGAGTGTGCATTTTCCTACCTAACTGTTAACTCTCCAGCTCACTTCTGCCACAGTCTGTGAAGTCCTCCCTCAGGAGGATAGATATAAGAAACACTGTCCTGAGCTAGTTTTAAAATGCCATCATGCGGTGTGATTCTGGAGAAGTCATATAGTCACATAGTTAGAAAACTGTCAACAAGGATCGCAGATGAGTCTGAACTGAACAAACTTCCGTTATTATCAGAAAGTGAAAGTTTTTCTAAAATTCTGAAGAAAAACCTGTAATTTTATTTGAGGATTTCCACTATGTAAAATCATAGGAATGTGAAGGTGATTTCTGCCAATCATAGAATCTGCTGCTTGTTATGATGTATAGTTTTTAGGGTAAAGAGTACTAAAAGTAAATTTTTGATCAAGGTTTTCTGATTAATTGAATTAGCATCACAGAAAGCCACTCTACTTTTTTGTATTTGCATCCCCTTTTTAAAAAGAGTAGTTTTAAAGAAAAAAGATAATTGAATGGAGTTTCTGCAATAGAACCAGAAATGGCCTGTTATTAGGCTCACACTTAACGCCAAGTTTTGAACAGGGGATGGACACAGTGGATCATTCTGGAATACCAGCGATGTGGCCTCAGGTAGGAAGAGAGCAGCAGTTAAAAGTGGGGCAGTAATGACATTCTTCCATTGTTACTAAGCAGTAAATATTATCATGAATAGTAAATGTCATAATGAACATTCTATTACATTTAAATTATATTTCAAGAAAACATAATTTGAAAATTTCTGGAGGGTTAAGGGACAAAGAACTTGAGTCATCAGTGTTAGAAGGCTCTTGTGTCTTTACTTCATTGCATTTCAGTCCCATGACATCTCAGAATGAGGCATGTGCAGGCTTAGCAGGAGCTACCATTTATCATTTTTTAGCAAAGACTTCCACGGACATATTCTATAGGCCATTCAGAATCTCATAGGCTTAAAAATGTTTATGAAAACAATTATGGAAACTTGGATTCTGACAAGTGCTTTATTTATTTCACTTAATCTTTAGAATAGTATCTCCACTATGAATGTGTACTTTCTCCCTTTTAGATAAGGAAAGAAAACCCAAAGAACTTAGTGACTTCAAAGTCACAAGTGAAATCCTGAAAATCATGATTTCATCTTTATCTAGCTTATTTTAAAACATTCTTAAATATTCTCCTTATTGCTCAGTGGCCAACTTCTTGCACTCATTCATGATCTTCTGGACTCCAACAGCCCCGCTCTCTAGCCCTGCCATCCATAGCACATGGGGCTCATCTCCTAGGTTCACCCCACCATTCCAAGCCTCCCGCTGTCATCGGTAGCCCTCTCACAGTCCTGGCGTTTCCCACTTAGGCTGTGTGTTCACCAGTGGCCTCCCCTGCTGCCAAGCTTCAGCTGCTCTCCATCAATCACTTTAATCCTGGAATCTCAACTGCAACCAACGCTTCAACTTCACAGAGAGCCCATCCTGGTCTCTCTTCAGGGACTCTGACTCTGTGTCACAGTGGCGAGCCTCAGCTTCTCTCCATGACTTCCCTTAATCCTTTGACCTCAACTGCAACTGAGGATACACATTCACCAATGGCACATGGCCCATGGTGCCAAGCCTCAACTTCTCTTAGAACTCCTTCAGTCTTGGGGGTCTCCATTGAAGCTAAAGCTGCACCTTCACCAATGGCCTCTCCTAGTCTTCCCCATTGCCAAGCCACAGCTCCTATTTATGATCACTTCAATCCTGTAACTTTCATGCCACAAAAATCAGTGACACATGGCTGACTGTTACACACTACCAAGTTTGGCAACCAGCTTCAGAAGCAGCCTTGGCCACCTCTGGAGCACAACTTCTGCATGATGATCCTGAGGAAATACTTCCTTGGAGATTTTGCCAGCTTTTCAAATCCAAAGCTCTAAAATGTTACAATCCTCTCAAAAAATAGTATGATCAGGTTCATCACAGCAACACCCCACATTTCTAATACTGCTATTGATTGTAAATGACAGGATCTAGACAAGACAGGCCTCAAGACATTCCTGTGCGATATCACCTGGATGAGGTTAGCCACTAGGCATGCCTGTTTGGGAATATATATATATATATATTAATATTAGGCTAATAGAGGCGGCAATGCCCACCTTAACTGCAGGTGGCACCATTCCACAGGCTGTATCTTAGACTGAATGAAAAGGAGAAACTAAATGTTAACATATTTTATTTTGCTTCCTGACTACAGATGCAATATGGCCATTTGTTTCCTCAAACTCATACTGCCATGATTCACTTGCGATGATAGACCGTACCCCTGAAATGTGAGCCAAAATAAACCCATTTTTTCCTTAAGTTGCTTTTGTCAGGGCAATTAATACAAAGAAGCCATGTGCGGAATCAGGAATCTGCTCTAGGTAACAGTGCCTGCCATAGCTGACTATTAAGGGCTACATCCAGGGCTCTGCTCCAGGTGGTCTGGCTCTCAGTCTGTGTTCTCAACTGCTATCCTGTTGTGTGCCTCATTCATCCACCATGCTCATTCTCTAGCATTCTTTGGCACTTTTTATTCTGCATACACTAAGCATTAGGAAATCAATTGGAATTGCTATAAAAGGTCATGTGAGACATTTACCATATTTTCAACTTTTCCACAGATAAACATAAACCAAAAAAAAAAAAAAATCATTCATACCAAAATTTCAGCATGCATTTTAAGTGCTTCCTAATAAACTATAATTAAACTATAGGAATATAATTATATTATTAAACAGTGTTTTTGGTATTTACAGATTTAAAACAAACTAAGCCCTGAAATCTGGACAGGAACACAGAGGACGTAATCACTCTGACACAGCACCAGGAGGGACTGTAATTAAAATGTATGAGGAAAAGCTTTTAATGACTTCTGTTCTGTTCCTTCTGTCTAAATCAAAACAATTAATAATAAAAACTTCTTTTTTATGCCCATGGTAAGACCTCCCACCAGCTGGGGCGGCCTGTACATAACCAAGCCTTCCTGCACTGGTGATGGTGGTGGTGAGCCGTGACATCTGACAGCTAAGGGTGTTGCCCTAGGAGGACAACTGTGCTCCACTGGACTGTCCCACGCCCAGGAGGATTTGGGCAGCACACACGGGGGAGGGAAGACAGGACATGAAGTTCGGAAGGGCTGGGAAGCGCTTGGAGGAGTTGGAGAGAAATGTTTTGATATATCCTGTGCACCTATGACATTCTCAAAAATTTAATAAAAACATTATATTAAAAAAGACTGCAGCAGCCCACCTTTGTATAGGTTTTTTTTTATAAAAAGAAACAAAATCAATACAGTCATATTTTTCTAATATTCTGGCTGTGTGCTAGGAATTATGCTATTATATGAGTACTTCATCATTTAATCTTCATGGCTGACTAAGACAAAAGTACTACTATTATCTCCAAACTATATGGGAGGGAACTAATGAAACAAAGCTCTTCTCTGATGAAGCACAGCCTCTGTGCCGATGGAATGATCCGGCCTCAGTGCCTCCTGGCTGGAGAGAATGGACCCCTCCAGCCATCCACGTGTGCAGCATTTCCTACACAGGGCCTTCTGCCTTACCTTGCTCCCTTCACCTCCTATGCCTGAGCCATTCCTCATATTCCCCAAATCCACTTGCTTTCTGTAGTAGGTGAAAACATGTGTTTCTTTTCAACAAAGCACGTCCATATTTGAACCTGAAAGTGAGACCTTTTCAGGGCAAACGCCTCACTAAGCACGAGCCTATCAGCTGAACTTCTAGTTATTTTAGCTTTCATGAACTTGTTTCTTCATTATTGTGTTCATTAAGCAGCATCACAGTAAATGAATCAAGGAGAGACTGCAAATTTCATCCTCTTGAGTAACACCAAAATCAGGAAAAGCTGGGCCACAGTAAAGGACCATCAGCACAGTAGTTCTCAGGCTTTACTGTGCATGCAGTCACAGTGGCTTACTAAAGCAGATTTCCAGGCCCACCCCAGAAGTCTTCACTCACAGGAAGCTCTGGGTGCATCCCAAAACCTGCATCTCTAACAAGACCCCAGATGGTACAGATGCTGCTCTCTAGAGACCATACTTCAGGGAGCCAGAGAACAGGACCAGTGTGTAAGGGTACTCAATCATTTAAGTCCCAGTCAAAGCTGATGTACCTTGGGAAGCTCCAGGTGATACACGTTTGTAAGTGAACTGAGGTCCACAGCTGCAGAAGTAGTAACACTTGGTTCCACCTGACAAAGAAAAGTGTCCAAAAGATAACTGTTAGGTATATATGTTTGTTTAAATGTAAGAACCACTGAATCAAAATTATTTCATGTTATTTACTTTAATATCTGATGGTAGTTACGGGTGTTTTATATTAAAATGCTTGGGAGGTGTAACTGGACAGGAATTGTTTTTGGAGCACAGCACACTCAGATGGCTTGGGTGTTTGCTTGGGTTTACTCCATAATGGAGCCCAGCAGCAGCCTGCTCTCTGACTGAAAGGGTGCCATGCATTCTTCTTTCTCCACAAGTTGTAATAGGTATTCAGAAATTATTAAATAGTTTAAAAACCATTAAGCTACAATATTTAAGGGGCATAGTTGGTGCAGTATGAAAATACACGTTTGCCAGCTGTAACTTTATAACTTACCTAACTTAGGTCCTATGAGGAAGCAGCCTGAAGAAGACTATCATTTCTTTACCCATCTTATACGTGGATAAGCCTCCTGCTCAAACCTGAAGGAGCAATGAATCCTGCCCTCACCACTGCTTCACCCCATGGTCCCTCTAATTCTAAGCTCTTCTGTCCCTGTCATCTTCTTTTATTGTTCGTAGACACAAATCCGAAGATTTCTCAATTCAAACAAAAACCACCGCCCACACGTAATTCTCTGTGACCCTCAAGCTGCTGTTCTCTTTCTTTGTGTCATTTGCTTTCCTATCATCACCCAGCTGTCGATTCAAGGGGCCTCTCTCGCTACTGTTCTTGGCCTTCCCTGCCGCACCTCCGGCTATGGGATCCACTTTGTTCTCCTCCTGCACAAGGGCCTACTGGCTCTTTCCCCCTTCGTAATTTCATTTTTACCTTCTTCCTTAGGGTTCACATCTCACAGTCTGCCCCTTGCTCTCTTCTCTTGCAATGTTCTTTGTAAGCCCGCATTTTCAGTCCCCAGGGCCAACAAATGCAATATGCTCTGTGGGGAGTTGTCTCTGAACTCCACACCACATATCTGAATGTACACTTTAGCAGCCTGGTCAATGATGCAAGCCGAAAAAGCCACAGCTCAAGCAGTCCGCAAACGTACACCACTCCCCAACAGAAAGCCTGAGGTAGCCCGTGGGATGGTTATGAAAATGTCAGCTCCTCCTTCGAAGGTTCACAGTTAGTGAAGTCCAGTATACATGGAAGAAAGCCTTGTACTTCCTTCAGTTTTAATCACCGTTTCATTCTTGACCCAAATCATCCAACTATTCAAGAAATGTCTATTAAATGAAAATTTCCCAACTCTTTTCTCAACGAGTCATTTGTGTGGGCATGAGTATTACTGGAGTGGGTCTAAAACCTCTGATGTGGCCTCTTCTTCCCTGTACTATGGGTCTTCATTGTATTTTCTCCTGAATTGCTTCTGTTTTTGTAATTCTTTGAACTTCATCTCTCTGCCCTGAGATGCCTAATAGTAAGATTTTGAAAATATAACTATCACTCATTTATGTGGAGGGCACATGGTCCTCATGCTCACAGATAAGGAATGTTGGGAAACCAGGAATGCTAAGCATGCAGACTTGTCTCTTCCATGGAAGGTAGCTGTATGCCTATTTTATGCCCAGAAAGCTGAGAGTGGATGTTGATAATAGCCTTGTAATCTGTGCTGTCTGTAGGGCCTGCCCAAAGCTGAATCCCACGCCCCCTCCAGACTATTGTTTATCCCAAATTCTTCTCCCGCTACACCTTTATCTTGAGTATTACTTCTCATTCAACAGAACCCATCCTTAAGGAAGATGTCGCATGTACTTTATAGCCCGGTGACCTCTATGCTATCTTGGTCCAAGGCTACACCAGATCCTAGGCCCTTGAGGTGAGCTATAAAACCCACGTCATGGTAGAAGTCACAAGAATTTTGCAAGAGTTTTGATGGAGTCACATTTAAGCTTTATTTTGTACATGGGGCTGAGATAACTATTATCAAGACATTTTTTTCCCCAAAATTGCACTGTACTTAAATATGTCTAAAATATACTGGCTGGGGTCAGACCCCAGAAGTTTGAACCAGCCCAGCTAAGTTGTGTTAAACTGGGTTTCCTTCTAGTCTCTCATAGTTCCTTTCTCTGGCAGCTTGCAGGTCCCTCACCCATTTAAAACAGAACTTTCATGATGATGGGAGTTTAAATGGATGGTCTTCCAGTGGTTCTCAAGGTCTGAGCACATCTCCTTTTTCAATGACCCTTTCCTGCACTCCACATCACTTCCCTCATACCATTCCTTAATGCTGTTGGCAATTTTCAGGTTAGGTAGTCATGGAGCGTGTGCTCTTCCTTAGCCTATGTATTCTATCCACAGCACTTCTGTCCTCTAATCCCCCACCATATTCTTCACATGTAACTTCTCCATAGTGTCTCTCCAGAGCAGGACAGACCACTCTTTCCCTCTTACTGCTGCGTAGGCAGGCTCTTCAGGTGCCTTTACAAAAGTCCTATGCTGTTTGGTGGTAGCAATCTGAACATTATGATCACAGCTTATCTTTGAATCCCTGTAATGTTCTATGATGGTTAGCTAAATTAATGAGGTGTACCAATCAAATCTTCCTAGTCAAACACACATATTACAGATACCTCCTTATTTTGAGAACCTTCTGAGAGAGAAGACAGAGGGTCTGCTGCATTTCCAGGACATACAGCCATCTGGTTAACTGCATCTTCATTTCTAAAACAACGTAAGAATGCATCAGTCCATCATATTATGATATCATTCCCATTCTTTATTTTGAAGAGTCATAAAGATTATTAGGAACAAATTCTCTAACCCCAAAGTCTTAGATCCCAGCTTAACATATATGTGTATGTGTGTATGTATGTATGTATATGAAAATAATTCAGAGGTAAAATACTAAGTATTTGGCAAACAAAACAAACAAACAAAAAAGCTCACCTGATAAAAATAATTTTTACTTTAGATGGAGCACATTTAATGATTGATGAAGCATTCTGATGACTTCTGCCATATAATATTTGGCCATTGATCTACGAGGAATAAGTATCATTAGTTGAACCTAAATCTCTTCATCACTTTAGCTTTTATCATCTTGTCTAGGTAATAAAAAGTGAATTGCTCTCTTTATCATATTATACAAATTTTTACTCTCCAGAATGCAAACCAAAATTTGGATGATGAATACAGAAGATCTCATGTTTAAAGATATCATTAAAGGGACACATATGAACTCTGATATCCCTGGGCAATTTGTAGAAACATGTTGACCAAAGGAGGAGAGAAGACAGTGCACTTCCTGACAGACAAGGGTTCTGCGGCTTGCAAAGACCACCTGGGTAAGCCCACTGTCACATCTCTCAATTGGTCTTAAGAAGCGTGTCTTGGGAAACAGGGAATTTAAATTCATGCCAGGGAGGCTCAGGGCACAGCAGCAGACTGTATGTAAGCAGCTCAACACTCTAGAGAAATGAATCTGCCTGCCCAGGTGTCCAGTCATTGAGGCACTGCGACCAGAGCTAGTCTAGACAGCAGAGAACCACAAATAAGTGGACGAGCACCGAGGCAGTGTGAAGTCACGCTGATCCTGCATCAGGAGGCAAGGGAAACGCCAAGTCTAAACACTATAAAGTATGGTCTGTAGAACTATTTTGTTTGGGCAGGCTTAGTTACTGCTTGCATTAGCCTTGGCCTCATCTCACCTCACCCCCAATACTTATTTCATTAGGGATTCAACCTCCAGAATGTCTACTGGGTCAGCATCATTACTGAGGAATGCTTGGTCATTTGGCATTTCAAAAACTCCTAATAAAAACAAAGCACACACACAAAAATGTTTTTGAAGTGTGATTTTTATTACTATCTTGGGGCAAAAACTGTTTCTGGTGCTGCAGAGTCATGACCTTTAATGTGAGTTAATGGGATACAAACTATGTTGTAGAGATTTGGTGCAGAGCCAAATTTGCTGCACTGCATCAATTTTATTAGGCAATGGATGGTTTTGTTAGTCACTCCACAGTGTCTGGGCAACTTTCTGAAAACTGTGTTGATGAAGCCAAGAGCAAATTCAAAACTGTCTACCAGCACCTACCTCTAGAAGCTCATCTGCAATCTGCAGTCGTCCGTCTCTTCCCGCTGCTCCAGTGGGATCAATCCCCACTATAAACACACTCATTCTGGTTCGGTCTTTGTTTCCAGCAAGACTTAAACCCAAACCGCTATGACCTTTCTCCAGTTCAATCATGTGGAGCTGGCCAGTCAGGGTTCCATAACGCTCTTGGATATTTTCTACAGGCAACAACAAATGCATTTATAGTTAATTGACAGCCAAATGCTTTACTACAAAAACTTACTTAGATTTATCTTAAGGGATATTATTTGCTTAAAAATGATTTCTTGGCAGTTAAAAGTTAGACAGACTGGCTGCCTAGGTTTGTTTTCCCAGAATAACTAACCTCAGGGAGATTTTGTCGTATTGAGGGTGTACATAGCATAATGTCAGACTAACCAGTTCACCTTGGTGGCACTGAGTCCAAGAGAAGTGATTCAAATTTATAAACTCTCAGAAGACTATGATTAAACCAGAGAAATCAATCGATCACTTGGAGAGGAGAACAGAGCTAAAGTACCCAGAATACATTTGTTTATGGACAGTGGAATCTTCTCCAACAGAAGAAAACCTGTACCATCATGCTGGGCAACTACTCAGAAGGAAGACAGTGGGCTTCCCTGGTGTACAGAGCCATCAGGCCAGACCAAGTCAATCTGCGAGTCCCAGCTTTAAGCAATCTGCCCTGACTACATGATACCAGATCTCTTGTTCAAGTTTGTCTACCCACTTCAGTCTGAGAGGGTATGGCCCCATGTAGGTGCCCAAAGCAAAAGCTCATGCCAGTGTCACCCGATAAGCCCAGCCCTGTTGCCTATGACAGTGAGTTATCTTAGGGGCCTGGCCTCAGTGAGCAAGTCAATCATCCCACAGGAGTAGCCATAAGTTCTGATTTTAAGCCATTATGTTTTGTGGTACCTGATTTCAGAAACAAACTACCTGTAAGATCAGATAATTGTGATTAAGTGATCACATTTGACAAGTCATCTCTTAGAAAAGTCCTACAGGGCTAGTGACCTACACTTATGTTGATTCGTTCCTACACTGGTTAAATAAACATCTCTGAAACCCTTTCACAATTAACCAGGGTAACTTTCACATTCTATGCTTTCTAAAGTATGTATACTGCATACTTCTTAAAGCAAATAATTAGGTTTTTAAAATACAGCTTTTTGAGTGCTGGAGAGATGGCTCCATGTTAAGAGCATTTGTTGCTCTTTCGAAGAACCCATGTTCAGTTCCCGGCACCTACCCCTAACTCCAGTCCCAGAGGATCTGAGGCCCTCTTAGGATCACCCAGGGCTCCAGCAACATATGTGGTGCATACACATACATGCAGTCAAATAAATCTAAAACAATTTTTTTAAATGAAACTTTAAAACTTGATGACACATTCATGACTTCTGGCTCAATTCTGAGATGGGGCACTGTGTCAGCATTCCACACATGCTACCTAATATAATATTAGTAGCCTGAGAGACCTGCATTCAAAACTTGAGACCACTTCCCAGATGCCCAAAGAGTTGATCTTAATAATTATAATGTTACCATTCTAGTACCCCAAGCACCAGGAACTCAGGGCATAATACTATGTCAATCAGATGCTACAAGGAGGAATCTAAGGCCTGTAATGGGCAGTGGTTGTTCAAGAGAGTTGATTCAGTACTGGATTCTGAGAGGTCCTCTTGACTGCTGTAATTCTCATATGAGAAGTAAGAGGGCTTTATGAGAAATGTGCATTTAATGTAAAGGAAGAATGTGATGTCATGCCTCAGGAATGCATGCTGGATTCAAGGAAAATAAACAGTAGTTTTCCCACATACAACTGCAGTATACATTATTAAAGCTGAAATATTTGTTCATACAAAACAAACCCAGAGCTATTTTAATACTTCTTACAATTAAGAGCATCACAAACAGACAACTTACTCCAGCTGTAACCAAACTCATCCTCTTTGTCTACATCTTCTGAGACTGTGATTGCAGATGGTTCTGCACAATCATTCCCCATTTCTGAGAACACTGCAGGGGAGGAGGGAGGAACATCACACAATGGAGCCTTCTCTGACTCTGATTCTGACTGGCTGGGTGCCTGTGGGAACAAGAAGAATTCAGTGGGCATGTGCAATCTCATGAGAACTTAAAGGAAAACAAATAAGAATATAATTCCAAAACCAAAGGCCAGCTCTAAAATGTTCTCCAAATAACAGAAAGCTTACGTGTGCATATAAGAAATGTTAGACAGGATTCAGGTATCAGAACACAATTCATTAAATTGTTATTGGCTAATGCATACAATGAATAATTCAATTTGAAGGCTTAAATGACCTAAGAGAGAAAATTGTTCAAATTTCCCTGTTTGGGGGAAAAAAAAAGTAAGGATATGTGTAAGACTTTATAGGTCATTCAAGTCTGTCAAAAAATAAACAAATCAATAGAAAGCAAATTAACAATGAACACATCTCTTAAAACTTATTAGTAGGAGCCATTGAGATGGCTGAGTAGGTAAAGGCACTTGGGAAAAGCCCAAAGGCCTGAGTTCAATACCTGGTTCATACAGTAAAAGGAAAGAACTGATTGCCACAAGCTGACTTATGACCTCCATATCCATGACATAGCTCTTACATGTGCACTCCCACATATCCATACCCACAAAATAAATAAATGTAATAATAACAGTATCAACACTTGACAATAAGACTCCACATGAAGACTCCTCTTTTTTTGTGGATCTGGGGACTGAACCCAGGATCCTACATATACTAGGTAAGTATTCTACTGAGTCGCACACCTAGTCCCACATGAACAATTCTTCGTTGCTACTTGAATCCAAAATTAGCACTACACACACAGGCTGTTTTCTCAGGACAGCCTGCTTGTTAACAAAGAGCCAGACTCAGATGTGTTGGGTTTGGATTTTAGATCACCTTCAACCTTTTATTGCCATAGTAGCTCACAATGGATCCTTTATACAAAGCCATATGTGACATGCCTGCTGTCACTTAGGACTACTGGTACTATTTCAAAACACGATTTGGTATAATCAGATTCTTAGATGAGTTACTATGTGGCAGCAGGTTAGAATTTGAAAGAACTATAAACTCTTAAGTTCTCCAGTTTATTACATTAAGTTTACAGATGAAGAACTAAGGCCAAGGAAGGGAAAATCTTGTTTAAAATCAGGTGCTAGACTTCTTTCTCTGTAGTTCTTTTCTGTTACTTTTACTTATTTAGGGTGATAGTGTGGGTGAGTGCACATGCCGCAGAGTGCATGTGGAGTACAGAAAGAGCTTGCCAGAGCTGCTTCTTCCACCAGATGATTTCCAGGGGCTGAGATGCAGCCACTGGTCTTGGTGGCAGGCACCTTCAGTCACTAAGCCACCTTGCTGGCCATGTTTCTGTTCAGTTCTTACAACACTGCAGTTTGTATTAAGCCTTGCTGTCTTCTCCAGTTTCCACAGTTAAGACAGTACCTGTGTCTCAGGATCAGGGACATCAGGGATCAGGATTGATTAGCTGGTGCTAAGAATGCCGTGAAATATATCAACACTAGAACTTCATGCACTAAAGAAGATCCTTTTGCTAATTCAAAATGCACATAGTTTACTAGCAAGGCACAGGGCTGGCTGACAGATTCAGGGGTAAATGATTTTCAGGCACAGAATCTGCTGTACTGACAATGTTCCGTTTACACATCATTGGCCAAACAAATAAAAAGTTACAAGTGCCATGAAATCTCTGCTCTCTTCCAGAATGCTATACTATAAATCTCTCAAATAATATACAAATGAAAATGTACAAGCATACCAGAAACTTCACTAGATCCAACCAAAATTCAGACATCACAGTAAAGATGACAAGATATGCACTTATGAAGCTTTCTGGTTAAAAAAAAATCACTTCTCTGTATTATCAAAAAGTATTATTTGGCTAACATAAATTAATTCAGATTGATAGATGTATATTTTATAGTCCTTTCTACCTTTTTTGTTATTTTACTGAATAATGAAGAAAAAAAATTCTGCTAATCTCAAAACCTCTTCAGGATTACAGGCACAATACTTTCACACTGTGACTACACACCAAAACTGTACTCCAATCTAACTGACTAATCATAGAACTAATATTTGCCTTCTTCCTGGAGGGACAATTGAGTCTTCTATTTGCCTATATCAAAATAATGTTTGTTATTGACAAAATAATGGCTTGTTACTGACAATTCTTGAAATTTGTTAACAAATATATATATATTTTACAAAGGTCACTTAACTTCGTTGGCAAAAAACAAAAATGCAGTGGCAATCAGCCCCAGCCTGTGTGCAGAGTCAGGGAAAATGAACATGCACGTCACACAAAAACACACCCACTTTAAAAATGTCCCATGGAGACAAACCTTCAATGGTATGGGAGCAAAAGGGTCAGTGGGGGAACAAGGGAAGACGAGAGTACTTGAATGTTGTAGCTCCTATAGCAATAGAAAACATAGCCCTTCAGGTACAGCATCTTCTCTCATCCATGACACAGTAACATGGAAAATCCAATGAATAGTCATAAAGTGGTTTCTAAAAGAAAATTTTGACAGCTTCTCCCTTTCTATTACTGAATTGTGGTATAAAAGAAATTTTTATATAAATCTTTGTTTCAAATTTGCTTTTATGATTTCATTAGAATATGAGAATACCCAAGTATGACTGACAAGCATTTACATTTTCTGATCTGGCATTCATACAGACTTACTTTATGAATATTCAGGGAGTTTTGTCATGTACACACACACACACTCACACACAGATACACACAGATACATACACACAGACAGACACACACACACAATTATTTGCAGAGCTTCTATGATCATTTTGTTCATGTCAGAAGATGTTAAGGAAATTATATATAAAAAGTAGTTTATACAAATTGCAACAAAAATTTAAACATTAAAAAATTAAACCACACTAAAATGCAGAAAAACACTGGACTCTGCTTTTAAATTTCAAGTGAAAAAAAAAAAAAACCTAATATTCTCTGGCAGGACAAAGTACTTGGAAAGGACCTGCATGCCCACTCAGAAGACACAGTGGTTTGTCTTTGTTCTTCTGACTACATGTAATAAACAGTGAGCTGGGACAACAGCATAAATAATACCAACAGCAAACATTTGCAAAGGCAAGGACAAGACAATGGACGTTATCCAACCTTGTCAGTGGTGAGCTGCAGAGAGTCAGCAAATGGGTTAGTGCTGCTGAAGCTGTACTTAGGGTAAAGGTTGTGCGGCAAGGAAGGCAAAGGGGATTTCTAAAAGGAAACAGAAGATGGGCTGAAGGCACAAGAAATGTATTTAAAACAACCCAATCTCAGGACCAAAGTACTCACTGGCTTAGAGAGCTGCCTATGAGAAACCAAAGTCTGCCTGAGTAGTCAAAGCATGTTCTTCTTAAACAGTTCCTAATGGTTTGTTTCTAACGACCCAAGCCTACAGCCCAATCTAATCACTCCATAAAGAGAACCGGACCATCAAGCTGACTCACGTTTCTTCCATTTTCTCTATTGTGGAGTGAAATGCTTGTGTTCTTCCCTTGTCGCACACTAGCTTCTGATTCCTGAGCATCAATACTCTTGTTTCAGAAGGAAAGCCAGAACATGTTTTCCATTTACTTTTAGCCGTGAATGACATTACTTCTCAACAGTCTGTGTAGAACGCACAGTGAGCACTTACCTGCTAGCCTGTCAGTAACCTTCACTTCTTTACATTGTCCCCCATTAAGGAAACTGCGCTCTGACCAGCCAGTAGATGCTGATTTAGAACAATCACATTTTTAAACTTTAAAAGATGAAAACGAAAATGAACCACTACATAGTGTATTCTACTTTTTGTGGAGATTTGACAGAGATTCATATTTTAAAAAGAGGAAAGAAAAACTCTGACATCTCCCACATTACTGAAGAATTTACGCTTTGGATAATATTTAAAGTCTATGTTTAGAGTGTTTCTTCTAGATTTTTGTGACTTGCCTGTAGTAAGCCCCTAGCTAGGACTGTTAAAGCTGAATATACGTTAAAGACAGGAAGTCAGCCAAATAGAATTTAGCACGTTCATATTTAAAAAAAAAAAAGTAATTTCCTTAGCACAATAAATCCTTCCTTTCATACTCGCTATCTTTTCCTTCTATTGACTGTATCTTTCAAAGAAAATTGCAGACATTTAAAATTCATGTTGGCTCCAATTAAATGTTTGTGTTACTCTCTCTGCACAAGCCCTATTGCCGGGCGTGGAGTGGAGGGGCTGGTCACGTGACTCTACCCTGCATGGGAGAGCACGCTGGAGACACTGTCCTCCGGTGCCAGCGGCAATGCTTATGACACATCACCCTTTCAATCTGTGCTTCCTGCAATGTTTCTTCCCAAGAGGCAAGGCAGGAAAAGATATGGGTACAATGACATTTCTGCTCCTCTCAACTTCCTCCCTGCTTTTCAGTTTAAAATGTCAACTCCTGCTTTCCTCAAGAGGGGATTACAAGTGCCAAGAAACATGACCACTTAGTGAGATGGAAGAAATGACTGGGCAGTGGAAAACACCACAGGCCTACTCATGTGGGAAGAGGTTATTTCTGGTGATCATGCACGGCAGATCCAGGGCCTGTGTGTCCTTTGTAACTACGTAGAACAACGAAAACAGAACCATGATGACAAGAGATGGGATTCTGAGATTTTTCTAGTTTTCATTTTTCTTTGGACTTTACATGATTTCAATTTGGCACTGTCTGCATAGTAGGAGGTCCAGAGGAGGGGCAGTGTACATGGGATGGTAGGTCACTTCTATCAATAGGAACAGTTATGAAACTGATCCTTTCTTTAAAAAAAAAATCAAGTCCTTAGGACAATCAAAGGAAGAAACATTATAACTGAGGGGACACTAAAACTGTAAGTTCTCATCCCTGAATAGACAAAGAACAGAGAGACAGACAGACTGCCTTCTCAACTGTGTAAGATTTTCCAGAAGCTTTATCTTCTTCTCACAAAGAAAACTTTGTCTCACGGGGATTCTTTGGTAAGTACATTGGTGGTGTTTTTCCTTTAGCTAACCAGAGGCCTGATTACTTCCATTTGGAAGTAAATCACCACTAACAAAGAATACCTCATTTTAAATGCAAAATTAATTCTAGTTTCCCAAAGCAAAATGTGTCTAACTTGACTAAACATGTCATTTCTAAGCGAGATTTATCCTGGAATAATTGCTATAAAATTAGGTGTCATTATGCCTCAAATAAAAAAAAATAGGAATATTTTCCAGGTGTATGAGACAATATCTTTCCAGCTCATTAGAAAATGTGATTGGCATTGAAAGAAATGTTTGTAGTTTAAGTGTTCAAAGTAATATTAAGAATCACTATTCAGCAGTTTATAATATTATCCTAAATGATATGAGTTAGAAATTAAAATAAAACAAAAAAAGAGAATAAACCCTCCCACACAAAAAATGGCTGTAACTCAACTTAAACAGCCATTTACAATATTACCATGCTGTGTCTATGTTTAACACAACAAATGTTAACAAATGTATGAAGATTTGTAGTTATTTAAACAAACTGAATAGCATTTGCAAAGAATGCAGCATGAGGCAGCCCTATCATTTGGCAGATTTTCTATCTGAATGGATAATTATTACCTAACAATAAACAACTGAATGGTTAAGAACTGCAGATGTGAAGAGAACTGCTTATATTAAGAACCACTCCATCCATTTCACACTGTGAACCCCAAACCAGAGCCACACCTGTCGACAATAAGGAGATGGACCAGTAACACGAACCTGGGCTCTATAATCGGGAGTCCAGAAGGCTCATTTCGTTCATCTCACTGATCTCACAGGGTACCTGCCACTTTCCTTCCATCATTTCAGTATTA
This sequence comes from Peromyscus leucopus, assembly GCF_004664715.2. Taxonomy (NCBI): domain Eukaryota; kingdom Metazoa; phylum Chordata; class Mammalia; order Rodentia; family Cricetidae; genus Peromyscus; species Peromyscus leucopus. Next base: position 88,463,473 of record NC_051064.1, read on the forward strand.
ATATCAGAAATTCTTAATTTTACAGGTTAAAGTTCAATGTATTTTGCATATAACACCCCATATTTTAAGTTTCACATGATGCCTGGCTTTACTGCCCTTACATGTACTATAAACACTTTTCTTTCAAAGCCAAGCAACCCTAGACCTGCCAGCGAACAGAGGTCAGGGGAACAGGTGCACAAATTTTATATTCCAAAAGCAGCATCTCATGGAGCTTCAGGAGCACGAGGAATCTTGGGAAATTAGTATTAAGAAAACTCCACTCTGAGGGTACATAGATGTCTCTGAATAACAGTATTGGTGTATGTGGAACAAATTTCTTAATAACTACTGTATATGAAGAGACTTTTCAGTGAGACATAAAGGAGGAATCCAAAACATTGAACTATCAGCAAAATGTTCACCTATAGCATCATTAGGGCATATCAAATATGCTAAGTTGCAGTTTGTATCCTTTCTAGCCATAATAGCCAGTGATACACTCATACATTCTTAAAATTTATTTTCATCTTTATTTCATTGCTAGGTACTACCAGTAGCATCAAATTTGAAATCTTCCTGTCTCGGCCTCTGGACAGCTGGGATTGCAGGAACAAAACACCATGACTGGTTCTTAAATAAATGTTTAAACTGTTTTAACAATGATAGCAGAAGGGTTAAATGGGCTGGTAGGTTTCTGTCTCCAAGGATCTGTGATGACCTGCATTCTGATTATATCTGAAAAAGAACTATGAAATTATATGGACATAAGGAGAATGTAGTCTATGAGAATTTGGTATCCAGTGGAATACACAAATACATTAAACATCTGATGTTGTGACTGCATAGGTAGGAGATTCTAGCTAAAGTATAAATTGAGGGGAAAAAATGAAGTCTTTATAGCTTCCAAGAGACTCAACTAAAAATGACTAAAAATAGACTAAAAAATATGTTTAATCTACATATCACATTCTATTCCTTTCAGTAATTTATTTTTTTTGAAATCAGAATGAACACTAGCAAGATATCAACTTGACATGGTGACAACTTAATTCTTTCACATATTTTGAAGACTTCATATATACAGTAGAAGAGATTTGCAGGGCAGCTCACTGTTTCAATACAGAAAAGGAAACCTTTTATAAACACCTTCTGAGACTTCAAAAACTGGTAGGTGCACATGCAGACAACTTGGTCCTTGCTACATTAGACTCCAAGTTGAGCACCATTTCAGTATGCCTACCTTGCCCTTTGTGTTCGCTTACCCTTGGTTTGTTTATAATGCTCTGTACCATAAATACTACAGGGTTGCCTGCTTTCCGAATGGCTTCCACAGCTTGTTCATGGCTTGCATCTCTGAGGTCCATGCCATCCACCTGCAATGGAAGGCCTCAGCTTAACATTTCAACAAGCTAGAAGAACAGAACAGCGATTTGGATCAGGAGTTCTGAAGCTCCTTTAGATCCTGAGAGATTTGTTTTGGTATCCAAAACAAAAGCAATTTTCAGGCTGCATACTTCTCATTCCTCCATGGATTTGTGGCACCTTATGTGGATACAGGTCTTCCAAAGACAACTGGAGTCATAATCAGTTGGAATGAGGGCTCTGAGTCTGTATTCTTCATTGCATAAGCTGCTCTTTTATGTTTATGAATCAATTTATAGATAAGCATCATTAAAGAAACAGTCTGGGGAGATGCATTCAGGGTCCCTTTCATCGAAGCCTGTGTGGTACTTCTAATTCTTCATAAAATGATTTACTTAGAACATGACAGGTGGGGGGAGAGTGATTATTCATGGGTTTCTCTTCAAAAAATTTAAAGAATAAACAAAATTGTAATATTCAGAAACGTGAGACTACTGTTAGGTTAGTTTTGCAAAAGAATCTGCAGATGAAACAGAATTTGGAAGCCAAGAAATTATGCTTGTTTGTAAGTTTCTTATATAAATAATTTGAAAAATGAAAGTCATTTTGTAATGCTTTGTGCATAATGATCAGCTCAGCTTATGCACTAGATGGTCAGGAAGGAAGAAAGAAAGAAAGAAAAAGGGTCTAATGTTAATCCTGCCAGATAACAGTAAATGCTGTCATTTCCAGTTACCAAGTAAAGCTCAGAGCAGACACAATCCTGTAGAAGAAAACCAATCATTAAGTCCTGACACAGAATTATATACATTTAGTTAAAAGCCCCTTTCAGGTTGACACTTTGGTGATATGACAATAATTTTTAACACATACTAAAATGGCCTTTAATGTTTCTAACAAGTCAATATTCATGCCTACTGTATGTCAACTAATATTGTTACTCAAGTCCCAAAGCAAGCACATTAGTTCAGGGCTGTTCTAGAATTCCAGGACTACAAGGGCCTAGGCTTCATATTTCCTGGAGAAACCCTGCACATCATGTCCTAAAGAAACCACCACTAACCTAAATGCAGGTATTTTGCAACACACACAAAACATTCTTTTCAATTAGAAAAAGATGTTTTAATTAATCTCGTTTAGTCTTTACTAATTTTAATTAATATTTAATTTTTTTTGTTTTGTTTTGTTTTTCGAGACAGGGTTTCTCTGTGTAGTTCTGGTGCCTGTCGCTTGTCTTGGATCTCGCTCTGTAGACCAGGCTGGCCTCGAACTCACAGAGATCTGCCTGTCTCTGCATCCCAAGTACTGGGATTAAAGGCATGTGCCACTACTGCCCGGCAATATTTAATTGTTTTAAAGGACATTTTAGGGACAAACTCTGGCCAATCATATCTAAAGATGATTATAAATAACTCTTATTTTTCTTTTTAGGCAAAAAGTATTTAATAGTTAAACTACGTAAAATAAACACCCTAGTAACAACTTAAAATTGAAACTTCAGACTATAAGAAAGAATTACATTAAAGAGGCTAGTGTATCATTTAATGAGAGTAGGCCAGTCTACCTTGTCATCTGTTCTTATAGATGGTCACAGGGAAAAGAAAAGCACAAGATGCCTGTTTCCTCTCAAATTTCAATCTCTCCTTTCCTCATGCTCAGAGAACAGACAAATGAATGAATGAGCTAGACAATACTAAGACTTTCTATTTTCACTTGACTGTTCTAGGGATCTAAACCCAGGACCTTGCATGCCCATACAGTGACCGTCCTGGCATTGAGCTAAATGCCTGGCCAAGTGTTCATTCTCAATTATGACTGCTATGCAATAAGCAACCTTCTAACCCAGGAAGGCACTGTAATGTGTAAGTCTTACTGACTGAGAAAATGGGACCATCACTTGTACAAGGAAACGCAATGTCTATGACAGTCATAGCATCTTCACTTATCAGTTACTCCTTTCCTTTCTCTCTGTAGGCTGGAAAAACTGGATCAGACACTTCTCAACATTTTAAATCTAACAGTGCCTAATCTGATTAGATAACTTTATTGTACTGCTCTGAGGTATTCTGGTTACTTCTCTGCTTCCTGCTGGCCAGGCAGGTCCAATGCCTGTCTACTGTGGATACTAGCTCCTAGCCCAGCCCCAAGAACATGGTAGCTGCTCTTGTATCATACACATCAGTAGATGCCTGTATGGCTCTACTGCACATAAGAACCCTGTGCAAGATATTAACATTTAATTATGGCTGGCATATGATTTGACTATATGTTTCTCTCTTACAAAGAACAAAGTGTTTGCCATGCATGTGCGTACACAGGGCCGTCTTGAGAAGGGGCACAGTACTGAGGAGGAGGCTCCTAGCTTTGTTGAAACATTCATTTAAAAAGTCATCAAGTTCACAGCATTGAAAAGTTGAGAAAAAAAAGACTCACTTGGAATAAAACCTCACTCAATAAAGTTTACATAGAAATGACTATAATACAGTATTCCTTGAAATAATATCTTCCTGGAAAACTTAGCTATGAGATGCACATTTTCCCTGTACATACACAATATTAAATATTTTAATTGTTCCCCCAAGATTTTTTTTTAAATTTATATTCCTTAGGACCAATGCTTTTAAAATTCATTGTCTGTATTTCTAAACACTCGTTTTTACATGACATACATAATTTGTCATCACATCCAAAAAAAAAAAAAAAAAAAAACCTGGATAAAAAGAAGAAAATCCTTGCCATTACAAACGTCTGACTAACACAGGGGCTAGGGCGGCAACTCCTTTGGTAAGAAAGTGAAAGAGGGAAAAGATCTTGAATAGAAAGCTCACTGGAGGTTACCTCAACTATTCTGTCGCCAGGCTTTAAGGTTCCGTTTTTGCCAGCTGGACTATCTTCAAGGACATGTTTGATGAAAATGCCCCTCATCACTTCTCCATTGCTCAGGCGGCTCCCCATCCCTCGGCCACCAACAATGCTGATGCCCAAGGACTTGCTTGGTTCTCTCCAAAGTTCCACCCTATTAAAAAAATAATAAAATTGTAAACTCCCAGAGAAAAACACAAAGGAAAAGCTTCCTGAACTTTTGAATGTCCTGTAAATGACTTAGTTATTGATGATGAAACACCATGACCTGACCAAGCAAGTTGGGGAAGAAAGGGTTTAGTTCAGCTAACAGTTCCATATCATCACCAAGGGATTAAAAACAGGAACTCAAACAAGGCAGGGCCCTGTAGGCAGAAGCTGGTGCAGAGGCCATGTGGGGGTGCTGCCCCAGCCTGCAGGGCTACAACGGGTACTCGACTACCCTAAGGAGGGAATGTAGGGACAGGAGATACAAAGGAAATACACCAAGTCTAGATTCTGATCAAGGTGCAACTTTATTTCTCTCCAGGAGGGTTTATATAGTTCCTGCAGGGTGGGGGGAGCAAGAAGCTGTCATCTGCATAAGGTGGGGCAAGCTAACAGGATGTTTGTATAGGATGTTTACAGGGTGAAAGGGTCAAGGGCTCTGACTCAATGTCCTATTGCTAGGCAACCTGACTGTAAGATAATCTAGTTCCCTGTCTTATGGGGGTCTATATTTTTCCACTAACCAGAGAGTCTATCCTTGTCCCTGACAGGGTGCTTTTACTGGCTTGTTCCTTCTGGATTGCTCAGCCTGCTTTCTTATAGAAACCGGGACCATCAGCCCAGGGACGCCACTACCTACAACGTGCTGGGCCTAGCCCATTGGACACTAATTAAGAAAATGCCTTCATCTGGATCTTATGGGGGCATTTTCTCAATTGAGACTCCCTCCTCTCTCATGATTCTAGCTTATGTCAAATTGACATAAAACTAGCCAGTACAGATACCAAGAACACAGGCAATAAAAAGATACAGACAAATTGGACTTCATTAAAATGAGAGGCAAAAGAGGTAACTTACAGAAAGAAAACAATATTTGGAATCACATCCGATAAGGAATTAATATCCGGAATGTATGAATGAAGTTTCTAAAATTCAGTTACCAAAAACCCAAACAACTAGATCAAAAATTAAGTAAGAGATTGAATAAAAATTTAGCTACAGGCTTATAAATGGTTTGTAAACACATGAAACAATGATTATCATCTGTAGAGACACAATCAGTACCCAAGAATACATTACCTCATACCCATTAGGATGAAAATTATTAACAAAACAGAATAACAATAACTAGTGTCTATGAGAATGGAGAGAAACTGGAGCTCTATGCATTGCTGGTGTGAATGTGACAGGTACAGCCATAACAGCAAATTAAAGATACAGCTATCATATGGGAACACAACCAAAAGAATACAAATCAGGGTCATGAAGAGATATTTTAAATACCTGTATCAGAAAAGCACCAGCCACAACAGTTAAGAGGTCTACTAGAAATGAAAAATAAGGGCTGGTGAGGGGGCTTGGTGCATCAAAATGCTGTCTGCACAATCCTGACACACCTAACTTTGTTCCCTGGAGTCCATAAAAGCCAAACGTGTTGGCTCACATCTGTAACCCCAGTACTCCTGTAAAGAGATGGGAGGCACTGAAGAACTACCCAGAAGCTCACAGACAGCTAGCCTGGCTTACACTGAGCAGCAGAAACTGGAGTGAGCTTGCCTCAAATTATTGGTAGGAGATAAACCAACTTCCAGAAGTTGTTCTCCAACCTGCCCATGCACCCACACTCATGCACACACCTGCCATACATACAATAGTAGATAATTTTAAAATTTAAAAATGAACAAACAAAATGATGCACAGCTTATTATGGAATTTTAATCTGTCTTAAAAAGGAAGGAAATGCTATATGTTTTAACATACACAAACAGTATACTATGCTATATAAAATTGGCCAGCTAAATGAAGTAAGAACAAATGCCTATGGTTGCACTCACAGAAGTCCAGGGGAGATGTATTCAGGGACAGGACATAGAATGGGTTTGCTCAGCTGGGAAGTGGATAAGGAGGTACTGTTCAATGAACACAGCCTTCGTTTTACAAGATGAAAATTCTTCTGTAGATGATGGCACTATATTTATATAGTAAAGGTTCTTAAAGCCTCTGAATCACACACTTAGAAATGGAATAATAAATATGTCTAATCACAATGGCACCCTAGTCATAAAAGATTAAATACGTTCCAAATTACATGTTTTGTTGGTATTGATATTGGACTCACATTCTAGGCTAAAGTGCAGGCCAGCAAAGAAGTGCCATTTTACAGGAGTGTTAATAATACAGACATTACATGATCAGGAGACTCAGCTACCACTGAACAGATGGCAGCTTCTAGGTTTAGCAGCCAAATCCAGGGAAAGAACACTTTTGCACACACTAATCAGAAGCTTGCCTCTGTGGGAGTCTTTCTTGCCAGAGCAGACCTGGTCATTAACAGTCAGGGCATGAAGGACAGATGCTGCAATGGTTCTATATGAAATGATCTTTCCAGCACCTCCCGAGATACCCTGAACTGCTTTGCACCTTCCACTCCAGGAAGCACAGCGGCTCCTTGCTGTTCTGTAAGTTGATTTCATATGCTACTAACCTTTCAGGCCTAGCTATTACAGGATCCATCCCCATCTACACAATAAACACAGAACTCACACAGAATAACTGCCAACAGCTAAAGAGTGAAGGATGGAGGGAGGCTGAGGATTTAGTTGGTAAAGTGACTGTTTGGTGTTTGCTAGCAAGCACTACAAAAGGAAAAAGAGGTAAGGATGGACTTACAGGACCATCCGGTGAAAAAGAGGAAGCAAGCACGAGGTGATTTTCAGTGAGGAAGAGGTTCAGGGTGTTGATAAGACCCTGCATCTATTCCAGACTTCATGGAATACAAGGATGTTGGACATTGAGGACAAGAAGACAGCATGGCTCAGTATGTCCTCAATGCTGACATTTGGGGTGTTTCAATGAGAGGAAAATAGGCCTGCTGCAAAGTGAACGAATTGGCAGAAAAAGAGGGCTAGTATATGGCAGCGGGTGGATCAGATGAGATGCACAACAGAAATATTTCTTCTTTGGTCAGGCAGGTTTTTTTTTTTTTTTCTTAACTGAATATATATAGTCTTAGAAAGTTGATCTGTTTAGTTGGAAGAATTATTTGTGAATAAGTAAGCTAAAATATCATTCAACATTTTCTCTCTAGATTATAAAAATAAAAAAAACATCCCTTTCTATTTTAACATTTATTTTTATTATATTTATCTATTTCATATTTTTATAATAATAACATATATTATTGTAGCTGTTTGTATGTATATGCACAAATGCACAAGTGTCAGTATGAGGAATACACGCATGTCTATGCAGATATGTATACCTGTATTTGCAAATGTGTCAGTGTGAAGTATACACATATATATGTGCAGATGTGCATGCCTGTGCCCATCAAGAGGGAAGAAAAGGGTCTTCAGCCCCACTTCAACATTTCTTGAATTCATTTTAACAGTAAATTGGTCACAGAAATTTAGCCAATGTATGTATACACAATAGAAGCCAGGTAGAACTCTTTTTTTTTTTTTTTTGGTTTTTCGAGACAGGGTTTCTCTGTGTAGCTTTGTTTCTCTGTGTAGTTTTGTGCCTTTCCTGGAACTCGCTTTGTAGACCAGGCCGGCCTTTGAACTCACAGAGATCCACCTGCCTCTGCCTCCCGAGTGCTGGGATTAAAGGCGTGTGCCACCATGGCCCGGCAAGTAGGATTCTTGAGCTCTTAAGAAAACTTCAAAAAGGAATGGCAGGAAATGTCCCCTAAGGCTGTTCATTGAAAAATAAGTGTTGATTTGTCTTGTTGACCATGTCCTTTGCTCTACAAAAGCTTCTCAGTTTCAAGAGGTCCCACTGATTGATTGTTTCTCTCAGTGTCTGTGCTACTGGTGTTATATTTAGGAAGTGATCTCCTATGCCAATGCATTCAAAACTACTTCCTACTTTCTCTTCTATAAGGTTCAGAGTAACTGGATTTATGTTGAGGTCTTTGATCCACTTGGACTTAAGTTTTGTGCATCGTGACAGTTATGGATCTATTTGCAGCCTTCTACACATTGACATCCAGTTATGCCAGCACCATTTGTCAAAGAAGCTTTCTTTTTTCCATAGTACAGTTTTGGCTTCTTTGTCAAAAATTATATGTTCATAGGTGTGCGGATTAATGTCAGGGTCTTCAGTTTGATTCCATTGGTCCACATGTCGGTTTTTATGCTAGTACCAAGCTGTTTTTATTACTGTAGCTCTATAGTAGAGCTTGAGGTCAGGGATCATGATGCCTCCAGAGGTTGTTTTATTGTACAGGATTCTTTTCTCTATCCTGGGTTTTTTGTTTTTCCATATGAAGTGAGTATTATTCTTTCCAGGTCTGTAAAGAATTGTGTTGGTATTTTGATGGGGATTGCATTGAATCTGTAGATTGCTTTTGGTAAGATTGCCATTTTTACTATGTTAATCCTGCCTATCCATGAGCATGGGAGATCTTTCCATTTTCTGACATCTTCTTCAATTTCTTTTTTCAGGGAATTGTCATATAGGTCCTTTACTTGCTTAGAGTTACCCCAAGGTATTTTATGTCATTTGTGGCTATTTAAAGAGTGATGTATCTCTGATTTCCTTCTCAGCCTGTTTGTCAATTATATATAGGAGGGCTACTGATTTTTTTGAGTTCATCTTGTATCCTGCTATGTTGCTGAAGGTGTTTATAAGGTATAGGAGTTCTTTGGTCGAATTTTTTGGGATCACTCATGTATACTATCATGTCATCTGCAAATAGTAAAAGCTTGACTTCTTCCTTTCCAAGTTGTATCCCCCTTAATCTCCTTATGTTGTCTTATTGCTCTGGCTAGAACTTCAAGTACTATATTGAATAAGTATGGGGAGAGCGGACAGCCTTGCCTTGAGACAGCCTACAGAATGGGAAAAGATCTTCACCAACCCCACATCTGACAGAGGGCTGATATTCAGAATATATAAAGAACTCAAGAAATTAGACATCAAAATGCCCAACACTCCAATTAAGAAGTGGGGCTATAGAGCTAAACAGAGAATTCTCAACAGAGGAAGCTCAAATGGCTGAAAGATGTTTAAGGAATTGCTCAACATCCCTAATCATCAGGGAAATGCAAATCAAAATGACTCTGAGATATCACCTTACACCTGTCAGAATGGCTATGATCAAAAACACTGAAGACACCTTATGCTGGAGAGGATGTGGAGCAAGGGGAACTCTCCTTCACTGTTGGTGGGAATGCAAGCTTGTACAGCCACTTTAGAAATCAATATGGTGCTTTCTTAGAAAATTGGGAATCAATCTCCCCCAAGACCCAGCTATACCACTCTTGGGCATATTCCCAAGGAATGCTCAATCGTACCACAAGGCACATGGTCAGCTATGTTCATAGCAGCATTGTTTGTAATAGTCAGAACCTGGAAACAACCTAGATGCCCTTCAACCGAAGATGGATAAATAAAATGTGGTACAAATACACAATGGAGTACTACTCAGCAGAGAAAAACAATGACATCATGAGGTTTGCAGGCAAATGGATAGATCTAGAAAAAATCATTCTGAGTGAGGTAACCCAGACTCAGAAAAACAAACATGGTATGTACTCACTCATAGGAGGATACTAGATGTAAAACAAAGGATGACTAGATTGCTATTCACAACTCCAGGAAGGCTACCTAGAAAACAGGACCCTAAGTCAGACACAGGGATTGCCCAATGACAGAGAAATGGATGAGATCTAAATGAGCAAACTGGATGTGAGGGGGGTTAATGTAGGGCAAGTTTTGAGGGAAAGAGAGAGTAGGGGAGCGGGAGATCCCAGCTGGATCAAGAATAGAAAGGGAGAACAAGGAAAACGAGACCATAATAAATGAAGACCCCATGGGAATAGGAAGAAGCAAAATGCTAGAGAGGTCCCCAGAAATCCACAAAAATACCTCCACAATAGCCTACTGGCAATGGTCAAGAGAAAGCCCGAACTGATCTACTCTGGTGATCAGATGGCCAAACACCCTAACTGTCATGCTAGAACTTTCATCCAATGACTGATGGAAGTGGATGCAGAGATCCACTGCCATGCCCCTGGTGGAGCTCCAGGAGTCCAATTGGCGAGAAAGAGGAGGGATTGTATGAGCGAGAATTGATGAGACTATGAATGGAAAAAGCACAGGGACATATAGCCAAACTAATGGAAACACATGAACTATGAATCAATAGTTAAGGAGCCCCCAACTGGATCAGGCCCTCTGGATAAGTGAGACAGTTGATTAACTTGAACAGTTTGGGAGGCCCCCAGGCAGTGGGACCGGAACCTGTCTTTGGAGCATGGGCTGGCTGTTTGGAACCTGGGGCCTATGCTGGGACACTTTACTCAGTCTGGGCGAAGGGAGAAGGGGACTGGACCTGCCTCGATTGAATCTACCAGGTTGAGCTGAATCCCCAGGGGAGACCTTGCCCTGGAGGAGATGGGAATGGAGGGTGGGCTGGGGGGAGTGGCGGGGGGGTTGTGGAAGAGGGAGGACAGGGAAATCTGTGGCTGATATGTAAAATTAAATTCAATTATAAAATATTTTTTTTTAAATGCAAAAGAAAATAAGTGTTGAAATTATTTCTGAAGTGATATAAGCAGCAAATTATAGTAAGGCTATAAACCACTCTTCAAGGGAACTAAATTTGCTTTCACTTAAACCTCATTATCAAGCCTAGAAGGTACATACTGTTTAGGATCACAGATTCAGGAACTGTGGCAAACAGCACGGAGTCCTCTAGTGGATCTACAGTTTAAATAGACTATTGTGATATACACTCTGTGAATCCTTAAACAAGGCAGACAAGAGCCAAATGATCACACAGGCAGGAAGCTAGGCTGACCAGTCACTAGACACAGCACGGTGGATATCCCTGGGGAAGAAGGACACCTGTCAAGAAACACTTTGCAGAGCACGTTCTGGTTCTGGGTTCTGCTACTTAATCACATGACACGAGGCAACCTACTTAGTCTCTTTGTCTTATTTATCTCCACTGTGAATGCAGTCAACAAAAACCTCCAATAAGACAGTCTTCTGCAAAATTAATTACTTAATATATAATTGCAAAACAAAAACATTGGCATAGAGCAGAGAGAAAGCTCCAGATAAATCAATGATGATGATGATGATGGTAACTGATGATGGTGGTGGTGATTTCCACAGGAATGGCAGGAAGTACACTACTTTATCTGTATGACAATTAAGCAGGTAAGTACCCACCTCCTCAAACCTCAAGTGTGTCAAGACAAAGTGTCGTTTTCTATCCATTGACAGAACACTTTGAAAAATGTCACCCATGTTATTTGGAGAACACTCATATGTTGAAAGAAAAGTGGAAGCTGCTATGATCACCATAAAAAGAAAGAAGGTAACTTAAAAAAAACTTTTAAAATGCATATAGAACACATAATTGAGAGAAACCCTATGAATGTAAACAGTGTGGTAAAGCCTTTGCATAGCCCAGTCATCTTCAAGTATATAAAAGAACACATACTGGAGAGAAACCCTATGAATATAATCAATGTGGTAATGCCTAGTCACAACACAGAGCAACCCTATAACTGTAAAACTTTTAGTGTGTAATTGGTCTCTTAAAGCCTTTGAATATAACATTAGACTTTGAGTATCTGAAAAAAACTCATACCAAAGGAAATCTGAATATATATGAATTGGTATGATCTTTAGCCAACATACTTACATTCAATTACACAAGATTAATTATTTTGGAAAAAAATCTAAAATGTGTCAATAATCTGTTCAAGCATTATAATATCTCTTTTTATTTTGTTTTCATCTGTCAACTAATATGGACAAAAGGCCTATAAATTTAAATGATAAGGTAATCCTTTTAGATTTCATACTTCTCTTCAAATACATGAAATAATGAATTCTGGTGTAAAATTTCATAGATGTGTTATCATTGCCTTCTCTGTTGCTTTGATAATAGATCATTGCTGTGGATACTGCTTTGTATAAATAAAATGCTGATTGGCCAGTAGCCAGGCAGGAAGTATAGGCGGGACAGGCAGAGAAGAAAATTATTGGAAGTGGAAGGCTGAGTCAGAGAGACACTGCCAGCCACTGCCATGAAAAGGAAGATGTAAAGTACCAGTAAGCCACAAGCCACATGGCAAAGTATAGATTAATAGAAATGCATTAATTTAAGATATAAAAACAGTTAGCAAGAAGCATGCCATGGTCATATAGTTTGTAAGCAATATAAGTCTCTGTGTGTTTCCTTGGTTGGGTCTGAGCAGCTGTGGGACTGGTGGGTGACAGATTTGTCCTGACTGTGGGCCAGGCAGGAAAACTCTAGCTACAGCTCATATCTAAGTGAACTTAGAAAGGGGTTTAATTTGGCCCTTGATTCCAGAGCAATATATGAACCACACAAAAGTGGCATGGAAACAAGTGTCAGACATGGCAGCTAAAGCAGGCAGCTAAGATTTCACAATCTTTTCCTGCAGCATAAAGCAGAAAATGTAAATTAGAATTGGTGTGCAGATGTGAACACTCAGGACAACCCTCATGACTGATTTCTTCCAGCAGGGTACCATTTTCTAAATCTTATCAAATGATATCACAGACTGAAAATGATAGATTACTCCGACTTCAAGACTACATGCTTGCTTTCTGTTACATGGACCAATTCATGATGGAGAACATCTCTGTAATCATTTAGATGCCTCAAAACCCATGTTACCAGAATTATAATAGAAAAACAGTCATGATTGAAAATTAGTTTAAAGATTTGTTTTTATTTTAATTATGCTATGTGTGTGTGTGTCTTCCTCTGGGTATATGTATATGCATTCTGGTTCCCAAGAAAGTTAGACCCTTGGAGTTTCTTGTTGCAAGAATTACTGAAAGTCGTCCAAAACCAGATCTTGGTCCAGGGAATGAACTTGTGTTAAAGGCTTGGCCATGTCTCTATCCCTGTCGATATTTTAAAGCTTTTATATCATCTTGATATCAGGAAATAGATAGGTACTCATACAAAAGAAAACCTTATTTATGTAAACAATTTGGTTAAGACTTTAGACATCACAGTTGTTTTCAGTTTCAAGAAAAAAACCTCGTTTTAAGTCCTTTTCATTGTAGATTTGAAGAAAGTAAATTATTAAACAGGTTCACTAAAGACTGATGTGAAGATCCCATTGTGGCTTCTATTTTGCAACATTTGAGAAAGATATTGAAGTGTGGGATATGTGTGGCAAATTCAATTAGTAAAGTTTATTTTGTGGTCCTTAAAAATGCATATAAATTTTTAGCCAGTAATTATACTTCTGGCTACATACATACATACCCTGAATAAGATTTTATACATACAAATATACATTTGCTGCACAGCATTAGTGTAACAACATACTGTAAGCCACTCAAGTATCAGCTGTGGCCTCAATCAGATTTTAAAGTAGTGAGTATAACATAGATCTTACATTTTACAATCCTTAACACTTAACTAACAAATATCCTCTATTTCTAAACAAATCTCTGCTGATTTTGTGTTTCCAACACTGAGAAGTAGGCCCTCATTTTCAGAAAGCTCTGGCTGTGCTGGTCTGCTTCTTAACCATTCATCATCTACAAACATTCCCCTGGAGTAACTTGTTAAATATCTTGTTAAAAAAAAGCCTCTGTGGAAGCTTTAGGCATTTTCTCTGTGTAAATCACCTCCACAGAGGGAATTCTTAGGTTGACATGAAGACAAAACTGAGGAGCAAAGCATACAAATTTTCCAGTCCCAAGGATGTGTGCTTCCTTTTCTGTAACAACTTCCTTTTGTTTAGCTACTCCCGAAGGCACACTGACTGGATCAGGCACTATTGAGGACTGCCCACTTCCATGCTGGGGCAGTTAAGATGCAGAACTTACTGATTCTTCCTCCAAATTTAAAAGACTCCATAACTAACCCAATTATACAAATGAGGAACCTTAGAAATTAAGACACTTATGCAGAAGTAAAGGGACTCAAGTACAGTTCATATTGCCTCCAACCATTCCCAAACTGCCCAAACTACTTTTTGTATCAGTGTGTGATTAAAACTAAGCCAGCTTACCTTCCCTACTGTTACTACTTTTTCCAACAAAATTTAAGTTGATCTATAACACCCTGCTCTGAAATAACTTTAATTTCTTTCTGCATCTATTAATACAAATAAAACATATAACACCTTATAATATATTATCTGTCAAAGATCTTTCACATATATCCTTTTCTCAACATGGATAATGCTATAGAGAAACAGCAAGCAAATTGGCTATTGAAGAAATTCAAACTGAAAATGTCTTTTAAATGACTGGAGATACTTAGTTTCTCTGAAAATGACATAAAAATAGTCTTTTCTGTATTTTGAAATGTATGGCTGCAGGTTAAGGGTCATTTATAAACAGGCAACATCACAATGCAAGGCTTCATGGTAATGGTTAACTTCAGGGCTGTTTGAAGGGGCTGAGCCATTACTACTGATATTTAATATGCTACATCGTTCTATGCTTCATATATCTCTAGATCTTGCTGGTCAAGGACATCCTATCTTTCTCAGAGGCAGGGTTTATGTCTTCATCTTAGACCTACTGAAGACTCAGAAGTTGACTTGACTCTGCATGGGCATGTTAGTGTGTCCCTCAGAATACAGTGATGTGTCTGAGCATATTCAAGCTCGGTCTTCTTTTCTGCATAGGACCCATGCCAGCAGGTGTAAGGCCTGGGACAATCTCAGCCCATGACAGCAAAGTTCCTTGCTCATATGTCTATCTCTCTTTCATACTTATAGTTCTCTCTCTCTCTCTCTCTCTCTCTCTCTCTCTCTCTCTCTCTCTCTCTCTCTCTGTCTCTCTCTCTCTCATACACACATTTATATATGTATATAAAACATAAAGTAATATATATATGTTTTTATATATATTAAGGTTAAATATATCTAATTTTAAATGTAAACATGTTAAATGTAACAAACAATGTTAAAATGTAAACAAACATTTGGCACTATATCTAAAACTATTCAGAACTTATTCATTCCAACTGCCTGTGCATACTTTTCTCTAGTCAATTGTCTTTAATGTTTACTAGAGATCCTTGTGTGTAAGTTAGTTTTAACACTGTGTGAAACTGATTTTTTCTCTGATGTACATACGAAGAAATAAAGAATTAACAGTGCTTAAAAAGAGTGTCTGATGCCATAAGTAGCAAGCTATAGGCCATTCCTCCAGACCATATGCCCTTCTCTCTTTCTCTCTCTCTCTTCAAACATGTGAACTCACTGAATGGGCTGCGCGAAGCAGAAGCAGTCCTTACCTCCGGGGTTGACTCCAGCTGCTGTAGGCTGCGTTCTGGAGTTCACTTTCTTCCCCTTCTCCTTCTTCTCGCTCTGGCAGGTCTGGAATGTCTCTGGTTAAGGAAATATACAGTGAGAATTCCAAGCAACACTGCCTTGAATGGACTTAACTGTTGGTTAAACAAAACAAAACAAAAATAATAACGCAGAGCTGTCTGAAGTTTCACTGTATCTGACCTACAAATTTATAACACTTCCTAGCATAGGAAACAAAACAAAACAAACAAACCTAACCAAACAAATAATAACCTTACACTAGAGTCAGTTGCTGCACACAAAGTCTTGCCTTGTCCATTTGCTGATGAAATGTGGCAGAATAAAGGAGGGTGAAGGAAAGGAATGGGGAAATTGCATCAAACCCTGGGATTCTATAGGAAAATTATTCAGCAAATATTTCTCTGCCCTAAGAGAATTCATCATCAGTTGATTTTATAGAACTGAAAAATCTAAAGAAAACATGTGTCAAATTATAGCATTCTTCACTGATAGGAATGCTGAACTCATTCAAACTACACGATCTTCACATTTGCAACCAGAAGTTAGGAGACCCCATGGATCTGTACTTGAACATGATTCACAGTGCTGACAAATGAATATCCAGGCTCTCTACAAACATCCTTTTCTTTGACCTGAATGGTCAAATACTGTTTAAACATTGTTAAAATGAAATTAACCTGCCACAGGCCCTACCAGCAGCTCTGCACTTGAAGTCCCCTTTTATGTAAACTAAAGAGGGCAAATCTGGGAAAAGCTGTGCTTTCTAAAGTCTAAACCTGACAATGGTCCAGGATGGTTAGCAACAGTTCCAAGAGGTGTATTCTAAGAGAGATGTCAAGGAGCTGAATGAGAAACAGTCCAAGTCCTCTGGTAAGGAAGCAGAGAAATGTAAGCCAAAGAGATGAAAAGGAGATGAAGAAAAATGTAGGTTTAGGAGACAGAGTGAGAATGTGAGCAGCTGCTGTAACAGCTACTGACAGCCATAGCTGCAGGGAGGGGTTATCTGACCTAAAGCCTGGGCTGGGAGATCTATGCATAAGCTATGCATAAACTATGCATAAGCGATCTTGGCCACATTGTACTGTGCTACACTGCCTCTTTGTTTTAAGGGCTAATTCAATTCTTCCTTTGGATTCAATGGTCAAGATCTTAGAGTCTGACTGATTACATCCCGAGTTTGGCTTTGAAACTAGCTGTGGGACACCAGAAGTTAAGTGCTTGCTGCTGTAGATTCCTCCTCTGTAAGATGCTGACTGCCTTTTGTAAGCATCCTGCTGTTAATAACAAATATGCTTTCTTTGCAATGAAGCAGCTGATCACTGGACAGGGCGACCAAGGCCATTTTTCTCTCTACGCCGAGAGGAACAGTAATAGTGAAAGTAGCTCCTTCTTTGTAAAATTTTTGAATGTTTTAAGATCCATGAACTTACTGAGATCTTAACTGGTCCTCTATTTGGACAGAAGAAAGATTACTATTTCCATTTTGATAGGGAACACTGGCAAACTACAACTAACCCATGCTATTAAGCCTGAGACAGGAATTCTGGAGTGTACCTGGGCCAACTTTTGTACAGGGTGGGGTCCTCCTGCCATAAATGTCATGAGGCCCCAAATACTGTAATTTTCTTTTTCTTTATTAAGCGCAGATCATGTCTTTCCATTCCCCACTACTCTCTGCACACTGTGGCCTTGTATAATTTGCAGATGAAGCAATGGTGCTATGTCATAATTCCTTTAGGGCCACTGGAAACCAGGGTGTTCCCACACCCTCTGTGGATGCAGGATTCTTCGGAGAAGGCCTCCAAATGTTTGTGAAGCTCTATGCTCTACAGTATGCTTAAGAGAAATTTGGTATCCAACTGTCAGTGTAACTGCAAAAAGCAACCCACAGAACATCCTTCCAGAGAAAGCACTCTGACATTTCTCTCCTGCTGTGAACTCAATCAGTAGTACCAACAAGCCCCAATTCTGTCTTTTTGTAAGAGAGAAGAACACTCTATTATTTAAAGGTTCTTAACATACTGTATACCAAGCTCTTTAAAAAGCTAAGCATGGTTTCCTAATATCCCTTTATACCAACATTCTGAGCCTAAGAGTCTTCAAAGAGAATAAATATGTTTGCTAAAAATTGTTTCTGATTGAGTTGTTTGATATTTCTAGAAAAAGTAAAAGCATTATATAAAACCACTGAAAATGTGCTGTCCAGAGAATTAATGAAATAATAATGTGAGGAGAATCACTAAAATTTAATGCTAAAAGTGCTATGTTAGGTGGGCAAATAAAAGATTGTTTTAATTTATTGATTTGAATATTCATATATTTCCCAAATTTTCAATTCCAAATGATAATTACTTGAGTAACTGACACAAAAGGAGACTTATTTTTTTTTAAATCTTCTTCATCGTTGATTGTTTTGTTGTAGACTTATTTACTCACCTGCCAGTATATGAAGAAAAAATATCCAGTGCCATTATTCCTCCAGATTGTTGACCAAAACCTAGTCTGAACTCTTCCAAATGTTCTGCAGGCACGTAAGTAATTCTAGAAATAAACATAATCCGTGAAAGCAAAGGAACAGAGTTTTGTTATGAAAGCCTTCCAAACACAGAAAACAATCATACTGCCCATTCACATCTACACTGCATGTGATGTGTGGAATGAGCATGCTCAATAGGTGACCCAAAATTCAAAAGGCAAAATACTCTACAGGCAAACATAACAAGTGAAATAAAAATTGCAAATGCTACTAATAAACTGCTAATTTATTGACAACCACACAGGGAAGAAAGTAGGATTATATATTTCTCCAAATGAGAAAGCCAATGTAATTTTTTTTTGAGATTAGGAAGCTATAAAATTTGATAAGAGAGCAAGGAAGGCAGTTCAACAGCAGAGCATTTATAGAGAAAAGTCCTGGGTTTGCTCCCTTTACTACAATGATAAATGACTGAATAGGACTAAAGTATAGCTCAATTGTAGAATGTTTGCTTACCATGCCCAGGGCCTAGGTTCAACAGTAGTACCGCAAAATAAATAAGTATGTAAATAAATATCCATATTAATATTATTTTTGTCATAAGATAGATTCCCTAGCAGAAACAAATTAGGTTTACTTTATTAATCACTAAATATCTAGAATTTATTGTTGTTTATAATAGAGTTAATTATGGACATTAATTGGCATAATCAGTGATTGAGTGAGCTCAATTAATTTACGACCTTAAAAACCTGAAGCCTGAAGCTAACATACTTAAGTTAAAGAAGGATTCATTAATGTGTAGAATCTTCTTTCATCTTTTTTCCTCGAAGAAATTAACTGTTTACACTTGAAAGTAAACTAGGAAATTTAACAAGTAGCAACTGAGTACTCATCATGTGGACGACGTTGCAGTGGATACAGAATCAGAATACAGCAATGGCCTTAGCAACCAATATTGCAAAGTTCAAATATACTGCTATTCTGTAAAGCTCGTTACAACATTAACAAAATGTGTAAGTCAGTTGGTCAAGAGCCTTCAATTAACCCCTACTTAGAGAAATACTGTACCTGATATCAGTAGGGCAGACATGCTTGTGCAACTAAGAAAAAAGAGTATGTATTAAACATGCTCAATATAGAAATAACAAAAACTCTTGAACCAATTAATATATCCATTATGATGAGTCCAAGAGATCCTGGCCCTGGAAGGTAAGGATATAAGGACTATTTTTTTATACTGTAAGAAAATAAAAATTGCACTGATTCACTACTTTGAAGTTAGGAGGATATATTTCAAGCACACTGATGATACCATAAAGACACGCCCTCTTTCATGTTGCCGAAGTTCAGTCTCATGGGTTTGGGGTGCTCTGAGGTGAGACAACACGGCTGAACCTCCAAACTCTCAACCACAAGTATGTCATCTTTTATGCTGTAGAAATAAGCTAAACACCACCACAGACAGTGAGGCAGGATCCCCTCAGAACACAGCTTGCTACACCACCATCAGCCCACCAAAAGAACACTCAACGCCCCTGGGAATCTCCTTGTGACATTTCTACCCCAAGAACTAAACTATGAGCAGAAAACACCAGTTGGAAAAATTTCCTTAGGCAGGGTGAAAGCATTGCCTTTCAGTGGCCCAGATTAATTTATTCATCTATTTAAAAAAAACCAAAATAACAACAACAATAAAATACTTTGAGTTGTTACAAAAATACTGAATAGATATGCTGTTTTCTCTTCAAATTTCATGAGTCAAAAACGTGCAATATATTTTATATCAGGAAAACCCTATTGTATTTGATATATAAAAATTAATGTAAAATCTAAAAGGCAACAGGATTTTAGAGAACATATTAATTCTAAAATTTGGGAGGACTCATATAAATAAACTCTTAAAACCAAGAGAAAATATGTTGGCAGAGTAGGGCATGAAAGCAATAATAGTAATAACAAGCATCGCCTGTTTTATTAGCCAGCTTGAAACCCCAAGCAGCACTCATGAGCTGTCTTCTGTATTTGCTAATTATTTCTATCAGAGGGTAATAAATGAAGGCTTTATAAATATCTGTTTGATATTTTGTTAGCAAGGAGAAAGAACAAAGAAAGCCACTGCCATGGTCATTCAGCCCACCACTGACAGAGGCCACCAGAACAGGCTTTCCCACAATGCAACAGCACACATTTAGAGCAGTTCCAGCACATGACCAATCACACAAGCCATAAAACCTCCTCACGGGCCAAAGACGGCAAAGCGGAATGACAAGCTGTAGAAACACATGGAAGCAGATTATTTGGGAGCTGCATTAAAAGCTTCAATATAACCTAACCTCTGGTTACACATGGAGTGGAAGAAAAAGAGCTCGATTTTAGTGATGCTGACATGCAATAACAACTACTAATCCGGGGGCTGTGCCTGCACATGCAGACAAGATCAACCTCACAAAGGAGTCTGAAAGCTTAGTGGCTGGCAACAAGGATTTCCGAATGAGTTCACAACCATCACTGCAATGAGAAAATGTAGCAACTGCACAGCTCTGCTGGAATTTATGTTCTTATAAATGAAGAAAAAGCCAAACTGCACACACTGAATCTAATCTGGATCTATTCCTGCACTGGGATGTTACAAAAGCATGAAATGGTTTTCACAGACAAGTTGTAACACACAGCCATAATGAGCTTTTGAGTCACCGATACTCACACATAAAAGGGGGCTCGATCGTCAGCAGGTGCTGCAGAGAATCTAGAATGTGAAGCATACGCCACGGCATCTTTTTACAATGGTGTTAACAAATGTCAATGTCTTGTGCTGAATGTGAGACGCATACATATGTAGTTAAAAGTGGGTGCTCCTGGATATTTTCCCCCTTTCCACCTCCCTCTCATCTACACCTCCCCCAGAAAAGCATCTGCTCTTTCCTGGTGTCTATAGCAGTGATTATTAACAAGCATGGAAAAATGTAACTGCAATCAATCTTTTATTCCTTGATCAGGAATTCATCCCACACATTGGGTTAAGGCAGGTGAATTCTGATTCAGCTCAGTAATTATCTGGCAGATGTTATAAACAGCTGCTGCTAAGCACAAAACCCTGGCTATTATTACAGAAATGTGTAAGAGCTCCTGGCAAGGTAGAGTGAAAAGAAACAGAATGCATTCTGGTGAGGCTTCACATCTGGCTTTCCATGGGAAACAAGGAGGCCTGGAACTTAACTGGCTGTTCTTGAACTCCAGTAACTTGAATTATCTCTTAGGCATGTCTGAATGCACACAACCTTCATAATTATCTATCCCGAAGGAGAGAGAAGGGAGGGCATGCATTGTCTCAACAAGCAATACTTTTCCTATGGCCAATCAGTTGTGTAGCTGAGCCAGAATTTTTGATTTTTTTATTTTTAGAGTTTCCACCACTCCCCATTAATAAGCAACACAGAGAAATTGATTGGACAGAGCTTAGAGCCAGGCAATGACTACAAAACTTAACTGACCAAAGGCAGTGATATGGCTCCATGCAGAATAAAGGAACCACTGGACTTCCCTTTGGGAGAATGGCCACAGTGACCTCAAGGTAGCTCTAAACCCCTGCTTTATGAAATGGAAGTGACAGAAGAGGGATAGGGCCAATAACACTTCAGAGAAAACCCAGAGAACACTGTTCAGCAGCCCTGCTCAGTGTGTTTCACATGACATTTTCTGTTTCTGCAAAGGGACTGTGGAAGAATGAACTGATTTCTACCATTTGCTCTGTACATCCATCTACAGTCATCTAAGTCAGCATTAGTGGGCCTTTAAAAAGAAGTGGAGGATTTTATGAATACCCTGGTGTGTGGGTGCAGATGAGTATGAGAAAGAAGTGTATACATAAGGCTAATTAGCATGTGCTTAAGAGAAAGTCTGTATATCTGTGTGAAAGACTGATATGTGTGTAACACAGAAAGATTGATTAGCATGTAAGAAAGACTGACATATATGTGTGTAAGAATGACTGTGTGTATGAAGAAGACTGATGTATGTCTATGTGAAAAAGACTGACTAGTGTGTAAGGAATAGTGAGTGTGTATGTGTATAAGACAGACGTGTGTGTGTGTGTGTGTGTGTGTGTGTGTGTGTGTGTGTGTAATACTAACTGGTTAATTCCTGAAGATGGCAGATTTTTCTTCTTCCTGTTTTACATGTAAATGCCACAGTGTGTTTTGACTTCTGAGATGTGATAACGTTTAAGAAGTTAGTCCTCTAATGTCTTTCAAAGTTATAAGAATGCAGCTGCTCTCAGAGGATTGGGGGTTTCTGGCTGAATATGCAAGTGAGGGGAAAAAGCAGAGACACAATACAAATCATAAGAAATAGGGAAGAGACATTTTGACTTTAAATCAACTCAAAACTTCCTGCAATTAACTAGATGCAGGACCTACACCTTGAGATACTTTTGAATTTCAACAATCTTTTAGGGGGGATTCCAGTGCCAAGTATGGATTCTGATGCTACAAGTACCCATCACGAGCATGACTGAACAAGAACTGAATGTTCAATCACCAGGCCATCTGCATGTCATACCACACACATCATGAAATATCCCACAAGGAACACTTTCCATGTGCTCTAAATCATTTGCCTTTAGGCAAAAAGAAGGGCTGGCCACAAGCAGTAAGGAATGACCTGAAACACTTCTCCATTTGTGTAGCACAAGGACTGACTTTTAAAATAACGTTCTCCTGTACTCTTCTCATTAAAAGATAACTAAGAAACAGCTACATGATCTGAAGATCTGCTCTCCTATAAAGTAAAAAGGGCATGTAGAATATGAAAGCTCAAGTGAAGGTTCTGTCCATGTAACAGCCCTTCTACTAAGACAGCAGGAGCTGCTTGCAATGGGATGTGCTTACTGCTTATGAATGGCAGAGCAGAAACCACATGGTCAGTATGCTCTAACAATGCATATTCTACAATGGAATGCCATCGGTAAAATATTATAGAAAGTTGCCCCAACATGAGTAACTACTACCAAGTTAAGGTAAGTAGCCTTTCCTTGAGCCCTGATTTATGCTTTGATCCCTTGCACAATAAACATTAATATTCAATGATGAATGTTAGAAGGGAGAGCCACATTGGTGAGGCATGGCAATAAGGCCTGAGCTGCATTTCATGTTGGCTCAAGGAACATCTATTGAGCTAAAAACTAAAACACACACACACACAAACACACACACACACACACACACACACACACACACACAATGTGTTTTTAGAACATTATAGACTTGCAGGAAATTTCAAGCACTTCACGGAAAAATAAGCTACAGGGTCTATAAGCAGAAGTTACCACACAGATCAGTGAATCCCCATGGGCACAAGGGAGCTTGAGAACATAATTTGTGCTTGACAGGCCTTGTGTTCTTCAGGCCTGGCACTTCGAGAACTGGCTGTTCTGGGATTTCTATGGAGCACTTCAGCAATGCATGCTTCTTTATACTGAGGATTATAGCCTCCCCATGAGACTGTGTGAGATTATGAGATATATGAAACATGGGCTTTCTCTCATAGCTAGGGTTCTTACAGAAACACCAGAAAAGCAAAATCAAACATAACATCACACTATTAGCACAATTCAACAGTGTCACAATCTTAGCTATACTTTATTTAGAATCAAGAACTAATCAGAAATATAGCATAGAGTGATTTACATGAAATGAACATAATTCTGTGCATAAAATGAGGAAATTATTCTTATAAATGAGATGAAATTTACGAATTTCCCAAGACAAATGGGTCCAGATGACACTTACTTTATGTCAGGTCCAATTAGAGAATGCCTTCTCAACATGGCTCGTGCCTGGGCATTAGTTAAATTGATGGTTGATTCCTCATTAATGGACAAGATGCAGTCACCAACAGCAATCCGGCCATCTCGACTGATGGCACCTCCGTGAATAATGCTTCGCACGATCACTCCCAGGCCATCTTTATCAGCACTCACTGTCATTCCTGGGAGAAGAAAGCAAGGCTGACAAGGACCACAGACAAGACTTTCAAACTCACTAGAAGTTACCATTCACTATGGCTTTGTATATAAAAGAATGTGTCATGTTCTTAGTCACTAAAACATTTTTCTAAAAATAGTTTTTCATTTATCTTGTCAGTCATAGTTGTGTTGGTGTGATATTTGTGTGAGTGTGTCATGGTGCACATATGGACACCAGAAGACAACTTTTTGTCCCTGCTCTTTTTCTGCCATTGTTTCTGGGGACGGAACTCAGGTCATCAAGCTTGCATGGCCAGCATTTTGACCTGCCAAGTCCTCTTGCTGGCCCATAGTAAAACATTCTCAAGTGACTTAACATGTTGGTAAAATTGTATAACAGTAATATTCCATGTTTAATACATAAGACATTAAAACAATTTACACTACAAAACTGAATGTAAGTCACAAGATTTGGTGTGGTCCACCTTTCAAGACACAAGCCCTCTTAGAGAAAATACCGTCTGGTATCAGACTAGTTTTCTAACAGCCGTTCACATCTTCTACACATAACATAATAAAGGCAGGAGTCCAAATGGATAGCCTAGGATGGCACTTACTCCCTTACGTCTAGTTCACCCATTCATCTCTGTCTACACAGCAGGTGGCTGCTATGTGCTAAATCTTACACAGGTTTCTTCAGACATAAAACACAGAACTCGCAGCATCCTGCAGCCTATGCTAAAGTCTTGACCCAGAGCCTACCCTGTTTGAATGTTGTCTGTTGACCCAAACCAAGAGAAATGGAATTCTCTTCCATTCCATTTTGGTCTCTTAACTCTACTCAATGTCGGCATTAGATACTGTCTTCACGTATTCCTTGGATTTCATGTCAAGACAAAAATGTAATCTTAAGTCATTGTATTGCTGTATAACTTTTAATTTTTCACTTCCTCTCATTTCTATGGTCTTTCCCCTCTTGATAAAGGCAATTGCAATCCTATCATAGTATCCCCCATTGTTCAAAAGGAAACACTAGAGTCATTCTTTGTATGTATATTGGTGTGTGTGTGTGTGTGTGTGTGTGTGTGTGTGTGTGTGTATGCATGTGTACGGGCCTATGGATACATGTGTGTAGCAGTCAGAGGACATCCTCAGGCATCTTCAATATTTTGATTGAGACAAAGTCCCTCACTGGTCTGGAACTTCACCAGGTAGAGTAGGCTAGCTGGCTAGCAAGCTACAGGAGCCTGTTCATTTCTGTCTTTCATCTCATCATAGTTGGGGTTACAACTGTGAACACCCAATCTGGCTTTTAATATGGGTTCAGATGATCTCAATTAAGGCCCTCACACTTGATTGGTAAGTGTTTCACCAGCTGAACCATCCCCCCAGTCCTGGAATCATGTTAGTGACTATCTGACATCTCTCCCTAGATTCAACACATACTTAAGACCCACCATTTCTATCTCTAAATACTACCTTGAATCTATTTGCTTTTCTATACTTCTCAATAAATTCTGGATCAAACCAACACCATCTCTTGCTTATAATTTTGCAGCCCCTTAACTAGTCATCTGCTTTCTGATACTGTCCCTTCCAATGCACTATACTCACAGTAGAAAAACAATTCAGAAGAGACAAATCATATCCTATGTGTCCTCGGCATGAAACCCTTCACCAGTTTCCTAAGATGCAGTATATCTCTCAGGTACAGTATAGGGAACACAGGCGACCTGCTCTCCTTGAAACTTGTGTCCTTCCTTTCTACCACATAGTCCTTGGCTCTGGAGTTCCAGCTACAGCACAGCTGTCTTCTTTCATATATACAATTACTATCTTTCTTCTCTTTTTCTTCTTTAGCTGATACTCTATTTGCAGTATGCTCAAACACAACTAGTTCATCCTCATGTTTATGCATCTCTTTCTCCAAGCAGCCAATATGCTATTTGAATTACTGTTACCTTAACAGCTTATCCAGACCCTATTCACACATAAAACCTCTAAATTTACATTTAAACCATTTCAAATACAACGTAATTCACTTTAGTAAAATGGTAATATTTTCTTTTCAAACAGGAGTGTATGAATAAACAAGATAGGAAGAGATACAAAGCTATCAAGTATTTTTCTTTTCTTTAAAAGATTTATTTATTTATAAATAAATAAATGTCTGCGTGTATGTCTGCAGACCAGAAGAGGGCACCCAATTTCATTACAGATGGTTGTGAGCCACCATGTGGTAGCTGGGAATTGAACTCAGGACCTCTGGAAGAGCATCCAGTTCTCTTAACCACTGAGCTATCTCTCCAGCCCCTAAGTATTTTTCTTGTTCCTTTTTTTCTCTTCTTAATAGTTGAGGATTTTTCTTTCCTTTTTGTTGTTATTATTGTTATTTTAAGACAAAGTTTCACTATATAGCTATGGCAGACCTGGAACTCACTATGTAGAATAAACTGGCTTCAGAGAGATCTTACTGCCTTCCCCCGCCCAAGTACTCAGATTAGCATGCTGGTATTAAAGGCAAGAGCCACCACACCTGGTGCATTTGGTTGACTTGTTGGTTTGTTGAGACAGGCTTTCACTCTACAACTCTGATTAGCCAGGAACTTGCTATGTAAAACGAAGCTAACCTTGAACTTGCAGCAATTCACCTGCCTCTGCCTCCCAAGTGCTAAGATTACAGGTATAAATCACACCACAATGATTTTTTTGAATAGGAACTTTGACAAAGCAAAAAAATTTCATTGTTATTTTTATAATGAAATATATTTTATTATCTATATAAATATGAATACCAAATCATATCTTTTTAAAGTATTTTTAAATATGTTCCCTATAATATTTATATCCCAGTACCACAGGCCTGGCTATGGGAAATCTTATAGTTAAAATGCTGAAAACAGACAAAAAGAGTATTGAAAACTGCAATAGAGAAGGGTTGAATCACTTACAAAGGCATATCAGGATAACACCCGATCATTTGACAGAAACATTTAAAGCCAGAAAGACCTGGAAACATACATTTCAAGCTTTGAAAGACCACAACTGCCAACACAGACTATTATACTCAGGAAAACTACCTATTAAAATTGAAAGAAATAAGAAACTTTCCATGGTAAAAATAGACAAAGATATGTATGATCACTAACTGAGCTCTACAGAGGATGCTGGAAGGAAAACTTCTACCTCAAGAGAAGAATAAATACATTACAGATGACAAAAAGAACAAATAAGCAATACTTGGTCAGTTAATAAAAAGATACATAAAAAATGCCACAGAAAAGTTGGGGCTTGAACTCATCTTTTAATAACAACTCTAAATACTAATAGTCTCAACTCCCCCAGGAAAAGCACAGACTATTGGATTAGATTTGAAAACAGAATAGAATATGTTTTTTCTTCTGCCTTCAAGAACATATATTTATATCACTTTTGGATAAAAGGATGGAAAGTTATTCCAAGCAAATATAACCAAATAAACAAGCAGGTGTAACTATTTCAGTATCCCACAAAATAGACTTCAAAACAAAACTAGTCAGACCAGATAAAGTTTACCTCATAATCAACACACAATCCATCAAGAGGACATTACAATTCTAAACATATACACACCAAATGTCAGAAAACAAGCACTCTATATCCAAAGCTACAGAGCTGGCAGTGTGTGGATTAACCCAAACCACAGATATGAGCAAATCTTATGGGAGCTCACTAGTTAGAAAGCTAATTTCAAAATATAATTAAAAACAAAGTTCTAAAAGAAGTGCCCTGTATGGGTGGACAATGCTGGTCTCAGAAGATATGAGTTACTAAGGAAAAGTACAGTGCAAGTCATGGGCTACCTTCCTATCAGTCACTGCTTAAGGAGACCCCCAGTGGTCTCCAAAACAAGACAGGATATTGACATTGTCCTTGGTTACCCATCAGAACTTTAAGTATACCCACCAGAACTTGAAGTGGGTGTGGCCACCCCCCCCACTTCTATATTCGAATCTCTAAGTTTAATAAGGTTAAAGAATAACCCACTAGCATGGTGGCACATGCTTGCAATTTCAACCATGAATCTGTGGGATGCCTCTCTCCAAAGAACAGTACCAAAAACTGCACCAGCAAAAATGTTTCATAAATATCAAAAGAAACTGGTGGTGAGAGGTTTTACAGAAACCTGTCATTTATTAATGATTTGTTTTCATTGTCACTAGACAAAGAGGTAAACCATCCAGAACAGAGAGGCTGCAGAAGTAGGACAGGCTGAGAGCAGACTATGAAGCTGAGCAAATGTGACTGCATGCCTACCAGAAGGAACCCACCTGTTGAGATTTACTAAGGTATGACTTATCAAGCTTTATGTTACATTAGGTTATAATGGAAACACTTTCCCACATGAAATGGAAGCAATAATACTGAATTACTTTATTATTTATGTTTATAAAATTTTTAAATGGGACTATTACATGGTTTCTTTATATGTTAGTACTGTAGAAATCTGAATATTGAAATCTGTGAAATGAAATATTAAGAGAAATGTTCTCAACATGATAGGCTTTGAATTTTAACTCTGAAAAGCTAGGAGGCATTTTCAAAATCTTGATATTGTGACATGATGTCATTTACAAAGCTCACACTCAGAAATTAAACCTTCAAGTTTGCCGGGTGGTGGTGGTGCACGCCTTTAATCCCAGCACTCTGGAGGCAGAGCCAGGCGGATCTCTGTGAGTCTGAGGCCAGCCTGGGCTACCAAGTGAGACTCAGGAAAGGTACAAAGCTACACAGAGAAACCCTGTCTCGAAAAACCAAAAACCAACCAACCAAACAACCAAACAAACAAAAAAACCTTCAAGTTTAAAAGTTGCAGAAGAATATCACACAATGTTGAAGTAACTTTATAATTTTGTTTTGGGCTGTAATCATGGCTGTACTCAGTTGCACAGAGCCAAAGGTTGGACACACATGTAAGAGCAACCTTGCTGAGTACCAAGATATCAAACAACCAGGGCCTACACTTCTAAAAAATACAGTCATATGTAATCTAATTCTTAGAGTGAAAATGAAGCAATAATAATAATAATAATAATAATAATAATAATGAATATCAGCACAACTGAATGGCACTTACATGCAAATAATGTAGCACAGGCCATAAGGTTATATGCTTTGATTTCCTGCATCAATATCACTCTCTTCACAATTGAGGGATATTTTATACTTTAATTAAAACTGAAGTTTAAATGAATTTCCGGATATGATAAAGGCTACTTTGAACCCTTACTGGTTTTTAACAAGGTCTTAATTAACTCATAACATCTTCCCCTCAAAACTTAAACACTAACATGAAAGCAGTTCAAATGTCAACCAGCAGATATGTCAAGAAAATGCAGTGTTTACTTACAATGGAACAGTTTTTAGCCTAAAAAAGAAGGACATTTCTGATGTATGCCACTTGAGATTTAAAAACATTATGCCATGTGAAGTAGTTTCCAAAGGTCAATACAGTATGGCCCACTTACTTATAACTAGAGCAAAAACATAAGCCTGAGACAGGAGGCCAATCGCCATATGACATTATAAAAGCACTGAAGCATTACGTCTACTATGCTACTCATACATGCAGCACTGAAACTTAATCAGGAGGGATTCATCCCCCGTCTGAGTGTGGAGGGGAGGAGTTACACTGTGGGTCTCTGTGCAGTGAGCATGAGATAAGAGAAGAGCAACTGTTCAGTGGTGGAGTACATACATTTCCATAGTGTTTTTTCTAAATGAGGTTCCTCTATCATGAGTCGTTTGATAGTAACAAGGCTTCTACATTTCTGTAAAAGTCACCATGCTACATTCCATTATCATTTCTCAGAGACCCACAATACACAGCAGCTGCAAATCTGCTGCAAGGGTGAAGAATCTTACATTTGCCACAACCCAAAATATGAGATATAGAAATTGCTGAGAATTCTTAGCAACATCCTAGAAAGTGTGCACAGAACCACCTGGCTCCAGATGCTCTGCTGGGCAGCAGTCAGAGCTAAATAGATGTCTGTAAAACTTATCTTAAGATCACTGAGAGTTGAGGAAGATCCCAGAGCTAAACCAATCAGTGAATTTAATACATATGCTTTAATTGCATATGTAATATGAATATTTAATAAATACATTAATATGAATATGTAACATATATATTGATATTTATATGCCATAGGCCTGTTTGATATGTTGTACATATCCTATATAATAAACATGTATCTCCTAAATAAGGTAAACAGAATTGCATGACTCATGCAGGTTTTTTTCATTTTCTTTTTTATCACTTTTTCATATGCAATTATATGTAGTAAAGCAATACATATCCTATTCTACAGTTCTCCTATCAGCTGGTATTGATAGGTATCCAGTTACCACCAAACGGAACAAAATCTAGGCGTCTGGGGAGGTTCTGGGAATGTCACTTCTGAGTCTCAAGTTTCAACAGAAACCAGTCACAGTTGTGGGATCCGTGTGCAAAGGATGCTTGATGACTGGCCACTGCAGGAAGACAGTGTCAGATGTGAGCTAACAATTGGGCTACATTTGGGCATTCAAGGTTCTGATGCATGGTCCTCCATCAGTCCCAACAACAGAAAAGCTGCCTCTCAGGTTCAGGTGTGCTCTGTCCCCTCAGCTCTGACTACTCTCACCAGGGATTCAGCTCCTCAAGAAGCCTGGGCCCATTTAGAAGGTGTTGTGATTATGAAGCAGCCAAAGCCTGTTAGGAGTGACAGAGGATTATCTCCACAGGAGGTTCTGTGTGTAGAGTTCTTCCAGGCACAAACATAGACTATGAATAAAGTGCATTTATATTTTGGTAGTGGCAACACCTGGCAGTCGTTAGTCTTTCTATCGGTGAATGAAAGAAATTAAATACAATCTGACTCTCGCATAACTAGCAATATTCAAAGAAAATAATAACTTACTTTCTCAAAGAACTTAGAAATCCAATTGCTGACTTCTCATTTTCTAAGAATTCCTTTTCTGATTTGCTACTTCACACACACACACACACACACACACACACACACACACACACACACACACTTCATATAACTTTACTTGAATGTAAATGAGATTTTTTGAATACTTGGAAATAAGAGAATAAGGGATGTAAGCCAGTATGAAACAAACAAACCTGTCCCCATTTCAGGAAAAATAACGAGCACATAAAAAGAAGCAAGAACTTTTCTATCATTCATTCTCTGCAGATAAAAATGATGTTGAAATCCACTGTCCTCTTGTGGGCTGAGGAGCAACTTACCCAGACTAGAGCTGCCTTTTGCTATAGTAACTGTCCTCTCAAAAGCTTCTTGGGACATACTTTGCAGCGGGACAGACTCAGCATCAGAAGCCAGAGAGCTCTGCTCAGTTAAATACTCGGAACCCCAAAAGAAAGAAAAAAGACAGTCACATGAAAAGAAGATTAGACTTTGGAGTGACCATTTCGACATTACACACGTTCCCCATGAGTTGTGCTTTAGCAAGAGCCCACAATCAATCGAGTTCACAGGTCACCTCAGAGTCACACAAGCACTCATCCCAAACTAGAAGAGACTGGGATGTAATTCTTCTCTCTCCCCTCCCCCATCATCTGCCTAGTGACACCGCCAGGAGCTAGCTGCGGGATACCTTTTGAGCTGCAGTGGGCGAGGCAGAAGCAAGCTCGGCAGGGCACAGGCCACCGGGTAACTGAGAGTTAGTCCACGCTCCTGGGTCTGCACACTCATATTCTTGTTCAGCAGCGTTTGCACGGGTGTAGTCGCTGATGGCCACACCAGAAGCTGCTGCCACGCTCATGTCTGTGGGAGGAGAGGCAGCCTGCTGTCCCTGCAGGAGGTTCTGTGTGTAGAGGTCTTCCAGGGACATCTGAAGACCAAGCACTAGGTCAGAACTGGCAATCACATCCTGATAATGAACAGACAAAGCCAACTCATCCAAACTGAGACCGAAGAGTTATACCAATTTATTATAAGCCACTTTTTGGTGAATTACTATTTAGTGAAAGATAAAACACACTTATTCATTATTTTTAAAACCTTATATATACACATATGTTCTTCACTGAGTATGTTTCCTGCATATTTTTTTTAATTTCATAAATGTTTTATTTATTACATTTCTTACAAATCTTGTATTTCATGTTCTACTGAGTTACACTTATAGAATAGGTCAAATATAAGAATTTTAGATACAATGTTTAGTTCTAGCTATAAGCAAAACAATTACAAGTTAAAGCTACACAGAGAAGCAAACAGCTCATATTCCCAAGTCACACTTTCTAGAAGCTGCTGTATATTGAGAGTACCATTTTATGACAGCCTGGATCTGGAATCTCAGGACCCTCCAGGAGTAAGTTATTTATATATAACTATTGGTATCCATGCAGAAGAATAGGAAACATTGAAATTCAGATTACTGTAGGAAAATCTGTATGTTCTGTAAGATCTAACAAGTAATACTATATCAGAGAGCCATAAAAACCTATGTTCTAACCTAGTTTCCATTATTAGCAATCTGCATATAAAAAACTTGTCTTGACAGCTACATATTAGAAAATTTCTAAAATTCCTTAAAAGTTTAAAATTCTACAGACCTATATGAATGCATACGTCTCCTCACAACAGACATATTTTAGCATTTACACCCTTGGGACAAGCATCTGCCTTACAGAATGCTGTTAATAAGTATATGTTTCCCTTAGATTGTCTTATCAACATTTTTGTGTTCCTCCTTATGATACTGGGGGTCAACTTCAGGACTTTGTATACACTATGCAAGCATCATACCATGGAACAACATCCATAGCATTTTCAATACTTTTAAAGTGCAAAGGTCTTAAGAATACATTTACACATAAAAGATTCGTTTAAGCTACGCTTAAGCGTTTAAGCATTTAAGATACGCTTATGGACAGAGAATACTATGGAAGCCTGTACTTGTGACTCCTTTGTCCATTTACTTCCCCAGGACATATGTTTGGAATCAGATACTGATCTACCCATTTTATGCATCTGTAAAATATTCATGCAAGTAGGTATATATACTTGCACATGAAGTTAATATCTTAACATCTAAACAGAACCATCACTAAGTAAGTATTTACACTTTTCTCCACTGTCTTTATATCTTGATGTCAGTATTTAAAGTCCACTCCACCCTCCTCATGAACATAATTATTGCTGACAGGCAATGGTGGATTGTCACTCTTAAAGCCTCAGTTCAGATACTGGTTCATAATTAGTTTAAGCTTTGGCAAAGTTCACACTTCTCATTCTCTACTCTGTTCCTCTCACCTATTTCAAATGGAAAAATAATAGATTCTAGCACAGGACTTTTGAGGGGAACCAGAAGAGTTAAAAATAGGCTTGACTTAATAGGAAATGCCCAACAGACCTTAGCTACTACAGTTGTTTACGTAACACAATGTTGTATAGCCAAACCAAGCTTGAATTAGTAAAGCAATTGCTCATCCATCACACTGTTCTCTCACAGAAGGAGACAGTGGAGTGCCTATGAACTATTCTTATAAAGCCTATACTTTCTTAGAAATGAGATCTGGAAGAAGTGTACTGGGCAGCATTGTACCATGCAGACTCGTGACGATTAGTGTAGGTGAACCTGTGTACCCCATATGAATACTCTCTCCATATCCCTCCTTGCACCTTTTACCAGGTGCAGTCAGGTCTTCTTTTCGGGATGTGAAGTCTGAACTGAAAGCAGTTTACCAGGGTTCTAAGTCTGCATATGTCATATTTTATTGAGATAACGTTCTTTATATAACCAAATTTGTCATTTGGGGGATTATGGGCTTGATGTGCTACTCACAATTCCACACAAAAGAACGGCGACACCTTCTAGTATTTTCTTCTACTTTACAAATAACTGACATTTTAGACATCCAGAATCTACTTCAGATGTGGGTCTCTTCCTTTTTGTTATGAACTTAACTATTTGAAACAATCTATTGTACTTTCTATCTTCAATTTAAGGTATCATTTTTCCAAATTATCAAATTAGCTCAGAGAATAGATATAGTGGTCTTTCACAGAAGTATTTAACAACACTAGTATCCTTAGGAACAAAGGATAGGACAAGGCCACCTCAACACCCCATAATCTAGGTAGACTGTTGGCTCCAGTATTCAACTTCAGTTATTTTATTCTTTTTTTTTTAATTTTTTTTCAGTTATTTTATTCTTACAAAAAATAACATGCTTACCAAATAATTGGTAAGTTTCAGAATTAGTAGATTAATTACAATAATTACTGGAAAGTCAACTCACTTATGCCTCAAAGAAACAATCAAAACTGCTTTTCATCAGAAAAAGCAGTCTCTCCACCCTTGTTAGCTGGGGATTCCTGGAAATTCTATGACAAAACGTCCATGCATTATTCATGGAACGTGGCACAGACTCGCAGGAAGGAACAGCTAACCAACGAGGCAGATAACACATGCCTACTTCAGAAGCATATAGGTGCTGAAGAGCCTACTATTTTATGTTTACACATCATAAGGATCTAAAAGTAAAACAGTTTTTCTTCTAGTCCAATGTTCAAAATAATCCTTCCATTATCCCATGCTTCTTGGTATCTTAAATAAAGTCTTTCAAAAATATATACTAATATTTCATATATTCTTGTTCTCAGGAAAAATGGAGAGAGGTGAGAAATTAAAAGATCAAATATAAATGAAGGTTGCTCATTACCAAACTATGTTTCTGGATAATGACTGATATAGATTACTCAAACGATAAAGTTTCTGACAGCTGCAATAGCAACATAGCGGAGAATTCCTGTGGCACTTTATAGTCTCAGCTCCTCTACCTTACCACCACTGTCCCATTTTCTGAGTTAAGGTACACTTCTCTTTACTATTTTCATATGGCTCCTAATATGCTAAGGGCAGCATCTTTCCTTCTTAATAGCCAGCAATTCCTCCTCCAACAGTTCACTGTTGTTTTCTGCCTGCTGGTTCAAGCGCTTCAGGTAGTTTTCAATCATATGCCCGTCTCCAAAACCACCCAGAATGGATGGAACTATATATGCAGCAGGATCATATGCTAGAGAATGCCACAAAGCAGAGATCTGTAGGATGCCTGGGCTGCTTTTTATTATGATGGAATGCATAATAAAAAGTGCTTGCTGTGGTTAAGTGAACAGGAAGGTTTATCTTAACACACAAAACCTTCCCCTGTACTAGAACACACAAAATTTCCTGGAGAACTAGTTGTCAGTCATGACAGACAATTTTATCCTTGGTGACAGGCAAAGAATGTGAGTGTAACAGAATAGATTGCAGGGGACATAACATACAGCTATTAAATCTTTACCAATGGTTTTCTTGGGTCCTTTTTTTTAAAGTAAGGATTTTTCCAGAAACTATGTTGAATCTTTAAACAGATGTCAACTGACATTCAATTCTGGAAAACAATTATTACTACATTTTGTCATGTTTTTAGAAGCACTAAATAAAAAGTAATAAATTATTTTTCAAATTAACCCCCCAAATTTAAACCTAGAACACACACAAAAAAAGGAAAAAAGTTCAATGGCTATAGCTAATTGATAGAATGAAAATATACCTTTTATTTCTTTTTACTTCCTGGGTCCCTTGGGACAGGAATTCACTATGTAAATCATTCCTGACCTAGAACTCTAAATCTGCCTGTGAAAGTTTTGACTGATTGGACTTTGTGGCACAAGCCTGTACCCCAGCACTAGGGGTGGAGTGGGGGTGGGGCAATGGCAGGCAGAACTCTTCATGGCCAGCCTGGTCTACATAGCAAGTTCCAGGCTACCCAGGGCTACATACTAAGACCCTGTTTAAAAAAAAAAAGCCTGCATGTGATGAGGGGGCCACCATGCTCAAATGAAATGAGTATTTAATAAACTGCCTGTAATTCAGATGACACAGACGTGGATAATTTAAATCTGTAAGTATTAGTGAATAAAACTGAAATATAATATAAACTCCCCAGGCCAAAAAGGGAGACTTCTGTGAACAGAGGCAGGAGCTCACAGCTGCTGAGCCTGCTGTACTAAACTGGCTCTGAAGCTCAAGGCTTCCCCCAAAGGCAAGCTCATGCTCTGAGGTCAGCACTTATAAATCCCAGGGGCATACCAACCCAGCAGTAAAGAAATGTCTCCACAGACGGGAGATCCATTTCCAGTCTACATATTAAGTAAAAAACTGGAAGAAACACTAAGGTCCTAGGGTTCCACTTCGTCATTCTTAAAATCTGTACACAGGCATCTTTGTTTTTCTTAAATACCCATATGTACGATATGTTCATATAGTGTACATAACCACACATGCTTAAATAGCCATAGATGGTAAGCCTCATTCTATTCATTGAGAAGTCCTGAGGTGAGCTTATATTTTATCTAAAGTCAATTCTAAATTCTTAACAAATCCCTTATGATAAACTTAATGCAAACAGGGAGGATAGATCATATAGTTTATTCAGTTTTATAATTTTTCCTAGTAGAAAGCTAGATACCTAGTAGAAATCTAGTAGAAATTCAGAGACAAAAACAAACAAAAGCAAAACACAAGAAAACACCAGAGTTGCAGTATCTAACTAAGGAAACTGAAAGCCCACAGGAGGTTTAAACACCCTCATTAATGTTTTATTTGTTGCTTTTTAGTTTAAATATTTCAGTTGTCAGGCCAGCTTGCCAAACTTTGATTCAATAAAAGAGTAAACTGCTTAGGAAAAAAAATGAGGCAACAGACTTCAGCAAGTCAATATGTTGTGCTGCATATAGCCAGTGTTTGCCCTGTAAAATATATGCTTCTCAGTGTGCAGATTGTGCGATCCCTTTAAGTAATAATTACTACATTAAACAATGCAATCTGTCCCACTGGCAAGAAGTATGCAATGCTACGGATTAGAAGATCCCACCAGGATAGGAAACAAGCTTCCAGCCCTGGGGCCAGTCAAGGATGAACACAGTTCAGACAGGCTGTAGCCAGGGACCTCAGGTGCGTAGGTAAGGAGTGACTGCTCACTAAAGATGTTACCTTGCAAACCAATTCCAGGAGGATGCCCGGTGGCATGGGCAAGGGTAACAGGTGCACTTCAGACATAACACAAAATGCTCTGCAAATGTCCTGGCCAAAACCAGTTGTTAATCAGGAAAGAAGGGAAACAAAGCCAGACACGAGGGATTCTGCTCCCTAACCTGCTCATGAATGGAGCCCTCTCCACTGAATTCAATGTAGCAGAAAACACAGTATCACTTTAAGAAAAAATGTTGTCAGGTCTCTTTATCTTCATGTTCACTTACTGTGTATTTCCAAGATAGAAAAGAAATTATGTTCACACATAAACTGTCTAGATGCTCTATTCTCAGTCACTACTGTACACAATAGAGAAATCAGCTAGAGCAGAGACCCCACATGTCCTTGTTTTCTTGGAAGTAACCTGGGGTTGGGAAGTACCACATCACATACTTTAGGTTTTTCTCTACCCAAATGTACACAAATATTCAGAATACATGTATATATGTGTAATTGCTTTAGAAATCTATTCTCTGAGATTGTAACAAATGAACAGAATAAGCAGCCAATATAAAGTAAAAATGACTGGAATAGATGTAGAGATTATTGAAAAATAATGGCTAAAATATAGAGAAGAACAATCTCTAAGTATCAGAAAATCCAAATTAAAATACACATCAACATGCCAGTTTGTACTTATAAGTTTGCACAGGTTTTAAAATATTATTTTTGAACATTATGTCACCAAGAACACTGATAGAGTATTAGCATTTACATTAATAATCCATTCTTAAAGTAAAGACAGCAGGTATGTCACACAGTGACTTTGCCCTTCATTCATATCCACTGACATCAACACATACTGCCTTCCACTATAATCTTTATGTAGAATATTTTTGACATCACTTTACATTAAAATGTGCACACTAAGTATAAATTGTTAAATTACAATAAAAAAAACTTACTATATTCTTTTGTCTAAAAGTTAGTTTTGAAAAACCCACTAAAACAACAAAGCCATTCTAAGTTTTCCAAACACATTGCTAAAAGAAATAATTTGAGAAATATATTGAGAAAATTCTAAAAAAAAAAAAAAAAAAAAAACTTTGAATCTTTGTTCTATCAGTCTGTCTAGCAAACATCAGAACTAGTCACCAATAATCTACACAATCAACAACAGTGAAATTATTCAGATCTGACATGAATCTTTGTGCTGTGCATATTGCTCTGTATGCTGCAAATGTGCTGCTCTGATTGGTTAATAAATAAAGTACTGATTGGCCAATAGCCAGGCAGGAAGTATAAGCAAGATAGAGAAAGAGGAGAATTCTGGGAACAGGAAGGCTGAGTCAGGAGTCACCAGCCAGACACAGAAGAAGCAAGATGTGAAGGCAGAACCAGGAAAAGGTACCAAGCCACGTGGCTAAACATAAATAAGAATTATGGGTTAATTTAAGTTGAAAGATCTAGCTAGCAAGAAGCCTTAGCCAATAGGCCATACATACAGTTAGTAGTTAATATAAGCCTCTGAGTGTTTATTTGGGTCTGAGCGGCTGCCGGCCCCGGGTGGGACTGGAGAAAACTCCAGCTACAAATGGTGCCAGAATGTAGGGCAAGAGTTTCCACCTAAAACCTGACAAAGCTTTAAAAAAAAAAATTCTAAAATGGAGATAAAACAGCTTCCTAGTTGTCTCTCTCAGGTTAGCCACAGCCTGCTTGCTTGAGCTACTCTATCGCAGGTTTGTGGCATGTGGGCTTGACCTGCACCATGGCAGGAATGAGGCATCTGCAAGCTGCACATTATGCTGCATGGTGGATTTACCCTTTGCTAGTTAAAAAAAAAAAAAAAAAAAGAGGTTTCTGGGTTACATGCTGTAGAAGCATAGACCCACTGCTTCTGAGAGTTGATGGTACATGGCTCCCAGATCCAGAGCTGTTGGGAAGCTGAGGTGGGCAGAAAATGCTGCAGTTTAAAGCAATAAATTCACAATAAGACAGATTCAGATGGGATAAACCTCTAAGTGGTTTACAATGTGTGTAAAAATGTATGTAGGCTTGGAAGAGAGAAAAAAGTAATATATGCAGTTATATAAAGAAATAGTTTTAAAAAATAAAGTCTTTAAAGAAAAAGTAAAAGCAATATAAAAAGCCACCTAAAGATGGATATCACACAGAGAAGTTGGATTGTGCTTCTCTTTGGGATTTTTAACTGCAGAAAGACATTTGATTGTAAAGACCACTCAGTTAAACCAATATGTATACTTTAAAGGTACCTTGACTTCAAAATTTGGATGTTAAGTATATGTTGCTTTAGAAAGGAGGCTCTGCTTTTGTTTCCACAAAAAGCAAGAGGCTATGGATTTGTTCCAGATTAAAATACATCAGGTTTGACCAGCGAAGACTGCCTGAAAGGTCTCCAATGATATCAGGGCCCAGATGATCCAATATCCAGAATGATTTCAAGGCAACTGGTTCAGACAATACAGCCTGACAGACTACTCCATAATCCTAAAGTTTTCTTTATATCCCCATAAGAATACAGCGCCCTCATCCAGCAGGAAGTAGTAAGAGATGCTACACCCAAATTCCCAAATATACCAAGCTGGCTTTGGAGATGGAATTGGCTCACTCCTTCTCTAAACCCAAACATATTGCTAAAAGAAAAGGTTAAGAGATTCTTCTGTCCCATATCAGAAGAGCCCTCTGGTGCGGGACAGAGGAAAACCAATATTTTTATTTAAAACAGGTTGATTATAAATATGATCTCTTTCTAAAGAAGAAAAGAGGATATGATATAGATATGATAAGATGAAAGGGTAGATTAATGAACCTACTTTTTAGGAGCAACAACTTGTTTAGAAATGTTTTACATTGCTATGGATTTTAGTTTATTTATACAAGCTTAAACTTAATTTTGTTATACTGTATATATTTCTACTCTTGTTTGAAATATTATGTTTATGTAACTTATTTAGACTGTAATGAATAATTTAAAAATACAGATTAATAATTAGTCTTGTATGATATTCAACCTTTTAGTCATGTTAAGTTTTCTAGGT
The DNA here is from genome assembly GCF_004664715.2 of Peromyscus leucopus. Classification (NCBI taxonomy): domain Eukaryota; kingdom Metazoa; phylum Chordata; class Mammalia; order Rodentia; family Cricetidae; genus Peromyscus; species Peromyscus leucopus. The sequence continues at coordinate 88,503,709 of NC_051064.1, forward strand.
ATATACAGATATAATTCAATTAGGTAGGTAATCTTCAAATACTTCAAAGACCTATAGAATATGGCATGTAAATGGTTTTAAAATTCAGACTTTCTGGACAGTGAGACATATCTGCTCCTGGCAGCACCAATTTACTTCAGAGAGGAGGATGGGTATTAAAGACACATTATATGGAGTTTATCTTCTTCTTGGCAAAAATAGCCATTTGGGAAAGAAACTGTTCTTGCCTGGAACTGTTTGATTGACTGGACATGCAGGACCCATAGGAAGGTGACCACTGAACTTTGCTTGGCAAAATGGTCACAGAGGAAACTGCCAGACATTCTACAGGACACAGAAAGAAATGACTGAGAGACTCTAGGCCTGTGGGCTGAAGACAGATGTCCCAACTTTACAGAGGAACTTTGGATGACTGTCCAGGCTGCCAGCTGTCTCTGTCTACTCTTGCAAGACTCCCGAAAGTTGCTTACATCCTTCTCCCATTTTTCAGGTAATATTATATCCTTCTGAGATCTTTGATGTAGTTGAAGACTAGATAGTTATAATTTCCTTGGTTATGACAAAAGATAAGTTAGATATGAAACCTTAGACTCACAAATATAGGATACATAGGATATCTCCTTTAATTTTGCCAAATACATATAGACTAGATATTATAAATAGACTAGATATTGTAACTGTAATTCTTGCTTGATAATTGTTTTGTTAAATGTAATTTTATTATGTTAAAGCTAAAACCTCCCTTTTGAAAAAAAAAAAAAAGGGAAGTGCTATGGATATCGCTCTGTAAGCTGTGAATGTGTTGCTCTGATTGGTTAATAAATAAAGTACTGATTGGGCAGTAGCCAGGCAGGAAGTATAGGTGTGATAAAGAGAGAGAGAATTCTGGGAACAGGAAGGCTGAGTCAGGAGTCACCAGCCAGACCCAGAAGCAAGATGTGAAGGCAGAACCAGGAAAAGGTACCAAGCCACGTGGCTAAACATAAATAAGAATTATGGGTTAATTTAAGTTGTAAGATCTAGCTAGCAAGAAGCCTTAGCCAATAGGCCATACAGTTAGTAATTAATATAAGCCTCTGAGTGTTTATTTGGGTCTGAGCAGCTGTGGGCCCCAGGCAGGACTGGAGAAAACTCCAGCTACATCTGTGACTGCAGAGATGTGACATCATTAATATGCTATGTGGTGGTTTCAATGTGAATGGCCCCTATAGGCTTATATATTTAGTTGCCAGTGGGTGGACTGTCTAGAAGGATTAGGAAATATGGCCTTGTTGGAGGAGGTGTGTCACTGGGGGTGGGCTCTGAGGTTTCAAAAGCTCACTCGAGGCCCATTCTCATCATCAAACTTCCTCTTGCTTGTGAATAAGATGTAAGCTCTTAGCTACCAATCCAGCATCCTGTGTGCCCGCCTGCTACCAGCTCCTTGTCATGATAGTAGACTCTGACATTGTAAGTAAGCCCACAATTCACAATTAAATGCTTTTTTTTTTTTTTTAAGTTGTCTTGGTCATGGTGTCTCTTCATAGCAATACAACAGTGACTAAGACATGCTACTTCTACAATTCAGAGGAACTTGTACCGCCAAAGGTTATACACAGACTTTTCTCTAAAATGAAGTGCTATTTCTGTTGTACCTTGGGAGGAGATGATGGAAGGGAGGGGCCGTAGTTTGTACCATCACTACAGGCACTATCATGAAGAGATAACACGGAGGTCCGGATAGAATAGACACTGTCGTTATCAGGAGAGAACTGAGACTCAAATCTTGACTCAGCTACTGACTCAGCATCAGGTGCATCTATCTGGGAATAAAATAAGAACAGCTGGTTACCACACCCTGTCACAGGTCACTGTCACTACTTGAGCTAAAAGGCACACTGCACCTTCCTGGTCTGTTCTGCTTGCTGCATGTGCCTTCCCTACTCTTACCCACTTGAAAGCTGCATGGAGATTGCAGCACACAGATGGGCAGACCACCCACAGCAGAGGCCGCTATCATTGGACACTATTACATCCCATCAACTAAAGAACTAAAGGTGGCAATTAACAAGCTTAATTTTAAGTTTAAACAGCTACATAAGCAAGGAAAATACACAACATTTTATGATGCCAAGAATTTGGTTATCGTTCTTCATATTCAGCTAATAAACCGTTTTTCATAAAGGCAGCTATGTGATTGTCTAGCTAAGATACAGAAACCAAGAGCAGCTTTATGTTTGAGCTAGAATCACACTAACAGTGAAAGGTCCTGATCACACACTGGTTACCAGAAGCATTAAGTAATTAAACATTTTAACATGGCAAGCCATATTACTGTAAAAAGCTATTAAAATACTACTGGAACATTTCAAAGTGAGTCTCAAAATATAATTCACAGGCAGGCTGTTAACATATTTTAAATATTTGTTCAAATTCACTAATAAGCTACAATGTGGAGGATATCTTTTACAAATGGACATTAAGTAAAACAATTTGAGAAATAATTAGTATATGCTCCCTAGTATTAACTGAGCCTTATGTCAGATTATAGACGAATATTTGTTTTAAAGTACTACTAGAAAGAGTACTCCAACAGAATGTATACAGCTATCGCTGATACCTTTAAATCTTAGCAATCTTAAAATTCAATTAGCTCAATTATTGTAGAGATGAAACATGAAGCCCTCAGGAAGTTGAGTGGCCAGTTTAAGAAAACAGAGCTCATTAGAATATTGAGGACTCCTGTGATTACTACAAGGCACTGAGTTTCCATGAAATGAAGTAATCCTCTCAAATGACTTTCATTTAAAGGGGTTCAAAAATGTCATCCGAAGCCTAGAGAAGATATTGTTTCATGGTGTACTTTAAAGATGATGAGCTGGTATTGGCTACATATACCCTTAATCCCAGCACTCGGAAGGAAGAGGCATGTGGATGATGATTGGGAGTTGCAGACAAGCCATAGCAACATATTGAGATACTGTCTCAAAAAAAAGAAAAAAGAAAAAAAAAAGGAATGAGTGAATGAATGGTATCTTTGTGTACTACAATGTTTCAAAAGGAATTTGCTATGGCAAGGTATGACTTTCATAACACAAAGTCCAAAGCACTCTAAATTATAATGCTCCTGGAGGAGGGCCAAAGTCACCTCATATTTTAAGTATAATGTGAATGTATTACACTTATTTATAAATACATCAAAACATTCCAAAAATAGCTATTCAAGAGTTTGTAATTCAAAAATATTAACAAAAAGAATTATCTTCCGTCCAAATTAGTTTTGGCATAATACGTAATGTCAAAGACCTAATTCACACTCTCTAGTTTAAAGCAATGTGTGCATGTGTGCACATTGAGATTCCACATACACTAAGCAAGTGATTCAATAAATCTGCAGCAGAACTTTTATTAAATATCAATCAGTTGTTGCCACTAACCAGAGCCAAGTCGGCCCTGAAGAGGGCTTTGTCAGGCAGGCCTGGCTCCTTACAGGAGTGTGGTGGGCGGAGAAAGGCGTCCTCCTTGGCAGAAACATACCCTTCTTCTGGTGAAAGCTGCAGGACATTGGTTTGGAGAAGGGGTTTGTGAGAAAGAAAGAACAACAGAAAGGATGGGAAAGGGGAAGGGAGGGTAAGAGAGAGAAGAATGTAGGGAGGAAACAGAGTCTTCACATGATAACATGACTTCAATATAGAGTGAAAACTATAAAGATAGACAAATACTGACCCTAATCATTTCATTTGAAAGGATATAGAGGCCTTTTTCTGCCTAGGATAAGCACCAAATAACAGATGAGACTCCCTTTCTACTATTTTTTTTTTTAATTTTTGCAAATGACAATCATAATCCATGATTTTTATAATAATCTTCTGGTCATTTTTTATCTGCTAACTGTTCTGGCTAAATAATTAAAGGCAAAGTTAAGTATTAAGCCTTTAAAATCCGCAGAATAAACCATTAAAGAAAATCAATGTTTTTCTCAAGTATTGTAAAGGATGCAATTCACTTGACAAGGAATGTTAGTGAGGACAGGATGACCCCATCCAACCTCTCTAACCTAGAAAGCACCTCTTCCATTATGTAGCCATTAGAATCCTTGCAAGAATCTTTGAAAACACAACAATCACCTGTCCCCTACAGTTAAGAGGGAACAACTTGAGATGCTAAATACAACACAGCTTATAGGACCAAAGGAAACTACCTGCACAAGAGTGCATCTGCTTAATTCCCCTCCTGAACTCATACTGCAATCCTGAGACCCTGGGAACTCTACACTTGTCTTCTACTTTCTAACAAAAAGGGAAATTTTAATTGTCTTGCTACATCACCTGGTATCAGTAACCCAAGTAGGACTTTTATAGGAAAAGCATTTTTCTTATTTGTCTACAGATTTAAGTTTATTATTAATCAAGCTCCACTTTAAGGGACAGAGCTACTCATGGTATGTTTTGGTGCAAAAAGAATATGAAAGACCAAATATTGTCCTGAAACTAGCTACAAAAAATTTTTGCTCCTAAATTACTATTGTTTTTTTCTTAGTGGCAGTAAAGTATCTCCCCAGCCATTTCCCTTACAAGAAAGCAATAAAATCCAAGTTCTTACAGGCAAAGGCTTGGCCACTCCTATCCGCACCATGCCTGAGGGTGCTCCCTTCAGGGCTTCCACGGCCTCTTCAAGACTGCTGTTTTCCAGATTGATGTCATTGACAAACATGAGCCTGTCTCCCGGAAGAAGCCGCCCATCCTTTTCCGCAATGCCACCAGGCACCAGAGAACGAATTACTATCACAGTGCTTGCTGGGTCGATGGGGTCCTAACAGGGCAGCAAGGTGAAAAGAAGTCAGCTCATTCTGACACCACAAGTATATTTTACAAGTTGTCCCCTCTAATTGTTGAGAGGCTTAAGGTTTTCATGGAGGTTCTAACAAATACCTAGGACAAGTTGATGTCTATTTCATTTTAGAAAGATCAGAGGAGTTCACCAGAAACAATGAAAGCCTCATTTGCTAGTGTTGTTGAATAGACCACTATATAATATTAAATAACTTCAAGATGAAATTTTAATTTTTGGTAAACTGTTAAGTTTTATGCTATGGCCAGGAAGTGGTGGTGCACGCCTTTAATCACAGCACTCAGGAGGCAGAGCCAGGTGGATCTCTGTGAGTTCGAGGCCAGCCTGGTCCACAGAACGACATCCAGGACAGGCACCAAAACTACACAGAGAAACCCTGTCTTGAAAAACCAAAAAAAAAGTTTTATGCTATGACTTGAAGCTGCATGTATGTCAAGGACATTGGTAACCACAGTATTTGTATTGTAGATGGATGCACACTGACTTATGTTTTGTTCTTTAGAAATGAAGAAATACGAAAAGAAGCCATGCAGTATTTGTGCTACAAGCACAAGGTCTGGCATCATTAGAGATAGCCTGAGTTCAAAACTATTAAGAGTAACACTTGCGTTTTATCAAACAGGGTTTAGCATTTCCACATTTGCTTGGCACAAAACAATTCAGGGAAGGGTACAAGCCACACTGAGCCAATTTATAAACAATCATAAATTTAGTAAAATGACCGGAATGTTAGAATTTGTGATATGTCCAAGTATAAGCTCATCTTCCATATTGTACAAAAGAAAAAAATAGCAAATACTTTATGGCTCACCACTAAAATACAAACAGTCAGTTAAAAGCATAGAAATAAAAAGATTCCTCAAATGACAAAAAGAACCCACTGTATTATGATACTCCTAAAAACCATTCTGTGTTTTGCTCAAATTCTTGAGGTGAAACATAAAACAGTTTAATAAATATAATGATAAAAGAAACCTTTTATAACAAAAAGAAATCATACCAATTACATTACTATGCTGAGCAATTCATTTGAACAACTAATGTCAATACAAAGTATAAAATAGTATTTTCTTGTTATCTGCTACCAACAATTTACTTTTAAAATATGGCATCCTTTCAGCAATTAGGAAAATAGGATCTATTTACCTGGTAGTCTAAAATGCTGAAGCCAAGTCCCCTACTCCCTTTCTCCAGCTCTATGGACTGAATGCCAGCCTCCCACATGGCCAGTGGTGTTTGACTCTCCTCAGCATGTTGATCCACATCAGGCATCGCCAGCATGGGATCCTCCGTCTCTGAGGACCCGATGAACTCACCTAAATCTATATGAGGCTGAATAACATATAAGGCATCTCTTATTTCAGAGGGAATAGCATTTGACACATGATCAACACTGCAAAAAAAGTTGAGTTCCTGTATCTGTACACAACAAAACATTCTCAAAGACCCAAGTCATAAAAGGCATTTAAAATACAAGCTAGAATTTCCTATATGCTTATTCAGTGGTTTACGGGTGAATTTCCCTTCTTGTATAAGTTTGAATCACCTCTACATGAAGAATAAAAAGAAGTGTGCTGTTACTAATTAAAAAGGACTCATGATAAGTAAGATAAATTCAAGAAAATGTGGGTATATGTAAAGTTTTGTATTGTATGCAAGTTAGGCCTCCAGAATACACAGAAATAGTTGGATTAAGTAGCGGAGACATTTACAGACACTTCACACAGAAACTGGGCTTCAAATGTTAGCTTCTCTCAAGAAAAACAAGTCAAAGTGATATCAGCCAATCCAACCCTATTTATCTGTATGAACATACCAATTTTACCAAGGGGGTTTGTCAGAATAAATCTCCTTCCCCTGCCCTCATGGGACCATCCCATCAACACCACGTGAACATGTGCATGAATGTACATGGCTCAGCCTTCAAGTGGCACACAATTTAGAATATTGCTTCTTGTTCTGCCCTATTATGATGTTTAAAATAAACTATGTACTTTATCCTTCTAAGCATAAAATTATTTCATAGTACTGATTCCTTCAGCACAATGTAAATGGAATTCCTTCCTCCTGAGAACTGACTAGGGTCCTATGCTAAATGTGTTCAGCACATCTTCCAAAAAGGTGATTACCTCTGAACACTGTGATACAAACAGATAAGAATACACAGACAGGAAAGTGGATATCACAGAAAATTATTTGATGTGAATTATGAGTTCAACTTTCTTATATTCTCACACTAAAATGCATAAATAAATTAAAACCTATATATACACAGGAATGTATCCTTCTATATTTTACCTATTCACTAGGTAAAAAATATTCATTCTGGTTAAATGCAAACCAGAAACAGCTGTGTAGGTATATAAAAGTATGTTTTTCCATCTGTCCTCCACACAAACATTATTTGCATACTTCTGTCAACTGAGACAAACTAGTCAGTGGGAATGCTGCAAGTACACAGTGTTACCTGCTATCAAATACATAGTACACAGTGTTTGTTACCTACTGTCAATACACAGCATGCAGTGGTACCTACCGTCAAATACACAGCATGCAGTGGTACCTACCGTCAATACACAGTATGCAGTGGTACCTACCATCAAGTACACAGCATGCAGTGGTACCTACCGTCAAATACACAGCATGCAGTGGTACCTACCATCAAGTACACAGTATGCAGTGGTACCTACCGTCAATACACAGTATGCAGTGGTACCTACCATCAAGTACACAGCATGCAGTGGTATCTATCGTCAAATACACAGCATGCAGTGGTACCTACCATCAATACACAGTATGCAGTGGTACCTATTGTCAAATACATGGTATGCAGTGGTACCCACTATAACTACTTTAACTGGAAGAGAAAGTCTCCACGAGATGGACATTTTCCTAACCTACATTTTACAGAAACAAAAATTGAAGTTCTGAAAGGACAGGTGACTTGTCTATGTTAAGCATCAATTCTGATTCAAGCCCAGGGCTGTATGAGTTCTAAATCTATTCTATAAGCACAGACTATGTGAAAACGATGAAGTATTAATGAAAATAAAAATCTTAACATTTGAACATTCCTAAGCCTTGCTGTGATACGTTCAGATGAGCCTTGTTTCAGCAAGTGATACCTTTTCTGTTAGTTCAAGTTCACTTATGTCCAGGCCATCCAAGTCTGATGAGGCGTTGGGTGGCACAGTTCGGCGGCAGCATACCATTGTCACATCTATAGGCAATTCTTTTAAAATATTGACCACATCTTGATGATTTTCTCCAAGCAAATTGATACCATTCACCTGCAGAACAACATACATGGTCCCCATAAGATAGAGTTTCGTAATACAAAGACTGTTTGAGAGCACCATTTTTCCAGGAACACAAATGTCACTATGGTGGTGGCTGTGGTTCTGCTGTGCCCAGCACTACATTTAGACCCTTGTGAGAACTATCTAACAGGGTCTGTATGCACGGTTAGAGTCTTGCTGTAACTGGAGCTTTTCAAGCACTCAGGGCAAATGCCTTAACTTCCCTTTAGGTTTGATCTGCTAGTGTATGGTAGGAAGAGAGAAAAACAGTATTCCCAAAGGGTGCAGCAGAAAAGACTGTAAAGAATTAGCATTTAATTAATTTACTTAAAAAAAAAACTAAAACTAAAAATGGCATATATAGTATGTGAAAACGGTTTTAAAACTGGGAACAAAAATTTCATTTTTTTTTATTTCTATATTTCAAAAACACTGACAGATTGCAGAAAAACAAATACCAGTGGATAGCTCCCGAGTGATAAGAAGTGAGCAAGCGGGGACAGAAAGGACACACTCACTGCTGCTAGTCTCTGTGGAAGCAGATGAAAGTGCTGCCTATTCTAAGAACTGAACCCACACTGAAAAACTGTCAGGGAGCGTTTCACAGTCTTTGGAAGCTAAACCACATAACACACAACACAACGACCACCACCACAACAGAATGTGTGGAACCGGATCTGTAGTTCGGTGTCCACACACAGTGTTTGGTATTGCGGCTTGGGGTTGACTTTAAGATTTAGTTATTCATCGCCATGACTTCTCCGCAGCCTTTCCCATCTTGTATCTGGAGAAAAAAAGGGAAACCAGAGCTCCTCACTTCCAATAGCTCGTCTCCACTGAAGAGCTTCCCACTGTGCCCCACAGGGCCTTCTGGCAGAACAGATCGGATGAAGTGGTGGCCCACTGTTGCTTCCAGACTTATCCCCAGGCCACTGTTCTCACTGAACTTGCTCACATGAGCCACCTGAAATGAGAAAAATCGTCACAACTCTAACATGCTTCTGGGCTTTTTTTTTTTTCCTACTCATGTCAATATAATAAGTTCACCCCCCACAAAATAGTCAAATTTCTCACAAAGCTTCAAAAATCTTATTGTAAGCTGCGTATCACTGGAGAGTTGCCAGTGAAAAATACTGATGTCTAATAGTTTCACAGACCATCGAAGACTAAAGGGAAGTGCCTAGCCACAAGCACTCAGAACCATTTTCAGGGCCTACTGAGAATGTCATAGTAAATGGGTAGAATGCAGGTAATGAATAAGAGGCAGGCAGAAACTACTAGAGACCCAAGCACAGCTGACAGCCTGAAAAGCTGCACACTGCAGCTATGAATACCATGGGATGCCCTGTGCCATTCCTAACAAACACATTTACCAAACAAGACCTTTCATATCTTAATGGCAGTTGGGGGAAGGTCAGTATCAGAATGAAATCACCTGACTCTGAACTGTGATGCTGGGCAACATTCTTCTCAGCCCTGGAAACCTAATTTAGAGCTCACTTATTCTACGAAACTGCCGGGTCCCCACTGATGTCGCCAGCCATCTCTGCTACACTGCCCCTTTATGATATTAATGCTGCCGAGTGTAGAGCAGGCAAGGAGAAGGCAGAGTTGCTCCCATTTACCTGAGCAAGGATCATAAATGACACGGTCCTGTCTTACAGCACACGTCTACTCTTAACAGAGTACTGGGAATATCATCCAGACAACAGGTGTACAAAGGGCATTAAAAGTTCAGTCTTGGTTCTGATCTAGATGAAAGGGCTTGTCAAGGCCCCCCTTATTCAATTACCATCTAAACAGCAGGTGTCTGCTGTACATGCCAGCCACATTAATCTCACCCACAAAGTCAGTGCTAAAGAAACCACTCTTCACCTGGATCCCATTGTATTCCTCTACAACTTAGAGTTAAAATGCTCACAGCTACACTTACTCATTTTCATTTAACTATAAATTACCTTGAGCTTTTAAAAGTAGGTATTGCTATGAAAGTAAGTACAAAATTGAGAATACTATTTAGCAATGAAGGTCAGTGCTTTTAATATATATTGTCTGTTCTCTTTACCTTTTCTAACTCAAGGAAATATGGATATTGTAAATATGAAAAATTATACTGCATGTAGTGTTTTACTTTGCTTTTCAGTTTTCTGATATTTTAGTAATGTGTCAACTTTGTAACTTTTTAGAATAGCAAACTGTAGTATCTTAGCTAGATACAGACACTGTTGGTAAACATCAAACATTGACATGACATAAGTGATATGAAAAAATAAGCAGAACCAATCTATTACAGAAGATAAACCCATGAGAATGATAAAAGGGACGAGGGATGGAGTATGGTGCACTTCTGTATGCCCAGCACTAGGGAAGTGGAGGCAGAGGGACCCGGAATTTAAGGTCCTTTTAGTCTATAGAGAGAATCTGAGGTCAGCCTGGGCTACAGGAGACCTTGCCTTAAGTGATTTTTTTTTTAAGAAGGAAAGGAAGGAAGGAGGGGAGGGAGAAAGGAAAGCAAGCCTACAACTCTGTCATGATAAACTTTAGCTTATTTGAAGTGAAGTGTCATTCTATTATGGTTCTTTCTGTCAATAACATGCTTAAAAATCAGGAAAACCATTCTTGTGTAGATATTATTTACACCACTCCGAGAAATATTAAAGGATGATGACACATGAGTTCTCAAGCTTGCAAACCATGTATTTTGGTTTCTTAGCTACCATTGCAGCCTTTGAAGAGCTCTAGACGTTTGATCTCTCTCCGGGGCTCATTCCAGTGATGATCTTATTTTCACCAAGGATTCCCTGCTCTCACACAGGCAAATTCAGGAAACATGAAGAGCAAGCTAACCTACCACTATTTCATAGTTAATTCCCATAATTCTCTGCCACTTTGTCAGCAGGGCAGCCTCTTGCTGCACATCTTCTGTTTCTTCCAGCTCAGTTGACAATAACGGATACCCTGAAATAATCCAAATACTGAAGTTATTGCCAGCACCCCAAACTCACCTTCTCCACTTTTTGGAAGGAAAGAAGATCTAGCAAATCCTTTGTGTTACACCGTGTCAGACTCTTTAGTCAATGCACAGCTTCCTCATAGTTTACTGAATTTTAATGATCTAATTTAGACTAATGCTTGCATATGCAACACTATCCTTTCTTAGTGGACACCTTTTAAATATGCAACACTATTCTTTTTAAATGGACACCTTTTAAACTTTAACTAGACTTTTCATTAACATCTCCATATATTACCTAACATTCATTAAAATAATAAGGGCTCTAGGCTCCTCTCAGATCCAAAAGTTTGTCTACTGATGATATTTGGTGATATTACAGTAAAAATGTGTGGTCAGGAGAAAGGGGAGCTATGATATTACCTCAAGCACAAACAATATAAATTGATAACATACAACTTCACAAATAATAGGGCAATATAAATAAGAGAGTGAAACCATGAAAAACTGAGGCTGTGTAGTAAGATAAAAGCCTGTTGTCAGAATCCCACTACTTAGCCAAAAAGTAAAGAAAGGCATCAAGCAAGTGACGTAAGTGGTTCCAAATGCAGAACGTGCAGCTGAAAGCTGGGAGTGACGAAGGAGCATCTCTGTAGGTCTCTATTTCCAGAAGAGCTCTTCAACTGAGCTCCAGCTCCAACCTACAACATGTCTAACATCACTGCATGCTTACTCATAATGACTTTCTTTTAAAAACCTCTATTCTCCTCCAGTCTCTAAATGAACTTAAAGAACATTTCAAAATTCAGATTTCTGCCAGTTGCCTTCTCTCTTTCATGGGAACTTTGGGCTCATCATGCTTTGGATAGTGATTCTGATTTTTTTTCTGGAGAAAATGGACAGAGTTGATAACCATTTTTTAAAAAGGATTCAGGACAGCAAGAAGTTTGTTCACTTGCAAAAGTCCTAGTTTCAATCTCTAGCTTAGAGAACAAAGCAAAACAGGGCCAGAAACTATCCCTGTGAATACGTGTTTGCTCTTCAAAATTCAATTTAGTTCCATGAGGGGTTAACAACCAGCAGTGAGTAGGGTTCATAAGGAATTTTTAAACCTAATTCTGGGATCAGAGGTCATTTTGGAGTCCCCCAGTTAGTTCACATTAAATCATTCCTTTGTATTCACACAGCACAACAAGAATATAATGTGAGATTATAAATGTAATGTGGGGGATCAGATGACACTGTTGAGATTCATATTCATCCAGCAAACCCAAGCCATGCTGTTCTTATCTACCCTCAGACTACATTTCAGAAATTTAATACAAACAAAAAGCCACAGAGCCCTGCTCTCCAATCTAAATGAACAGTCAAGTGACTATCCTACACAGAGTCACCTTTCTGCAAAAGGACAGTGGCATCCCACCCTGACAGGATAGACAGAGCAGGCACATTAGAACCATTTCCAGGTTACTGATTTATTATTATTATCATTTGTTAATAATTTAAGGACTCCTGATTGTAAGTTTGGAGGAGCCAACCATCAACTGCCCTTCCCCATAAATAAGTAAATTTCTCATTAGCTGCCTTTCCCATAGCAAAACACATGATTCCAAATCTTTAACATAACCCCTCGGGCCCATCTCCACTTCCTATTTCAAGTCATGTTCTAAGTATTTTTATCCTTTCCCCCACTCTTGATATTCACTTTAGCCTAAGTATTTTCTTTACTAATTAGTGTAAAAAAGGCAGAATGTAATTAATATGTATGAACACTCCACATTTCCCTTCCAGGATATCGTTACATACACAAAAATCTCTTTAAATAATAAAAGTAAACTAAAACTTTAAGCAGTAGAAGAAATGCAATAATGAAACCATAGACACAGTGAAGAGGCTTCTGTGTACCTGCTGAATAGCAGAATCCACATACTAGAGAGGAATGGTTCCATTTGCTCAGAGGCTTTAAGTCACCAAACACCCAACAACAGGACAGGGGAAATAGGCAGGAGGCACATGGCATAAAGAGAGGGCAGATCTGGTGTGAAATCAGTTAAAACAATGGATCCTAGGAAATCTACAGTAAGAAGAATGCTTAGACAGGCTTGACAATTTCTCTGCAGAACTGCTTTCAAACCAAGTCCCTAACATTAAAACTTATCAACCTCTGAAAAACTGAAATGTAAATATCAGCCTTCCAGAAGAGGCAGTTGATGCAGAAGTGGTAGTATGTGCCTAAAATCCAGCACTCAGGAGCCTAAGGCAGACAGGTCATGAGTTCAAGGCCAGCCTGGGCCACATAGCAAGACCCTGTCTCAGAAAACAATCATCACAACAAAAAGCAAATATTTTCATTCCTAAAAATCAAAAAGAGTCTCCATGTTTGTTTTTTATATAATTTATATTTTTCTATTGTTTCATAGTTGGGTAGAGACATATCAACTATATATAAACACTAAGTTAAAACTACATATACTATCAATGGCTGCCTCAAGAGTAGTTCTAGTGGATGTGCATGTGCGTGTGCATGTGTGTGTGTGTGTGTGTGTGTGTGTGTGTGTGTGTGTGTGTGTACACTCACATGTGCACTCATGCCCATGTACACACGTCAAAGAACAGACTGATTCAGCAAGAAAATTAACCAACTATAAATGAATTATTTTAATATGAAGAAGCAGTTAGTCCTATTGACAAATCTAGATGTCAACATCCTTTTCCTGAGAGGTTAGTAGCATGTTTATCATGGTTTAGTAACTCACAGATTGTCATAAGGCTTAAGCTCTTTGCAAACATCCTTTCTAAAACACAACAAACACTGAAGCCTGTCTCTAAGTGTTACCTTCTTCTTCAAACGGCAATATGCTGGGATTTTTCCTCAAAGATATAGACTCTTCATCTTTTTCATAATTTTCTTAAAGATAAAAATATTATAATAGTTATATCCATAAGATAATAAAAGCATTTGAATTTTTCTAAACCCACGCTGCTTGTTTGAATCACCGATTAGAGTTAATTCTAAAGAGACAAACTCCATAGTAATCGTATGTATTTATCATCATCCTGTATGTGGGCTAGGACTTTACTGAAGCCTGCCTGCCCATCTCCCAGGAATGTCTTACACAGTACATGGCACAGACATCAACAAACTCAATAGTGTGAGAAATAAACTTCTGGCCAACAGCCTCACATTGAAGATTATTTCAGCAATGTGTAGGGGGGTATCCATGGATCTCAGCTTATAAACGGCATTTGTGTTTGAATTTGTGAGTGTGAGTGTAGGTGTGTGTCTTCATGTATATTTAGATGTGTGTGTACATGCCTGTGGAGGCCAGAGACCAACTTTAGATACCACTCTTCGGGAGCTGGCTAGCTATGTTTTGTGAGACAGTGTCTCTCCCCAAGACCTGGAGGGTGCCAAGCAGGCTAGGTTGGCTGGCTAAAGATTCCCAGGGATCCCCAGGGTCTCTTGCCCTCTAGTGCTGGGATCACAAACAAAATGCCATACTCAGCTTCTATTATGGGTACTGGGGATCAAACTTGGGTTCTCATGTTTGAGTAGTAGGAACTCGACCAGCAGACATATCTCTAAAATCTTGTGAGTGGCATTTCTAGAATTCAATCTGATAATTTAAGGAGATTCTGTGCAATTAGTTATCAGTGTCTCAAATAAAAATTCAAACATGCAATGGAGAGATTATTCAGTGGGCCCAGCATGAGGACTTGAGTTTGAATCCCCCAAACCCATGTAAAATTGTGCAGAGTAAACTGGGTCTATAATTTGAGTGTTCCTATGGTGAGATGGGAAGTAGAAAGAGGAGATTCCCAAGAAGCTTGTGGGCTAGCTAGCTCAGCCATACACCATGGTGAACAACACAGAGACCCATCTCAAACAAGGGAAAAGACTGGCACCTGAGGCTGTCCTCTGACTTCCATAGGCATCCTGCACACATGTGCATGTGCGAGTGCGCGCGCATGCACGCACATACACACACATACACACACTTTCTAAAAGCATCAAACAGAACTGCATCCCCCTGAAATGAATACTTTAGAGTTAGGAGAAAACGCTAAGTCTAAGTGAGAACCAGGTCCACTCACAATTACCTTTGCTTACAGTGGCACTACCAGGTGGCACATCCACATCTTTTGAAGTGTCTTCTCTAGAGGTGAGTTCTGCTTCCTGTCTTGCTCCCTTCCTCATTAGTGTCAGGCGCACTGTCTGTCCTGTGTGACGTAACACCTCCACTGCTTGCTGATTGGTGAAACCTTGAAGGTTGGTGCCATCTACCTGTGATAACAAGACACATTAAGAATTAACAGCGCTTTTGTACCGCTAATTCACAAAATGGATTTATTGCTAAGTACTGAGAAAGGGGCAGGGAATGGACATTTCTATATCTAGGAAGTGGACACAATGTTTTAGCACACACTCAGTGTCTAGAGGCAAAGATGGTTTGCTCAGAACTTTTCTGAGGGTTCCGTTGATTTTTATAGATTCTGTGGTAGAGTTTCAGGGTATGACTTTTAAAATCATTTCTCTAACTCCCTAGGTGATCCTGATATGCAGTCAAATTTAGAAACCAGCAATCCAGGGGATCAAGACACAGAAGGCAGTGAGGAAAGCTCACCCCACACCCTGGCATGTACCTACAGTCCTTCACATTGCCTGTGAACAAGGGAAGCGAAACATTCAGCATTCGCATATTTATTAGACAAATAGAAAGCTATGAGATCCAGACTAGCATCCTCCACCAGTGTAGCCTAACTACAAAAGTTTCTGAAAGGATATATTAAAACCTCAAATTAAACATTTAAACCCATTTACTTTATTTATGTGTAAATAAGTACATACATGCATAGACACATCTGTTGTTAACGACATGTAACATATATAACAATACATGACACCTGAATGTACAGAAGAGAAGGTGGCAACGGAAGAGGAAATGAGTATTTAATTTTTTTTCTAGTGGAAATGTCAGTGGCACTAGAGACTGCCCTGTAGATGAGTCTCAAACTCCGCTTCCTTAACTCTTGTGCAGTCCCTCTGAGTTACACGGGATCCTGGACATGGGCACCTGCCCCTGTTCTTCCCCACTACTGACTTTTCTGATTCCCTTTGGAAAGATTGGCAAATTAGAGTAATAGAGAAAAAAAAAAAAAAACTGCAACAGAATCCATAGCCAAGAGAGAAGAAAGGTTCCTACAGCAGAAACTGGAAGACCTTCTGCTAGAAATGGTCTGGGAATGCCAGCTGAGTCTTCTTGTGCCTACCAGTGGCTCATCTGCTCAGAGAAGAAAGAGGGGCTTCCAGGCTGGGGAGATGTCTCAGTTGGTAAGGGGTTAGCTGTGCCAGCATGAGGACACAAGCTCAGCCCCCTAGAACCCACACACATAAGCTGGGAGCAGAACTGAGGAGACAGATTAGCAGACAAAGATGTCTTTTGTCAATTCTGACATCCTAAGTTTGATCTCCAAGACCCACTTAGTGGAAGGAGAGAATGGAGTCCTGCAAGTTGTCCTCTAACCTCTGTATACCATGGCACATGGAAGGCACAGGAAGGAGGGTCCTTGGAGCGTGTTGACCACGCAGTGTAGCCAAATCAGCAAACTCCAGGTTCAGTAAGAGACTGACTGCCAAATTGTGGAAGATACTTGACATCAACTTCTCTACATTCATAGACACACATGTGCACCTACACACAAATGTGCATACACACACACACACACACACACACACACACACACACACACGGTGGTCAAAAGGTACATTAGATGCCAAATAGAATACAATTATATTTAAACAAAGATACATGAAGGTTTTCTGAATTTAAAAGATTTTAGTTGTGTGTGTGTGTGTGTGTGTGTGTGTGTGTGTGTGTGTGTGTGTGTGTGTAAGCCAGCCCTGAGGGCATGAGAGGGACATAGCTGGTACTGCCTCATTGTGGTGGTGGGGACAAGGGAAAGATGTAGCTAAAGTTTTCCTGGTCCTACCTGGCCCACAGTCAGGACAAATTTCTCTCACCCGCCAGTCCCACAGCCAAGTAAACACACAGAGACTTAAACTGTTTGGCCTAATGGCCCAGGCTTCTTGCTGAGCCCATTTCTATTTAACTATAAGTTGCCACGTGGCTCTTGGCTTACCGGTATCTTAACATCTGCTTCTCATGGCGGCAGCAGCTGGCAGCTTCTCCTGACTCAGCCTTCCACTTCCCAGAATTCTCCTCTCTCTTTGTCCCGCCTATATTTCCAGCCTGGCTACTGGCCAATCAGCGCTTTATTTATTAACCAATCAGAGCAACACATTCAGAACATACAGAACATCCCACAGCAGAAAGATGCCCCCTCCTCTCCATCCCTACGGCCTCCAGCTGGCAAGAGAGTTGACCTCTTTACCAGCCGCAACACTCAGGAAAGTGGGGCTTGCATCTCATCTGGGCAGCACAGCAGAGCCAACCCTGCTAATAGGGCACAGGTGAGTTTGCCCTGGGAATATAAGCATGGGAGACCTAGCCCCACCTCTCATCTGCCATATAGTGGCATAGGCTGGGGAGAGTTGCCCTCCCCACCCCTCATCAATGCCTGAGATAAGTAGGAGAGCTGGCCCTGAGATCACAGGAGAGGGGGAGTTACCCCTGCCCACCAGCACCTGCAACACTTGGGAGAGCAGCCCTGTACCTCACCTGGGCATCACAATAGAGCCAATCCCATGGGCAGAAGTGGGAGTGAGCCAGCCCTGAGGGGAGAGATGCCCCCCTCTACACCTTGCCCCTCACCACCTTTGACAGATGAGGAAGCTGACTCTCCCCCTTTCCAGCTGGACCTCAGAACAGCCAGCCCTGTTCTTTGCCTGGGCAGCACAATAGAGTTGACCCTCTCAGCAGAAGCATGGGTGAGATAGCCCTGAGGGTGTGAGAGTGGGAAAGCTGGCCACACACCCCCATCTGCCTGTGGTGGCAAGGGTGAGGGAAAGATGCCCACCCATCTGCCCCTGCCACCAGTGGTGGGTAAGGGAGCTGAGCCTACCCTTACCAGCTGCAGCACGGGGGAAAGTGGACCCTGCACCTCGCCTGGGCAGCACAGTGGAGCTGAGCCTATTGATGGGGGAGCAGGTGAGCCACGCCAAGAATGTGAACATGGGAGACCTGGCCCCACCAGGTCTCAACTGCCATATGGCGGCATGGGCAGGGGAGAGATGCCCCCCCCCTACAACAACACCTGAGGCAGATGGGAGAGCTGCCCCTATCTCCCACCAACTGCAACACTCAGGAGAGCAGGCCAGCACCTTGCCTGGTAGCACTATAGAGCCAATCCTGTTGTCAGAGGTGTGTGTGGGAGCTGGGGGGTGGGGTGGGGTGGGGCAGGGGTTTTGGACAGATCTGAACACTGAAGACCCATGAAAATTCTTAAAATGCACAGAACTTTTCCTTTCAAGATTTTGGTCTATAACCAATTTTTATCACTCTTTATAGGAAGTTTCATTAAGAAAAACCTTACACAAAACACCAATTGAGAAACTTCATCTAACTCTGGCCACTTTGGATTGCAGGAGAGCCATGGGGTCAACTCTGCCTTAGTGATCTCATACAGAGGAGAATACCAGAGGTAGGTACAAAGGCAAACCACCTCTATTCATGAAAAGAGCACAGCCACCATCATTTTAACATGGACTACAGGCTCCATAATTAGCAAGGGAAATTCTGGAGAAGAAATACCAACCACACAGTTGAGAAAACCTGTTTCCTTAGCATACTCCATGTAGCTTGCCAAAGCATCCTCCAAGAACCTATATCTACTAACAGAGACTGAGAGTCTGTATCTATCACAGAAAAGGCACATTTGCCATTTCTCATTATCAGTCTATATTGGTTCTAACTATGTGTCACACTAAATAACTAATAGGAAACCTGATTTTATTTGTTGACAAAATTAGCTAACATTCTGAGACAAAAAGTGTTCCTTTATCAAATAATTGTTACACAGAATGCCACCAGGGAAGAGGGTTTGGGGGGAAAACACTCGTACTTTCCTGCCCTGTACTGTACACAGCATAACACTAGGGGTCCACAGACGGCAATCTGTAAAGAGCAAAATAGTTTAAAATGCTTCCTCAAAATAGTAAATAATTTCTTAATCTTCTCAGCACCTCAATAACTACAAATTAAAAATAGACCATAGCTCCAATATTTGCTGTCAAAACAAAACCAGAACAAATAAAGGCTATAGTTGTAAAACTGCAACTAGGAAGGAAGGAAATAGTACCAGTTTATGGGAGGACCACAGAGGGTGACACTTTGCACTAAGTGAACACATGGTCAAGAGCGCTGTACAATGCTTCCCAGGGGTTAAGGTGCTTCTAAATTTGAAAAGAATTGCTAAAAAGTAAAATTAGAATATGGATGACAGTGCAGACAGTCTTATTAAAAGGAATATAAGACAGGGAAAGTACACCTCCCCTTTGTGAGTACACTTCTTTATCACCTTCCTTGGCTAAGAGGAAGTGATCTTTGAGGGTCACTCACATAACAAAGATAATGACAACCTAGAGGCAAGTTACTGTGAGACTTAAAAATTTGTAATAAATCTACTCCCTCAGTAAACATTTCCCTAATTAAAATACACTAATACAACACTCCTATACCAGCTACTTTGAAGGTCTAATGTAGTTCTCTTAAGGGAAATTAAAGGGGCATTATATTCTGCCCTAAGGTAATGTAGCTGAATCAAGAAGCTCTCTAAAGGATGACACCAATGGATATCGAAAATGGACTGAGAAAAACCCATAAGCCTCAAACCTACACAAAGAACCTATAGGAGTGAAGAAAGCTGGGGGCAGGTGAGGTGGCCCTCCCAAGGTAGAACACACCAATTTAGCTGTCTGGTACCAAATGGCCAGCCCTGAAAACATACATACAAGTAACACTGCATAGACTGAACAGATTATATTCTGTGTATACACACACACACACACACACACACACACACACACACACACACACATATATGCATGAAATAACAATTAGTAAAAAAGAGGCATAAATTTGAAGGAGAGAAGAGGGTACATGGGAAGGTTTGGAAGAAGGAAATGGACAGGAGAAATAACCCAATTAAATTATAATTCAAAAAATTTTTAAAAGTTTGCTGAACACTTAAGAGAGCTATCAATTGCTAAGCTCTAACAATTCCATTTCTTAATATATACAAAAGAAAAGTGAAAACACATCCTCATAAACCTTGTACAAGAATGCTCACAGCAGCATTAACTCTAACAGTCAACAAGTGCAAACACCTTTCATGGCTGAAATGACTAATAGGGAAATGCGGCAAACCTATCCACAGTGAACTATTAACTAACAATGAAAGCCAATGGAAACTGACTCTACAACACAGATGGACCTTAGAAACTATGCTAAATGAAGCAGTCAGTTACAAAGTACCAAATCCTATGTGACTGTATGGACAGGAAATGACCCAGAAAAGGCAAGTCTGCAGAAACAGAAAATAGACCCTGGACTGCATAGGCCTAAGACAGTGGAAGCAGGGAGCAAGGAATACAGCCATGAAAATATTCTATACCCAAATGCAATGCTGAATGTCCGACATTGGAAGGATATGTACAGACACTGAATTATACAATTTAAAGGTACAAATTATAGAATATAATATATTATTTATAATTCTGATTTGAAACACCATCTAGTAAGTTGATGTAGATAGTTGAAGGAATAAAAAGTAAACTTTTAACACATTTATTGTGCTGGATAGTTTTCTGTCAACTCATTAAATCTTAGTCACTGGGTGGTGGTGGCACACACCTTTGATCCTAGCACTCGGAAGGCAGAGGCTGGCCGATCTCTGAGTTCAAGACCAACCTGGTCTACAGAGTAAGATCCAGGAGAGGCACCAAAACTACACTGAGAAACCCTATCTTGAAAAAATGGGGAAAAAAAAACCTTATAGTCATCTGAGAAGAGGGAACCTCAATTAAGAAAATGCCTATGAAAGATGGGGCAGTAGGCAAGCCTATAGGACATTTTCTGAATTAGTGATTAATGGGGAAGGGTCCAGTCTATCCCTGGGCTGCTGGTCCTGGGTTCTATAAGAAAGCAGGCTGAGGAAGCCATGAGGAGCAAGCCAGTCAGTAGCACCCATCCATGGCCTCTGCACCAGCTCCTGCCTCCGGGTTCCTGCTGTTTGATGTTTTGACTTCCTTCAGTGATATTAAACCAATTAACCTTTCCTCCTCTGTTGGAAAATGGTCCAAGAATGGAGTCATGTGGGGGGAATCCTGAGTGCTTGTACGAACACTCCAAGAAAACAGGCCAAGAGTCTTGTGATCCCAGTTTCTTCCAAACACGGAATTGTCCTGGGAATGTATTTTTGTGTTCCTCCGAGGTGCAGTAGATAGGAGTTTCATTCAGATACTCACCATTGCTTCTGCTGTTATTCAATGAAATGTTTACACTGTCGTGGTCTTCCTACATGTGGCCTGTCCTTGTGATTGTATACAGCTTGAACTCATGAGCACTTTACTCGAGTGACTTCTCTCACAGTATAAGCTGTGTGATGTTCTGAATGAAGTTAGCTATTGTGTGAGACTTTATTCCACCTCATTTATGGGCTCCATTCTCTCAGGTCCCACTGCTTTGAGAGTGGTAAATATTCCCCAGTTGCTTTTAGTCATGGTGTTTCATCAGTAGCAATAGTAATCCTAACTAGGACAATTGTACATGGATCCACACTGTATTCACCTCTCCCTTACTTCCTACATAAAAAGTGTGTGATGGCTCATTTCCATTCATGGTAAGATAGAGACACTTGGGAACCTTCCCAGCTAATACCCAAATGGGTCAGAAACTCAATTTGATCTTTCAATTGGACTAAAGCAGAAAACAGATAAAGTTAAGAATTCACAGGGCTGATGTCAGGAACACTCTAGAAGACACACTGTAGACTTTCCAAGGACAGAAGTAATAATCTTTAATATTTTTTTTTCCTAAAATGTGATAGAAAATATGTAACAAAAAACCCTACCAATTTCATATCTTCTAACCATCCAGTTCTTAGTGTTAAATATTTTCAGACTAGTTTGTAAAAGTTCTCTAGGTTTTTTGTTTTTTTTTTTTTGAAATATGTAGATGAATCACTGTCATGCTGAATGACAACTTCCAATCACACAATTCCACAAGCCCAACCCCCTAACCCTCTCACCCCCCTACGCCATTCTCTGACAAGCTTGGATCATGTTAGTGGGATCACACATTTGTCTTTTTACAACTTGCTTATTTCAGTTAGCACAATATTTTCAAGATTGATCAACATTGCAGTGTGTGACAGAATTTCCTTCTTTTAGCAGGTCAAAAAACAAGCCATAGCATCTGTATACTACATTTTGTTTATCCAGTTGTCTACCAGCAGTATCTGGGCTGCCCCTTGGTCTGTACTATGTAAAAAACACTGCTGTTAGTAAAGACTCTTTAATCTTAACTTGACTTGTTCTGATTAATAAGATTCCAAGGGATTAATAAACAACTTATGATAAACTATAAGTCAGCATTCTCCACCAATGTCTTCAAATGACCTTGAATATTAAAAAAACACTGGCAAAGAGAAAGATCTTGTAATTACAGACGTTTAGATAGAGGAGGTCAACAAACAGGTTTCCTACCTGTGGGTCACCTCAAAGTCTTCAGTTTTTCATTGTAGGCTAGGAATCCCTAAAAGATCATATCTACCGGTTTCCTTAGTGCACTTAACCTAAAGTAATTTCTAGATTAAAGAGTAATTTGAAGAAGCCAGTATCCACTGAACAGCAGGTGAGATTTTTTCTTTTTTCTTAACTACATAAAACAGCCACATACTTAAAACAGAATGCTACTACAATAGCATAATGATCAGATTAGTCTGTATTAATTTCTTACACTCTTATTCATTTACAGGACTGAAAGGAGATCATCCAATTGACAGTGTCATTCTGCAAGGTTAAAAAAATATGCAGATCTGAAATGTAGGTCCAGGTACAGTAAACATCTAGTCTCCCTTCAGAATACCCACAAGAAAATGCACTATATAATGTTAGTGTAACAAATTCATTATGATCATAATTCAAATACATTAGAAAAATTATCTAAGAAATTTCCATTTTAGACTTCAGAAAAGTAAAACTGAATCCAATGGTCCATTTAATCTGACAAGAATAAAGAGGCAATTATAATGTCAGTCTCAAACTCCTAGAGCTAGAGTGAATCAGTGGATCTGGGCTTGGGGAGATGGCTCATCCGGTCAAGTGCTTCCTGTGCAAGCAGAAGGCCCAACGCTGGGGTCCAGGACCGAGGTGAAGAGATGACTGTGGTGGTACAAGTCTATAATCCTAGTGCTAGGAGAGGGAGACAGCAAGATCGCTGGGCTCAGTCTGTCTAGCAAACTGGTGACCCTGTCTCAAAACTAAGGCAGAGATGGATAGTCGAAAACACCCAGTGTCAACTTCTGGCCTTTATGTGTGCGAACACCAGCAGACAGACACATCTGCATATACACATGCATGTACATGTACATACCACAAATAGAAACACACAAAAACTAATGTCAATTAATTTAGTTCTTTACAAAGTAAAATCAAAATGTTTCATACATAGTTCAGTGGGTAATTTTAGTCACAAACAGGAGTCCCTGAGTTCAGATCCCCAGGACCCACATAAAACCTAGGCATGGCAGCATAGTCTTGAACCTCAACAAGGAAGAGGTGAAGACAGGTAGATCCCAGGGAACTGACTTGCCAGCTAGTCTAGCTAACTAAGGAGCTCCAGGCTCAGGAGAAATACTGTCCCAGTAAACAAAGCACACACAAACACAGAAAGCTATAGAGGAAGACATCCAACATTGACCCCTGGCCTCCGGCACACATGGAACAGTGAGTACACATGCACACAAACATGCAATTGCGTGCATCACACACACACACACACACACACACACACACACACACATACATACATAGATACACAAGAAATTATTTCTGCATTTTAAGATTTTATTCTTTACATGTATGTGTATGGATATGGTTCTAGATTTGCTAGGAACCAAACCCAGGTTCTCTGGAAGAGTAATACATGTTCTTAACCATCAAACCATCTCTCCACTCACAGAGGACATAATTCTTAATCATGAAAATTGCAAAATCTTTTATTAAACGTGCAACTTACTGCTATAATTTGGTCTCCAACTTGGATTCTTCCATCATGTTCCACAGCACTGCTTTTTGTAATGCTCTTTACAAAGATTCCTGAAGGTTCTAAGATTAGAAATAAGTAATTTTTCACTATTTATAAGCACACACAAAGAATAGCCATCTTCTTCCTTCCAAATAAAAATCCTAATTATGAATAAGTATTTAGTAACAAGCCACAAAGGCATCTAGTAGAAAGAATAGGCGATTGTTCAGCCTGCCATATCAGAGTCACTTATACCAAATTATTTCTAAGAAAGCTGCCAACTACTTTATGCAGGAAAAGAAACCATACAATGATTGAATATCTCATAAGACAGATATTAGAGGCCACTGCAATGTTTAGAAAATGTTTAACGTTCATTATTACCTAATTTTTTATCTCCAACATAACCAGCAATGGTAATTCCTAATCCTTGGACATTTTTTGTGAGTTCCACATCAAACATCTCACCTTCTTCACTTTTTTGAGTAGATGCATCAACCTAAAGAAATATTAATAAATAAATCTTTAGAAAAATCAACACATAAGAAAAAACTAAGGTCAAATTTAAAAAACCAAAGATGCAATTCAGGATTAATCTGGCCTAAGGTATCAGTTCAACTATGCTGTAGAATTGGCCCTTTACATCCAGACAATATAAACTGAGCATCACGGTTTCATTCAGAAGCAAATGTAGAGAAGAAAGTGGAACCTCCCCTTCTCAGACAAACTTACTGTATACACAAAATGTTAAAGATTAAATAGCTTCTAGTTAACAAAGTGTTTTCAGACATAGCTCATCATCATTTCTAAAGGAGTTGGGATGTTTAAAGTTCAAAGAAGTCATGTTTTGAATTGATATATAAAAAGTAAGATCCAGTGTTGCCACTTAATCTTTCTGGACAGCCACCTACCAGGAAGAGCAATGCCCAGCTGCCATCTACTGAGGAGTGTCATTGTAAGGCATTTGGCATGTCTTTGTTTCTTTTTTCTTCTAACAACCTAGAACTGCCTACATCATTTGTAAGCCAGTAAGACAGGTACAATTGCAGCGATTTTTCCCTGGGGGAGGAGGCATATACACATTTCCTAGGACAACCCATCAATATCTGGAGAGGTGGAACTCAAATCCCAACAGTGTGGTTACAGGGCTGCAGTTTGTAAGTGAGGTACAGAGTGTAAGACTGTACAACACAGGGCCACAGAGAGCTCCTACCTACAATTTTTAGTTGACTCTAACACCATGAATATGAGTGTGTCTCCCCCACAGCTTTGTTATAAAAATTAAATGGCACCCTGGGTGCTTGATAAACAATTTTGTTTGTTTCCTCCTGAAAGGGTATATAAGATGGGGAAAGAAGAAAGAAGTGAGTACTGATGCTTGCAAAAAAAAAAAAAAAAAAATTAAATGGCACCAAGGAAGTTATTTAAAATGGTCTCTTATTTGTTTGTAAATTAAAGATATTCACAAAAAACATGTGCCTCTCTACACTGGCACCCTCCTGCTCTGGGATGCTGCAAAGGGCTCTCCTGGGTCTGAGCCTTCTCTAACATGTACCTAATACAGTTATTATTTGTATGTTAGACGAAAGGGAAAGACTCCCTAAATTAAGCATTAGTGAACTGGCACGTGATGTTTTCAATAAGTCATTGGTCCTATACATTGGTGTGATGTCAGCAGACTCTCTAGTAAACCCTAGAAAAATCAAGGCAAGGGGCTTTAACAGGCATGTAGGTTGGGGCTGGCCTGTAACATTTTCTGACTTCCTTTAAAATGAACCGTTATCTCACTGATGGTCCACCTAAATGAAGTATAATTTTACAAGTGAAGTTGGACTCATTTTTTTTATTGCACATAATTATCTGTGCAAACTTAGCAAAAGTTTAAAGTTTAGATAATTACAAGAAAATGACAGGATGAAATCTGCTTCAATTGAAACAAATGTGTTTTCTATTTTTAATAAGTTATTCGAGTGCTATTTTAGAGGGTGGCAATTTGACTATCGAATGGTTTTAAACAGGGCACAAGCTTCAGAAATGATGATATGCAGAGAATAGACACTGTCCTAAGCTTTCATTACATCAAGTAGTTTTTGGTATTGCATTCATTTCTATATTGCTGAATAAAATGTTTTGTTTTCCACAAAAGAATGCCATTTAAACACTTTCATAAACAAGCTTGCTTTCTTCTTTCTCTCTGTAAAAAATAGCAACCAAATCTAGTCCTAAAAACAACAGAATCATGGAAAATTCAAGTGTTCTAATAAAGTTTTAAAGGACTTATGGAAGATGTTAGGCTATTAAAAAAAAAGAATTTGTAACCAGTGGTTAGAGCAATTTCAATAAAAGAAAACATGGATATTTTACATCTATGGGAGATGGATACAGGACTGGTATGTGATAGAAGAAAAAAAACATCTAGAAATGGGTAGGATTTGTTTCTAAAATATTTAAGACACTTCTGAATTGGACTTTTAAAATTTTATCCATTATATAATCTTATGTCCCATAAACCAACTGAGATAACCTCTAACTTCCAAGAATTTTGAAATTTTCCATATGCAATTTAAGACCAAATGGGACACAACACCAATGAACCATGTTCCTGTTCCGTGCCAAAGCATAGCTGCTGCTGTTTTAACCAACTATTTACAATGACCACCATCGTCACAATCTGGTAATAGTTCATAGCTTGCATATATTAAAACAATGACACAAGGAGCTTCTTATACCTCACTCACTCCTACAATCCACCCTCCCAGTCCCCGACTTCCAAAAATAAACTTTCTAAAAAAAAATTGTTGAAAGGCTATGATTAGAATGATGACCCAGTTCACAAAGAGGCTTCTAATTAAGATAAACACAGACTCAAATATGGGCATTAGAGGAACAGAACCCTAAAATTTCATATGTGCTTCAAAATATTATCCTTGTAAAAAGGCTACTTACAGAAAGTGTGAAATTGTCACCTAGAATCTTTAAGCAAGCTATTGTCAATAAATAAAACATTGCTCTCTCTACATATATTTTCGTTCCATTCTTTTAATACTTACATACAATATCAGTAAGTCTAACTTCTGCATGCTATGTGCTTAGACCTTTACATTCATTGTTTTCAGCTACTTACACGCATCTCTGATGTAGAAACCAGAGGAGAGGAGAGGGTGATGCCCGAAGAGGAGGGTGCTACAGTTTCTTCTACAGCACCTCTGGCAATCATCAGCTTAACTCTATTTCCACACTGCCTGAGGACCTGTGCTACTTGCTCACTGCTCATTCCTGCCAGGTCCGTGTCCCCAATCTTTAGAATGTGGTCTCCACTGCACAATCGCCCATGCTGCATTAAAAAAAAAAAAAAGAGTTCAAATAATTAAGGCACTGTCATCATAACTGCACTAGAAAAATTCTAAATGATCTAGAGACAATAATAAAAAAGGAAATAAGGCATATGTCGATCATATGGAATTAAATGTGTAATTGTATTATTAATTGTCTTCTGAACCACTCTAGCACCATTCAATATTGTGAAAGCAAGTGAAACTCACAGATAGTTTGTTTGTGGTGAAATTTTATTTGTATGTTAATAAATAAAGTTTGCCTGGAGATCAGAAGTCATAGTCAGCAATAAACAGAAGTCAGGCGGTGGTAACACATGCCCTTAATCCAATCACAGTCTCTGTGTGGTCAAGGACACAGCCAAGCATGGTGACATGCACCTTTAATCCCAGTACCAACCATAGAGACCTGGAGGTCTGTATAAACAGGCAGTGACAAGGAAGTGATGTGGCTGGGCTTAGAGTCAATGAGAAGGCAGAACAGGAAGGCAATAAAGGCGCAGGTTAGACAGGAAGAGGCTCTCTTGGGAAGCTACGGCAATATGGGCAATATGGTGAGCTAAGGTTAGTTAGTGGCTATTGCTCTGATCTCTATGGCTTGCATTCCTGTATTTGGCTCTATGTTTCTTATTTAATAAGACTGTTTAGAAATTTGTCTACATTTGTTAAATCAATAGCTAGTGTGATTTTTTTCAGTTTGATTTCTAGTTTAGAATTCACAAGGACAAAAGATGACTTTGTGTGTTTTTTTAGTTTTGAAGAACAAGAAGAAAGTGTCATTAGGCATAGATGAAGTATGAAGTTACTATTTGTGGTGGACCTGCCCCCACTTATATGACCCAGGGTACTCTTAAGTAGGGAGAAGTGAGAATTATTAGATAGAAAGAGATACCTAGATGATGAGAGGAAAGACAGAATACAGGATAGGCTTGGGAGGACCTGGGTCAATACCCACCAGCTCCGAACTTTATTCAAAAGGGCTTTTTATAAGAATGCCAAGGGGAGGGGCAAAGACCTCCCCTTTCTAGATATAGCCAAGTGTAGATACTTCCAAACACCTGGTACTCAGGCCCATGGTCCAATCATCCTCTTACGCAGTCCTACTGGGTAAAGCTATTAGGAAACCTCGGTGGTCTCCAACAACTATTCAAACACAGCTCATATTAATTAGATTGTGATACAAAATACGAGAAAGTACTTGAATGCTCCTACAGTTTCTATCTGGCCATTTCAATGATAAATATGCCAAAGAATGCATTTGGAGATAACATACTAGTGAAACAAAAATTCAGATAGATGAGAGATATGATCATTATCTGAAAAACTCTGAAATGACAGGCTACTCTGCACTGTCCAGTGCCAGTTACCAGTGACATATGGCTGAGGGACACACCAGGCATGTGGCCAGTCCAACTAAGGATTAACGTTGTATTTACCTTTAATGGAGTTAAAGCTGAATGTTTTTATATTTTATGTGTACTGAGGAAAATATATAAATGGTGCTCTCCCTTCTCTCTGAAACATATGAAGTTCATTTGCTATTGCTAGATGTTGGCTAACACTTAAATGTTATGTTGCTGTTAATACCACTATTTAAAGAGTTGCTGTTTAACTGAGGCTTTCACTCATGAATATGAGGATGTCTGATGAACTCAGCTTCCCAATTTAAGTTCAAATCTGTGAGTGAAAACAATAGCTTTATAACTCTATAAAGTTAAAATATTAAACACAGGTAATAAATGCACTGAACAATTTCCTACACACAATAAATGGCACATTTCATAAACACCAACACCTCAAAAAGCTAAAGAGAAAACAGGCCGTGTGCCCTAAACAAAGGTGAAACCAGGAACCCAGCACTGAAGCTAGAGTTTTTCTGGTCCTGCATGGCCCACGGTCAGGACAAATCTCTCTCTCCCGCCAGTCCTGCAGCCGCTCAGACCCAACCGAGTAAACACACAGAGACTTATATTGATTGCTTACAAATGATATGGCCACAGCAGGCTTCTTGTGATCTAGTTCTTCTATCTTAAATTAACCCATTCTATAAATCTATACCTTGCCACGTAGTGGCTCATGGCTTAACAGCATCTTCACATGCTGCTTGTCATGGCGGCAGCTGGCAGCATCTCTCCTGACTCAGCCTTCCTGTTCCCAGAATTCTCTTCTCTCCTTGTCCTGCCTATACTTCCTGCCTGGCTACTGGCCAATCAGTGTTTTATTTATTAACCAATCAGAGCAACACATTTAACATACAGAACATCCCACAACACAGCACTAAAGGGACAAGATGGGTTGGTTTTACCTCAACAATAATGTACATTTTACATAATGTAGTTGTAGACAGCTACTAGGTTTACAAATATATAACTATCAAACAAAGGGCTGAAGTTTCTAGAGGGATTGGAACTTTCACCCTGATTCAGTCCCTGGTTCTTCAGGATGTTCAGTACATTGCCTATAACTGTTTTTTAAGTAACATCCCTATCCACTTTCAAGTATTCTCTTCCAAGTCTTAGAGAATACTTGAAGGTCAGCTCAATAAAACAAAAGAGCTTAGTTGATGAAATTTTCCTTCTTTTAACAGAAAATCTAAATGATGAAGCCACACTCCTGGGTGAACAGAAAAACATCTATCACAGTAGCTTACCTGGTCAGCCACTCCTCCAGGCAAAATGGTCTTGACTATCACACCAGTTGCTTTTCCTCCTATGATGCCGAATCCCAGACCTGACCCATCGTTTACCAGTTCTATAGTTTCCACATGCTGCCAATGAATCTAAAAATGAAAGCTTGAGATGAGCAGTTTGTTGGCGTTAAATAATGAGTTCATACAGAATCATGAGTGCTAACCAAGTCCAGCTTTTCATTTGGTATACTTCCTTTCAAAAGACCACAACCACTACTGATATGATCCTTCCAATGGTTATCAATATATCACTATAGTGTGACTGCATTTAACCCACACAAACAGGCACTGATTCTGTAAGATATTTGTAAAAGTTCCTTGAAAAGAAGTTCCAACACAACAGCTGCACTAGATTAGGAGAGTCCTCTGCCAAATCATGTCTTGAGGCAGGATGCTAATTTGTGTAAGTCTATACCATCACTGACCGCTAACTGTAACCACATGAGGTATGGTGACACATACCATCAAGCATGTGCGCGTGCGCGCGCGCGCGCGCACATACACACACACACAACACATACACCCTGAAGGAAGGAAGGAAGGGAGGGAGGGGGGAGGAAAGGAAGAAAAAGGAAAAACAAAACAAATCAAAGTAAGATTTTTATCTACTTACTGGTAAAGTAAATTTTACTAAGAGACTATTTTGTATGAATGCTGTCAAAGTATCATGCAAAGTAAAGGCTATTTTAGAATTTCAAAACTTAATCATAATTCAGAAATAAATATCCCAAGTAGGAATATATTTTAAAAAAAAAAAAATCTTAAAAACTAAAAGCAAGAAAACCTCTAAGAGACATGAGGAAATGGCAGGCATCAGAGAGGGAGCCCAGCTGAAAAGGACCACAGGTGATGCACCCTGTTCCTCGTCTACTCACTGGATTTGAGTGGGCTGAAACTGTGCTGGCTGCAGATGGAGAGCGGGAAATTCGGGGGCTGGAGACCTGAGGCAAGGAGCCTCTGGCGACAACCAGCTGCACAGTGTCTTTGGCCTTCTGCAGGATGCTAATGGCCTGCTGGTGTGTGATTGTCTGGTCTAGGACCTGGCCATTGATGGCGAGGATCTGGTCCGTCTCCTTCAGTCTGCCATCTCTACCAAGGAAAGAAATGAAGTTAGGAAAGAAGTGAACACTCAAGGAAATGACAGTTCCTGTGGCCTAAGTGTTCAGGTCACTTGAATCCTACTGTAGAACACACATGGTTTGAAAACTTCTACTGCATGATTTGACTCCAGCGCTTGTGGCAATTCCACTGCTCCCTGAACCACTGTCAAAGGCCACTTCTTCCTCAACTGCTGGCTACTTTAGCACTCATTAGAATAGGTCCTGTATTTTAAAAATAAACCACCAGTCAGCCAGACATGGAATAGGACATACAGAATGAAAGAAAGGTAAAAAGCCTTGAGGCAAAATGTAGATGACGAGAAACAGGTTAAACTGAGTTGTGGGACAAGCATCAGATAAGGCTGAGCATTCATAACTAATAATAAGTCTCTGTGTCAGGATTTGGGGGCTGGTGGTCTGAAAAAGCCTGCTACATGAACATGTATTTCTTTCTGCTCTGAGTATATTAATAAAGCACAGCTCAAATTATAAGGGGAGAGTTCTGGTGATTTCTAGTCCAAAGGAGACCAAAATATAACAGTGAAAAGATTATATTCAAAAGTTTCTTTCTGAACTAAAATGTAACTAGTTTACGACAATTTAAAAGCTCTCATTTTACTTGTGTGTATGTGTGTGATGTATTCATGTATGTGCATGACTGCTTGTGCACCTGTGTAGGGAGGCCACAGGTGGACATCTAGTGTCCCCTATGGCTCTGCACCTCATTTTTGTGACAGTCTCTCAGAGAAACTGAAGTTCATTTTCCTGGCTAGACTGGCTGGCCAGCAGACTCCGGCACTGGCCTATCTCTGCTACCCCAGGTTAGAGATATGGACTTCCTCGCCTGCCTTTTCCCTTCCTTTTTGGTTTTTTTTCTTAATGGGGCTCCAAACCTCGGTCCTCATACTTGCACAGTAAACACTTCAGACATCTTACCCACCCTGTGACTCACTTTAATGGATTTGCTTTATACTGCCAAAATATTAATGACTTCTAAAATAACAATTATTTCAGCTTTTTTTTTGGTAGTATTCATTTCCCCCATGGTGATCAAAACCTTTCTGATTGTTACATCAAAAACGAGGAAGTTGCTGTGACAATCTTACCTGTGAGCCACACTGCCCTCTTGAATCTCCTGTACGAATATCCCCAGCTCTCCCCTGTTTTCACTTCTGAGCCCAACAACACTAAACCCAAGGCCTCCACATGGAGGTTTGAGGAGCTCAAATATCTCCACATGGCGACCCTGTTCAGGAAACAAAACAGGAAATAAAATTAAAAGCCAATTACAAGCAAGCAGCAAAAACACATTTTTTAAACCAGAGCTCTTAAGACTGAGACTGGAGGATAGAGAGTTGTATACAAGCCTGGGTTACACAAGGAATGCAATCCAGCATTCAACCCAGACTACATAGCAAAATCAAAATCAAACTAAAAATCTCAAAACCAAAACTACACAAAACAAGAAACATCATTACTGCTAACAGTCATCGTACTGGGACATTACTTTGTCTATGAAAAAGAAGAAAGTAGAAAAAGAACAGTTTCGCACTCCTCACCTAGAATAGAACATTTCATTTTTCCAGAAGAATATTTCTGGAATGTGGCATAAAATACTAAATTTAAAATCTGATCTTTTTTCCAAATGATCAGCCTTGAAAACATAAACATGCAAGTAATATTATACAGACATACAGACAGAGTAGGACATATTTATGTATTTAGGAACATGAACACACACACAGAGAAAGAGAGAGAGAGGAGAGAGAGAGAGAGGAGAGAGAGAGAGAGAGAGAGAGAGAGAGAGAAAGAGAGAAGAGAGAGTAAGAGCGGAAGCTAACTGAAAGCAGTGTAGATGATCAATCCTAAGTACATTTATCAGGAATGCAACTTTTATCTACAATTTCATGTTAGAAAGATTCATGGGTGTTTTGTCCTGTTCACTCTGCCCTGTCACCCAGAATTCTGTCCCTCACCCCTTTTGCCCCAGCTATTCTAACCTCATTGTACCCACACAGCCAGAGTGCTCACACTACCAGCCAGGTAAAAATATTTCATTGATGTCATCTTCTCAACGTGTGTGTGTGTGTGTGTGTGTGTGTGTGTGTGTGTGTGTGTGTGTGTAAAACAACAATAACAAGAGAGAGAGATCATGAATTTAAAAGGGTTTGGCAGGAGTAAAGGGAAGGGGGAAATGTAATATTATAATCTTAAAAAAATAAAATATAAGATAATAGAAAAATCTGAACTATACAAATTCCCCAAAATTCTTTTTCATTCCAAAATCGTTCAGGTGTTATAAATGCTACTGCATTCCTCAAATTATCCAAGACTCAGACACCTTCTTAAATACACCCAGTGCTAGTCATAGGGAGAAATGCTCTTACCTGGGCCATATTTTTGATGAGCTGATCAAGTTCTTCAAAGGCAGGCTTCCCATCCATGACAGGTGGAGCACCAGGTCCAGGAAGAGCTTCCAGGTTCCCATTATTTGGAGATAGTAAAAGTGATTCACTTGGCAGAGTGGGAATTACAGTGGAGCTGAGCTGAGGTATGTGGGCAGGGTCGGCATTTGTACTTGCCAAAGTGGCGATGTTTACCTAGGAGGACGCAGAGATTAATAACAACAATGCTAGTGTGTTTAAGCCAACTGCAGTAGCTCTGCCCTCTTCTGAGATGCAAGAGTGGCCTTGAAGCCACATTTCTCTTTAATTTTATGTTAATGTTTCTCAAAAGTATTAGACTGAACTTCCACCTGGCCAATTCCTATTACACTTAGAATAACAACACCAAAAATGATTGTTTCATTTTGCAAAGCAGAACATCACCCAAGCAATTAACATGGCTCCACGTAAAGGTAACTGAAAGCAGTGTGGACAGTCATCAACCCTAACTGTGCAACGCAAACGGTCAATCCTAACTGTACAGTATAAACAGTCCTAACTGAGCAGTGTATGCAGTCAACCCTACCTTTGCCATGCAGATGATCAATCGTTCCCGTGCAGTGTAAACAGTCTTTCCTAACTGGACATTTCTGCAAATTATCAAGAATGCAACTTTTTGTCTACAACTATGTGTCAGAAAGGTTCATCAGTGTTATGTCCAGAACAGCTCTGCCCCTCTTCCTCACCCCCTTAGCCTCAGCTATACTGACATCCTCACTGTCTCTTACACACCACCAGCCAGGTCAAAATATTCACATTCACTTATTTCATTCATGCCTACTCAACCTTACCATGCAGAAGCCCTCCCTGATAGCCTTTCCCAGATAGGACCCTCCACCTTGCTTTGTGGAGCAAAGCACCCATGCCCTGCTTCTCTTCAGAGCTTATTCTAGTTTCATTCTGCTGCTGTGATAGATACAACACTCTGAACAAACACAACTTGGAGAGAAAAAGGTTTATGTGGCTTACACCCCAGCCATAGTCCATCACTGAAGAAAAGAAGGAGAGGAATTCAAGGCTGAAACACGGAGGCAGGAACCGGGAGGGGTGCAACTTGTCAGCTTGCTTTCTGGCTCACTCTCTCACAGGCTTATGCTCAGGACCACCAGCCCACAGAATGTATTTCCTTCAGGGGGCTGGGCCCGCGTACATCAATTGCCAATCAAGAAAATGGCTCACAGACATGCCCACAGGCAAACTTAATAAAGACAATCACTCAATGAAGACTCATTCCCTTTCCAGTGGATCCTAGACTGTGTCAAACTGACAGTTAATGCTAACTAGGACAGCACTTCCATGCTGTTGATACACCATCCACTGTTAAATCACTTCCATTTCAGCCAGTAGAAGTAACCAGAATGTAAAACTCCCCAGTGGAGGGATCCAAACAAAAATTCTGTTTACTTCCAGGTCTCTGTCCTCTAGAGGAATGCCTTGCACAGAGTAGGCCTTCAACATATATTTGCAGAATAAACACCCACACATCTCCTCCACTGGTATTGGTTCCAATTCAGAGGACAGGATTACACAAAATCCTGTACCTAATAACACTGTGTGACAAATACGCTTTTTCATTATGTGGCTATCATTTTTTTGTGACACACAGAATACAGTCACTTGAAATACCATTCCAGGATAAAGACAAGGTAAAAAAATCCAATGATGAACTCTATGAAAATATTTCATCCTGTGCCCCAATAAGAGTTCATCACCCATTTTTAAAAATAAAACAGAAAACTTATTTAGTTACCAAAGTTACCAAAAATTTGCCATTATATCAGCTACCTTTAGTCACCCATGAAAAAGAGGGAAGAAGCTTCTGGGAATTGTTTCAAATGCTTATTTTAAAATCTACAGCAGGCATGATCAATTATTATTTTTCAAAAGCAAGTTTCTTTTGCCAAGACTGATTTTTTTTTTATTCTGAGCCATGGCAACTTCAGCAAAGTCTGCCGGCAGAAGACACACTGCTCAGGTTGAAGCAGATGGCATAATAAAATTTGTGACAGGCTGAAGATCCCACACACTAGGACCTAATGCCCATGGTATGTTTGCATAGTGAAAAATATTTGGACTTCTGCTACAGTAAGCCAGAGTGAACAAACCCCATTCTGAGAATAGACGGTCTCTCTACAAGAAATGAACCACCAAAGTACAAGCTGTGATGTTCCGGACGACGCAGGCTGGGGCAGTGCAAGAGCGAAGTCACTGGAGAGCAAGTGTTACTGCACTATGAAGATCATCTGGGAAGGGTCGCACAGAGGTCACCGACTTCCCCGGCTTCCTCCCTGCTCTTGGCCTTTCTATAAATGGAGAGCCAGGGTTACCTATGGAAAACAGCCCACATATTTTAAAACTGTCATTTAATTACACCATCAAAGGACTTCTTTTTAAGTTTGAAAACTTACACTCTTAGGAAAGCACAAAGGCACATTTTGATTCATTTTCAACTATTTATTAAAACCGTTTCCTAACCCAGGCATGGATGTACACCTACAACTCTAGCTCAAGGGAGGCTGAGGCAGGAAGATCTCAAGTTTTAGGGCAACCGGGGGTAGTGAGGATGTCCCTGTCTAAAAAAACATTATGAAAGAAGAAGAAAGGTGTTCTTTATTATATGATCTGAGACACAGGAATGAATCTTACTTATTATTTCCTGGCAGATTATTTGAGTCTCAAAGAGCGTTTATGTGCCTAATAAATACATATATTAACTTGTGAACTTTGGTTAATGCTGCTACTTAAATTAGAACATAAATGAAGATTATGTCCATTGTTGAATAGAAAAATTTTCCAACTGTAAATGCAAGGACAGGTTCTAGCATGGTGCCTGTTGTTAAAAGTATGAGAATCCAAGCTAGGCACGCCTTTAATCCCAGCACTCAAGAGGCAGAGGCAGGCTGATCTCTGTAAGTTTGAGGCCAGCCTGGTGTAAGAGTGAGTTCCAGGAAGGACTCTAAAGTGACACAGAGAAACCCTGTCTCAAAATACCAAAAAAAAAAAAAAAACCTCAAAATATAAAAATTCCTCTAATTCCTCTTACAAGACTTTTTGCATCACTACAGATCTTTCCTCAGTCTTAAGGTTTGGTCAATATAACCAATCCACCACAATTAATTTATTCACCTATATTGAATTTTATGTTTCCATAGAAAGAGTTTACATCACACATATTATATAGCTTCATAAAAACATAAAAATTAAACATAAATGGCAGATTGTCAGAACACGGCCCAAGAATGGAGTCATGTGAGGACAATTCTGAGTGCTTTTGAGAAAATGCCAAGAAAACAATAGACGAATCTTGTGATATCCATTGTTTCAAAACATGGATTTTTTTTTGTGCTCCTCCCAAGTGTAGCAGAAAGGAGTGAGTTTTCTTCAGATTATTCATTACAGCTGTTGATCGTTATTTGTTTATATGCCTTTAAAACACATTTTTTCCACATGTGGCTTATCCTTGTGATTATACACATTATTCAGGTGATTCTTCTTAACTCTCAGAGTATAAATTGTCTGATGCTCTGAATAAAGTTGGTTATGGCATGAGACTTCAATCAACCTCATTAATCGGCTCCATTCCCCGAGGTCCCACTGCTGCTACAGCAGTGACAACAGACAGCTTTAAAATTATCTTTAAACAAACCTACATGTAACTGGCAAGAGCTGAAGATGCATATAAACCAGTGCAACTAGGCAGCTGAAGTCCACTGGCTGTCTAGTGGAGAAATGGGCAGCATCTCTATCTAAGTCACCCACTCACGTAGAACTCTACTAGGGAGCCACTGCACAGCAGTATTCCAAGACAACAAAAACTCACTTTAGTTCAAAATGAAATTAAGCTTAGCCTCTGGGAATGCTTACACCAGAGAAGCCTTTTATCAAAAACAAACAAACAAGGTGAAAGTATGCAAAAAGGCAAGAAAAAAAATATATCAAGTATGAAAAAGAAATCAGGAATTGTGGCATGTTCTACCAATGAGAAGCAGAGAAGTAGCCATAGCCCACAATGTCGAAGA
Source organism: Peromyscus leucopus (assembly GCF_004664715.2). Classification (NCBI taxonomy): domain Eukaryota; kingdom Metazoa; phylum Chordata; class Mammalia; order Rodentia; family Cricetidae; genus Peromyscus; species Peromyscus leucopus. The sequence continues at coordinate 88,541,583 of NC_051064.1, forward strand.
CGGTCATGTACAATAGCAAAGACCACTGCCATCTACTTTAGAGGCTCCTGGCTACAACATATCACAGTGACACAGCCCACATCCAAGGCAAAGAAAATCTGAAAAGCCATGATAGCAAAGCCTTAATTTGTCATTAAAGAAAAGAAATCAGGCCATGACTGAGCAGGGTGACTAAAACCAAGACATAAGCCAGAGGTGACTGCACACACCCATCATATCAACACAAGGTAGACAAGAGGATCCTTTGTTCAAAAGACTCTATCTCCAAATAAATAAATACATAATAATAAATAAAAGTCTAAGAAAGTAAGCATACCTCCCTTTTCCATAACACATGTATGAAAATCAGCTGTTGCCTTAAATTTGGAGAGGGAAAAAAAAATACCAGAGTAAATTTGGGTGCAGAAAGAGGCTAATCTTAGATAGAAGGTCCAAAATAGGGATGGTCCATAATTAAAGAACACAAAAAAGGTTTAAAATGTGAGTGAATTAATACCAATTACAAAAATAGTAGAGTAGACAATAAAAACCTGTAGCATCTAGGCTATCTCTGGAGGTCAGGGCCTGCATTTACACAAGAGGCAGGGATGAGATGAACTGGGGTCAAGGGTTTAAGTTCTCTAAATCTTCTGGGTGGTACAGCACTGACTAAACTAGAATGGATCAACGACCAGACAAGAAGCCAGTGTACAAAATATATGAGAAAACCCAGAAGCCATTTAAAAATGAGCAAAAAGCGGAAACATCGCACTAAATAGGATACAGGAATGGACAACAGGCACCAAAAGATGGTCAGTGTCGCTAAGAAAAGTCAATTAAAGCATAAAAATTACCATTTTACACCTCCTGAAATAGGGAGGATGTAGAAAAATATAAAAACATTCTTACTGGAAGATAAATTAGTAGTTTCTGAAAAAAATATGCATGTATTTACCAAAGAACCTCCTGAGCATTATTCAACAATAAAATCCTAAGTTGAAGGCCAAACACTGTGGTATATGCCTGTAATATAGGAGGCCTAGGCAAGAGGGTTGTGAATTCCAGAACAGCCTAAGACACACAGTGGAAATATGCCTCAAAAATGAAACAAACAACAGCAACAAAAATCTGTATTCACAAAAAACTACAAAACTGCTGGAAGTAGCAACTTTATCTGTAACAGTAATAATATTGAAAGCAAATAAAATTCCCTTCAGTAGATAGATCCATACCATGGATCATTCCTTAGTAACAAAAAGGAAGATTGATACAATGTGGATAAATTTCAAGAGTTTGTACTATGTGAAAAATCATCTAAAATATTCTGTCTTTATGAAATGATAACTTTAAAAAAAGACAGTCTACTAGAAGACTCAAGTCTAATAAATACAGTAGCATCACAGGATACGATGTCAATTTTTTTAAATAGTCTTTATATACACAAACAATACTCTGATATTAATAATTCCAAAATTTAACTAGCTGACCAAAGAGAGAGTCTTCCATAACAAAAAATTCATGATAATGAAAAGGAAAGTTAAAGACCATACTAGACAATGGAAAGACCTCCCAGGCTCCTGGATTGGCAGATTATTATTAAAGTGACTATACTACCAAAATTTACCATTGATTTAATTCTGTATCCATCATAATTCCAACTTCATATTCTACAGATATAGGAAAACAGTTCACAAATTCAGACAAAACCACAAATGTCCACAAACAACCAAACAATTCTAAAACAGAGGGACCTGGAAATAAGACAACAAAGCTAAAACCCCTTAATTGTTAACAAAATGGGCAAAACCACATGCTGCAATAAAAAGATAGCAAATGCTATAGATGATATAGAGAGAAAGGGATCTTTATTCACTGTTGGTGGGGTTGTACATTAACACAACAATTGTAGAATTCAGTTTCAATATTCCTCAAAAAAATAAAAATGGAAATATCATATGACCCAGTTATTTCAAAGCTGGGCATACATCCAGAGAGCTACATACACTACCATAAAGATATTTGTACCTCCTCGTTTATTGCTCTAGCATAGCAAGAAATGGAACCAATCTAGTAGTCTATTAATAAATGAATGGGTAATAAAAATCTAGTACAGCTGGGCGGTGGTGGCGCACGCCTTTAATCCCAGCACTCGGGAGGCAGAGGCAGGCGGATCTCTGTGAGTTCGAGGCCAGCCTGGGCTACCAAGTGAGTTCCAGGAAAAGGCGCAAAGCTACACAGAGAAACCCTGTCTCGAAAAACCAAAAAAAAAAAATCTAGTACAGATACAAAATGGAATACTGCTAGGCCGTGGTGGTGGCGCACACCTTTAATCCCAGCACTTGGGAGGCTGAGGTAGGCGGATCTCTGTGAGTTGGAGGTCAGCCTGGGCTACAGAGTATGTTCCAGGAAAGGCCCAAAGCTACACAGAGAAACCCTGATTGAAAAACCAAAATAAATAAATAAAATGGAATACTATTCTTCAATTTTAAAGAAAAATGAAATCACAACATTTTCAGGAAAATGGATAGACTTACAATGTGTAATGTTAAGTGAGGTCACACAATTTCAGGAAAAAAACTACATGTTCTCCCTTATATGAACATCAGCCCGTATGCAATATATTTCTATACAAACCCATGAGGCAAAGAAGAAGCAACAACTCTAAACTGAACGAAAGTAAATGCTTAAAAATCACTTTATGTGGTTAAGTGATTATGTCAGAAGAAATGTAAATGCTAATGTGCTGGGCATTCATTTCAATAATCTAAAATAAAACAGTAAAACACAGAAAAGAAATATGTTAATATGTTTGACAAAGTAAAAAAAAAAAAAAACAGAAAGGAATGAGGAAGGAGAATACAAATAGAATGTAGAGCATGCAACAAATATCCTTATGCCAAAAAAGGTTTTAAACTACATGTAATGAACAAATTCCCTAAAAAACCAATTTTCCAAAATATCAATAAAATTGTTTTTCTTCTTCATCAAACATAATAGTTCTAAATGCTTACAGTGACAGACTCTTACTTCTTTTTGTAAACTGTCACTTCATACAATAAATTTCATTGGTAAGAATTATTCTCCACTATTTTGAGGTCAGCTCCACCTTGACACCAAAACATACTAAGAACTTTACTAGAAAGAGATTTTAGTGATCAATCTCCCTTAAAGACTTATACAAAAATACCAGGCAAGAGCGTCACTATCCAAAGATAATAACAGAGTAGTACAAGATAGACACTCCAGAAATGCAAAGTTGAACTAAAGCATTTAGTTTAATTTACCATGTTAACAAAACAAAGAAAAAAAATCCAAAATCACCCAAAAAGGCAGAAATAAATAATGAAGAAACCTCACATTCAACAATTCTAATTCATTATTACATGCACATTTCATATAGTACAATAAAGCAAGAGAAAAATAATAAAGGTATAAACTAAAGAAGCAAACCCTGAAATTTTGTGCAGATGACATAGCCATATGTAACAAAAACACCAATGGATGAACAGGTACACTGTTGGGAACAATCTATTTCATAAGGCAGGTCAGTGTAAAGTTAATATATAAATCAGCATGGCTGGAAAGAAAAAGAATAATTGGGAACTAGTAAGTTTCAAGCTGTTCTTTTGAAAAGACATTTGTTTCTTATTTGAACAGACAAGTCACAGGATCCATTTGTATTGATTTACAATAATATCAGAATAAAAGACAGAGGATAAAAGGAAGGTATTTTCAGTAAAATGCTCTGGGTCATATGAAAAATTATAAACACATACACATACATATTTTATGTCTCTGTCATACCATATCCAAATTTTATAAGGTAAAAATAAAAAAATAAAAAACATCTCACCTGTATTTTGGGCATGAAGATTTCCCAAGTAGATTTTTTTTAATTATTTTTAGATTTATCATTTACTTATATTTCATGTATATGATGTTTTGCCTGCATGTGTACCACATGCAGTCTTGGGAAAGTGGGGATAAAACAATTGAAGCCACTACCTCCAGCTGACTGAGGGATCAGCTCAGACAAGAGCTAGGAATCAGTGATCTGGGTCCTTGTGGGGTGTGGCCTGCTCGTTCTACAGGAGGCACTGGTTACATATGTAGAAACTCTTAGCCTTTCCATTCAATGCTACCTGTCTTGGTACCCAGATGTTAAAGCAGTAACCAAGGTTCTGTAGATTGCTGGATGAATCAATTGTAAACTTCACATTGTAAACTTGTTCCTACTACAGGTTGAGTTTGGTAGCCAGCACCTTTCAAGCCTCTACAGTATTCATTGTAGTGTTATCTACATTAAGTGGGAACTGGGAAAGAATCTGAACTGACAGAAGGTAGAATAAATACATTGCAGAGTACTTCAAAAAATGGAATATGAGCAGGAACTACATATTCATGCAATATGAATGAACCTCACAGACACAAGCTGAGACAAACATGCCAGCCACAAAGCATATACACCAAAAGCCTGCGTTTACATAAAACTGAAATTCTTCCCATAACATATAAGTCACAGTGATTTCTCTGGAGGAAAAGGTTTGTTCTAAGTGAGAAGATGTTTAAGAGGGCACTGGGAATGCTGCTAACTTCCTATAAATTGATTTGTCTTGACTATATAAATTATACACATTACACTTTTAACACAACTGAAAATACATGTTCAATCTGTAAAAAAAAAAAAAAGGTAGAGCTTTCAATCTTTTCTAAACTTACTTATCAATTCTATTGAAGTTTACAATGTAAGACATATGATTAGTGCACAGAACCCAGTGCTTTCTAATGCATGGATGGCATGAAAGCACCGTTCTCTTAGAGAAGACACATAGTAGTAACAATGCTTGTGTGCCTCTGACGGGAATTGTGTTTCTTTCATCTGAATGCTAAAATATGTCATCCTCAACTGTGTTAGCAAGGAAGCAATGATCACTGTTTTTACAATGCTAGCTTTGGTAAATTTCAGAGAAACTCTTGTCAGTATCGGTGGTTTTCCACGTCAGTGCTAACGTCAGGGGGACTTGCCTGAGGACTTTGCCTCCCCAGGTGCACCTCTTAAGAGGAGCAGACTTGAAACCTGCACCATGTCTCTTCTTCTAACAGAGCAAAAAAAAAAAAAAAGTGCTTATTTTCTTGCAAATTTACAAAAACGTGTAAAATGCTCTCTGGAACTGATCCCAACTATGAAATGCAAAGGTGGAGAGAAGCTGAGACTTCTCCATGAAATCTACCAGCTGAAATGACAGTCAGCAGAAGAAAACAATGGCCACATAGCAGGCCTCCATGTCAAGCCTGGGACCTGGAGAGGCTCCCCTGCCCCCACCTTTTCCAGTGCAGTGCTGATTAGAGCTGATCTGGATGCACTATTGAACAGACAAACTCTGAACAGGAGTTGATGGAAGCCCTCCAATTTAATATCCTTGTTTTTAAAGCTAATTAGAGAAACTGAGTTGTGTGTTCCATCAGGCGACAACCGTGGACCAAAGGAACTCATACTTCCTAAACTTTATGAAATATAGACAGAATGGAATGTAGTTACATGGAAGGACAACATTGTCTGATACTGCGCAGTATTGGGGGCAGTTAAGTGACAAACTTCTTTCCCTAGTCACAATTCTAAATATAAATAAAAATTTGTATTTAGATTAGCTATAAAATACTTCAAGCAGCTTAGTTCCCTCAACGACTGAGATGGCTAACTTTCTTTCTCAGCTATGAATTCTTAAAAGAAAAGTAGATAGTGGTCTAGAACCTGTAATTTACAGATATTTGTAAAGTAGATTCTAACAGCCTTCAACTGATAGATTTAACAAATAAGAGGATTCAATTTAGAAAATAATTCCTTAACCTACAAATTCAAGGAGTCATTCTGAGTAGTGGGGACATAAAGTCTCTGCACCTGCGCCTATTAGGGCTGAGTGCTAAGTTTCTGTGGCCTATTTGTTATAACATTCCCAGTGCTAGAAAGCATAAATTACCCACTATAAAACTCAAGATGGAAGGCAAAGAACACTTAAAGCCTAGAGAAGGAGATGAATTAAAGAGGGTGTAAGCTCTTGACTTTTCCTTTCTGGTATTTAGTATATACGGATAATCACTAATCTATCCAGTGCAATGCTGATTAGTGAGGTAAATGACAGCATCAAGTGTGAAACTGTAGACTCAGCTTCAATACAACGTCAATTCAGTTAAATGAACGGCCACTTCACAAGTTATGCTATTCTATGACATTTTCGTTTTCACTCAAAACTATATCTACAAAAATTTTATTCATTCCTGAAACTATAATACGTGTTTGTGTGTGTGTGTGTGTGTGTGTGTGTGTGTGTGTGTGTATCCAGCCACCTGACACACTAAACTGTGTACCCAAGCAACAAAATCAACGTATTCCATCTGACTACACAAATTAATGTTCTGAAGAAGGCCTGTGATATTAAAATGTTTCTAAAGGATTCTCAAGTGAAAATTCCCCCAAATTTGATGACATATGTATGAATAACTGAGTAATCTTTGTGAAGAAGAAACTGAAGTTTGAAGAGTCCCAACTGTGTTTCAAACTCTTTTCTCTGGTGTTATAAAAGAAACCTAAAGTTTACCTTTTAAAGCCATCAAGTTCTGGGCCTGTGAGATGCTTCAGCAAGAGAAGAAGGGCACTTGCCACGAAGCCTGATGACCTGAGTTCAATCCCTGGGACCCACATGAAGGAGAAAACTTACTACCACAAGTTGTTCTCTGATCACCACATTCAATTTATGGCCTATGTATGTGCACTTGAGCACATGCACACACACACACAGACACACACACACACACACACACACACACACACACACAATCAATGTAATAAAATAATTAAGTGAAGTATAAAAGAATTTTTAACCTAGTCCCTTAGTTTCCACTGAGATTCTAATTCCACAATAGTTCTGTTTGGCAGTCCTAGGGTTCACCTCTAGGCATCGGGTGTGCAAGAACTCCTACCACCGTGTCCTAGCCACACACCAGCTCTCATCTGCCTTGATGGTGTCTTTACTTTGATTGTTTTTAATGGGGAGTATTAGTATTGTGGTAGATTAAAATACAGATGACCACAAACACTTCCAGCCCCTCTACCAAGAATAACAGTCTATCTTCCCACCCTTTAAATCACTTTGCAAAGGTCTGGGCTAGGAGAGGGGTGTATCTGTTTCTTTGTTGAATGGTTGGTTTCAGTCTGGCTTTTGGAATCAAAGTCTCGCACTGGATCATTGCTGTAAAGACCAGGCTGATTGTAAACTCATGGCACTGCTCTAGCCTCAGCCACCCAAATGCAGGTATCATAGATGCAAACCATCATATCTGGCCCCAAAGTTCCTGATGTAGTGGGAAAAAGCCCCTTTAAAAAATCTTACATTGAGTTCATGTCTTTTTAATGACAGTATCATATAAAAGAAAAAGAAAAACCTTAGTGGAGGGATCAAGGAAAACTAATACTTTTGAGTTGCAAGCTGCACCAGCCAAGTTTTTAATGTGTATACCGGAAAATATGATTCATATTCAAATTATGATTATGTATTCTAGAGTAGATGAAAGACACTTCCTCAAAAATGAACAAAATACAGCTGTCACACCAAGGGTCAACCTCAAGTAAAATAGCTGATGGTAGTTGTTACTAATAAAGAAACTTGAGCTTTCAAGTGAAAATTATAATTTTAGAACTGATATCTGCCAGCTGAGCTTTGACACCATTCCATATCTAAGGGTTTTTTGTCGATAAGATCTCAAATGTTATTAGATCTCAAATATTATATAATCAAATACAAAATTCAATTTTGTCAATATCCAAATTTTCAAATGGCCAAAGTAACATAAATTTATGCTTCGGTAAAAAAACAAAGATAAAAACGCAAGATAGACAACTAGGTTTTATTGCAATGGAGTATGAAATACTCTTAACTTTCAGACTCCATATTCTATCTAACCTTTAGGGAAACATCACAACTCTTGGAACACTATCAAAGAACGGCAGGGGCTGGAGATATGGCTCAGCAGTAAAAGCGTTTGCTGCTCTTGCAGAGGACCTGAATTCAGTTCCAAACACCCATAAGGCAGCGCACAGCTGCCTGTAACCCCAGTTCTAGGTGATGCAACGCCCTCTTCTGTTTTCTGTAGGTGCTGCATGTGCATGCACATCCCTGCACAAAGACACAGGCAAATGCAATAAATCTTTAAAATAAAAGGAGAAGAATGGCTACAATCATTAAAAAGCTATTTTCCTTTTTCAGTGTACACAGCCATGCAAGCTCAATTTTTCCCATATATATTAGCTAAAAACAAAAATCAATCAATCAATCAATGCAAAAGTGAGAAAATCCAACTTTCTTCTATTAAGTATTAGAGCAGAGAAACATGCAAAAAATATAAGGCAAAGTTGCTACTCTCACTAATTTTTAAATATAAAGTGGGTTTTCCATGATTATTTTATATGAATTAACAAATATTTAAAGCATTTCACAACTTTAACTTTTATTATGTTCAATACTTGGGAGTAAAATCCATGAAAAAAACGTTTGTAGCTCTTTATCAATACTATTAAAGATTTATTTTATTTATGTGTATGTGCATGTGTATGTGTCTGTGTGAGAGGATGTGTATCTATGTGTACAGGGACCTGCACCATTGTAACAGAGGCCAGAAGAGGACATCAGATCCCCAGCGACTAGAGCTGTAGGCATTTAAGGATGCAGGGCTTGCTATATGAGTGCTGGAGTCCAAACTTTGGTTCTCATGACTGCAAAGCACTCTTAACTGCCGAGCCATTTCTCTAACCAAAGTGCTTCATAAATTTTAAGGACATATCATGAAATCAAAAGGTTTGAAAACTGTTGCCTTAGAATATTAAATTTCAGTAAGAAAGGTTAGCCAATAAAATAGGAGGCTAATATTTAGTAGTGCTATAAAATATCGGGCTTATTCTTTAGGCCTTTCAGGTTCATTTCATTTAAGTCCCATTATTTGAGTAAAGAGAGAGAAGGGCTCAGCATAGAAGTATGGTGGTGGTGGTGGTGGTGGTGGTGGTGGTGCGTGGTGCTGGTGGTGGTGCTGGTGGTGGTGCTGCTGCTGGTGGTGGTGGTGGTGGTGGTGCTGGTGGTGGTGGTGCTGGTGCTGCTGCTGCTGCTGGTGGTGGTGGTGGTGCTGGTGCTGGTGCTGGTGGTGCGTGGGGTGGTGGTGGTGGGTGGTGGTGGTGGTGCTGGTGGGGGTGGGGGTGCTGGTGCTGGGGGTGGGGGTGGGGGTGGTGGTGCTGCTGGTGGTGGTGGTGCTGGTGCTGGTGGTGGTGGTGGTGGTGGTGGTGGTGGTGGTGGTGAAACTGGTGGTGGTGATGGTGGTGGGTGGTGGTGGTGGTGGTGGTGGTGGTGGTGTGTGTGTGTGGTGTGTGTGTGTGTGTGTGTGTGTGTGTGTAGATCATACATAAAGTCTTAGATCACTTACTAAGACCTATCAGTAACAGAATACAAATCTCATTCTGTCTATCTCAGTAACAGAATACAAATCTCATTCTGTCTATCTCAGTAACAGAATACAAGTCTCATTCTGTCTATCTCTAAATAATACAAAATCACACTACAACAATCTGAAAATAAATAATCCTAAAGGGCCCTCAAGTCATGAGGAAATCCTTCAATTATGCTCAATAATTTATGAAGTCAATAAAACATAAACAACAGGAAGCTCTACAGTCAAGAGTTGGGTCCTGGCTTTAGTCTGCTGGGTCCAGATAGCAGCTCTGTCATGTAATCTCACTGTGCTCCCATATCCTTCTCAGAACATAAGGAACACACCCTCGCATCTACTTTCTAAGCTTGCCATGATGATGACACAGAACTGTAACTAGTGTATGTCCTGGCACAGAATAAGATTCTAACAGTTCAACACCATGACGATGATGAAACCATGCTAGATAGTTCTTCAAAGAAGTGTCTACTCAGAGAAAACATAGCCTCTCCAAAGGAACACTGGTTACTTGTCTTTTTATGGAAAAAATTCTCTCTTGGAAAAAGAATGATACTTTGAATATTTAATGATATTTAAATGTTAATTAGGTAAGCAATCATCTTGGAGCTTGAGTATATATGAGATATAAAGTACTTAAAGATAAACAGGCACAGAGAATGGACTCCCAGCCAACCTGAACGTTGATTAACCACAAAGCTCTTCTTGGTGTGTGCTAGAATCAACTCAAGGATAACAGCATACAGCAGTCTGCACATGCTCATGCACAGCTCAGGATAGCCTTTATTCATTTAAATCTCCAAAATGTGTTTGCTCAGCCAAATTTTCAAAGGAATAATTCAAGGAATGTATCTTGACAAAAAATATTACCGTCAGAGTATACTCAAATGTTCTACATCAACAAAAGTACCAAGATTAAAGGAATTAATCCCTTGCCATGCCAAGGCAAACCGGAGTTTAGAAAAGACATGAGGGTTTAACAGTCATTTCCCCATCATTCTCACATCTCCAGAAGACAAATGAAACTGCTAACTGCTCACAGCTTGCTCAGAGAGAAAAGACAAAGTAACCCTGCAGTCAAAGAGTCCCAAGGAAACCAACACCATTCCCACCTCACTGCCTCTGCATCCCCACATCATTTTAACCCATTCAACCGAGTAGACTTTTAACATCTAGAAAAAAAACAAATATAAATAAAATTAGGGTGAAATGTCTGTCTTATAATTAGAAGAATGATTAAATTTTGGAAGGGAATTTCATAGTAATTGCAAATCTTAATTAATCTAATTTTAAAATATCAGGTATGGCATTTGTTTTCAATTTTTCTTTAAGTCTCATTCATTCTTTTACAGGGAGAAGCAAAGTCAGAAATAATGGAAACTTAGAGGCAAACTTTCTGGTAAGACAGAGCTGCTCTTTCCTCCTCAGTCAACTATGTATATCTACATGGTCTTGAGTAAGACTTACAACCTGGAGAAGCTCCAGCCTCATCACTGGAAAAGATGGGAATAAGGCCAGCTGACACACCAGTTAAGTAATCCAAGGTCCAGGCATTTAAATGCTTCTTAAAGCTAATTGCTGTTGCTATAGATTCAAAAGTCAATGTTGTTCTTAAATTCTTTTCTTAAGATTTATCTTTAATTACGTGCATGCATGTGTGCCTCTGTGGTCAATGTGCACCATGCATGCAGGTGCATGTACAGACAAGGATGTCTCTGTGGGTCTATGTGCACTATGTGTACAGATGCATGTACAGACAAGAAGGCCTCAGTAAGTTTCTATGCACCATGTGTGTAGATGCATGTACAGGCAAAGAGGCATCTGTGTGTCTATGTGTACTATGCATGCAGGTACATATACAGATAAGGAGGTATCAGATTCCCTGGACCTGGAGTTACAGGTCAGCTTTGAGCTATCTGATGTGGGTGCTGAAAACTAAATCCAAATCCTCTGGAATAGCAGTAAGCCCTCTTCACTTACATTTTTGATTCTCTGTAGTTTTATCTTCATCACAAAATGTCATATAATTATCATGATTTGCTGTTTCAGATGCAAAGGAAATTTCAACAGCAAAACGCGGCTGGATTTGAATTCAGCTCTGAGCCATTTGAACAGTGCCTTCTTGGTCAGAGAAAACAAAACCTCAGTCCATTCAGTACCTCTGCATTTACCATTTAGCTAAGAACAAGCATTTAAAGCTGTTATTGTACTAAAACAAAGTATTTGGAAATTTCTGCAGTAAACTAACTTTATGACAAGTGAAAAAATACTCATTCTCTTAACTTCTATATAATGTACATCAGAATTTCAAGAAATACCAAAGGTATTTTCTTTTTTTTTTTAAACTTTAATAGATAATTCTTTGTGGATCTCATACCATGCATTCTGATCCAGTTTATCTCCCTTGTCTCCTTGCAACCATAGATATTTTCACCTTAGCCAGGCACAATGCTTTATCTTAAAATTATTTCAGAAGCAAGAGAAATATTTTCCCATTTTCATATGAAACAAACACTAGGGAGAATTGCTTTTTTTGATAATTCTGTTAATGGGATCACGATATGGTTTTTTCTTTTTGTCCTCCAACCTCCACAAGAGCAAGTCCTCACTCAACTAGACATTCCTAGGAAACGACAGTCATTTCACTTTAACGGCTAGTGGGCAGCCTACAGATGCAGAATGGACATTTCATCGCCAGTTAGAATCAAGGAATGGGGCAAATTTGTTAGGTAGTAAATAAAGCTGGGGAAATACCAACATTTCCAATCTTTAAGAGAAACACCACAAAATAATATCTTTCAGATTACAAAGGTCAAATCACACAGTAAACTGCTCAAGTACTGGGCTAGTGAGATGCTCCAGTGGGTAAAGCTGCCAGCCTACACACCTGGTGACCGGAGTTTGATCCCCAGAACCCACACACAACTCACACAGAAGTAGGAGAGAACTAACTCCACAAAGTTGTCCTCTGACCTTCACATACGCCCATGTCCATTTTCCACACAATAACAAATTCTGTGTACATGTGCATGTGCATGTGCCCGCACGTGCATGCGAGCGTGCGTGCGTGCGTGCGTGCGTGTTTGTGTGCGTGTGCGTGTGCGTGTGCGTGTGTGTGTGTGTGTGTGTATGTGTTTGTATGTATCGGGGCCAGCAAGAGAGTGGGGACATTTTTGTCACTCACATCTAGTAACATGAATCAAATACTCAAAACACATAAAGATGGAAGGAAAGATCTGACTTCACAAAGTTGTCTTCTGACCTCTCCACATACGCCATGGCATATACACACACCTGCCTCCCTGCCCCTACCCCATACTAAAAGATTTTAGATGCTCAAGTACCAAAATTTCTCATCCCTCTTTTGTTAAAAAAAGTGTGTGTGTGTGTGTGTGTGTGTGTGTGTGTGTGTGTGTGTGTGTGTGCGTGCGTGCACGCGTACATGTGGTGGTCAGAAGACCTTGGCTGTCCATCTTTGTCTTTCACCTTATTTGAGACACAGTCTTGTATTCTCCGCCACTGTGTGTGTGTGCTAGGGTAGCTGGCTCCTGAGCTGTTTGGGCTTCTCCTGTCTCCACCTTCTACCTCCTCAGAAACGCTGAGACTGAGACACATTTTACCGTATCCAGGTTGTATGAAGGTTTGGGGGATCCAAACTCAGGTCCTCGCAGTTGAGAAGCAAGTGCTCTGTCCCCTGAGTCGTCGCCCCAGATGGCATCTTTCCATCAATCCAAAGCGTAAGAAGTTATTAGAGCTCATGATGCTGTGACTTAAAGGCACCGTATCTCCACATCTGGGTAAGAACTTGATTCCTCAGTTTTACAGATATCTATGCACAGAGTAGACTCTTCAGGCATGACTCTGCTCATGCCCGACAACCAAAGCGACGACTCTATACGGTGCACACGCAGCATTCACCTTTATCCCTAGTGTGACTTCATGTATCCTTCATAAGGAAGGCCACTACTAAATTAGGACGTGATGATGCATTCTTATCATCAGGAATATGAAAAGCAGCATTCCTTTGGAGCACAATTCATATATTTTAAAATTACATTCAAAATGTTACTAAAACTCTTACCTTAATTTTGTTATGGCTAAGACCACAAAAAAGTAGACATTTCTGCTGGAGCACTTAGGTTCTTATGTATAGTATATCTGCTAATTAAGAAACTTTGGTTGCCTTCCTTTCTAATTTGTATCCCTCTTATCTCCTTCACTTCTTACTGCTCTAGCTCTCACTTCAAGTACTATGCTGCATAGGAAGGAGGAGAGTAGCTACCATTGTCCTATTCCTGATTTTGAGTTTTTCTCCTTTTGGGATGATGTTGACTGTGTGCTTCCTATGGATTGACTTTACTATGCTGAAATATGTCTCCTGTGTCCCTATTCCCTCCAAGATTTTATTATGAAGGGACCTTGGAAAATGAAAGGTGTGCATGTGGCTCTTCTGTAAAAGAGCTTCTCAATCTGGGCCCTGCAGACTAATAAACCCAGCAGTTCTAAGAGGGGGAAGGACAAGCCTGTGCTAGGCACTGATCAGAATGTAATGACTTTCCCAAAATCTACACCATTTTAAAAACTGGCTGTTTGGAACCTGGGGCTTATACAGGGACACTTGTCTCAGCCTGGGAGGAGGGGACTGGACCTGCCTGGACTGAGTCTACCAGGTTGAACCCAATCCCCAGGGGAGTCTTTGCCCTGGAGGAAATGGGAATGGGGAGTGGGCTGGGGGAGGGGGGCGTGGGCAGGAGGACGGAGATCAAGGGAATCAGTGGCTGATATGTAAAATTAAAATTATAAAATTAAAAATAATAATAATAAAAAAGCACTCTTTACACATGTAATTATTCTTCCTTCCATCTGAAATTGTTCCCCCACTTCTGCAGAAAGTACTCATTTTTCATGATCCATCTTAAATATTGTCCCTTGTAGTGGGGACTACTCCTTTAGTCAAAGCTAAGTAATACTTTCCATTTTAACACTCGCCACCTTGTTTTCCTGTGTTCTGTTTTCCCCTTGAGATAGTAAGAACTCTATCTTATTATTTACTTGGTTTTCATTGATTTTAGATTTTCAAAAAGACAGCATAAATGCCTATAAATGCATTATAAAACCATTACTGTGATAAAAACTCTCATTGCCATGGAAATTTTTAATTCAATGAATGTCTCACAATAAGAAGTTTATAACGCCAGTTCTTACATCATTTGGTTTGGTTTTGCCCCAACCTGCAGGAACTGAAATACAATGATATGGGCTTTATAAACCAAGGTCTTTAGGTATTCACAGGTTACCTATATTTTTAGTGTGTGTGGATTTGTGTTCACTGCTGTCCACTGTTCCATTTGTTTGTCATAGGAGTGGTTCAGAATGTAAACAGGTAAAACTTACAAATACAGAAACATGTACAAACAATGTTACAGCATGCAGATGGCACTTCAAAAATGAAAGTGATTTTGTAAATGATCTAACTGCCAACTCTAATCTCATGTAAAACCTAGCATCTCTTCAGTTATTTCAAAAGATATTTTAAATTTCAAAGAGAAGTCTATCTTAGGTTATCTACATATACATTACACATCTAAATAAAACTGTGAAATGTGATGAACTAGGATTCTCGATATATTAACCACTACTGCAGCAGAATGCCATATGCCACAGACACTAACAAGATCCCTAACATGTGGCCCCCTACATTCCTGGTCCAAGGCTCATTTCCCAGAGAAGCATGCTTGGTAACCTGAGCTAGCCACACCATTTCTCCAATCTTTGAATTAGTCTCTGTTGCCATGGTTTAAAAATAATCTTGCCAATGCCAGTTTCTAAGTCCTGCTCCTCAATTTCTATTTAAAATTAATAATTTTAATTTATAGTGTTCCTACAAGTAGCATAGGGGACTGATTTAGTGCCCATGGTCATTCATAAAGTAAGGCAATTAATTAATCAGGAAAGCAGCATCCACATCTATACTGGACTGGAGCAACCTCACCGAATAAATATGCAAATCCGATATCCTCAAGGCTGACAAGTTTCTATTATTAAACGGCTAACGTGTTTATTTCTGCCACAATAGCTAGATTTTTTCATGAATACGCATTAAATCCTGTAGTTAATAGCTGTGATGACTAGGTGACAGTGAGGACACTTCTTGAGAACCTGCATTTGACAGATCATTGACACACAGTCGCAGTTCCTTTTCACTTAAACAAGAATCATGCAATAGGAAATGAGCTGGAGCGATTAGAGATTATTCAGGTTTAATAGCATACATCCTTTTAGCTGGCGTTAGAACAATACACAATGTGGCGGAGTTAAACAGAGGCATCAATTATACTCTCAGACCTGCTAATATTTTTGACAATATTTAAATAGCACATCCCTTCAGGGCACGGCTTCTTTGCCCTCTCAGTTACACACCTGTCAAGTGTTTAATTTGCCAAAGGGAAACAGTTTGATTTCTAAGGGCAATCTTAATACTGTAGAAGCAAATTGGAAAAATTAAACATCATTGAATAGAAGTAATGAGAAGGATTGGAGGGGAAAAAATTGCAGGTTTAATTCAACAAGGCATGTCAGCATCTGTCATTAATGCAACAATATGATCATGTTCTTCAGTATGCCATATACACCTCGAGCTTTTCAATTATTCACTTCCTCTGCTTTTCTAAAAGACAGAGAATGATATTGGGCATGGGGGAGGGGCTGGCAATAGTAAAAAATATGCAAGCAGTAATTTCCACCTACTGTGCATATGAAATTGTACATTGAAAACATAAGATAGGTATAAGGTAACAAATTAAAACTAGCAAAGGGCAATTTGTATGGTCACTGGGTTAAAAGCATGAAAAAATTTTATTCTTTACATTATTAAATTATAAACATTCACAAATTAGTATTCTTAAATCTAACATAATAATGTCTAGAAATTTATAATTAAATTTTAAAATAGAAAATAATGTAATTATTGAAATTTTACTAGACTCATATAAAAAATAAAAAGGTCCAGGACTTAGAAACTGGTAAGTAAACGGAATTGGTAAAGATAGCATGCACCTATACTAGACTGGAGAAACTTCACAGAATACATATGCAAATCCAAAATTTCAAAGTCCTGGTGTAGCAGTAATCTTAAAAGTTCTTATTAATAAAATCAAACCCGAGGCGAGTTATTGGGGTCCATGCTGGTAGATCAGAGAGACAGAACAAGCCACAGCTATCTCACCTCGCCGGATCCTCAGCTGGTCTTGTCTCCTCAGACTGGAGGCCTCTGAGTCCTCATCCGGAATGGGTCTCAGCTGAATTACTGCTCAAAAGCCTGAATGCTGAACCAGCCAAAATCTTCTAGTTTCTGGTTCTCATGCCTTATATATTTTTTTGCTTTCTACCACCACTCCCTGGGATTAAAGTCTGGCTTTCTGAGATTAAAGGCGTGTGTCACCATGCTTGGCTATTTCCAATGTGGCCTTGAACTCACAGAGATCCAGAGGGATTTCTATCTCTGGAATGCTAGGATTAAAGGTGTGAGTGCCACCATTTTCTAGCCTTTGTATCTAGTGGCTGTCTGTTCTCTGACCCCAGATAAATTTATTAGAGTACACAATATTTTGGGGAACACAATACCACCACATCCTGGGAAAAGTCACCAACTTTTGAGAGACACACAAGCATCAAGTCTATCCTTGAAAGAAACAAACCAGAGATCTAAAACAGGTTGCAGACCCAAAGGCAGTGAAGAAACCACCATCTACTTGTAGCTCTGCCTTATAAATGTATCACTTACCTTTTGGGCCACTGTGATAAACAGGGCACAGCTACCCATTTCCCTCCTTTTCTACTAGTTTTCTCTTCTACAGGACAAATGGTCCAGGAAACACAAGTTCCTATCTATCTAAGACATGGCAGCAGAATTCAAGGCCCTCACAACTTCATCTTGAACATGTATTGTAAGAATGTAATGTAGAGTCCAGCGGCTGCTCAGGACACAATATTCTGCAATACTTCCCACCTTTCACGGATGCCTACTTACTAAGATATGTGAGTCCCTAGTTAATAGACTTCCTGGTACCTAAGAAGTAGGTTTATATCAAAGGAGGTATTGATGGACACACATCCTGCTCCCATCCCACACCCTGCCTCCTGCCTGGGAATTCAACAGACTGACTGCAGAACTGTTCCACAAAACATCCCCTATCCTCATAAACGTGTAAGAAGATCCAAGTGTAGCCTGATTTTTCTCTCTTCAGAATCCCCACCATGCTATCTATTTCTGGTGCTGGGACCTGAACACTTCTCTGAGCTCTGTCCACGCTGTCTTCTGTTGATCTGTCTATAGAGTTAAATAAGCTTACATCCCTATGGAATAATCTGTCTCAGTATCCTCTACAGTATCACAGATTTTCCTACATAAGTAGTAAAAATCACAGCAGGCAATAATTGGTCATAGAATGGGAAATTCCCTACAATACTCAATAGATTTCCCAGCAGGCTTCATGTGAATCGTGTAGCCCCACACAGTCTTAGAGGTACATCCTATTTCCACTTAGAAACAATTTATGTGTATGGTTATGTGAATGTACACCATATATGTTCATACAGGAGAGTACATTGGATCTCCTGTAGCTGTAGTTACTTTAGTTATGAATGAGTGCTGGTAACTAAATTGGGTTCTCTGGAAGAATGGCAAGTAGTTGTAACTGCTGAGACACTTTCTCATCACCTAAATTAACTTGTAGCCACACGTGCGTCTCCTGATTGGGCATATGTTGTTTCTGCTCTTTAACTTTACAACTGGGTCTCAGGAAATAAACTATTCATTCATGTAAGATATTGACTTGATTTCAGTGGAAAAAGCATGAATTGTTATCTATAAAAGGACACCTGAGCCAGGTGGTGGTGGCTCATGCCTTTAATCCCAACACTTGGGAGGCAGAGCCAGGCTTATCTCTGTGAGTTCAAGGCCAGCCTGGTCTACAGAGCAAGATCCAGGACAGGCACCAAAACTATACAAAGAAACCCTGTCTTGAAAAACCAAAAATACATACATACATACATACATGCATACATACATATATATATATATATACATAAAAACACCTGGATTGTGGTAACGTGCTTTCTTTTGAGTTGAGTGTTAGAAACAAATGCCTAAGATTGTCATATAATTTGTGTGTACATATATACTGATGTGTGTAAATATATTCTAATACACATACATGTGTATTAGAGATCCACTTTGAATGTCCAGTTTAGTAGCAATCTACTTTGTTCTTGGAGACAGGTCTCTCACTGGCCTGAGCACAGTGATTAGCCCAGGCTGGCTGGCTGACTGGTGAGCTGCAAGATTCTGCCTGTGTCTGCCTCCCCAGGCTTGGATTATAAATGCCTCCCAATATGACTGATCTTTTTATATGCATTCTGGGGATCAATTTCTCGTTCCTACATTTATATAGCAAGCTCTTTACTGCCTTGGTGCATATTATCTAGTGAAAGCACATAGTTCTTACTCTTTCAGTGTTCACCTTTGCGTCCTAGAATTGCAGATGTGCAGAGTGGTCATGACTACTTGTTTCTCGGCTCCACAGCCACCTCTCTCCCCTACTCAATGTGTAGAATTCATGCTGTTTGATGGCTATTCCCATGTCATCCCAGGAAATGTTCTTCATTTTGTCAGTTAAAACAGGGTTCTGTTTGCTTTGTCACGCTCAGAATCTTTCAATTTGTGCTTCCTTAGAGAGCAGTACCAAGGGACACTGACCTCTCCTCAGACACCTGGTTTAAAATCTGGGAGTCCATTGTTTAATTCTAAGTCTCCAGGATTTGTCTTACACACTTCCTCAAGTTCAAGAGTGTTAGCATCTTCAATCCTCAGACCTTTATAACCAACCCCCAGTAACATATTTTCTGTCTTCATTTTTTTGTTGTTGCTGTTGTTTGTTTTTGTTCTTGTTGACTGATAAACCCAAACCTTATTCTTTCCCATATTTTTTAAAATATGCTGAGAAATAGTCTCACATTTTAGATTTATTTTTATAAGAAGCAGCACTGTTGGGGCTGGAGAGATGGGTCAGTGGTTAAAAGCCATTTCTGTTCCTGCAGAAGACCCAGGTTCTGTTCCCAGTACCCATAATTGGCAGCTCATAACCTCATAAAACTCTTCTGGCCTTTGTGGTGCATCTGAATACGTGTGGTCCACATAATATACTCGGAATACATGTAAACATTGAATAAATAAATATTAAGAAAGAAAAAAGCAAGAAAACGAAACAGCAGAACCAGTGTAGCCTCTAGGTCACTGGAGTCCTTTCATCAGACACAGTGGACACAAACCCTCTTCCCTGCAGAAGGCTGACTAGTAGACAGAGATCCAGCTACTTCGCTTGACTACTAGTTTATTTTAACACTGGGTATAGGACTTAATTTCCCCTTCATTTCAACTATGTGCTCACACAGTACACTAAGAAGACCTCTGTTCAATTTCCTTACACTCTGGGAAAGAAAAAAAAAAGCAGGTAATTTCTCATACCATATTTATGCTTACATTCTAGACACTAATTTCTCCAAAAGCTTGCTAATCCATTAATATTGAAAAACCAATCTTTCCAATAACTTATCAAGAGGAGAAACACATACCTACAACAAAAACTTTTTTAAATGTACAACCATGACTTTTTAAATAATTAAGCTGCAATTTACAACAGAAAATAGTTGGTGGGTGGGTGTGTGTGTGTCTACACATTACCACGTTCAGGTGTATGTGCATGCAGGATCCTTTGTTTCTTTCTCCCTAGCACCCAGCTTGTCTGTGGCTGTTGTTTTCATGTGTTTGCTTGTTAATACAGGGTCCTGGAGATGGGACACTCTGTTGACTGATCTATCTCCTCAGCCCAATAAAAAAATGTTTCTGAAGATTTTTATTTCTGGGGAATTTCAAAAGCATACCAGAATCTGGGTGAGGTTGGAAGACAATAAGCATGCTCCCCTACTCTCTATCTCTTGGCATCTGGAACGTCCATCCTGTTAGAATTGTTCATTCACTGAATTATGAAACTAGTTTTTAAGTTTCACTTTTATCCTTTTAAGGCAGAATATTTGCTGGCAAGTCATCCATAACCATTAAATTAATTCTAAAAACCTGAGAACATAATTAAATTGACTTCAAACCTTGAGAGGATAAGAACTGTTTTAAAAATATTTTTAAAACCTGTGAAATGGTGATTAAATTAAGTAAGTTCAAAGAACATCTGACTTTGGTTTTCATTCTGTCATGTGATACGCTTTCAGTTTTAATATAAACGTTCAAACTTTTTAATGTTCATAATTTTTACAGAGAATAAAAACGTGGTGTTACATTTAGAAATCCTAATGTTTATCACCATCTGATGCTGTCATGGAAGCAAGTGCTACTTGCACACTCTTAAGAAGTGAGAATTGCAGTTCCTTTAACTGATGACAATGTAATTATCCTTTTGCTGTCAAAATAGAGGTGACTTCCTTTCCTCACACACACGATTAAACATACAAATTCGTGCTGCTCTGAAATCCTGTAGCTGTACTGGATGTCTGAATCTGAATGAGCAAGATCACATAACAACAGGGCTCAGTGATGATGAAAACCAATTCTGCAGCCACCCAGCCCAAACATTTTAATCAGCCTTCCTCCTGTAGGAGCTCGTGTCTAAGCATCCACACGAGCTTTCAACATAATGTCACATCATCCACAACAACGGGGACAAAAATAACTAGCAGGGAAAAAGCCACAGTGAGTCTAAATGTCTGTGAGTGGATTAAGTGACTTCATTATTTATTAATGCATAGACAAGCCAGCCTTTGGAAGAGCACAAGCCTTTTTCACAAGCTCTTTAGGACACATCATGAGGGCCATCTTGGGGGAGGACATCCTACCTGGTCTTTCAGCTGCTGTAGAGAAGTCTGAAGGTTCAGAATCTGACTGAAGAGTGGGCTCTGCAGAACAGACTTCAGGAGGCTCAATTTGTCTTCATTTGCAACATCCCCACGTTCCTTGAGCTTGTTCTGCAAGCGCTCTGCTGCCTGCAGGGCTCTGGTTTTGTCTGTTCCAAATAGAAGCACCAGTCAATAACAGGATTCAAAAGACTTGTCAAATCTATGAAGACAGACGCTGCGCCTTTAGAAATCCTAAAACAATTCCTCCTAAGTGCCTAGCCTTGTCTTATTTTAACTGAGTGCAAAACTATACAACAGTACATATTTTTAATTCAGTACAGGGACACTCTTTTAATGTTTAAATATTTTTCTCAAAATTAAGTAGCGTATTTACATATGCTTCAAAACAATCCAGCTGCTTCAATAGAATTAGTACCTAAAGGGAGACCACAACCTCTCACTGTAAGCCTTTACATCTCTTACAATGAAATTCACTTAAGAGCAGGAACAGGGTATAGTACACACTTAGGCAAACAGTTGTAAAGTCACAGAAACTGACGCAAATGATGAGTAACTGAACTCAGGGCCAGATGTTTCAGCTCTTGTGAAAATCGCATAAAGCCTTGCATGGCCTTAAAAATCTAAATCTCTTCTTCTAAAAAAAGGATATATGAAATTATATTTACACATTAAGAAAAAATGGATAATTAACCCATTAATAAGTGGATGTGAATGCTGCTGATGAATCATCTCCAAAATATAATAATTTCATGTATTAAAAAATAAATATTCTATACTGGATAACTTAGGAATATTAAATAATAGATATTTTAAAAGTACTGTTTCAACCCTTGGAATGCTCTACCCTAAAATTAAATAGCATATTTACAAATGCTCCCAACCAATATAATTCAAATTACTATTAAACATATTACAAATCAGATATATTACAGAAGAGAGCATTATCACAGTATGCCCAATAGTCCTAGCAACCTACATACATGCTTTCCCACCAGTGAACTTCAACACACCCTTGAATTATACAAACATAGGTTGTTACAATTTTTGAGTCAAATTTTTTTCAAATGGAGATTGTTCAAATGTGTCACAACCCGTCATGACGACAGCATATGCATCTATTGCCAATCACAGTAATCAGAAAAAGAGGGATCACCAGAGACAGTACGTGTAGCACCACATCTGGCATTCCACAGATACTGGGTAATTAAACACAAAATCATATTGATAATGAGTACATACACACAAACAAGCTGAAATAAACAATATTGTTCCTTCAGAAATTCTAAGCAAAGAATGATAAAGACAGACATGAAAATTTTGTTTGTTCTGTGTCCTGTTTTCCATGGTAACTCAGAACACAAATCCATTACTAATATCTACATTAATTTTTAAAAGGTGTGTTACTTCATAACTAGTAACTGCTGACAATAAAATCCAGAAAGCAATGGTTTAATGGAAGCCATACTTTCCCTTTCCTTCTCCTGTATTATAAGGAACTTGCCTATGTTCCAACACTTTTTATGGCCCAGGATTTCAACACGGAATGGGGCATGGAAAATGTATCCACACAGAATTTTATGATCTGAGTAGGAACAGAATCAAAAGTCCAATGTCACGAACAGCTCTTTTTTCCCTTTATTGTCCTAATCCCTCAAAACTGGCAACTGCTGAGGCACTGTCCTAGGGCCAGAGTGAAGTGCACATGCCCTTCAGTCCTGTCTCCCAAGAGCGACCTGGAGAAGGCAAATGCTGACGTGTCAGATTCTGCAGCACGTGCCACGCCTGACAGCTTTCTATAATCGTTTCTAAAACTGCACTGCAGTTTGGGAAAGAGAGTAATACATTGCAAAGGAAACCCAGACCTCTCAGCCTAAATTCCCATGCAGAAATTAAACTCTTTGAAATGGAATCTGAGAGACGATTCCAATCCAATCAGGCAGAAGCAAGCGCTCAGCAGCATCTGACCTGCACTAACAGGAAGGCTTCAGTACTAACTTCCTGCTAAGCTTTCTAGTGACACTCAAAAGCCATGACTGTATTCATAAAACAAAACAGGGCTTCCATGAAGCTTATTAAAACTTGTAATTAATAGACTACCTCACATGTTTATTCTTTATTATGAATGGTTTGTTTTTTATAACCACATGAATACATTTTCACAAACACAGAAATCCACTGTCTAGTTCAATGCTAGTGGATAAAAGAAAAACTTAACCTAAGTTACTGTAGCTATGTAGAACACAGCATACTGAAAGAGTAGTGGAGCATGTTCAATTCTGACAAAAAACAAGGAGAAAAGTCTTACCTATGGTTTCTAGCATCTTTTTCAGAGTTCAGTGTTCTCTATAATGACTCAAAACACCAACTAAAATGAAACTCTGAGGAAAAAGGAAATAAAATAGAGTCATTATGTTATAATAAATGAAAGACTAAAAAGTGCTTGGTGCTACTATAATTCTTTTATTAAAATTATATTGACTTAAGTTTAACAGTTTTCTTCATATGCAGTAAAAGAATCATTTTAAAACTTTCTATAATACTTGCAATAATAAGAAGGAAAGAAAGTTCTGTTCTAAACAAGATGGCAAAGTGTCCAAAGCATTTCCTTAGGAGCCTCTCAAGATGGACCACTGGTGTCTTGAATTAACAGCAAGACCCTCACACCACAGAACAAGAGGGCTCACTTGTGTACACTGAAGAAATCCTGTGAACAAACTGAAAAGCTGTTATCTTACCCCAGGTGCCCACAGCACTAACTGGGAAGACAATACACACACCACTGAAAATATACTATGACACCACCACAGTACGGGGTTATAAACTGAATAAATTTAAAAAAAAAAAAAAAAAAAAGCACAGTGTTGCATTTTCAAAGGTTTTCAAAATGTCTCGTGACTATAACAAAACAAAACAAAAACACAATACAAAACAAAACACCAACCCCCAAATGTTCCCAGTTGTTTCAACTGACACAAGTCCTGCGCTAAGGTAACACTTCTTTGCTAAGCCCCTTGAAATAGTGGACACAAATCTGCAAAGCCACTGTCATTGGCCATCTCCAACCCTTATCCCTAGCTATTCTTCACAGCCACCTCCACAGCTTGATCTCCTCACTACCTCAGAACAGTGTCTCCAGGAGAGAACCAGTCACTGGTCCAGAGCCAAAAGGAGTCTATATGATTCTTCCTCATTTTAAAAAGTACAACAAGTTGTTATTGACCAAAAAATAACAAGTGTTATTGACCAAATAATATCACACAGTATAAGGTCATATGTACAAAAATGCCACAGTGAAGCATATTACTTTATATGCTACCTTAAAATACAAAATATTACAACATATATTAAAATAAAGAAAAAAGTTCTTCATTCTTAGTCTTGAAAAACCAGGTCATTACTCTGAGAATCACCAGTTGGCACCAACCACCTCTTTACAGGAAACTACAATTAGATTACCATACATAATGTGGTCAAACAATTGCATAGAACACCAATGCCTGCAATTTGCTCTGGGCAATAACAGAGGGCAGTGTTTACTTTCTGTATCCCTATTTGGAAGTCACTCTGACAATACCAGCTCCATTCCAAGGAGCAAGATATCACAAAGACTGGTGCTTCCTTGAAACAGTTCCTCAGTATCAAGAGAAGGCCCTGGCTCAGACCTAGAATTGAAATAAAAATAGCTATGCGGCCATAAAAAATGCGCCTAGCATCTCAATCTCAACTGCCCAGCAAACAGTCACTTTTTGTGTGTTCTACAACAAATAAAAAGAATATCATGGCAAGTTTTAGTTTACAAATGCTGCAGGGAGATCTTATAAATAAATCACAAATATTCTAATGCTACAAGGAAATTTGAATCATCTTCATAAAATAGCATATTATTAGATACCCTTTTCAAAAAAATAACCCCTTTTGATTGATTGATTTCCGTGCTGCTGGAGATCAAATGCAGAGATCTGTGCATTCTACACAATCAGTCCTTCAAAAACTACCTTCTTCCTGAGATGAGAGGCTTTTCCTTCAGTAGACAATAACTAACACAGAGACCCACAACTGGACAGTGGGAGGGAGAGAACTTGGAGCACTCACTCTGTCTTAAATGGTATGTCTTCATCAAAGCCCTCCCCACTCAAGGCTAAGGGATCTATGCAGAAGAGGAGGCAAAAAAAAAAAAAACTGTAAGAGCCAGCAGGGATGGATGACTCCAAGGAAACAGCATCCTCCGAGCACAGCAGGACTGATAAGAGCTCACAGAGACAGTGGCAGCATGCACGAGGTCTGCACAGGCTCATGCTGGACGGGGTCACAGAACCAGAAGAGGGAAGGAGACACAGGGACCCATACTTAACCAAAGCTATTTGCAACTAATGGCTCCTGGCAAAGAAAAATATTAGTTTTCTTCAATGGACTGTCACTGAGCATGTCAACTACACTTCAGGGCAGGCCACATACCCAGGAGTAGCTGGCCAACACAAAATGAACTTCATGGGTCTTGTATGCTTTTTTGATTCGTTTTGCTTTGTTTTGATGCTTGGGTTTTTTTTGGGGGGGTCTTATTGGTCTTTTGTTTGTTAGCTTGATTTTTGTTTCATGGATTTTGTGTGTGACTGTGTGTGTGCTCACTTGCAGAGCTGAAGGAGGTAAAACATGATCAAAATACATTGTATGAAAAAAATCAAATAAAAGAATATAAACTTAACTTCCCTTGTTAATTTAGTTATCTATTCTGAATCTGCATATATTTAGAAATAAGTAACATGAAAAATGTTTTGAGAGAAAAATGCTATTGGTATACTCAAAAAAATCTTGGACAATACAAGTACCCTATGAAAACTCAGAAATATGGGCAGTGTTCAGGACATGCTCCAAGGCAAGCAGGCTTATGAAGAATCTGCAAAGCAGATCCCAACTGAGATAAATACTATTGCCCACATTCAGTAACAAGCCAGTGATGGAGAAACAGAAGCTCAGGCTCCCCATCCAAAGTACACTTACCACAAGTGTCAATAAGGGAGACAGCTCAGGGGCAAGCCACAGACAGCAGTTTCCAGATAAGAGCATTACTTAGAAATTTAAAACAAAACAAACAGAAAGCAGTTCCACAGTTGGCCCACTCTGATGTCCCTAAAATAAAAACATAGCTTTCAGAGGTTTCCAAGGGATTTATATGTCAACAACTGTGACAGGATAATATATTTTGAAAAAAAGTTGTTCTTTTCTATGCCCTATACCCTATCCCAAAAATCCATTTCTATTTATAAACAAACTTGTAAGAACAGAACTGTGGGGGTATGAAAAAATCAAGTCTGCTCCCTCCAAACTACTGACACTAATTCTCCTACTCACTTTTCAATTGTCCTTCCCTTTTTACAGCTCAACATTATTCTAACTGTGCAATTACACAGGTAAATAAAAAGCCCCCAGCATGCTGGGGACCATTCAAGCACATTATTCAATTATTCTCGTAGTCCTCACGGTCCACTCACACACAACAAGAGGAAGCAGACACAGGGTAAGTCCCTTGCCTCAATTGACATCACCAGTATGAAGTCAAGTTGTGAACACACCGTCTGGCTCCAGAGTGCAGAGCTCAACTACTGCAAAATGCTGCCTCTCAACAGGAGAAAAATTCACCTCATCATTTTTCCCCCTTTTCAATGGTAAAATTGCCATGTAAACCATTCCCTGATCTCCTACTTTGCTCTTTGTTGCTATGATAGAACACTGACCATAACCAATTTGGGAAGAGCAGGGTCTATTTGGTTTATATTTCCCTAACAAAATCCATCACTGAAGGAAGTCAGAGCAGAGACTCAAGCAGGAACCTGGAGACAGAAACTGAAGTAGAGGCCATGCTTACTCTCTTGGCTTACTCTCAGAATGCTGCTTACTCTCTTGCTCTTAAGGCTGGCTCAGCTTGCTTTCTTATGCAACCCATGACTATCTGCACAGGGGTAGCACAGCCCACAGAGGGCTGGATCCTCCCACATTAATCATTAATCAAGGAAAAGTTCCTCCACTTACATGACCCTAGTTTATGTCAAGTTGATTAAAAAAACTTTAAAAAAAAAAAAACAACTAACCAGCACACCTATACAAGATTAAACCAATGAAGAAAACTAAACTCAATGTAAATAAAGTCTAAAATTAAATAGACTAGAATATACATTCATCACAGCTAGCTGTCAGCACAATCTGAACAAGTAGAAACTATGTAGCTTTAGAACGTATTGGTAAGTCCTGTCAAAGAAAGATAACATTCGTCACTTACATGAGATTCATATATTTTAAACAAATCACTTTTAAAATGCAGTATTTTAAGAAAACTCAAAAAGTAAGCCTACTAATACTAACATTCAAAATATGGCTGCTGCATTTTAAGTGCTGGACTAATCCACCAACACAGGGAGAGCCACAGAAGTAATGGCTCCCCACTCCAACCACCACGTGTTCTACTTGGAGCTGCATTGCCATCTGGCAATCACTGAATCTAAAGTCTGTGTCAGTAGCCACGCACGAGGAAGAACAGGGCACATCAATCATCACTTGGTGGATTTGGTATTCAGAAGAATTGTGACTATCTTGTTGCCCACAGTACCCTTTGGTGCCCCATATACTGTTCTCCCACCTTCCAGACAAGAAAGGTGCAAAGTCACAGAGCTCTTGAGGGCGAAAAGGTGTACTTGAAATCTACTCTGCCTGATTTCCAGGCCCACACTCTATCATATTGCCTGTATTTGTTTACTCAGGTTCTCACATGTAGCACGGGCCAACCTCAATCTCATTATATAGTCCTCAAGCTCTTAATCCTCTTCCCTCAGCCTACCAAGGATAAGTATGTGCTGCTGAATGCAGCTTCTGCCACCTATTTTCCATATTGTCCTGAAAATAAAATTACATTTTACTTATTGATAAATTACTGGTATTACTTATTTTTAAAAGGGAATATGTAAGATAGTATATTAAGTTGTTACAACCTGCATAAAATAAGAGAATAAAAAAATGTATTATAGGTAAAGATGAATAGAGACATATTTGTAAGAAGCATAAAGAGCATATTTATAAAAAAAACTATTTCCATATTTTTTATAAAAATGCTCACAGTGAAACACAGTCAGGCCAGAGGGGAGAAGAACCACTGTGTAGTGGGTAACCATTCCAGCTTGGATCTGGAAGTTCCAACCCCCATTGAGACTCTGGCAACTGTCACACCTACGAGGCAGGGCCAGGGGAGGCGCCTGGAGACCCGAGAGCTGGATGGGCCAGCGCTCTCTCTGTGCGCTCATGGTCTGTCAGATACTCTAGGCCTGTAGCCAATTTGTATGCACCAACAATACTGAGAAACATTAGGTGACTGTCCAGGCTGCCAGCTGTCTTGGTCTACTCTTGCAAGATTCCCGAAAGTTGCTTGCATCCATCTACCATTTCTCAGGTACCATTATGTTCCTTCTCAGGTCTTTGATGGGATTGAAGACTAGCAGTTATATTTACAACTTAGTATATATAATATCTTAGATAGAATATATTAAGTATTAGATTCAGGTTCTTTAGGATAGGACACCTTTGAATGATCTTTATAACATGCCATTTACCTATGCTCTATACTTCTCTGGATTTTAGTATGTTTCTTGCTTGATATTGTTTGCTTTGGTTGTAGTTACATCCTATCTAGGTCATTATCCCTCATTATTTCTGGACAATATTCTGATAACCATTCCTTTGTATATAGTCTTGTATTAGTTTAGAACCTTCTTATTTAGACAAAAAGGGGGAGATGTAGTGGGTAGCCATTCCAGCTTGAATCTGGAAGTTCCAACCCCCATTGAGACTCTGGCAACTGTCACGCCTATGAGGCGGGGCCAGGGGAGGTGCCTGGAGACCCGAGAGCTGGATAGGCCAGCGCTCTCTCTGTGCGCTCTCTCTGCCGGGATGAACGGTGAAGGTGGACTGTGCAGAGCTCCAGAGAACACCGCTGGACTGCGATACACCTTCCCCAGACCCTGAGACCTACCTTTCACTTAATTTGTGAGTTACACCATTAAATAAATATCCTTTTAACTACGTGGAGTGGCCAAAATAATTTCTCCAATACCACTGAGCACTGCATTCTATAATTTTGCATCTCAACTGAGCACAGTCAGATTGAACAAATATAAACACAATGCCTACTTAAATCTGAATTATAAGAAAATAAGTAATTTTTAAGTGTGTATCTCTTGTAATACTTCAGAGATGTGTATACTAAAATCTAATTAGGTGTTTATATAAAATTCAAATTTAAGTAAATTTAAGTGAGCTTTTAATTGACAGCCCTATTATCTTTGTGTTTGTTTAGGAACACTAAAGCTAAAACAGCATTTATAATTTTAGGTCTGTGTGCTTTCTGTAAATATTTATGATAATGACAGTTCCAAAATCCTTACTAAGTCTCTGAAGACTTTACCTGTGACTGTACAATCCCCCAACAATGAGTTGGTAATACTTTTTCACAAGGAATGAAAAATAAACCGAATATTTGGTTTTACTGAGGAGCAGGTACTAACTGGCAGTTTTGCTTTCTGACAAGCTGTTCTGGAAGTATGCAGGCACAGAAGAGAACTTATACAGTAAAGAATCTATCCATGCTTCAAAGAGCAAATCATTCTCACAACACAGATCTCATAGAAACTAGCAAATGAAAATGCTCTGTTCTAGTATTTTAGTTTGCTTTCTATTTGCGGTGAAAACACTATGACCAAAGTGAACGTGGAGAGGCTTATTTCATCTTGCAGGTTACAGTCTATCATGAAGGGAAGTCAGGGCAGGAACTGAAACAGAGACCATGGAGGGATCCAGCTTACTGGCTTGCTTTCCATGGCCACTCAGCCTGCTCTTATTCAACCCAAGACCACCTTCCCAGGTTCAGATCACCCACAGTAGGCTGGGCCCTCCTGCTGCTGCGGCTCGCTTCTAGATGTGAACACAATACAAACATTTAAAAATCTCATTCAAGGAATTGTTGGGTAACCCAAAACATAAACCTGTTTCAATTAAAAGAAATTCATTATCTTTCACATATATTCAAATGTCAAAGCAATATAATGAAGTTATGACATATGACATTACCATAGGAAACTGTATTAATGTAGTTACATAAACAAGTTCATAGACTGAAACTATTGCTTTAACTGAGAATTCAGTGCTTTAAAGAAGTTTGAATAAAAATAGTATTATTTCATTCCATTTCTTAGAAATTTCCTACTATTATTGACCTCCTTCCTTTTCTTAAGACTTCTCCCCTTTTTAGAGAGGCAAAGATCCCACCTAGAACAAAAAATACGTGGAAAATAAAAGGTTGAACATTTTATTAATTATTGGTATATTTATACAACAAACATATTCAAACTAACAAACATTCATTAACTTTGCTATAATTTTCAAATTACCTGGAAGCAGGTTTTGAAATTTGCTTTTATTTATTTTTCCCTTTTATTTTTATTTTCTGTGTATGGGTGTTTGGTCTACATGTGTGTCTATATTCATCTTTTAGATGGTTGCCTAGATGAGGGGTATTCTCATCCTTTCAAAAACACATGTATTTCTTACCTAAATTACAGATACCCCAAACATCAAAGTACTGTTTTTAAAGACTTACATCGACTTCCCGAGTTACACATTTAAATTGCAATTTGTAATGTTTCTGAGTTAAATTCCTTTATTCCCTGCTTGGACTCCACTAGGATGTCAATTCTAGAGCTGAAAGAAGACTCAGCACACCTACAGCTGAAACACTATGTGCTCACCAGGATTGGTCCACATAAATCGTTGGTTTCTGAGTTTACAACTTAGAGCTATTGCTATCATTCAACTATCAAGCTGGCGGACATGTTTAAAGTGTATTAGATAAATTAATTCTACTTACAGTCACTGTATCATTTTATGTCCTTTGTCCTCCACCTTCATCAAGTTTTTGTTGAAGAATCCAGGATAAATATTAAAATATGGTTTTGATACCTCACCTTTGGCCCTCATCTCATATATTTTCCACCCACACCCCTATATAACCGGACCCTGCTCTCAAGTCAACTCCCATCAGCATACTGACTCAGGAAATACTTCTAAGAATGAAGATTTACTTTCTTCTGTTCTCTCACTCCCTAGTGAAACTCAAAGGAATTTGGGTTGTTGGGCAGTTTGCCCCTGTTCTCTACCATATTTTCAACGTTAAGGGCCAAAATACCAGATGCCACACATATTTCTTGGACAGAACCAGGCACAGGGATTCTTCTGAGGGTGGCTCTGGCAGATAAATGTGTCAATCCGAGAGTCCAGATGCAGCCAGGAGCCCACAAAACACTCACTCCTGCTACTGTGTTTTCTTGGGAGACCTCAAAGACACAGAAGGATAAACTCTGTGGCACATAATTCTCAGGTGTACTTCCTACACTGGAAATGAATTCTCTAGAGAAGTTACTTCTGGCTCCTGCTGTTTGCCCTTTTGCCTGCCTGGAATGAGGCAATTCCCCAGGGAGCCTGGGTACACTGTGTCCTTGGTGCTTATAAAATACATGGAGACTCACACATCCCCACGGACACAGAAACACAGCTGGCACTTGGTCTGCAATGGTTTGAAGCTGCAGGAGAAAGGGCTGGTATTGAAGATGTCTGTCATTCCGTGGCTGCCTACTCAGTGACAGGATTTTCATTGCGTTGGTGAGAGGGAAGTGCCAGTCCTGAGGCAGAACAAAATGTGGCTTTGTCAGCTCTAACTGAGAGATTCCTCACTGGAGTCCTAAAAGGTAGTAATAGAGACAAACTTTCCTTCACTGAAGAACGCTATGGACCTAGAGTGGAGCAGGAGGCAAGATTCTCTCTGTCCAACTACCTCAAGTTTATAAAACTCTTCCAAGGACATTTTCTAGGGTTTTCCTTCTAGTTCTTAAGAGTAACTCGATCTCAAACACTGTCCATTATCTTTCCAAAATGGTTCTACAGTTATTGAACCTTTTCTACAAAAATCACCAAGAGTGTCGTCTATCATATCGCCTACGTAGTTACCCTGAGCTATAAAACACTGCCCGTAATTAGATATTTTTATCCTGCCTCATCAATCAGCGCTTCTAAATTCAGTTTGTGGCTTTCATGATTTCCCTTTGCTGAATCTGGATAGAAGTAAAGAGAAAGTTTACAAGTAATTCAAGGAATGGCAGGCTCATATTTCTGATCAGAAGTTGTCTGGGAAGAAAACAGCACATTAGAGTGGTAGTTAATGTGGCTGTTTTCTCTCCTGTACTATGATTGTGGTGACTAATGACTTGGTTGAGTTCCAGGTCAGCTCAGAGAAAGGCCATGCAGGGATTGGGAGGGGGTGGAGGGGCTGCTGGCAAGTATACCCTCACTTTCTAAGCTCACTCTTCACAATGGTTTCCAAGGAGCACTTCAAAACTCTCAGATTCAGCGGGTATATACCAACACTTTCTTCCATAATTATTAATTATTTTAGAATAGTAAACTCTCTGTAAGTTTTTCTCTCTATGCCTGCTAACACCAGGTTTTAAAGCACAGTACCAGAGACTTTAATGTAGCTGTCATTGTGAGCCTCTAGATGATAAAATATCACATATGAAGACTGTATATGATAAAATACCAAAACTTATCTAAAATTAATTTGGCTACAAAAGAATTTGGAAATGGAGGAGGAAGGAAGGAGGAAAGATTAAAGCCTTGGCCATATTCCACATCATTTCCCTGATTGAGAAAAGTAACCAAGCTCCTCAGAATCTACCGTCAAATATTCCCTTAAACATATTTACCACTGAAATACTTAAAATGCAGGTTGAGCCGGGCGGTGGTGGCGCACGCCTTTAATCCCAGCACTCGGGAGGCAGAGGCAGGCGGATCTCTGTGAGTTTGAGGCCAGCCTGGACTACCAAGTGAGTTCAGAAAAGCGCAAAGCTACACAGAGAAACCTGTCTCGAAAAAAAAAAAAAAAAAAAAAAAAAAAAAAAAAAAAAAAAAAAAATGCAGGTTGAGTTGTAATCTACAAATAAAAGCAAAAGTCTGACTATTTAAAATGTGCTGTTCTCCTCCACTGTTGGTGACATTGTAAACTTGTACAGCCATTTTGGAATTCAGTATGGTGACTTCTCAGAAAATTTGGAATCAATCTACGTCAAGACCCAATCATACCACTCTTGAGCATATGCCCAAGGGATGCTCAATCATACCACAAAGACACTTGCTCAACTATGTTCATAGCAGCATTATTCATAATAGCCAAAACCTGGAAACAACCTAGACGCCCCTCAACCAAAGAGTGGGTAAAGAAAATATGGTACATTTACACAATGGAGTATTACTCAGCTGTTAAAAAAGAAAAAAAAATGACATCATGAAATTTGCAGGCAAATGGATGGAACTAGAAAAAAAACATCCTGAGTGAGGTATACCAGACCCAGAAAGACAAAAACGGTATGTACTCACTCATAAGTGGATACTAGATATAAAGCAATGGATAACCAAGCTACAATGCACAGTTCCAGAAAAACTAGGTAACAAGGAGGTCCCTAAGAGAGATGCATGGATCATCCTGGGAAGGGAAAGTAGATGAGATCTCATGGATAACTAGGGGTGTGGGGACACAGGGGATAAAGGGGATGGGGAATGGGAACATGAGGGATCGGATGGTCAAATTGGGGGAGGGATGGAGAAGGAAAGCAAGGAAAGAGATATATGAATAGAGGGGCTATTGTGGGGTTAGGGACAAACCTGGTGCCAGGGAAATTCCCAAGAATCCGCAAGGATGAGCCCAGCTAAGACTCCTAGCAAGTGGAGAGGGTGCCTGAGCTGGCCTACTCTCTCCTGGAATCAGATTGGTGACTACCCTAATTGTCATCATAGAATCTTCATCCAGCAACTGGTGGAAGCAGATGTAGAGATCTATAGCCAAGCACTGGGCCGAGCTCCAGGAGTCCAGTTGGAGAGAGAGAGAGAGAGAGAGAGAGAGAGAGAGAGAGAGAGAGAGAGGGGGAGGGAGGGAGGGAGGGAGGGAGGGAGGGAGGGAGGGAGGGAGGGAGGGAGGGAGGGAGGGAGGGAGGAGAGATTATATAAGCAAGGGGAGTCAAGATCATGAAGGGGAAATCCACAAAGACAGATGACCTGAGCTCAAAAGAGCTCTCGAAATCTAGACTGATAGCCAGGGAGCCTGCATGAGACTAAACTAGGCCCCCTACATGTGGGTGTGACAGTGTGTAGCTTGGTCTGTTTGTGGGGCCCCTAGCAGTGGGACCAGGATCTGTCCCTGGTGCATGAGCTGGCTTTTTGGGACCTATTCCCTGTGGTGGGATGCCTCGCTCATCCTTGATGCAGAGGGGAGAAGCTTGGTCCTGCCTTAATTTGCTATGCCATGCTTTGTTGATTCCCATGGGAGGCCTTACCCTTTCCGAGTAGTGGATAGTGGGGTAGAAAGAAGGTGTGGTGGGAGGGAACAGGAGGAAAGAAGGGAGAAGAAACTGTGTTTAGTATGTAAAATAAGTTAAAAAATAATAATATCCAAAATTTAAATGTGCTGTTCACTAACAGCTGTTAATACAATTGTATCTTTCCAGGTATGGTGATGCACACCTTTAGTCCCAGTCTCAGGAGGCAGAGGCAGAGGTGGTAGAGCTCTGAATTAGAAGCCATCCTGGTCTACTTAGAGAGTTCCAGGATAGTCAGGGCTACACAGAGAAACCCTGTCTTGAAAAACAAACAAAATTGCATCTAAGTATTACTTGTAATTAAGTCTACTGTAATAATGACTCTTCCTGAGAACAAAACACTATACACATCGTTTTTAATGTATAAAATAGAACTATTTGTGAAATATCAGTCATATGTCCCTGTTTCTTTGAGCTGAAAACATGTCCTTTCCACAGATGCTTTCAGAGCCCCCCATTTTCCGATAAGAAAGATGTTCAGGAAACCAATGTTTTCCCTATGCAGGCAGTCTATAAACTGAGCCAGCATGGGCATTTAACCTATGGACGTCCATAGGCCAAAAGCAAGGAAGTCCCCTGCATCAAGTCCCACTTTTAGGTCCTAATAATAATGTCGAACAGGCAACAGTTGTATGCTTTCAGATTAAGTAGCTCAGGCAGCTGTGCTTCCAACATTTCATAGTGGCATTTTAAATAATGCTCTTGAATAAACACGTTCATTTTCTTAATTATGAGATCTTAGGTTGCGTTTTGACATCGTTGAGCTGTTCAAACCACTTGGAAAAGTCAGCTATAGCAAACATTTGTAAAATGCCTGTGAGCAGCAGACATACAAAACTTCTTTGTTACAAGTTTGTATTCTATTTAATGTCTGTACACTAATCTCTACATTTTTGTATTTCCAATAGTGTGGTGGTTCAAATAGGAATGACCACCATAGACCCATGTGTTTGAATACTTGGTCCCTAGAGAGTGGTACTACTTGGAGGTGTGGTCTTGTTGGAGTGGATGTAGCCTTGTTGGAGGAAGTGTGCTACTAGGCTGTGAGGTCTCCGAAGCTCAAGCCAATTCTTTTCCTGCTGCCTGCAGATCCATATGTAAAACTCTCAGCTACCTCTCCAGCACCATGTCTGTCTGCACACTGCCATGCATCTTGCCATGATGATAATGGATTAGACCCCTAAATTGTAAGCCAGCCCCAATTAAATGTTTTCCTTTGTAAGAGTTGCTTAGGTCATGATGTCTTTTCAAAACAACAGAAACTAAGACAAACAACTATCAGAATAAGTGCTTAATTTAATCAGCTACTCGATTCTGGAGTAAGAGCTTAAACTACCCTATTCTTACCTATGTGAAAAGCAAAAGCTTTTTTTGACACCTTTCCCATTTACTGAAAAATTTTTGCATTTGTATGGATGGTTGGTATGGTATGTGTATATGTGTCTTCACATGTGTCTAAGAGTGTATGTGCCCACATAATTGGAGGCCTGAGGTTGACATTGGCTGTTATCCTTGACAGATCTCTGCTTTTTTTTTAAATTGATGCAAGGTCTCTACCTGAGCCCAGAGTTAATGGACCCCCAGCTATTCTAGCCAAACAACTCTGCCTCTACCTCCCAGTTCTCAGACCACAGGAGACCCCCAATGCTGCCTGGATTTTTTTACATGAGTCCCGGGGATCCAAACTAGGGTCCTCATTCTTGTATGGAAATACTTTATCCACTGAGTCATCTCCCCAGCCAGGAACACTTTTTATACTACTGAAGGTTCAAAAAAAAAAAAAAAAAAAAAAAAAGAATAAAAAGCCTTCCCTGTGAGTAAACCTGACAAATTGCAAAATCCAAAATTCAGGTTAGTCAAAGTACTGACACATGAAATGGTACTAACCAGAGAAGTCAACAGAAGGAGAGTAGATCTGAAGGACAGAAAGCCACAGAGAAGCAAATGTAGGTGAAGGGAAGAGCATATAATAAAGTGAAGAAGCTGAAAGACAGAGAGAGATGGAGCTCAGGATGCCCTACAAACTTCCTTAACATTCACAAGCCAAGAGTAAGCACAGCCAGGTGTTGTTAATGAGGTGACACCTGTTTAGGAAGGAACCAAATCCTTTCCTCACCAAGATCAAATCTTGTCTCAAAGAAAAAAATGTAATTTTATTTCACTCTTCTCACCACAGAACAAAGCATGCAGCTTGAAAAAAGATGTGAATGCTTGGAAATTCTATGGATGTGTCAGACATTCTTATTACAATATTAACCATACAAAATTAATTGATGTTATTGGTTGCTTTAGAAAAATCAACCATAAAAATAAAATTACACATATTAATCTAGAAATGTGGACAATGACACAAATTAATAAGTCCAAAGTTAATGAGTGTATTATTTCATCAAGTATTAGCACTGAAATCTTCCTAGATGTGAGGCACAAGGAGAATTAGTAACTGTTAAATCAAGCTCAGAGTCCAGTGTTCTTCCATTCTCCTTCAAATAAATACTTTAATCCACCTCACCCTCCCTTCCTCCTCTCTTCCTTCTTTTGGTATTCCAATATGACAGAGAGAATCTAACTTTCTTTTCCTATTGTCATGACAAAGTGCCCTAAAAGACAAATCAAGAGAGAAAAGTTTCTTTCAATTTGCATTTCATTGGTCCACTTCAATTAGAGCTTGAAGTGGATGGCTACATTACACCCAAGCTCAGAAAGCCAAGAGCAATGGATGTTTGTGCTCAGTTCACCTTTTCTTTCTATTACAGTGTGGGATCGAAAGCCAAGGAAAGAGTCTACCCACTGCAGTTAACCTGATCAAGAAGATGGTTCCCAGGTGTGCTGAGAAGTGTCGCTCCTGAGGGACTCTACACCATGTCACATTGACAGCCAACAGTAAGGATCACACAGGGCCTCACACATACTAGAAATGCATTCGAGCCACACTTCTCACCCTCAAAAGAAGATTCTGGTATTTTTCAGCACGACCAAGTATGAGTCTTTATTTCTCACTGTTTCACTGGTGGACTAATTCTTACACAATCACAGTATAGTTTTAAATACTCCTGTCTCCAACTTTAAACCTCCTTCTTCTCCATCTGTACCACTTTATCTCCTTTATCTTCATGAACAATTTAGTGACCAGTGTTTACACATTTTCATAATTAATTTCAACCTTTTTTAAGACAAATACCCAAACTTTATATTTAAAAAATCTTCATTTGCCTGTCACTGTCACTGAAGGCACAAGAATGGCAAAGAATAAGGACACAAGCCTACCTTCTGAGTCCCCAGAGAAATGAATATCCCACCACTATATTGTGATGTGCTTAGCACCCAACACATCATCTGGAATCAATAAAATCTGGAGATGTGACACATGAACCCCACTCTGAAGTATTAACAGAGAAAAGGAGGGATCCAGGAGAAGGAAAGGAATTTGTTGCTGAGGGAAGGATAGTTGCTAAGGCACAAAACCATAGAGAATTCAAAAGGTCACAGTAGAGCTGTCCCTCTCAGTGAGGTAGTGAGAGGAGCTAGGAAAGCAGCACTTCTATGACCTGCATGGGACGGCCCTGCAGGCAAAGGAGAGCACACACAGACCCAAGGAAGAGGCTGTGAAGTGCGAGCTGTAGAACTTGCTTTATGAAACAAACAATTGTGGCAACAGGGTAAATAATCTACCGGAGAAAGAACAGAAATAGGGGTGCCACAACAACAAAACATAAAACAACAACAAACACCACTGGGAATCCAGAATGGGGTAATAGCAAAAATAAAAAAAAACCACATTCATTAGAGCAACTGAAAAGGACTCAATCGACTCCAGGAGCAGTGGGCAGAGCAGATAGGTAAAGGACATCAAAAGGGGCTAACTCTCCCAAAGTTTTTATTTATCTGAGACACTGGATGCACTGTGAGTTGTTAGCCGAAACAACAGCAGCTGCTAAGAGAAATGGCACAGCCTCCAGAGAGCTAGAAATGGTTCCTTGCACACATAGAATTTGAAATGGTACTAGAATATAACTGGAGATGTATCAACAGCAGCCCAAACTTCCTGACTGATGCACAGAGTGGACACTGGACAAAGCTGTGATGAATGGCACCTACAGGAGACATCACACAAACATGTGCCAAAGACCAATTACACAAGAAAATAACCTGGGGCTAGGGAGACAGCTCATGCTCTTTTGCAGAGGGACCATTCAGTTCCCAACACCAATGCCAAGTAGAACTTCAGTTCCTGAAGATCCAACATCATTTTCTGACCTCCACAGGCACCAGACACACAAATGGTGCACACACATACACATAATTAAATCTAAGAAATAAACATACACATAATTAAATCTAAGAAGAAGTTAAAAGAAAGAAAATAACAGGGATCAAGCAGATAATCAGTGGTCTCTAAACCTCTCCTCAACATAAAGACCAATGAAGAAGGCAAAGATGAAAAAGAGAATTAAAACCGAGGTTAGACTTGTACAGAGACCTTGGAACACACAGCTCTAAATAGGATGTTTCCATCAAATCCCTCCCCTCAGAGCTCAGGGAACCTGTGGAAGAAGAGGTGAAGAGTGTAAGAGCCAGAGGGGATGGAGGACTTCAGGAGAACAAGGGCCTCAGAATCAGCTAAACAGAGCTCATATGAACTCACAGAGACTGAAGCGGCATGCATACAGCCTGCATCAGGGTCTGCATCAGGTCCTCTGCACATATATCCTATCTTTCAGATTAGTATTTTTATGGGACTCCTGAGTATGTCTCTGATTCTTGTGCCTTCCCTTGGGGCTCATTTCCTTCTGTTAGTTTGTCTTGTCCAACTTTGATGTGGCAATTTTTGTTTTATCTTACTTTATTTTATTTTGTTATGTTTCATTGCTACCTCTTAGAATTCTGCTTTGTTTTCTAGTGAGAGAAAAGGAGTGGATCCAGTGGGAAAGGAGGTGGGGATGAACCAGAAGGAGTAGAGGAAGGGGAAATGTAATTAGGATATAGTGTATGAGAAAAGATTCTATTTTTTTTTAAAAGGTGGAAAAGAGAACTGAGGTTAGAAACTCTCTCCAAAAATAGATATTTGAAAATATAATGCTACATGTAAGAATGATACTAGTGATAAAACTCTGTTAGACTCTTCATGTTTGAGTGTGCTGAACAGTCCTGATTTGTAAAGCATGTATTGCTGCCAAACACTAGGCAGGGTATAGTATTAACATTCAATTAAGCCAGGTCTGGTGATATAGATCACTAATTTCCACTACTCATGATAATTAGAAGTTCAAAGCCAGCATGAACAGCTTGGAAACTCTTTCTCAAACTCAAAGTAAAGATGTGGGGGAGATGCTGGGATATGGTTCATAGTAGACAGCTTGCTATTCAATTGTCAGGAATTCAAAAACCAAACCAAATGAATTATTTAGCTTATACCAATTACGACTCACTTGATAACATTCTGGCTTCTGTGATAATTAAAAAAAAATACTAATAGGAGATAATCTTAATGATTAAAAGTCAAGTTAAAATTAGGGGGAAATCAAAGTACCCTAAATAAAAAGTCAGTCATCTAAAGGGTAGATGTAACACTCCTATCAGAATAAAAAATATTCCCATAAACCACAAGATGGAATAAAGTTCACATATTATGAAATGAAACATATCTAAGAGAGAAAATCTGCCACAATCTCAGTCACTAAACCAAAGCAAATTTACTCTTGGATCTTCTTAATTATATATGCACACACAGAGGGAGAAGATTAAATACGACAAGAAGCATTTTCCATGAACTGTACAGAATAATTGCTAGAGAAAACCCTGTACTCCTCTGAGAGTAGAGATGTTATGCCTAAGTCCACCAGAAAGCCAGGGCTGCCAGGAGAAAAGTCAGCAAAGGGTGGCAATGCATAGCTTGCTGGCATGGTTCCAAGTAGGTCAGATAAGGAAAAACATATTTAAAAGTATATGGTAATATGACCCTGATCACAAACCTTAGGTATGTCAAGATAAACTGCATCAAGGCAATGTCCTAATTACTGATTCACTAACATGATAAAGCTCATTATTTAGCTACCAAATTCAATTCTCTAGGAATCTCCTGGTTCACCTGGGCATGTGGTATTTTCTCTCTGAAAAGGTCATTAAAAAACTTTTTTTTTGCTCTTTCAATAAACATATCTCTTTAAATAACTCACCTACTACTCAACTACATTCACTGTGTTTTACTAACTCTCAAAAGAGCACACTTAATTTTAAAATGTTGCTTTGTTGTGTTTTCTCTCACACTTTCAACTAGGTGGTCAGAAAGTAGAAACACACATGAACACTAAAAGTGGCCAGGAAGGACAGATGGATGGCCTAGCCCTAGGTTCCAAGCACTTCTAAGGCTGAGGCGGGAGGATTCCAGCCTGACAATGACACCCTCTCTCAAAAAACTAAAGACAAAGATGACCCACAGGCACCTACATCTGTACATGCAGTACACACACACACACACACACACACACACACACACAAAATCATCTTTGATTGTATATGTCTCCTGTTTTTCTGCTGATCAGATAGATTGAAATGTAATAGGTGTGCAGTTCATCCCATCTCTGATTCTTGGTATACTCAATGATCTTAACTGGAACATTTACAGAATACCTATTACTTATATAATCCCAATACTAAATTAGTCATTTACTGCTTAATGCCATAGACATGCTTGTTATGTAAGTTTTTCATATAGAGTGAAAGATAACTCTAACAAAAATGATTTTAAAAATACTAATAATATGCAAGCACATGCAGAGAATTTGGCATGAAGTCTGGAAATAAAGCACAGGGTTTACTACTCAATCTACTATGCTCAGACCCTCATGAGGATTGATTTGTCAAATTATTTCTTTATTTATTCTGACTTATTCACCTGATATTATTAAAAGTTAAGTATCTTAGATCTTTTTAAAGTCCCAGTAGTATTTGTAAAACTATTGACTACAGATCTTGAAAAAATCAAGTAACATCTAATGAAGACAATGAAATTCTATGACCATCCAAGAGTACCCTAAACTTAAGAAGACTGAGACACACTGCCAAATACAAAAGTCCAAAACACAAGGATCAGAATACACTATCCTAAGATATGCTCTTTTGACAAAATAAGGTTATTTTGACCTCAAGGCAGTGAGTTCCAGAGGATAGAAATATTCCTTGACTTCTCCATTTCCACCCCAAATGAGGCAAAAATCACCTCTTGTTAAAATAACATATACTTACTATTATAATATACATACACTTTATTGTTACTAGTAAATATGTTAGCTTTCCCACACTAATAAAATAACAATTCTTACTGTACACACACACAATGCACACATGCAATGCATACACACACATAACACACACACACACACACACACACACACACACACACACACACACACATGCCCATCTGTTCCCAGGTCTAACCACGTCAGGTGTTCACTTTACTGTGCACCTGTGGAAGCTAGAGGTGTACCTCAGGTGTTTTCCTTCATATTTGAGACAGGTCTCTCACTGAACTTGCCTAAGCCAGCTGGCTAATAATCTCCAGGAAGCCTCCTATCTCTCCCTCCTCTATCCTGGACTGGACATATGGCCCTGCTCTTGTTGTTTACATGAGTGCTGGGATTCCCAACTTTCATTCTCATGCTTAAAGAACAGGCAGTCCATCAGCTGAGCCATCTCCCCACATCCCCTGATGCTATACTTTTCTAAACTGGTACAGGATGACTATGCTCAATACTCCCATGAAAACTGTGAGCATGGTAGAGAAGGAGAAGAGGGACAAGGCAACACTCTACTAAGCTCTACACACACACAATCAATCAATTAAGCTACCTCTGCATTCATATCTGTTACAATTAAAAAGGAATTACAAAAAGAAACAATTATTAATAGCCAATATAGCCCTAAAAAGATAATCAATAGAAAAAATGATCTATCTACTACATACTCAAAACTACCAACAGTAAATATTCAACACAACCTAACTGGCTTTTTCCTTAAAATGATGTGGGTGCATGTGTATTCAGTTTATTGTGTGTGTGTGCTTTTCATCTTTCTTACAAATGTTTGCTTTCTCACTTTTCCTTCATGCATTTATTTAGAATATCTTAAACATAAAGGTAAAATGGTTTTATAAGAGTAAGAAAAATAAAGATGAAAATTCCCTAAACCCAACACGTCTAACTACCATAAGCAAAAAGACAGAAAGGAAAGAAAGTGTACAAATGATAGTCTCGATTTTCTCTTTTGTTTAGCAGATTTTTCTTCACCCAGATGGTCAGAACTGGAAGAATGGCTTTTCCATGTCTAAATCATCAAATGCAATTTCAACATCCAAATGAGAGCTTTGGTTATTTGATTACATATGATTACACTGCCTTTTTAATCTTCTTTTTTTTTTTCTGAAAAGGGGAACTTTCAAAAGGGGAAAAGACTATGACAAAGATTAGGCCACAAAATACACATGGGACATAGTTTCTAAATCAATGCAATTGTGCGAGGTATGGTAGTGTGCCCCTACATAATCTCAGCACCACAGAGGTGGAGGCAAGGGAATCAGGAGCTCAAGGTCAGCTGAGGCTGCACTAGACCCTGTCTCCAGAAACACAAAGTTAATAAAAACAAACTGTATTGTTTTAATCAGCCATGAAA
Organism: Peromyscus leucopus; assembly: GCF_004664715.2. Lineage (NCBI taxonomy): Eukaryota > Metazoa > Chordata > Mammalia > Rodentia > Cricetidae > Peromyscus > Peromyscus leucopus. Next base: position 88,585,100 of record NC_051064.1, read on the forward strand.
ATCATCATACTTACATTAACATTTTTCTTCTTTATTGAATGCTTCACTATTTTTAAGGCTTAGAAAAATAATTTAAGAAAATTATGCTTTTATAAAACACTAAGAAGAACTAAAGTTCTATCTTCAAAAAAGCAAGAGCCCTAGACATACAGTACCCAGTGAACACTTAAAACAATCGGCCTTGGGCCAGAGATAAAATAGCCTTTCCTCAAATAGCAGTCTCCCTTTCTTAAGAAGCATCATATTACCACAATAATGTTTAGACTACCCAGCATCCTCCTCCATGACCTCTCTCTTTCCCTCTGGGCCAGACTCTTTTTCTGGTTCTAAACAGTTCCCTTTCTTATGGGCTAAGGAATACATCATCTCTTTCCCCAAAAGTCATGAGAAAAATCCTTAGTACCTGACAATATGACTCTATTTGGAGAGTTTCTTTAAAGAAGTAAGTAAGGTTAAATGGGGTAACTGGTGGTCTTCATCTAATGAGACTGGGCATCCTCTTAAGAAGAAATTAGGGCAACATATACATAGAGGGAAGACCATGAAAAAAAATACAGAGAGAAGTCCTATAAGGTAAGGAGACAGGAACCAACCAACCAAATGCCACACTTGTTGATGGCTGCCCCTTGGAAACCAAGGCTATCACTCCCTATTGTTTCAGCCACATCCCTTCTAGTTCTCCAGCTCTTGAGTCAACTACAGCATGTCTTTTAATGCACACCCAAAACTATGTGGCTTTGGAAGCTACCAATGGGTAGAAGCCAGAAGAGTTTTGAAGCACCTTACAGGAAAGCTTGGATTGCCTTGAAGGGGCTGCTGGTAAAGGGGGGGGGCGGGAGGCAACTGGATGACTTCCCTGAGATCCCAGACAGAAATGAAAAATACTGGAAAAACAAAACTCAGCCTGTATTCTCATGCTTCCTAGCACTTTTGCTTCATCGTCCAAACATTTCCCCTTGACAGAAAACTTCAATTCTACTCTCGAAAGGTAAAAACTGAGATCCCCTCTAGTCCCTGCTGCCCACCTTCTTCTCAGCCATTTCACCTACAGGTCTATGCCCATTTCTTAATGAAAAACCACTAACTTACATTTACAGCGACATCAGCAACCAAACTACGTCACTCCATCATGTCCGGAGACCTGAGACCTCGGCTGCTTCTTGATGAATCTCAAGAACGCATGTAAAAGCGTCTATTCTCCCATGTGATCAGTAAAGGCATCAAACAAGCTTCCAGAGTACTGTCTCGTATTTATTTTGCACTCCCCCTTCCAGAACCCCCTACAACCCTGGCAATGCCTGAACCAATGCAACAAGTCTCCTAAGCTAACTACTGCTATCTAACTATTATCTACTAACTACCTAAGACATTGAAGGCAACTGGTTAATGAGCACTGATTTCTCCTGGCCGCCTTTCCTCCCATGGAGCCCCACTAAAACTGTCTAATTATAATAGTTTTGCCACAGTGCATAGATTTTCTCAATTTTGTGTAAATAACTCTTCAGTACACAATGCTTAAATTTACAAGAGAAAATACCTTTCTTATCAGCAAACAGATGCTTGAAACAAAGTAACTATGCCCAGTGAAATTCTACCTAAGGCCAAATGTCTATTTTTACAAACCCATGAAGGTGGGGCATATATAACCTTTTCCCGTGCACTATCCAGCAATCCTGAATTCACTGAGAACTCTTTCTCCATTCTTGAGTGTAGATCTTTCGCTGGCAGATGGGGTAAACACCATATTTGGAGGCATATCCAGTCCAGTATGTCAACTTTGCCTCAAAATATTTGATGAAATTCAGAGTATGTTGGCCATATTATGAATGTAAAAAGTGGAGCCAATCTGCAAGTCAACTCCAGTTAAATCTTTGATGACAGACTTGGGATGTGTTCTGCAGAAAAATCTTTCTCTAACTCAGGAGGTTACCCTCCCAGCAACTCACTGCTTGTTGCTCAGCAGCTTCTAAATCCCCTAATCTTACCTTCAAACCATGTGTCCAAACTTTCATTTGCAAACCAGTTTGCCTATCTTATTAGTTAAATGTTGAAAGTGCCAACCAGCACTGAATCAATGCAAATTTGCGTTTTTAAAATTATCTCTTGAGTAACCTCCAACCTGTAGAGAAGTATGCTATACAGACAGCCTTTACTCCCTCATGGTGTGCCCCCTTTAAAAAGCATTAAAATGCAAAGACACATCTAAAGACTCAGTAGATCATTATCTGTGTGCCTGGAATTTGGAGCACCCTAAAAACAAAATTGACTCCCTCCCCAAGCCACCACCAGGGTTTCTGAGGCAAAAGAAAAACAGGGTAAAAGTAGAAAGAAAACCAGAAGAAACTAGGTGAAACACCAGTAGAATCCAAGAAAGAAAGCACATTATGAAAGACAGTGCGCATATGAGTTATTATCTATATGTTGAGAAAACGTCCCATCAATTTTTGCTTATTTTTAACAATGAGGTGAGGAAGAGACATTAGAACATGGTACAGGGCATCCCAAATTAGCTTTACTCTATCAAGGGACAACCCAGGTGCACTTATCCAAAACTTTGTGTTAGAAGTTCGAATCAAGGACGTTCACATTTTATTAGGGTTTTAAGTGAGCCTCTCTAAAACCATAATATACTAAATTGGATAATTCGATCATTACACAATCTTCATTGTCTTTGAACAAATTCAACACCTAAAAACCTCCCAAACTCGGAGACCCAATCCCCTCTGTTCCCAGATTACTCATTTTATAAAGGGCATCATCTTAAATGAAGGTCTATGGACACACAAAGGTGATGTTGACAGGACAGCTGTCCTACAACACCGGATGAGGTGACCTGGGTTCAGCTCTCAGACACATCCCCTCAGGACACTGGGGGAAAAAAAAAAAAAAAAAAACAGGGAGAGGGATTTTCCCTCTAGCTGGTGAAGTCACCGTCCTCATATCTGATGCTAGAAGGAAACCCCAGCCTCCTCCTGCAGGCCTGCAAGCCCGAGGCGTCCTCCCAGCGCAGAGCAGCCCCCTCGCGTCCGCAGCTGCAGCCGCCGCCCCCTCCTCCTCCCCCGCCGCCGCCGGTGACCCGGGAAGGAACTGCCCAGCCCCCGAGCCCCCCGAGAATGCCAGCCCAAAGCGCACCATCGTGTCCCGCGCAGCACCGCTCCCACACAAAGCGTCTCCCGCACGCCCCCTCCCAGCTACCAGGCCCCGACCCTCCCGCACTCCCCTGCACCGCCCAGGCCCGCGCAGAGCAACAGGCGAGTCAGCCCGGGCGCAGGCCGCGGGAAGAGCCCGGCGGGGAGCGCGCAGCCGGGGAAACTTCCAGAGTCCCGGGGGGCAGTGCTCGCTCGGGCGGGGCAGCCGCTTACCGGGCTCGGCGGCCCGCCCGGACACTCCCGGGCTGGCCAGAGCGCTTGCGCCCCTCTCCGCTGAAGTCCCGGCCCTGGCAGCTCCGGCTGGGCGGGCACGTTCACGCGTGGCCGGGGAACCGGAGCCCGCGGCCGGCCAGGCTCGCTGCGCGCCGACCAGGCTCCCGGAGGCCGCGGGGCTGCGGGAAGCCGTGACGCCGGCGGGGCGCGCTGGCCAATCAGGGGCGCGGCCCAGCCGCCGCCGGGATGGAACGACCGACCGGCGCCCCGGCCTCCCGGCCCGCGTGGATGACGGACAGCGCGACGGCGGCGGCAGGGTGTGGGGGCAGGCTCCTAAATGTGACTTCCCAAGGAAATGGGTTTTGTTTGTTTGTTTTTTTTTTTTTTTTTTTTTTTTTTTTTTTTTTTAGTGGAAGTATTTTCCAAATATTGCGCGGGAAATACTTGCCCTAAAATGTTGCTCGTATTTTATCAAAAACTTGAATTCGGTTGAGAAAGAAATGTTTGTGTTTTATGCTCCGGGTCTCTTGGACTATTGCACTCTTGTACTAGTTGCAGTTTTCTTAGTTCCTCGTGAGGACCGTGCTCTGCATTAGTGGCCTGTTGAGAAACCAAGGGAAGCCCTTTCTTGAGAAGTTACTTAGCACATCAAGATGCATTCTTAGCCGGGTGAGCCAATTAAAAGGAAAAACAAAACAACACAGTAAACATGGGGAAGAGCTCGGAATTGTCTGCTGCTGGGAAGAGTGGATGCTCCTTTCTGTTATGTATGTGCCTTTTACAGTTGTCTTTCTGTTGACCTCAGTTCTGGAGTCCCACAGTCCATCCCCAGCCCCACCCTCGTGAAAGAAAATGCTCTCTCTCTCTCTCTCTCTCTCTCTCTCTCTCTCTCTCTCTCTCTCTCTCTCTCTCTCTCTCTCTCTCTCGTCTAATATTAGAGTGTATAATTTAAAACTCTCAGAATTTGAAATATTTACAAGAATGGTATATAACACTGAATAAAAGTATACTATTTTTTCTTTGGCAGATTTGTAATTTTGTTTTGTCTACTAAAAATCAATTTGCATTTCTCTAACATTTACTAAATATTTATGTAGAAAGACAGCACATAAAATACACAAAGCTCCGGAATGAAACTGGTGTCTTTCGATGGATATTTTTGCCTGCTGATGGGAGTTGCTTAAACGTGTAGCCCAAGCCCTCAATTCCCTTGGTTCCACAAACTTGAATCAGCATAGATTTGCCCAGCAGGAAAATACAAACTCTAACTGGTTGTCTTCAGAATCCGTGGATATGAATCAACTGTAGGATTTTGAAGGTGAAAAATGTATTTCAGATGAGGGAAAGTTCATTTTATCTTATCTCCCGCCCCCCCTCCCCCACCACTACCACCACACACACACTTTTGTCTGTTCTGTCAGGTCTCCCATCTTAGAAACAAAGGAAACAGAAACAGGAGGGGCTTTCTCCATGGTTCTGTCTCCACCAGGCTTGTTCTTCATCAGAGCCTTGGAAGAGACCCGGACTTCTGGGCTCGTCACTGCACTTCAAATTCAATTTGAAGTGAAATCTAGCAGAGGAAGACAGACCAGCATAAAGGAGATAAGAAAGAGTTGCCAAACTGTGAGATAGCTTGTTGTTGTAGAATATTAGTTTAAGGTGTTACATTTGTTTATGCTGTGGAACATTTGTTTAATGATGCAACGATGTGTCACATTCTTTTATGTTGTATTTGTTTAACTCTGTGAGGCTGTGTTACTTTGCCTGCCTAAAACATCTGGTTAATCTAATACATAGCTGAACAGCCAGTAGCAAAGCAGGAGAAAAGATAGGTGGGCCTGGCAGGCAGAGAGACTAAATAGAAAAAGAAAAAGAGAGAAAAGAGAAGGAGCAAGTGAACAATCAGAGGAGGACTCCAGGGGCCAGCCACACAGCCACACAGCCACACAGCCACACAGCCAGCCACGGAGTAAGAATGAAAGTAAGATATGCAGAAGAAAGAAAAGGAAAAAAGCCCAGAGGCAAAAGGTAGATGGGATCAATTAAGTCAAGGAAAGCTAGCTAGAAACAAGCCAAGGTAGGCTGGGAATTCATAAAAAAGAATAAGTCTCTGTATGCATTTATTTGGGAACTGGGTGGTAGCCCCCCTAAAACAGTTAAAAAAACAAAAAAAGTAGAAAGAAAATAAACAAACAAAAACAACTACAGCTTGGTTTGCTTAATGCACACTATTAAGGATTCCTTATATTTTATATTGGATATAGACTCAGGGATCTGAAAGCAAAAGGAACATTACAATGCCCACATTTCAGTTACAGCCCCAGTGAAGCATTTTCCATAGCCATCCACTTTTCTTAGATCCAAATAATACTTAAGCTGTTCTTATTTTTGAAATGAATAATATTTAATTTTTTGATAATGCATACATTATATTTTGATCATATTCACTCCCATTCTACCCCTCTGAATCTTTCCAGATCACTTCTACACCCTCCCGACTTTACATCCTCTTTTTAAAATTTTTAATAGCCTATAAAATCCAATTTATGCTATGTATATACTACTGGGTATGGGATCATGACAGGGAGCATGTTTGACCTACCTGGGGCCACATCTTTAAAAGGATGACTCTTCTTCACCAAGAAACCATCGGCTGTAAACAGTGCTTCAGCTAGGGGTGAGGGTTCATGATTCCTTTCCCCTTCCGTGGTGGACTATTGTCTAGCTTCATCTTGCGAAGGGAACCACAGCCACTGTGAGTTCATGAGTTCGGTTCAGTTGTGCTGCCTAGTTTTATGACAACTTGACAATAGCTAGAGTCTTTTTAGAAAAAGGAACCTCCATTGAGAAAATGTCCTTACTCCACCATGCATGGTGCTGTCCCTAAGCTGGTGGTACTGGGTGCTATAAAAATAAACAGGCTGAGCAAACCACAAGGAACTGTCCAGTAAGCAGCTCTCTTTCACAGCCTCTCCATCCGTTCTTGTCTCCATGTTCCTGTCCTGTTTGAGTTCCTTGCCATGGCTTCCCTCAATTGGCTATGACGCAAGATATGTAAGCCAAATAAACCTTTTTCTCGCCAGGTTGCTCTTGGTCACAATGTTTTATCACAGCAATAGAAACCCTAATTAAGGCATGTATTATGTCAAGAAGACTCTGCTTTGCTTTGGTCTCCCTTGGCCTCCAGCTCTTACAATCTTTACGTGCCCAGTCCTGTAATGGTTCCTCAGCCTTGGGGAAGTGAGTATGATATAGAAGCCCTGTTTTTGGAGAAGTACACCACAGACACTCCTATCCTTTTACAATTTGTGAGTTTTTACATTAACCACCATACACTGCACAAAGAAACTGAGATATGGTAAGGTCTTAGAGCTATACTGGTCTATGAGTAGAGAGATATGGATTTAGAGGTCAGTTTGATACTATGTCCATTTAGCAGAACATTAGTAGCAGGTTCTTCCCTGGTGCTTGTGAGTTTCCCAGCAATTGGTTCTTGGCAGGTTTACAAGACCAGGCATGAGGAGCAGGCCTTAAACCCAATCAGAAAGCAGTTGGTTACCCACATAACATTCATGCCACTATTACACACTTGACATCTTGCCATGCTGATGATTATTGTAGCTACCAGGGTTCACAACTAGGTGAGTCCATTGCTGACATTTCCCCCTCACCAGCAGCCTGCATAGCACCTCCAGTACTATGAAATCTGGCTAGTGGTGAAGAGCTCCCTTATCAATACCAAACTGATGTCTCCATGTTCTGCAGCCAAAGCAGGACTATACTGTCTTTCAAATGGAGTCTTACTCTCAAGCTCTGAAGAGCAATGACAGAATCCTGTTTATTTTGGTGCTTTCTGGAATACTTCTGACCAACAACTCCATGGAAGCATCGCATACTTGATTTTTTATTTGTCAGCTTGTGGCTTCTGAAAGGAGCATTATTCCCTGTGTGGGGTAACTCCAACTAAACTCATGGGAACTGATCCCAGGTTTCTTGTATGAGTTTAATTGGATATATGAATTACAACTAGGTTGCCAAGCAACTTTTAAAGCAGCTTTACTGTTAGTTATTCCTATTACTCGTCACTCCTCTTCCTACCCTGCCATCCCTCTCCTCACTTACGCCTCCATCTCCATTATTCCCCCTTTGCTCTTCATATTACCTGCATTTTGCTACCATCCCTTAGGATGTTTATTGCCCACTTCACCAAAGACTTGTGTAGAAGTTACTTTTCTGTTGCTTAGACAAAAGAGTTATGACCAATGCGGCTTAAAGAAGAAAGAATTTCTCTTGGCTTACAGTTGCAGAGGGATAAGAGTTCATCATCATGGCACAGGGGCATCACAGCAGCTAGAAATGACAGACAGCTAAAGCGGAAAGCTTTACCTCACATCTTCAAACACAAGCACACACAGAGAGAATTAGCAGTAGGGCCAGGCTATAAAATCTCAAAGCCCACATCCAGTGATGTATTTTCTCCAACAAAGCTATACCTCTTAAACCTCCTCAAGCAGTGCCACCACCTGGGGACCAAGTGGAACAAATACCCAAGCCTATGGTGGACATTTTGTCATTCAAACCACTAGAGTCCCTCTCTCTAGTGTCCCGGTTTCACAGATGCTTCAGCTTAAACTCACAGATTCAACATTAGGATCTACATGTGAATGAAAATATTTGACTTTTGTTTTTCTGGGTCTAGGTTATCTCATTCAATAAAATGTCTTCCAATTCCACTCATTAACCTGTAAACTTCATGATTTCATTTTTCTTCATAATTGAATAAGATTCTAAAAGTGTATAGGTACCAAAATTTCATTATCCATCCGTCAGCTGGTGGATATCTAAGCTGTTTCCAACTTCGATATTATAAATAGAGCAGCAATGAACGTGAATGAGCAAATGTCTCTTTCTATAAAGAGCTGAAAAACTAAACATCAAGAAAACAAGGCAATTTAAAAGTGGGACATGGAACTAAACAGAGTTCTCAGAAGAAATACAAATGGCTGAGAAAGATGTTTACAACTGTTCACAATCCTTAGCCATTAAAGAAAAGCAATTAAAACTACTTTGAAACTTCATCTTACCTCAATCAGAAAGACTAGGATTTAAAAAAAAAAAAAATACAGCAAATGCTGACGAGAAGAGGGTGAGGAACTCTTGTTCTCTGTTGGTGAGAGTAGAAACTAATGTGTCTACTATAGAAATCAGTGTAGCAGTTCTTCAAATAGCTGGAGAAGGTGGAGAGATTGCTCAGTGATTAGGACCATATTTTTTGTTCTTGAAGGAGCCCCAGATTCAATTCCCATCAACCTTATGTCTTTGACCTCCACAGGCATCTACACTCATGTGCACATACCCACATGTGCACAAACACACACTTAAAACTAATTTAATATAAATAGTTTTTAAAAATATTTAGAACCTGATGCATTATGTGACCCAGGTACACCAATCTCATGCAGATTGCCAAGAGACTCTATTTTGTGCCATTTTTATATGAAAAAAAAAAGTTTTTGGTGACTTCTTTATTAGCTTAAATGATCTGATAGTATAATTGACCAAGTACAAACATAAAGTAAGCACATCTAGTTTTACATTTCTGGCTACTCTTTCATTTGAAAACAGGTAAAATGTCCACTCCTGTCAGCTGAGCAGGCACATCCCTGAGATCACACTTTTGCTCCACTGAAAGTCAGAGGTCTCTTTTAGGAGCTTCCCAAACACAGCCTTCGTTTGGCAATCCCAGCAGTGGTTAGCCACATGCAGGTAGGTGTTTCTGTAGGACTCTGAGGTTAGTACAATCTAGGTCCCAAAGCCTTTCCTCAGGGCCATGTGATTTAGGGGGTTCCAGTTGTGGAACACTGGACTATTCCCATTATCTTTTCCCAGCATGATTCCTACTATCAATACTTTGTTTAAATGGAAACTAGATGGCATGCTTGCAGCTTCCTCTGCCTAAGGATAGCTAATGTCCAACACATGCGCAGCTCTAGTTTATTATAATTGGCAGAAATATTTTTAAACCTCATCTATCGGCTGACTGATTTTACAGTTTCAACTGGTTTCTAGTTTCTCAAAGAAAATAGTTTATTCGTTTAAAAATAAAGCATATTAGAAGACATCTTTTTTTTTTCCATTTGAAATAGACAAGATTGAAAAGGCAAGATGAAATGAAAGAGGAGACTGGATGTACAAGCGTCAAGGAGAAAGTCATTAAGGGAAAGAAAATGGATCAGGAAATCCCAAGTATGAGAAAAATGTAAAATGTATTTCTTTTGAGAAAGTGTAATCTATCTTTCTTCATATAACAAAGTTTTTATAGCAGGATGGAGGCTCTGAAACCAACAGTGTGCCTGATTGTGTGCCAGTCCTCTGAGGAAAGAAAAGGCATTAGGAGGCCATGACCTTCTGACCTTAAATTCAAATGCTTTAAGGCCCACATCATTCTGGTGAGGAAGGGCATTCTAAAGCATTGGAATGAGGTTTGTTTTAAGGAGAAACATAAACACTGTTCCAGAATCCCCATCTCAGTTTATGCCAGAGACCATAACATCTTGGAATCTATCTACACAAAACATTTCTTCCCTGCTATTTAGGCTTTGAGGTCATAAGTCTTCTGTCCCCAAGAAATATAAGCAATAATATAGCAGAAAGGGACTGTTTTTGTTGTATAGTATCTTTTCAGGTAAAAGTCCACCTTTGGCAAGAAGTACAGGGCTGGGCCTGGAGAGACAGATCAATGGTTAATAGCTCTGGATGCTCTTCAGAGAACCCGTATTTGATTTCCAGCACCCACATGGTGGTTCACAACATTACCAAGCCATTTTCTGCCCTCCTCAGGTACTAGGCAGCAAGTGGTACACAGACATACATGCAGGCAAAACACCCATACACATAAAAATAAGTAAATAATAAATAAGAGAGTGAAAATATGTTCAGAAAATATAAGCTTTTAAAAAGTACACCCCCTTGGATGTGTATGTTGTGTGTATGTGTGTACATATGTGTATGCTGTATGGGTGCATATGTGCATGTGTGTGTCTGTCTCTGTGTGTGTGAGAGAGAGACAGAGGAGAGAGAGAGAGAGAGAGAGAGAGAGAAAGAGAGAGAGAGAGAGAGAGAGAGAGAGAGAGAGAGAGAGAGAGAGAGAGAGATGGAATGTGTATAGAAGCTATAGAAGCTGTCAGTGCCTTTCTGGAGTGCTTTCCACTCTATAAATTGGGGCAGAGACTCTCACTTGAACACAGAACTTTCTGCTTCATGTCTTTGCCCCTCAGATGCTGGGACGACAGGTGGAAAACTGCCAGGAGCCATCCCCAGCATTGGAAAGGTCCCAGCAAAGTATGTAAGGAGTTTTCAGAGGAAGGACGTGAGCCAGGCATGATGGTTGGGAGAAACGTGCAGTATGAGTGAATATCATCCATAGTGCTTTTTTATTTATACAGAATTTAGTAAACAGGGATACATTCATGATGTTTCAAAAGGATCATATCATTTTTGCTTTTGGACATGTGTTTCACTGCCTTTTCCTCATTGTTTAGTCATCATTAATAAACTAAGATGAAACAGAGTTATCATTTCTAATCATTTTCCCTCAGGTTTTGACATCATTGATAAACAGAGTTATCATTTTTACTGATTAACCATATAACCCAATTTTTAAGAATCTAGAGGCACATGACAGCCTGTTCTCTGTCTTTTGTGGCTACAAAGACATTAGACCAAAACAAAAATCTTCAAGCTAGCCCAGGTATATTGTCATGCCCCAAGCAGTGTATTATTAAATCTTAATGGTCAGAGTGCCCAATAAAATTCCTCAGGCCAAAGCTGCTGCAGTTATCATACAAATTCTGGCATAATACAATGTTTATACTTTTATAGAATTTGTCTATATATCTAATCCTGGTATTCTGCTGTTTGTTGGTCATATGACACCAGAATGGCTCTGCATGTGCTGACTTTTATAAGAAAAGGAGGTCCTGACACATCATATTTCTATCATCTTTCCACTCCATAATTTGCTCATCAATATGTCTCTGTGTAGGGCAGAGGTATATGCCACATAATTGTCTGAGTATATAGTTGGAAGAGGCTTACAATTTAAACTGTGGCCAACTCCTCTAGCTCACTGAATCTGGTTGACCTTTTTGAGTTTACTTTGTTTTGAGTATCTTGTTCCTGTGTAAGTACAGGGACAGACGTTTCAAAAAATGTCTCACAGCCTCATAAGGAGACCTCTGACTTCTTCATGTGTGTCACAACCTCCAAGTTGTAACGAAGACCTTCAAGTAGATAAGGATATCTCCCCAAGAAGCTGGGGGAATAGTATGTTCAGGACTGCTCTGGGGAAGCTTAGAAGCAACATTCCTGGGAGAAGGTATAAATGACTCATAAGAAATTTTCCATCAATCCAATATTTCCAAATTGTACAAATATTAGAAGTCTCTCAAGTATGCAACAGGTGGAGATGAAAACCAAAGGTGGCATGGTAGCCATCATGTGGCTCAGCTTTTGCTGGATCTTTGTTAAGCAGGTGTGCTGACTTTATGACCTCTGTCATTTCCATCAGATATGTTGGGAACCTATGCCAGGCAACCATACCCACATCTCTTTCATGGATGCAGGGTATTTATATTCTTATCTTCACACATGCCTGCAAGGGCTTTGCCCACTTGACCATCTCCCTTTGCCTAGTTGACCATCTCCCATTGCCCACTTAGCCATCTCCCTGACCCTTAAAACTGGTTTTTGAGAACATCATTGAGCCATTGGACCACACTGATTCAGGATTTTTAGAGTAGAGGGGACGTTCACAGGCCATTTGTGCTTGATCTAAGGACATAGAGTGCTGGGTATCACAGACACCAAAGACAGACTGGGACAATGTTCCAGTGTTCCAGAAGCTACCACAACCCCCATGCTTAGTGCTACAGGTTGAGGCTTGGGTCCCAGCACTGGCCTAGAGGTCTTAAGTTTCTTCTTATGCCAATGAGCGTTAATGATGCCGATACTTGTAGGAGTAATTGAGGCAAACTTTATTAAGGATAACCAGAGAAAATTAAGAAATTAGTGAAAGGTGAGAGAAACTCTTAAGATATATTTAGTATAGAAGTAAGTTAAATTCTTAACTCTGGTAAGACAGGGAATGAGTAGATTGCCAAGGCAAGTTGATTCCGGAGATTTTTATTGGGTTATGGCCAAAGACTAGGAAGATGTTACTAGTTGGCCATATAGAAGACCACATTCAAAGCATGCTCTCCTGGTCCACCTGCCACATTCACTTCCTTCTTACTTGCTCAGAGGTGGCTGAAACTGCTCATTGTCCACTTCCAACTCTAGCTAGCTGTTTGTGTTGTTGACCTTAATTGTCTGTTAGCAGTTATTGGCTGGTGTTGCTGACTTTGACCTTACAGACTCCTCAATTGCTATTTGTTATACAAGCTCTGCTTGTTTTCACAGCTATGCAAACAAGGCTTGCTTATTCTTCTTTTAGTTAACTACTCATCTATAGGATGGTCTAGGGTCTCCTTTGTAAAACAGGTAGAGGCCCTCTTAGGAAATTTTCCTATTAGCTTTCTTTGGAGTAAGAATATATAAAAGGGAAATAATGTCCAGCATGTGTTTCCCTGGTGGTGGGGGGGAGGTCTCTTGAAAGCCAAACAGCTGTACCACTGACACAGACCTTCTCACAACCCATCTGTCCTTCATGATCTACTTTTCTGTCTTACACCCAGCTGTGACCTTCTTTGCTTATCATCCCTAGTGTTCCTGGCCTCATTGCATTCACCCTGACGTGTATTTAATTCCAAAGTCAGTTCTTACTGTAACATGTTGAAGCACTGGGTATTCAATATCAGCCCTTCTCCCTAGTAGTTATGATAAGCTGATTACCTCAAATCCATTCGATCGATTCCCTTTCCATATAAGTCTATAAATTTTCATTCCTAAACTAGTTTGTACTAGATATTTTGCTATTTGAAAATAGAAACATTCACAATGAAGAAATATACATATTAAACTATCTGTAACAAGCTAATAGCATGAATCCTTTTAGATTTAAAAACAAAAACAAAAACAACTTGAGATTACTCAGGGCATGGAAGTTTGTAAAAAGATAGCTAGGAAAGGCAGTGAAACAGGACTCTGTAAGGAAGATCTTGGCCTCACCAAGAGGTGTGGGACCTCTCCGTTTACACAGAAGCACCGAGGAAAGCTGAAGGCCCTTTTAGAAGACACAGAGCTAGGGGCGAAGCTTTTCTCCTAGTTTTTACAGGACTGGTGATTCTGTCCTAATTGTGATCTGGTATATTCCTGTTTGTATCTTGCCTTCCTTCTGTTTCTAAAAGTGTTTGATTAATTTGTTCCTTGAAAATTGCCGTCTGACTATTTCCTGGGACTAGAAACATTTCCCAGAAGGAGAAGGGATGCTCATGACAGGCAGGAAGTAAAAGATACATACCAGACACAGGAAATTGAGACAAGACACAAGCCCCTTACCAAGGCTATAGAAACTATAACTTTCGTTTTAAAGAGCAAGTACTACCCAGCTGAACTGCCTACAAGCCATGTAGGGAGCTCCAAGGATGCAGCTTTTCTGAGGTGTCACCCACAGAAGGTGGACTTTTTGTGATACCGCTCTTTCAGTCAGACAGAGAAACCTGACATTTTCGTTCCATTGTACTTGGTCTTTAAGAGTCCCCCATCTCTGCTGTGGTGTTGGCTAAATTAGCTTACCCCTTGACTGTAGCACTCAGTCGAGGGCAGTGCTTCTCAAACTATTTGTGAACATTAAGGATTTGGGGTTTTGTTGCTGTGTTTTGTTATTTCCAGTGTTAAACTGCTACAGATATCTATAAAGGTTATGTTTTAATTTCTCTGTGGGCCAAGCTAAAGAGCCCACTTTGGAAGCAAAGCTCAATATGTGGTCTGTAAATTAGAAACATCTTCATGGACTTGAGGCACCTTACTGATGCACAGTACCAGTCAGGCTTGATGACACATACCTATAAACCAGCAGGAGGCAGAGGAAAAGGGCCATGAGCTTAGAGCCATCCTGAGCTAAAGTCAGCCTAGGGAATGCAGCAAGCCCCCAGAAAAGAGAGAAAGGGGAAAAGGGGGCAGTGAAGGGGAAGAGGGAGAATACATCAGCTTAGACACCACACCAGACCTGCTACCCAACCAGCATCTTTCATTGTCCTAAGGTGATTTATTCTCACTTTAAAGTTCATAGAGAGTTCCCATTTCTTTATCTTTATTTTGTTTTGTTGCTACCTTCCAGGAATGTGCTACTGTCTTTAGTAAAGCTTTCTCTTCACAGCTTCAATGGGCTAGAATCTTCTCATCTGGATCAAGTGTCACTTCTGTAGTCAAGACTTCTCTGCTCTCCAATGAAAGCAGTGGCCCCTTGGGTTTTGAATTACTCTGTACTATCTTAGTATCATTTTCCAGTATCTAGAATTACTGTCCTCCTGTTCCCCTTGATCTGCCTACCTCCATTAGGAAACAAGCTCCGGGAAAGCAGAGATCATTATTTCCCACCCTTAGCCCATGCAAGCACCGCACCTGAGGTGGCACTCCATGCCACCTGTACCCTCCTGCCTGCCTGATGACTTCTGCTCGCTGCTGGCTGGTACTGCCACACTGTCTCTGTTGCCCTCTGTAATATAGTGGGAAAACCCACTCAAACTGGTTTATAAAATCAAAAGGCTGTCATCTGTGTATCTCAGAGTATCCAGAGTTAAGTACCATTGTCAGACACAGTTCGGGGAGGGTTCTGTCTTCCATACCTGACTCTTCCAAGTTCTGTCCTCTGTTTCACACCCAGGCTGGGAACGAGGCAGCCATGGTGGTTCCAACTATCATGCCCACAATGAGCAATGTCTAGAGTCTGCACATGGCAACTGTTCTTTTCGGGATAAGGACACTTCTCTTCAGTGGTCCTCTGAGGCATTTCTCTAGCATTTTTCAGACTGAAATGGGTCCCAGGTCTGTTCTAGACATTCAGGCATGCTGTACAGTTATAATAGCCCAAAGTGTGCAAATCTGAAGCATGCCACCAGGTAACTTTTGACAGCAGCATAGACTCTGTCTCCAGGCCTCATCACTCTAGCTCCTTAAATTGATCTCCAAAAACCCTCTGCAGAGTAACCTCAGATACCTCGGGGTTTTCATGGCAGCTGCAGGCTTCCAGAACAAGTCCTCAGATAACCTGGCAAACCTGCTGAATGTCTGGTCTAATTAATACTGCCTGCCTCTCCTCATTGGGGGCAGTCACAAAGGCTTGCCAGTTATCAAGAGAGAGTGTATAGGGATTCTATCTCAGAGATTTAAAAACATATATCAAAAATATATACATGCTTTAAAATCACCAGGAATTCTTTTATTTTTGTAGCTGTTTATAGATGGCAGAGAATTGCCTTTAATTCAGAGTGTTAAACATCTCTGCCTAAACTAAATTCTTACTTGTTATCTATCTACCTGTCTATCTGTCTGCCTGTCTATCTATCTATCTATCTATCTATCTATCTATCTATCTATCTATCTATCTATC
This sequence comes from Peromyscus leucopus, assembly GCF_004664715.2. Lineage (NCBI taxonomy): Eukaryota > Metazoa > Chordata > Mammalia > Rodentia > Cricetidae > Peromyscus > Peromyscus leucopus. The sequence continues at coordinate 88,601,012 of NC_051064.1, forward strand.
TATCTCTTTCTCACCTTCCTCAGAGACACAGACTCAGTTAGCCCAGAATGGCCTTGAACTCTTGCTGTTCCTGATCCCAACTCCAAAAGACTGAGATTACAAGTATGCACCACCACACCTATCCTCCAAGCTATTTCATTTTAAATAATCATCATATATTATGCTTAAAGCAAGCCTACCTTGCCCTCATGTTCAGAGGGATAAGCCACCTTTATTCACCATAACTTTTCTATTTACTTCTGATTCTGATTTCTCCATTAGAGTATGGATCTTCAGATGATATGAAAAGGAGCCAAAGTATCTTTTCACTCTACAGGATGACAAAAATTTCCTTCAATGGCAGATATCCAAGGCTGGCTTTGTCTGTTACCAGTGATTTACTGAGTTATTTGGAGACCTCCTCCACTCTCTCTCTCTCTCTCTTTGGATATCTGCCCATTATGGGAATGATGTATGTTCTCACTGACCTCATAAAAATGCCTGTGTATCCCCACTTTCCTGGTACACATACCACTACTTTTCCTGCCAGGGCCCATACATCTAGGAAGGCAGTTCTGTTTGTCAAAGTTATCTCAACATGGTACTAGTTTAGGGAGAATACCTGCCAAGGATCATAGACAAACTCAGCATATCCAAATCTATGACGTGGAAGCCATGACCATACAGACTTCCATAGTTCAGCCTGTCTGTGAAGAGCCAGGCAGTGATCTCCTTCCCCTTCCCCCCAAATTCCGGGGACCCACACTGAGTCTCCAAAAACTCTCTTACTGGGATCAGTTTTAATAGCTGCACCATGCAAGGCTGAAGGGGTTTTATAGTTCAGCAAGCATCTGGATAACAGATAAAGTGCCTCCCACTAGTAAACATCCACTCTCTGAATGACTCTTTTGAAGGTCCCCTAGTTTTATCTAGGGAAAGAGTGAGGAAACAAGACCATGCCTCCCAGGAGGAATGACACACCCTACTAAATATACAGTTTTTCCAAAGAACTTCTCACTCTGAAAACTTCCCTTTGGATTTCCACTTGCAGTGTATCTTGAAAGTGGAGGAAGAATGGAGGGGCTGACCCATGCTGCATCTCTGAGCAGCATTGGGGGCTTTCTCCATCACTCTGCTTAGCACATGTGGGTCAAATATCCCTTGGGCCTCCAGATCTGGCACCTTACCAAAGTTTTAACTTGATTTTAATTGACATTAGAGATGCTCTTTCATCTTATGTGAGAACTACATTATATGGTGCCTATTATTGGGATCTTCTGTCACAGTAAAACCTACTAGAAACTATTCAACTCAACTGTAATTAATTTTGCATTCTATTTCTCTCTCTCTCTCTCTCTCTCTCTCTCTCTCTCTCTCTCTGTCTCGTGTGTGTGTGTGTGTGTGTGTGTGTGTGTGTGTGTGTGTGTGTGTGTGTGTGTTAGGGCACTTAGAATTGTGGAGGATGAGTAACTATATTGTAACTCACTGGGCCTCTCATGGCCAGAGGCTCTATCTAGTTGTTAACAGAAACAGCCCTCATTTGGTGTCCATTCTGATTCCGGGTCTGAAGAGGCTTTCTGATATGTGCCAGTGGAATTTTTATTTTTAAGACAGTCTCATACAGCCCATGCTGTCCTCTAACTTCTGATTCCCCTCCCGAGAGAGCTGGGATTATAGGCCTGCCACCACATGGGGCTGAGTTGGTGCTAGAGCCCAGGGCTTCCTGGATACTGGCTAGTGGCATTTTTGCCTTTTTTATTCTCTTTCCTTTAAAGAGTAACAGAGCTGCTGGGCATTTTTGTTTTGGTTTGTTGACAACTCAGAGAAAGGGGGCTGGGTGAGACACATGTCACTTACTGAATCTCTGGCAACATTTCCCATTGTATATTGGCTATTTAGGATAACTCCCAGCTGGGATTTCTTAGGAAAGTGTCAACTTTGTTTGGGATTCTAACTGTGGCTCCAGACGTTGTTATTCTTAGTAAAGAACTTATTCAGGATTAGTATTGTTTCCTTTTTACTTACCACAATCTTTTTAGAATCCACCCCTTGTTATATTTTTACTCTTGAAAACTACCTAGCTTTTTTAGATTGGAATTATATCTATACTGGGGGAGAGTTAGGAGAATTTAGGCTGAGAGAAAGAAATCAAAGGCTGCCTCTTTAAAGGGGTTGCTGCTTGCCATTGGTAGTGGGAAAAGCCTCTCTTGCCTCATCTCTGAGGGAAGAAGGGACTTGCCTAAGGGAGGATACCCAGGTGGCACCAGTAAGGGAGAAGGGAAGTAGGGGAGGAGTTTCCAGGGCCCCTGGAAAACAGCCACCCCACTTCCAGCTCTGGGGTTCCTCCCATCCTTACGGGGCTGTTACTTGCTTGAATAAAATCTGTTGGTTTTGCTTTCTCTATGCCAGTCTTCCACCTGTCAATCAGGTAGGCTGACAATGATATCCCTTGTTATTATTAAGAGGAAAGTGTGGGCCAACTGAGGAAGAAGGCTGCCGTCAACCTCTGATGAGCACGCGCACGCGCATACACACACACACACACACACACACACACACACACACACACACACACACACACACGGTTTAACAGAAGCAGAGAAGTGGGTTATTTTGAACTGCTCCGCTAGTTTACACTCATCTCTTTGCAAGGCTCTGCCTTCCAATTCATCACATCTCAGTTTCCCCGTTATAGTATCTCTCAAATTGGAGAAAAATTAAAATAAATGTTGGCAAACAAAAATGAATGACTTAATCTACAATATCTTTGTTGTCTAATAAACATGGGATTGCATTTTTCTGAAAAAGGATTGAAAATAAGTTGAACATGGTGCATTCTTAGAAACCCTACTTTAGTGGGGACAAGAAAGTGGTAGAGCGGGTATAGGTACTTGCTACCAAGCCTGAGGACTTGAGTTCAGTCCCCAGGAACCACATAGTGCAAGGAGAGACCCAAATGCACCAAACTGTCCTCTGACCTCTACACACACACACACACACACACACACACACACACACACACACACCATTGCATGTATGTGCTTATATATACATATAAATAAATACATATTTTTAAATAAATTTTAGTTCAGTAAGAAATGAAACTGAAAACTGAAAGGAACTGGGTGAAAGTTTGAGAAACCAAACTAGTAAAACAGTAACATCATTATGAGAGGATATTTAAGTTTTTACTGAAGAGAGTTTGCCTCTTCCATAATCTCTGAATTTGAACTCTACATATGCAGTTGTTGCCATGTCGCTATGGAATACTTCAAATTGCTGGGATTAGATAACATGATAAATAATGTATGGTTTAGTAACATAGAGAGATTAGCTTGGCATATATAATAACATTTCTAGTTCTAAACTGTAGGATAATTCTATATATATGCAACACACAGATTGCCTGGATTATCAAGGATTTTTAAACTGAGATACATCAGATAGATTTGAGAGAATGTAAAAAGAGACTAGATTGTGTAAGAACTGGTATATTTTCTCTGGAGACTATTGAAATTTGAATACAGTAGTCAGTATCAAAGAGGTCAGAAAGAAATACACAATACCTTATTTTAGTAAAGGCAGCCATGACCTTCTAGGCTGTTGTCTCATTACTGTTAAGTAATAGATATGCTTGGTCATGGCAGGGAAAAGCAATAAGGTAATTGCCTATCTCTCATTATTTAATGACTGACAGATGAGAACTTGCTAAGAACCAGGCACTAAAATAACCACACAAATGAAAGCAAGGGCCCAGCTCCTGCTCCAAGGTACCCACACTGGAAAGAAGAAAGCCAGCCAGAGTGGATGGTGACATTACAGAAGAGCTGGTGCGTCTTGTGCCTAACAAAAGCTCCTCTACCAGGCCCTGTGACACTTCTGTGCTTCTTCCATAAGAGGCTGGGGTAGCAGGACCTTGTGTGGAGGGCCATCCTGGGCTATAGGGCAGGACCCTATATTAAAAACAAACAAAAAGAACCTTTATTGTTGCTTTTATTTTTAGAGATAAATGTCTTCAAAGTTTTCAGAGAAAGAACATTTCTGTATGAAAATACTCTTAAATACTACCCTCTAGGTATAGCTATGTTACACATTTCAATTTAAAGATTTTTTTTCATTTCTCAGATTTCCTGAGAAATATGAAATTTGTTGGAAAATAACTTTGGGGTTATTCCACTCCTGGGTAGGAATGTAAAAAAATAAAATAAAATTGGGTTAAGGGAGGCACTGAATGCTGTTCATTGTGACAAAAGCTTCAGTGATCTCACAGCATGACCTGGAATTGCAAGATCCTACCTTGAAGTAAGGGGCCTGGCCTTCTATAGATCCAGGAAAAATGGGCAGCAGAGATGTCTCAGTGGTTAAGAGCACTAGCTGTTCTTGCAGAGGACTGAGTTTAGTTCCCAGTGCCTACACTGGACAGCTTACAACCTCTTGTGACTCCAGTTCCAAGGGTCCTTGTAGCCTTCTTCTGCCCTCTGTAGGTAAATGTGCACATACCCATACACACATACATACATACATACATACATACATACATACATAGAGAGAGAGAGAGAGAGAGAGAGAGAGAGAGAATAAAACAAATCTTTAAGACAACCAGTCAATCAAAGTAACTTGCATAACTTATGAGACATTATTTCCAAGTATTGTATCAACATCATCACCCTCGGGTTTTTCTTTTCTTTTCTTTTTTTTTTTTTTTTTTATCTTTACGGATTTTGCTGAAACAAATTTCTATTTCATGTGTTTTCTAATATTATTTGAATTTTGAAAAGTTGTAGCTGCATTAAAATGCAATTATCTTGCTCTTTGATGACTGATTCAGCCTCGTAGCTTAAATAATTCAATGCCAAGTGCAGCAAGACTAAAGTCATCCAGTCAGCTCATTAAAGAGTTCTCAAGTAGGAGAGGAAAGGACTCGGGGAGAGAACCTCAGCAAATCAAAAGCAAAAGCAGACTGAGGACAGGAAAAGTCACCAAATATTAGGATCAGGCCAGAAGTTAGAGTTGGGAGAGACTAGGGCCAAAGAAGATCTTGTCAGGACCAAGAAGATGTTATGAACAACCCCTGGGGACCACAGTTTGCCCACATTGGTCTTTTAGCATTCACTTTTTAGTGAATGTGCTTGTCAGCTCATCTTTAAAGTGCACAAAAGACTGTGCACAAAAGTGCACAAAATAGTTTCAAACTCTGCATTATTTCACGAGTGAAAACATAAGCCAGACAGAAAATAAAAGTGATATTCATCTTATGCAACGTAAGCCACAGTGTGTGAGCTATGAAAGTAGGCCCTAGATTTGAAAGGTCTTAGTTAAAATACCACAACCAGGTCTTAGTCTCTGAAGTTATTTGCTTAACTTCCCTATATTTCTTTCCCAATCTGTGAAATGGAACTGACAATAACATCATTCCACAGGAATGTGGAGTAAGATAACTAATCTCTTTGAACTATAAACACAGTTCTTAATGTGTCTTGAATGAGAAATATCTCCCATAGGCTCATGTTTTTGAACACTGGTTCCCAGTTGGCAGTGAGGTTTGGGGAGATCATGGAGTGTTTAGGAGGTGAACCTTTGTTGGTGGAAGTATGTAAATGGGGTGTGATTCAGAGTTTTATAGCATGGCCCACCTTCTATCTGCTGTTCCTTCTCTCTCTCTCTCTCTCTCTCTCTCTCTCTCTCTCTCTCTCTATCTCTCTCTCTCCCCCTCCCTCTCCCTCTCTCCCTCCCTCTCTCTCTCTCTTTTTCTCCCTCCCTCTGTCTCTCTCTGTGTCTCTGTCTCTCTCTACCTGTCTCTTCTTCCTGTGTCAGAATGACATGTGATCATCACTCTGCTTCCTGACTGCGAGACCTGCCTAGCTCTTTCATGCTGCGGTGTCTTCTCTGTCTCCATGGACTGAATACCCTGTGGAACTGCAAGCTAAATAAATCCCTTTCTTCTCTACATTACTTTTTGGTTAAGTATTCTATGTCAACAAAAGCAAAGTAAGTGATATAGAATATAAAAAAAATAAACCAAGGAACATTGAGATGGTCAGTTCTCATAGGTAAAACACCTTTTGTCCTAACACAGTGAATTTTCCTGTAGATCCTTATTTGGGGAAATGATGAAGCTGGAAATCTAGTGGCAGTGCATAAGTACTGATGGCCTAGGGCAGCGGTTTTCAACCTTCCTAATGCTTCAACCCTCTAATACAGTTCCTCATGCTGTCGTGACCCCCAGCCATAAAATTGTTTTCATTGGTACTTCATAATGGTCATTTTTGCTACTGTTATAAATTATAATGTAAATATCTGACCTGCACATGGTGTTAAGCAACCCCTGTGAAAGGGTTGTTTGATGCCCCCAGTGGTTGAAGACCACTGGCCTAGGGAGAGGAATTAGCTGAGCTAGGCCCAGTGTTGGAAGGCAGTAGAGACAGCAGTCTGCTGTCAGTCATGGAGGCAGCCACAGCTGCTGCTGCACCTGCTCAGCAAGAAGAGCAGAGGTGGTCACATTTCTTTTTCCTAGGATTTCATCCTCTCGGATCTGCTCATCAGAAGATGCCACTCACTGGGCATGGAAGATGCCACTCACTGGCTGTGGTTGTGCACGCCTTTAATCCCAGCACTCGGGAGGCAGAGACAGGTGGATCTCTGTGAGTTCGAGGCCAGCCTGGTCTATAGAGTGAGTTTCAGGACAGGCTCCAAAGCTACACATTGAAACCCTGTCTGGAAAAACAAAACAAACAAACAAATAAGAAGATGCCACTCACTCCGTGGGTGGGTCTTCCCCATTCAGTTCATTCTTGTTGGCCACACCTTTATAGACAGAGGTGTCTCCTATGTGATGTCAGATACCATCATGTTGACAATCAAGATTAACCACCACAAATGTGACAAATTGGAAACCTTATTTCCCACAAAACTTTGATCTGTTTATTGATTTTGGGGAGACTAAATTGTTAAATTAGAGGTGCCCATTAGAAATAGTGATTTTTTTTCCTGATATTAACCTTCCCTTTTTCTCTAGTTAGTGTTTATTGTAGAGATGAGCTTTTCTTTTTTCTCACCTGTGCTCTTTCACATCTTTATATGGATTAATTAATTGAAGCCTCCTTTGTGTTTTCCTATTATTTTTTTGTAGGAGAGAATGAAAGAAAGAGAGAAGAAGGGAGGAACGGAGGAAGGGAGGGGAAGAGAAAAGATACCGGTGCCTGCTTACTCTCCTTCCATGAGTCTGTTTCTCTGTCAAGTAAAGAATTACAGGACCAGAAGTTTGCAATCCATCACACGTAAGATTCATTGCAGCAGAGACAGCATACATAGCACACAAAGCCAGGACCCCCAGCATAACATAGGGAGTGTGTGCTGTCTAGACGGGGGGGGGGGGGGAGCACTGCCTGCCCTACCCCCCCCTGGGGGGGAGTCTGGGTGTACATACTTTTTCATAGGATGTGGATCAATACTAGGCTCCTTCTTGAATTGGATCTGGCAGGTTTCATTTAACCAGTTTAAATGACATCAAGGACCTGACTGGGAAAGACAGAGGTGGCAAAGAAGAAAAACTGAGGAGGCCACTCAGCCTTGTTATCAGTGGCCTGCAGTAAAGCTGGGGTGGGGAGGGAGCGAGAAGGCAAACTGGCCATTAGCCCAGGTGCTGCCAGAGAGGAAAAATGCCTCCCAAAGCAGAGGCTTTCTTTTGGGCAAATGTCAGGGAGTAAATCCTCTTGGATCTAAAGTGTAATTGCTCAGAGGTCAATTTGATTTGACGCACCATCTCTCTCCCTAGCTGTCTACCTATTTAAGAAAAACCATCTCCTGTCTTCTCTTCAAGCCAATCAAGCAATGCTAGTTGAGGGAAAGACAGGGCAGCAAATACTAGGCATTGCTTTATCATGGGTGTGTCAATAACAGCCAGTGTTCATATTGAGCTGCTTGTCTGATTTCATAAAGTTCTTTCTATCCTAGCCAGAGTTGTAAGTTCTTAGTGTACCTGTAGCCATGATTGCCACACATGTGTGTGCTATGGATGTGAACAGGTGTGGACTGTGAAAGAACCATTTGGATAAATGTGCCATGACACTTGACCGTGACTAGCACTTGCAGTAAGCAGGTAACAGAAGATCAGATGCCAGCCAGGCACCTGCAGATATCCGCATGCAACGAAGTTAGCTCTTGAACCAATATGGTGTAGAACATAGGGTCAGTACAGTAGCCCTAGGTGACTCTTTAATCTTTCAACAACTCTAACTGTTGTCCTTACAATACACATTCATGGATAGGCAAACAGTCACAAAGAACCAGCATTGCTTATCTTAGTTTATACAGAAATAAAATGATTAAGGAGTTTGAACTGATTAATTGATTTTCTTCCCTGTCTCCAGCATCACTGAATGGACCTGGTTTGTACATAGCAGGCTTAATCTAGATTGGTTCATCAGAGAGCATTGTATAAATTTCTTATCTTTGATTTCAGCTAATATGTTATTTGGTATGGAAATCCTAATGGTTTTTAATTTGGAGTTTCTTCTTTGAGGCATAGACTTTTACTTATTTTTTGAGTAGAATATTTAGTTTACAGTGTTGACAACATAGATGGTAATATACAGTTGTGTTTACGAATGGAGGTACTTGTATGCTTCTTTCAACAATTGTTGCCAATGTTTTTGAGTACTCTTGCTGACTGCGCTCTCTTTGGGGCCATTGCTCTGTTCCACACAGATGGTCTTTGCTGTGGCCAGCTGGCTTTAGGATACTTTGTGTGGCTGCTTTTGATGGAAAAGAAAAGGTTTTTCATCTTAGGTCTTCTTACTATTTCTGCTTATGTACTTGTTCTAAGAAGGTATGTTGCACCTGATGAAAGAACACCACTGAGACGCTGATCTTCTCAACACCTTGCGTGGCCAACCAAGATCTGGAGGCAGGAAGGTCTCTGAGGTGTTTTCTCTGTCATGATCAGTATCATTTCCCCCCTAACACCATTCCTATCCTATTCTCTGTGGCAAGTCTGCAATGTAAACTGAGTATACTGGCTAAGAACAGTGTTGACAACATTGATCCTTAACATTATTCTGAACTCTCTTATGCAAACACTCAACAATTAATGAGGCAGATAGGTGAGGAGACGCTACCCCTAGTAGTCCAGGATAGTCAACATTTTCCCTCATTTTCAATATATAACCAAAATAATATCTTCCTAACAAATAAAGAAAAATAAGCACATACATTTCTTGCCCCCAACCAAACTCCTCATGAATCAAAAGCTCTTTAGGAAAATATATCTTCTTGTAATTACTGTAAATTACCATGTTCTCAATGTAACCTAGCCAGAATATTAAATATACTAATGCTATAGAATATCTATTTTGTTCTATCTGTATTTGGTATTTTGGTGAGAGGTTAAAATTACACCTTAGTTAAGTTTAGAGCTTTTGACTATTAAAGAATTTCTATATATTATGTAAAACTTATTCAATGAGATATTGTTGATGAAGTGTCTAAGCGTATTGGTAATTTCTCAGAAGCACTTTGTGAACCTCTTTGAAAACCTGCTTGGTGGAATTTGGAATCAGAGGGCCTGTTTTAGAGGCCTCTTGTCTCTTCTTCCATTATTTCAAGTAGGAAAGCATTCGTCTAAAAATTGTGTATTAAGCAATGCTCTAGATAAGAGTTATTTGAAGACAAACTCTAAATTTATTTTTTGTAAACCCTGGAAATGGTGGCTGTGTTAGAGAATGGTTCATGCAATCCCACATGTGTTACATGTGCACTTGAAATTAGGAAACTTGATCTTAAGTTACTCCTTGGAATTCATTTGATATTTTTGTAATTGTATTTGCAAGAAAAGAAAATTAGTTTTACTTGTGATGAAATGTATTTTGGCATGCATTTCTACTTGTAAGTAATTTTAAAAGGTTATATTTTTCCCCGGCACACATTTCCACATACCTATTATTACTATCCTACTTTATGCATTAGTATCTGGGGAAGAATTTGCTCCTTAATGTAGAACCAGGGATTACAATGTTATCATCTTTGAGATTTTTTTAAACAACTATTAAGAGGATGCTACAATTACAGCACATTAAAATACTTCTACTGATGTAAAAAAATAATCTTATAACAATTGCATCAGCTTTTAGCAGAGTAAATACAACAAAACTTCTGATGAACTCCATAGAGGACTAAATATGCACAAAAGATTAGTTTGTTTTTGTTTTTTGAGAGTGTCTCTTTACATAGCCCTGACTGTCCTAGAACTCATTATGTAAACCAGGCTTGACTCCTGAACTCATAGAGATCTGTCTGCTTCTGCCTTCTGAGTGCTAGGATTGAAGACATGTGCCACCATATCCGGCAAAAGATATTAACTGTAGCAAATTATGGTTAGTTTTATTTTGGTTTTAATAATCAAATCTTGATTCCTTTTTTATTTACACATAATATAAAATAATGAGAGCTGTGAAATAGTTATATGCTACAAAGTCCACATGCTATTCAGCAACTAGCTAGGCTTGAATTTAAAGTACCAAGATGCTTTTGAGTGATAGGTGTTTTTGAAAAGTATAGTGATCTTTAAAAAGTTAGCTTGTTAAACTCCTTCCATAGTAACAATTCTATAACTTATCTTGATAACTACGAGAATAGATGGTTCTATTTTCATCCAGTGAAGGAAGATTATCTAGCACAATGATCCGCAGTTAGTCACTGAATAAGGTTTATTAAGAATATTTAAAAAGGCCCTCTAATTTTAATTCCCCAGTCTTATGCCTGGCTTTTTAGCAAACCAACTGCTTTGTCCTTTCCTTTCTCTCTGTCCCCATTCTCAGGGGACAAAGCAGATCTTCTATAGCCTTCCTCCCTCCTCAATCCATCCCTTCCTCTTATAGCAGGTAACACAAAAATCTCTCCCTGAAAACCTGCTGGCCACATCCAGCCTGAGAATCAGGTAGGCAACCTTCAGTCTCTTTTCTATCCTCTATTTCCAATTCCCCATTCTCATCCCTAGACTAGTAATAGAACACCTGCTGGGACCTGTTTTCCATCTCCTCCTCCATTCCTGGGGGGCACCACCAATCATCATGGTAGATCCAGATTCCCTCCTTCCCACTCTCTGCCACCACCAGCACCAGCACCAGCACCACCACCACCACCACCACCACCAGCACCCTTCTAGCCTATTTTTATTCTTCCATATCAGCTACCAATACCTAGAAACACTTTTTACCAGGACCCTTAGTGACCATACCTGGCAGGAACTCAGAAGCACTCCCTACCAGCCAAACCCAGTCATTACATTCTCTTATGATCCAAAGAGAGCATCAGAAAGCAAGGAATGAAAAACCTACTTAACAAAGACAAGACCAGATATCAACACTAAGAATTAAAATCATCCCAAATGTCTAGACAATAGTTTAAAGACCCAGTAACAGCCAGGACAATATGTTCCTATTAGAGTTCAGCAATGCTACTATCGTAGACCCTGGGAAATGTAATATAGCTGAAGCATATAACAAGGACTTCAAAACAGTTATAATGAGTATTTTTCAAGGCCATTAAAGAAGGTATGAATAAATCCATTAATGAAATCTATAAAAACACAAACAAAAAGTGAAATAAAATGAAGACAACAGTTCAAGACACAAAAGTATAACTGGAACCGCTGAAGAAAACCTAACCTGAGATAAAACTTACAAAGTCAAGCAAAAGCTCAGAGGTAAGCCTCACCAACAGAGTACAAGGCGTAGAAGAAATCACTCCAGGCATTGAAGATGGGATAGAAGAAATGGATACCCAAGTCGATGACGATGTTAACTCTAAAATAAATAAACAAATAAATCCAGGCACAAAACCCACCAGGAAATCTGGGACACTGAAAAACAACCAAAATCTTCTACTACCTCTGGTGCCAAGCAATCATGGAGATGGCTGCATTCAACCTAGAACTCAACTATGGTAAGACAGCCCAGCTCTGAGTCTTCCTAATCTCTAAGTCAGGGTTAGTCGGTTCTTGACTGGGCATTGTGCTTCTCCTTGGATATGGATATTCCATCTGTGAAGTCTTTCATTAGCAGTATGTGTTAAACTAGAATGGTTTGTAAAAAGAAAAACTATAACTGTTGGAAAATAAAAAGTGGCAGAATTTTAAATACTTTTTTAAAAAAATTAAGTTGAAATCTACCAAGAGATAAAGCACAAAAGAAAAATCAGGAAATAACCAAGAAAATACAAGATATGGGATGATCAATCTGAGAAATTCAAACTTTCTGAGATTCAAATATAGAGAATAATAAAGGAAAAACAGAGAGGAAAATTGCTATGTAGTTAGTTCAAGAAGATTCCCTGTAACTGAATATGGTGAATTTTCTGTCTTCCAAGTCTGGGGATGAAATGGGTCAAACTAGATGGAAACTAAGGAACATTGTCAGAAAACTTCAATCAATTGGGAGAAGAGACCAGCGCCTACAAGACACTAAATGGAAAAGATGATTTCATTAAAAGCTGTCCAGAATTGCAACAGAGTTAGAAAACAAAGCTGGGTTTCCCTCAGATTCTATCCGAGTGTGACTTGAAATTTTAAGAAAAATACATTTGATAAAACGCAAAGGACAGAAAGAATTCATACAATTTGAAGTTGTGAGATGTATTAGTTGGGGTTTTTATTGCAACCTGGAGAGGAAAAGCTTTCTTTGGCTTACAGATCACAGTCCATCGGGGAAAGCCAATGCAGCAGCTCAAACAGGACAGGAAACTGGAGGCAGGAGCTGACAGAGAGGCCATGGAGGAGTGCTGCTTACTGGCTTGCTCACATGGTTTGCTTAGCCTGTGTTCTTATAGAATCCAAGACCACCAGCCCAGGGTTGTCTATACCCACAATGGGCTGGACCATCCCCAGGGATCACTGATTAAGAAAATGCCCTAAACCAGTGGTTCTCAACCTTCCTTAATACAGTTTCTCATGTTGTAGTGACCTCCAATCAAAAAATTATTTTCTGTGCTACTTCATAACTGTAATTTTGCTACTGTTATGAATCATAATGTAAGTATCTGATATGCAGATAGTCTTAGGTAACCCCTTTGAAAGGGTAATTCTGCAGGCTTGCCCATGGCTTGATCTTCTGGGAGCATTTTCTTAATTTAGGCTCCCTTCTCTCCAATGACTCTAGCTTGTGTCAAGCTGACATAAAATTAGCCAGCACAGTAAATGATGTTCATATTTTACTCACCAGATTTATTTTTAAAATACTATGCACCACGAAAAATATTAGCTGTGTATAGTCCAGGGAATGATAAAAGCTGGTGCCAGTTCGGTTGCAACCATAACAAATGCTTTTTATTTGTGTGGGTTTGTAATTATGCAGATTACAAGTTAACTATAGTTCCTTTTCTTCAGCACTAAATAGGTTGCCAGCATAGCTCTTCTGGAAATGTGGTGTTGTCCTTTCACTGAGGCAGGGTGTACCTTGGATAACTTGAAGTGAAGTGAAAGTCAGCTCTGGTGACTTTGCTTTGCTGAATAGGTAGAATGGTTTTATGAAGAATGTGGTCCAGAAAAGAGGCCTCAGAATTTTATTTCCTAGCTTAAACATGTATCTATCTGATTACAAAATTAATATTCACACATGGAAGGAAATTGGGAAATTTCACATCAGTCACATGAGACACCTGTGATTTTTGCCATATAAAGACAGCCACCACAAACATGTAACATATAACGGCAGCGACCGACCACATACATGTAAGTTTCTTCTTCAAAGACCTTTTTATGGTCTGTGTGCGTGTTTTCAACAGTTCAGAAGCCTTTCTAATAATGTCTGCAAGTGTGAACTTTAGAGCCAAAGTGGGTTTCATTCGGAGTTCCGCAGCTCCTGTCTGCATCTCATCGAAAGACTCTTTTTATTCATTTGTAACAGATACTACTACTACTACTACTACTACTACTACTACTACTACTACTAATAATAATAATAATAATAATAATCTTTTAGCGTCTAAATTACTCTAGTTACTGTCAGGTCCCAAAGAAAATCCAGACAAGGCTCACTCAGCACCTTGTGACTCCTCCCAGGACTTCTCACCCTCCCCCTTATGCTAAACCTCTCCAGCCCAGGGGATGGGCTTCCCTTTCTCCAGACTCTGAAATCTATATAACTCAGCCATTTTGGCTATTGCTCTCTTGGTTCCCGGGCTTGATCTCTGTTGGCCTCTTGGTCTCCTGGCTTGCTCTTGACCCGCTTCCCTCCTCCCTACCTCCCTTCCTCCCTCCCTCTCTATCTTCCTCCCCCCTCTCTCTCTCCCTCCCTCCTTTCCTCTTTCTCTCTCTCTCCCCTTCTTCTGTAGTTCCACCCCTCCCATCCACCTCCTCTCATGGCCCAGTTCAGTCTAGACCCTTTCAAATGCCTCTTGCTGTTCTCTCCTTCATATCTTTGATAAACTCTTCTCCTCAACCATACCTTGGAGTGGTCATTTACTCATCTTCATCCAGTTATTAGGGCTTCTATGGGCATTAATGACATAATCCACCTTAAGGAGCCCAAGGATGAATTCCTTCCCCTCTTCTCATCTAAACCTCACCATTAATAAGGATCAGATGGAGCTCAATCAATGGAAGAGAATTTGTTTTAATGACATATTGGTGGAGTTTGCCAAAAATTTGTCTGATAGATGGTCAGGGCAAGCTTTCATGAATCCTGGTGGTGTGGGTGTCATAGTCATAGGAGACTCTACTACCAAGCTGAGTGCAGCAGGAAGGGATGGGGCCAATGATGCTGGTTATGCCACTTTGCAAGATTTCTGTCTGGTGCCAGAAAAGCCACACAAACAGGAAGTAAAATCTCCTGCAGCGTTGGTTCTCAACCCTCTAATGCTGTGACCCTTTAATACAGTTCCTCATGTTGTAGTGATCCAAAACTGTAAAATTATTTCATTGCTATTTTATAACTACACTTTCACTATTGTCATAAATCGTGATGTAAATATCTGTTATGCAGAATGTCTGATATGCAGTTCCTGTGAAAATGTCCTTTGACCCCCGCTGAAGGGGTTGGGACCCACAGGTTGAGGACTGCTGTATCTGCAGAGTCTCACTATCACCCTCTACTGACAAAGCTTGAAATTGCTCCATACAGCAAAGCACAGGAGGAAAAAAGGGTGAATTTGGACCTGAGAAAAGCAGACCTTGAAAAAACACTTAGAACAGGTTATGTCATGCAGTAAGTGTTCAAGAACCATTATTATTGACTCGGTCACATGTGCACACAAATGTGCAGAAATGAGACCACTTCTTTCATACATATATTTTGTGCCCTGAAATTAACATTTTTGACTGTTTTTAATTAAACATTCTTGGCATTCTTGGTTTTATTTTTCCATCTATATAATTATCCAATATGTATAAACAGCATAATTCATTGAGTAGTTAAACTTTTAAGTATATTAGGAATTGATAACATCATTGATCATAGGGAAAATGCTAATTAATACCACAATGTTATTGCCTCAAACATGTTTTCAATGGTTCTAATCAAAAAGAGGAAAAATAAATGTTGGCAAGGATGTGGGTGGTAACTGGAGAATCCTTGTACACTGTTGGTGAGAATATAGATTGGTGTCTCATAGTGGAACACAGTATGGCCATTGTCCTAAAGTTCAGGACAGAACTGTCACAGAATCTAGAAATCCACTACTAGATGTGAACCCACAAGAATATATGCCTGAACTCTCATGTTCACTTCAGCGTTGTTCACAATAGCCAAGCCTTGTGTGACCTCTTCCTGGAACAATAAATCTCTCTTCACCCTAGATAGTGCCAAGTTTAGCATGGCTCAGTGAAAAGACCGTACTCAGCTCCAGTTTTGTGAAACAGTGAGTTTAAGTTAGGGTTATTTTCATGGGTGAAGGGTTAGATAAAAGAGCATGAGCAAGTTTTGGGTGGTTAAACCACTGAAGCAGGTATTTCTCCCCAACAACTGTTATAGTGTATAAATCCTTGCGAAGGGGCATAGCCTTGTGAACTTTCCCCTAATAGCTATTAATTGCACAGAAATTCTTGGGGATGGACAGATTCCTAGGAACCCTTCTCTTTGCCATGACAGGAAGTTGATGGGCCCAATCCTGAACAAATATCCTGTGGTTAATCACAACCTCTGGAAATTCAAAAGGGCAAAGGTCGTGTTGTGGATGAAGGAGATCATATTCTGAAACACCAAAATATAGAAGCAGCCTGTGTGCACAGAGAGACAAACTATAAAAAAAATGATATATCTACACAATGGAAATTTATCTTTTAAAAGACAGAAATCCTGTCATTTTCATCAGCATGGATGAACACACATGACATTATGTTAAGTGAAATAAGCTGGTCGTAGATAGATACTTCACATTCTCACCTACTTGTGGAATTGATCCAAATAGAAATCACAGAAGCCGAGAGTAGGATGTGGTTGCCAGTGGCTTAGGGGGCAAGAAAGGGGGATTGTAAAAATGTTGCTCAAAGTATACAACATTTCAGGGTACTGGGAGACAGAGCTCAAGAGTTCTGTTACACAACACAGTGGGGATAGTGAGTAATAATGTTCCCATACTTAAAAAGTGGCAAGAGTAAGTTTTAAATGTTCATATAATGAGGAGATAAGCATGTGAAGAAATAGACGTTAATTAGTCAGTTTATCTACTTACAATGTGCTCATATTTCAACACATCATGCTATACACTATATATATATTATTTTCTCAATTAAAAATAATTTCAAGTGTTGGGGAAAGTGTGTGAGAAAATAAGATGAAATTGGTGGAAATGTAAACAAATGAACTACTTTCTAAGGCTATTTGGAGATATTTGCTATAGTTTCACATGAGCATTTACTTGTATCCACTAACTTTATATCTTCAATTGCATCTTATATTAATATTCACATATAAAACTTAAATTTATTTATGGTTATATTCAGTTAAAGAAGTTTACAGCAAGAAAAGTCCAAAGTACAAATCCATTGACTATGCCAGTGGTCATTGAGAGGGAAGGAATAGGAAAACATGCAGAATGTATGTTGAAAACCATGCTATTAATAACGTAAATGTCCATATACTGACATAGAAATACTTCTAGGACATTTAGTTAGAGAATTAAAGCACAACATAACTTCTGGTTTGATTGCATGGAAAATGTTTTCATTGTGTGTTTTGTATGCATGGTTGCACGACATGTATACAGATACAGAGGTTATGGCATCTGTGAGGAGAGCACAAGCCAGCTTTTTGGAGTTTGTTGTCTCTTCTCACCTTCCTGTATTTTCCAGGGATCTAATTTACTTCATTAGACTTGCATAGGGAGTGCCTTTACCCACTGAGTTACCTCACTTACCGATAGTTTCATTTAAAAAAATATGTTATGTACATAGATGTATATATGAATTTACTAAATGGATGGACTTCAATCTACTAAAACAATCTTTACCTCCAGGGTTGGAAATAGGAACTGCATTGTAAGTAAAGAAAGACTTTTAAAATTCTTTCTCTACTTATTTTCTATTGTTTTATGTGAGCATGCATTTTCCATTATAGTATCTGTGTAGTAATTGCACACAGAAAGTGAACACTGTGGATTGGAAGCTAGCTCAGTAAAGTGTTTGTCTTACATGCACAAAAATCCAAGTTTGTTGCCCAAAACCCCCATAAAAAACAAAGCAAGCATGGTGGTGTGACTTGTAATTTCAGGTCTGGGGAGACAAAGGCAGATTGATTCCCTGGGCTCACTAGCTGGCTGGCCTAGACTACTAGGTAAGTTTCAGGCCGGTGATCTCAGAAGAAAGAAGGATGACACTTAAGTAATGACACCAGGATTATTCTCTTGCCTGCGTACACACACACAAACAAATGCACCTACACACTCACTCATATACACATGCACATACACAAAATAAACACTAGTAAAATGTAAATGAATAATTAAAGATAGATTATTTATCGCTTATTATTTGTTTAATAATCAGTCATTTTCTGATTGGCTGATATTTCTCCCTTATACATACATAATTTGCTTCACTGTATTATCTGTTAATTTCTAGGTATCACCCACATACATCAAGAGCATGCTTTAGGGAGATATGGTTTTATTACTTATTGCATTCCAAGATTCTTCTTTCTATTTGTTTTTATATTTAGGCTTTCTGAGGTCAAGTACATTTTGTATGTCCAGAAGGAGATAAACATATATACTATGTAATATTTTTGTGTATGCAGGGGGCTATTTTGCCTGCATGCATATCTGTATACCTCATGCATGCAGTTCCCTCAGAGGCTAGAAGTGGGCATCGGATCCCCTAGGACTGGAATTACAGTTTGTTGTGAGCTAGCATATACTTGAAATTAAATCCAAGTCCTCTAGAAGAGTGGACAGCGCTCTTTACCACTGAAGCAGTGCTTTAGCTCCAGAAAATATTTAGTTTCTAAAATTTAAATGAAACTGTCCTAAATGAAAATGTGTTAAAGCTAAAATCCAGTTAAATTATGTATTGATGGTGTCCAAGGAATATACACACAGTACTTGTGTGTATCTGTGTTCACACATAAGTACACATGTCAAGTGTGTTGAATGTGGAGGCCAGAGGTTGGCATTCATATATCATCCTCAATCAACTGCTCTCCATCTTATATATTGAGGCAGCTTTTCTCTATTGAACCTAGAGCTCACCAATTTTGCCAATCTAGCTAGCCATCTTGCTCTGGGGATCCCCTGTTCTGCCTCCTGAGTGCTGGGAAGTCCAGAGAGTTGACACATCCACCTGGCATGTATGTAGGTGCTGGAGATCCATGGCAACTGTTTAACTTCTAACCCACCTCCCTAGACCCAAGGCATATTCTTATTATTGAACAATAATAATTGAGCAGACTTATGTTTTATTTCATCATTATTCACAAGATTCAAGATATAAATATAAGCTAAGTATCCATTAATGGATGAGCGAATTAAGAAAATATAGTCTGACTACACTCAGTAGAATACTAGATAGGATTTTCTCTAAACTCTGGGATTTTCAAGGGTGTCCACTCTCACTACTCTTATTCAAAAATTGTTTGAAATCTTAGATAAATCAATAGAGCCAAAGGAAAAAAGTAAAAGTGATACAAATAGGAAAGAAATCAAATTATCTCTATTTGCAGATGATACAATTTTATTATTAAGACATCTTACAGAAACTGTTTAAAAAAACTCAGTTTTGATAGATAATTTCAACAAAGTAGGAGGATAGTGAATTGACATACAAGAATCAGTATACTTTCTATATACCAATGATGAACTCTCTCATCAGGAAAATGATCCCATTGGAAATAGGCTGTAACTAAATAAAATACTTACCAATGAATCTAAGCAAGGAGGTAAAAGAACTTTACCAAGCAATCCATAATGAAGAAACAAAGACACTAGAAAATGAAACGACCTCTCATGGCCTGTACGAGCAGAATTGAAACTGTTGAAATGGCTCTGCTTCCCACAGTAACCTACAGGTTCAACACCATCCCAATCCAAACTTCCAATGACATTCTCCCAGAGACAGAAAAATCAATCCAAAAATTTGTATGGAAACACAAAAGGCCTTGAGCAATCCTGAGCAAAAGGGGTAATTTCAAACTGTACTAACATGTCATTGTAACAAAGATTACAGGGTAAAGGCACATGTAGCTCAATACTGCAGAATAAAGGAATCACATACAAGCCAGTATAGTTGAGCTACATCATTCTCAAATGGTGAGCACATATTAGCAAGAACTGACCAGTGGGATTGCATCATTTTTGAAAGCTTCTTCCTAGAAAGAAGGAAAACAGGAGCCAGTGAGACGATTTGGCAGGCAGAGGCACTTGTTGCGAAGCCCAAGGACCTAAGTTCCATCTCAGGACTCCACACGGTAGTAGGCAAAAACCAAGTTCCACAAGTTGCCCTCTGACCTTCACATGCACTCCCACATACTTACACACACACACACACACACACACACACACACACACACACACACACTTTTTTATTTTAATTCCAGAAAACATCAGAATGACAAAATAGCCTACAAAATGTTACTGGCAATTTATTTTCTAGAATTAATATACATAATATGTTCAACACAGAAGCCAACACAAAATAAGAAGTAACCTGATCAATAAGTAGGAAAATGAATTAAAAGGCACTTTTTAAAAGAAGAGGCTAGAACTAATAAACTTCAAAAAATGATCAATATTCTGCATTAGGAGTCCGTGTGTGTGTGTGTGTGTGTGTGTGTGTGTGTGTGTGTGTGTGTGTGTGTACACGTACTAGGATTGGATTTATGGCCCCTTACATGCTAGACAATCACTTTACCACTGAATTATATCCCCAGTCCTCTTTAAATACTTTGTTTCCAGAGAAGGCCTTGCTAAATTACCCAGAACTCACTTTGTATCCCAGGAAGCCCTTGCACTTGCAACTCTCTTGCTTCAGGCTCCTGAGTAGCTGGGATTACAAACCTGCTCTGTGAGGCCTAACATCCCCTTTCCATAGTTGCTGGTAATGTAAATTACTCTAGCCATGATGGCAATTAGTAGGTGGTTTCTTAGGAAAACTAGAAATAGACTTGCCAAATGTGGTGGTTTGAGTGAGAATGGACCTCATAGGCTCATATATTTGAATACATGGTCCTCTGTTGGTGGAACTGTTTGGGGAGGATTAGGCGGTGTGGACTTGTTCAAGGAGGTGTGTCAGTAGGGGTGGACTTTGAGGTTTCAAATGATTTGTGTTATTCCCAGTGTGCACTCTTCTTGTTTACAGTTTGAGATGTGAGCTGAAGGAACACTAGCCCACTAGATCATGTGGATCTGGCAGACCTTGACCTTCTCCCCATCCCCTCTGCCTTGTTAGAAACTGTTAGATTACATTCCTAAAGCTAGCCACGAAGGTCTATCCCCTTATTTGGCCCCTTCTTCCTCCTGAGGCTGACTACCAAAATCCAGCAATCAGAAGCCCCCTTTGGCTCACCTAATTAACATGCCCAAATAAATTAAGCACCTCATCCTAACACAGGGTTTCCCCCTTTGTAAACCTCCATTTGCCTATGTGCCAAGTCTGTCTCCTCTCTATGCAGAGGCAGTCCTTTGTCCCTCAGGGACAAATATTCCCTGTCCCCTTGTATTTGTCTCCTTCCCCTTCTCCCTCACCCTCTGTCTCCTTGCTAGCATCCTAGCCCATTCTAACACAGACATCCCCTATTTTCTCTTTTCTTCTTCTTCTTCTTCTTCTTCTTCTTCTTCTTCTTCTTCTTCTTTCTTCTTCTTCTTCTTCTTCTCTCTCTCTCTCTCTCTCTCTCTCTCTCTCTCTCTCTCTCTCTCTCTCTCTCTCTGGTTTTTTGAGACAGGGTTTCTCTGTGTAGCTTTGAGTCTTTCCTAGAACTCACTCTGTAGCCCAGGCTGGCCTCGAACTCACAAAGATCTGCCTGGCTCTGCCTCCCAAGTGCTGGGATTAAAGGTGTGCACCACCACTGCCGAACCCTTTTTCTCTTCTTAAGAATGACTTCTGCAAGGTCATTTGGTGACGCTTTTCTGCCTGAGTCAGAAAGCAGCAATTTTAACTTTTCTTCCCCTCTTAGTAAAGGATCGCTCTGTGAAAACAGGTGTTGGGGTGTGGCTTGTGCCTAACCTGGGGTCTGGCCTGGAGCCCCCGGGTGTGGGAGTCCCCTTCATGAGCTCCCAGTTGTCCCAGCTACCACGTCTTCACTCCGCTATCACAGATTCTAACCTTCTGGAGCCATAAACCCAATTAAACACTTTCTTTTGTAAGTGGCCTTAGAGCCCAGCGGTGGTGGCACACACCTTTAATCTCAGCACTCGGGAGGCAGAGGCAAGTGGATCTCTGTGAGTTCGAGGCCAGCCTGGACTACAGAGTGAGTTCCAGGAAAGGCTCCAAAGCCACACAAAGAAACCCTGTCTCAAAAAAAACCTAACAAACGAAAAAAAGATTTAATAAGTTGCCTTAGTCAACTTATCACAGCCATAGAAAATTGACTAAGACACCATATGATCCAGCTATAGTACATTGCTCGAGGATAGGACTCTGAAGTCATAAAAGTCAGCTGACATGGGAGACATCTGTGTGCACATATTTATCACAATATAACGGACAACCTGTGTTATCAGCTATGATCCCTGTAAGAATGGATTTAAAGTTTGTGGCAAAAATGTACCAGTGGAGTACTAGTCAGCCACAAATAGAAATGAAATCGTGTCATTTATAAGAAAATGGATGGAACTAGAGACTCTCATCTTATATTAAGTGAGGCTCTGAAAAACAAATATCACATGTAGAACCTACAGGGAAAAGATATGAAATGAAAGGGGATCCAGCCAGAACAGGGATAATACAGCGTTAATATGACCAGAGTACATTTTATGTACCTATGGAATAGTCATAATGAAGCCTATTATTTTGAACAGTTACTAAATACCAATATAAAAGTTTAAAAACTACTCTTTACATCTGATTTTTAAGATAGTGTGTTTTATCATTGAATTTTTTTAGTTTAATTTCTCAATTTAACGGGCAAGTAGCCCCTTAATAATTTCTAGTAAAAGTAATCATAGATTTATCCTTTTCAAGTTATCTTTAAATCCAATCTTAAAATAAATTTCAATTAAAGATGCTATGAAGAGCTTAGCTAGGTTAGGTTAAGGTCTAAAATTAATTTTGGAAGGAATATTATTTTATCTTTTTAACTAAGGAGCATATAATGTTGTTAACATCCTTAGTGAATGCTTTCTTGCTGTAGCCCTTACACACTTTTAACATTTACTCCTACATATTTTATGATTTAAGTATTGTTACATAGTGACACATTTTTTTTTTCTGCCACTGGGATTAAAATCGATCTTCCCTTTAGAGCACCCACTTAGTTACTTCATGGTTGGGGAGACGTGCAATGAAGCAGGAGTTATAAACCCAGTCTTATAGCCAGGTTGTCCCATCTGTATGGATTGCACATGTTGTACTAATTGATGGGTTCAACACCTGCCTTTTACCCCCCAGAGCTCCATTCCTGCTCTGTAACCCACCTGTGTCAGCCAGTGAGAGACCTGACCAGAAATCAGAGAGGATGAAACCAAAGGGAGGGAGTTCTTTCCAGGCCTCCTTCTCTGCTTAGCTGGTCAGGCAACTGCATCCTTCCAGACTCTTGTGCCTTTTCAGAGCCTTTTGTATTCAGATGGTCTCCCATTATTGTATCTCTCTGCTCTCAGCGGTCTGCGTACTGCATGACCATTTGGGGTTTCTTTGGCTCACACCTGTGCCTGAGTAATGTCCCCATTACACATCATACAGCTTGTCTCTTCCCTGTTTCCTACTAGGGTCTTGACCAAAGGCAAAGGGCACACACGGAGGTATCTGTTATTTTTATCATATTCTTGAGAGTGCCCCCTTGCTTCTAATATGATTTTGGCAATTGATGTTAAGATACACTGTGCATGGTGGTTCTTAATTCCCTTTGAGATATTCTGAGATTTATTCAAGTATTATTAGAATTTATCACCTTCATTTTAGCCATAAGTATATATGTATGTATATAGCTTGATTTTAATTTTGAATTGCTAACCTGTTATTTTATCTGCATAATTTTTATGTCATTTTAAATAAACTGTCATTTTAAATGTAGAATAATCTAATAAATTTACTATTTCATGTTACAGTTTCAGAACTTGCTTTGAAGTGAATGATAGACATGTGACACCATTTGAAATAATAATTGTAGACAAGAGAGTAATACACTTGAACTGACACTGCTTAATAATCCAAGGTTTATTAACTTAATTGTCTTTTTATGATACTTCCTACAATTTTGTTTTTAGTTTTTTAATTGGATGTAACTGGTAACCATACTCTTAGGTTTTTGTTTTTTTTTAATTCTGAAAAATAAATACTCTCTTCTTTTTATTGTGTTCCTTATTTTAGTTTAATCACTATGAAGTTAGAACCCAGCAATACCTTAGAAGTCTACATAGTGTAGACTTTCCCTAGGAGATTAATTGGGTCCGTCTAGTAGTTCTAAAAATCTGGTACACCAATTTAAAGTAAACGGTAATTTCAGTAGTTCATCCTTATTGTACTATGCTGTATATGGTATCTAGCATGGATTTTCTTTTGTTTCCCCTCAGTTAATTCCATCACAGAAAAGTCTGGAGTGGGTAAGAGTAATTCAACTGAAGAAGTGATTATGATTTCAGTGCCAAGAACTAGAATCTTCAGAGCAGTCACATAATTGTCCAGCTATTGACATAAGAAAACAAATATTGACATTTAGGTCCATTAAAGAAGAGTTAGTCAGGCACTGAGGTAACAAGAATCCAAGGGTTGCTCTTTTACTTTCAGAAGACAGTAAACTTGATTCAATTGGATAGAATCTGAAAATATGAAATTTAAGGTTTTCCATGGAAAAGTTGACAGGAAACAACTATCGGCGCAAAGCTACACAGAGAAACCCTGTCTCGAAAAAACCAAAAAAAAAAAAAAAAAAAAAAAAAAAAAAAAAAAAAAAAAAAAAGCCACTTGTGATCAGAGAGTTAAAAACATCCAAGGAGATGTAGAGCTGGCTTGCAGTGAGGCAAGCCATTTAATTCCATGGTGCAGCATTTATGAGTAAAGTGTTTTCTTCTTGTCCTCTCCCCTCCCTTCACACCCCACAGCTGGGGAGGCTCTCTCACTCGAAGCCACTGGCATGTGAGAATTCCGTTCCCACACAGTACACTTGCTTTACGTGCTCTCCCTTTCGGTATTCCTGTGTGGTTTAGAGCTGAAGGAACAAGCGTGAGAACGCACAGCCTCCACTAAATGCCAGAACTATTGGACAAGCTCATTAAAGTCAAGTGGGAATTGCAGTCTCCAAAAATTAAAATATCGGAACATCTGTTAAAGCTCAATCTGTGTTTCTTTCTTCTTCTCTTCTTAAAAAAAAAAAAAAATCTCTGATCAACTTTTGATACAGTATCTTAAAAGAATAAACCAAGAAGCTTGATAAGTAGAATTCATTTGGCTGGAAGTTCAATGAGTTAGAATCTGGAGTAGTTCTTGGAAAATGTTCTTAATGTCTTTTGAAAACCAAACCAAGAAAATTCCCAAGCAACGATGTAGGAAAACTGGGGAATTGCATTTACTAATCATGTAAGAACAGATAGGAAACAGCTAAAACAAATAACTTATTCATGAAGACAAGAAAGAAAACTCAACTGGCAGTTCTTTTATCAACAACATTTTAAGTTAGCAGGAAGTTAAAACTCCTGCTTCTCCACTCCTTTGGAAGTTGTATACGTGCTTTAGCTTTATGTCTTGTGAAATGCTTTCTCCTGTTCTAAGATCCAGCCTCCTCAAGTTAGGTGTTATTTTCTTTTGCATTTCCTACCTAATTTGCAGTTGGCTTTTACTTATAAAAGCAAAGTGAAATGTTCACAGGACTTGTTCAAACCTTAACTTTCTATGGCACATACATCACATGCGTGCAAAATCTTCCTGCATCCCAGAGTTGCTGTAAGCCGAGCAGTACAACACTTGCTGTCCAGGAACACTAAATCCCTAGCTCATCTGTTAAAATGATTCATCATCATTCACTCTACAGTTGCCAAAGTGGGATTTCTTCATACTCATCCAAAAAATATTTTTAATTTTATGGCAACAAATTTTACAATAATAAGAAAATAACCTATCAACTTTATGTTAGGGAATATGATTTCATTACTGAAGCCATCACTTCCATAGGGTACACTGAGAGAATGTCAAACAATATTGAATGCATCTGCATGGCTGGCTGCCACATACTGGAATCCTGGAAGGGTATCTCAGCTGCACACCGCCACAGCTCAGTGGGTGTACTTTTATCTCCAGCAGAACACTCAAGGGAGGTGGATGTTCACAAGACCTTTCTTGACTCTCATTTTATTCTCTTTGATATAAAAGATCACAAATAAGGCTGTTTGGTTGTCCAGCTTTGAGGCATCTGTTTTTTTTGAGCTTTCAAATATTGTTTTATCATGTGTGTCTCCAAATTTTGTGGAGGTATCTGGAAGCTCAATAGGAAGACCTTCCAGCTATGAGCAACAACTTTCTTCATGACAACTAGTACTTGTTCACTTTCATCCAAAGACTGTTTCCATACTCTCTAACTTTCCAGTTCCCAGTTCCAACACTGTCATTCACACTGGTGTGTTCTAGACACCTTGATTCTGAGTGAGGGTTGGGGTTGAGACTATGGATGGCTTCACTGACCTCTTCATTCCTGTCTTCCATTCCCCAGGTCCCCATTTATATTTTGTCCTTCTTGCTCTTACCCCATTGCTGACTCAGTTCCTGCTCCCTTAGCCCCTTTCCTGTAAGGATTTCCCAATCCTCTTCTTACGGTAAGACAGGAAATAATAAAGCAGACATGGGCATTGGATACATGTAATACTTTAATGGGTGATGTTATGAATAATTATTGATTGATTTTTGTATAGTTTAATGTATGCACAGGGTAGTACAGAAAGTGAAAATGGGGCACAAAGTTAAGATTGTGTCTTCTGTTCATCTAGCTCTCCTTTAGTCACATGCAGAATTTGCAGATATTTTTTTTGTCAGTTTTGCTTTAGCTGCTTCTGTATGTGAGTATGGTGTGCATCCACATGGTGTTGCAGGTATGTTCCATTGCAGGTATGTTGCAGGTATCATTCCACAAGCATAAAACCTTTATGTTTGTGCATGTGCCCGTGGACAGCAGCATCTCCCACTATTGCTCTCTCCACCTTATTTCTCATCCCAGGGTCTCAGCGTGAGTCTATAGCTCACTGATTGGTTGGATTATCTGTCCAACAAACCCTCCTGGTGCTGCCCACCCCTGTTCCCCAATGCTGGAATCACTGGTGTGCATATGGCCAGACCTAGCCTTTTATATGATTGCTGGCAATCAGGACTCAGGTCCTCATGCTTGCACGGTAAAAACTTCCTCTTCTGAATCATCTCCTTTTCGTTATTGTTTATGGAACATCACTAAGATGGGCTATTTTTTTTATACCATTTTTGGTGCCTTTCCTGTCTCTCCCTTAAAGCAACTCCTGGGATCACTTCAGAGATAGCCATGCTTTATTTTCAAATATCCATGTGCATTTTATTCTGTAATTTGTTTTCTATTAAACAAAGGAATTTTGATATCTCTGTAGACTTGTTTACTCTTTTGAATTGTAACTAAATTTGTACTACTAGAGATTTTACTATTATACATGAAACAATGCTGCCAATAAACTTGCATAAGTCCTTTATGTTTAAGAATATTTACTTAGAACAAAATTTCTAGTCATGGTGAGTTTGTTTATTGATGAGGCATCACTAGTTTAAAGTGGTAGGAGCATTTATGTGTCTACACACACACACACACACACACACACACACACACACACACACACACACATCTTCCCATTCTTCCCACATTTTCTCCAATATTAAATATTGTAGTTTTAATATTAATTTTAGATAGTCTCAGTTCCTAACCAAGACTTGCCAATATGGTCAGAGAAAAGGCCCTGGTATAGTTAATTATGCCCAGGTTTAGGTATGTGAGGATTACTTGAGAATTTAATGTGATGATTTGTACACATTAAATTTTAACCAAGGGAGAAATGCATGCCTATTTGTGTTCATTAAAAAAAAATAATCTATGTGTATCTGTGTTGTAAGACGGCTGTGCATAACATATGTGTGGGTACTCACAGAGGCCAGAAGTTGGCATCAGATCCCCTGAAGTTGGAGTATTAAGCAGTTATAAGCCACTCAGTATTGGTGCTGGGGACCAAATTCAGTCTTTTGCAAGAATAGCAATTGCTGAGCCAAAACTCCAGTCTATGTTTGCTATTATTAATAAAAAATACTGATCTATAGTATATTTCATAGTGGGTCAGAATATTAATATACTTAGAGATATTTAAGTAGAAACATGTAATATTCATAAAATGAAATAAACACATATTTGTATTTTGAATTAGGTTTCTTTTTATTCATTATTTAAATTTGAAAAATAAAATAATAAAATAAAATAAAATAATTACATCATTTCCTCCCTTCCAGTTCCCTGTTGAAATCACATTTTCTTTTCCTATAACTGTTATTTGTTACATATATGTAAATATATAAATGCAACCTCCTCAGTTTAGTGTTGGTTGTATGTATATGATTTCAGGGCTGACTGCTTGATGTTAGATAACTAATTAAAGGGCTCTTCCCTGGGCAAAGACTACTTTTCCCACTCTCAGTATTTCTTAGATGCCTCTAGTTGTCTATTCCTGGATCCCTACCTTCCATGTCTGCAAGTCTATGTTGGTGCCCTTCTTCAAGGGCTTGTCTAAGCAGCCATATTGTTAAGGGGATCATGGATGAAGCTCCTTATCATTTCTATGAGACACAGTCTCACACCAGCTTTCCAGGTCCTCTGGCTTTGGTAATCTTTCCATCCACCTCTTCTTTGTTGTTCTCTGAACCATAGGTAAAGGGGTTGTGTTGTAAATGTATCAGTGGAGGCTAGCAAGCTCATGATTATGTATTCTTTGTATTTTAACTGGTTTAGATATTCTGTAATGGTCTCCTTCTGTTTCAAAGAGAAATTTCTTTGGTAAGGACTGAGAGCTGCACTTGAGTTCTCACAAGAAGAAATAAAAGTGGCTAAGAAATAGCTCACAAAATGTTCGTCATCCCTAGCTTTGAAATTTCTTCCCACTCCTGTCTGAATGGCAAATATCAACAGTACAGTTGACAACAAATGCTGGAGGGATGTGGGGAAGAGGAACCCTCATTCATTCTTGATAGTACAGAGAACATTCAAAAGACTAAAAGTAAATCTACTATAGGACCTACTAGCTCTACAACTCCTTGATACAAGCCCAAAGGACTCAACAACCTACTCCACAGATACTTGCTTAGCTTCTATCATGGAGATAGAAGCTGAACTTGACCTGCAAGCCTCCTGCCAGAGGACAAGGACTCATAGCACTGGAAGGTGCTAAATAAGCTTCCAAGGCAGGGAACAAACAACAGTCCTACTCAGGCATGAAGTCTACGAACTGTGACGACCACCACAGTGTGCAATAGTGGCATGCATACCTTGGTAATAACCAACAGCTGTGTAATTAGACATTAGGCTCGTTTAACAGGAGGGAAATCATGCCTGGTACTGGAAATGTAGCCAGCTGCCCAGGACTAGTAGTTATGCATCTTAGAATGAAATTAGATTTCTTTATTATGACTGTCTTTACAAAATATTTATTATATGTTTATTTATTTAATGTGTATGTTGGAAGGAGCACATATGTACTGGCATACCTGTAGAAGTCAGAGAACAACCTGAGAGAGTTAGTTCTCTCCTTCCACAACGTGAGTCTTGAGGAATTGAACTAGGATCACTCATTAGACTTGGTGCTAGTTGCCTTTATCCTCTAAGTCACCTCACCATAAATTTCAAATTGTATGATCATTTTATAAGTCATTTTAGACAAGTCATTTTATAAGACACTCCCCCCATCTCTGGCCCTGCCACACGTGTACATTTCTGCCACAGTGCACACGTAGAGGTCAGAGGACAACTTTGGATGTTGATCTTCACCTTCCACCTAGTTTGAGACAGGGATACACACTGTTTGCTGCTGTGTATTATAGGTCAGCTGACCCCACAGCTTGGGGAGACTTTTCTTTCTCCAACCTCTCACCTCACTGTAGGAGTCCTGCTGGGATTGCAGACCTCCTAACTGTGTCCAGCGTCACATGGATTCCAGTGATCCTAACTCAGGTTGTGAGACTTGTGTGACAAACTTTGACCTCGGTGCCATCTCCCCAGTCCCATTTTAGCTTTTTGAATTTATGGATTTGCCATCTGTGACATAAACAACTTACTATTTCCTGTTACAACTTGACAACTAAGTGAAGTCGTGGCTGCTTGCAAGTGTGTTCACCTGACTCTTGGATTTGCCTGAAGGATACGATTTCAGTATGTCTTATGGTCATTATCCTGGTAGGAGTAAGTAATAATAATTAAAACCATGGTATTTACTTAGGAACTAGTTATCAATCAATTTGAACTCCAAAGATAGGCTGATTACAGATGAGAAATGTTGATGTGATATGGCTCTATCAGCCTTAGGCCGGAATCATATTGAATTAGTCTTTGGGGTGCTATTAAAAGTTAAAATTTAAAACATAAGAGTGGAATATATTTGTGCCTACTGTCTAGAAAAATGAAAATAGAGCTATGTAAATGATGGACTGTTCGTCTGTGAAAACAAGGGAATCACAGCCATGTTACCATGCCCAGCTTTACCAAACTTTCTGTTTCTCCTCAAATACCCACTCAAGACAGAGTTGTGAGTTCTGTCTGCAGTGGGCGGGAGAGCACAGGAGTAGGTGGGGAAGACTGATCTGGGTAGGAGGTAGGCTGATTGCCAGATTCCCCAGGGTGATAGAGAAAGCTTTTTATTATAATTTAGTAGAAAGTCTTTTGCCAAAAATGTTTCCATAAATACATATGAATGTTGGTTCTTGTTGAAAAATGCAAATCAGATGGTTGTAATGTTTTAAGCCTTACTTGGAATACCTTAAATAACGAGCACAAACATTTATGTGTGTACATGTACACACTTAAATGTATACCAAATTAGACACACAGAAAACGTATTTTAAATAGCATTAATAGGCCCCCACCAGCGTCCTGACATCAGGCTGAAATGCAAACCTACTGCTGTGGCAACCCTGGAGGCATTGTGGGAACTTTCACCACCACAGCAAGTACTCATTAGGCCTTCCTTTAGGTTGTATTTAAACAATCACAGCCCAAACACACTGAGCCAAACATCTGGCCTGTCTAGCTCTAGCATTCCTATCCCAAAATATTAATCTTCTACTTAGAGGCCATCAAAACAATATCAGACAATTGAATATCCTGGTGTTTGACCAGAAGCCTGGCTGTGCTATATCACCTGGAGCTGACCTTAGAGCTCTCTACTGCTCAGGTGAGTTATAGAAAAGTCTCATGGATCTAGAGTCTTCCTGCAAATTCCTGAGACCAGGGACATTTGGATACAACTCAATTAATGTAGACAATAAATAAATACAAGTTGCTTTAGTAACATTTTCCTGACATAACCAAGTTTCTAAGCTATGGCGGCCAGTTCAGTTCTAAATAATGTATTCTTGGGAAAGCAAGGCTAGATTCCAAGACTATTGGCTGATCTAGCTGATTGCAAAACTGTCTAATACAGTGTAGATTGATGAAAAGTTTCATATTTGAATTGTAAAGTAAATCCTCATTTCTTTATGGAAAAGTAAAGAAAATATCTATAGTAATGATGATGATGATTATCATCATTATGTTCTCTGTGCTTGTCACAATATTCTTACTTTAATAAATACTTAATAATAAAGTTCACAGGATGTAGCTCAGACACTGTGTTACAGCAGAGGCTTTGTAGCAGGATCTGAGTTTTTTCCTTAAGAAAAGAAGTTCTTCCTATTAGGAGGCAACTTATCATTGTCCACAAATGGAATATCTAATAAGATGAAATCTCATAGCTCTCCGGTGAACCTTGTGGTTACTTAGAATGAGGAACAGATGCCCCCTCCCAAAAGATGGTGCTTTACGTCACTGTCTCACAGTTTAAACTTTGATCAAGAGTCTCACAGTGAAGTACTCAAATAAATGAGCAAAATCTCTTTTTGTCACTAATGTGAAAAATATACCAGGTACATATTTTAATATGAGCACTAAATAGCATTAAAGCTCGAGACACACTTCAGGACCTCAGGAAGGTAGATGGGTGAGGTGGTATTTTATTTGTGCTGAAATGTGGTGATATTTTATTTGTGCTTTAATAAATAAAGGTTGCCTGGAGACCAGAGGAAAAAGGCCATTATAAGTAAACAAAGAAGTCAGGCAGTGGTAGCACATGCTCTTAATCCTATCACTTAGCAGGCAGGATCTCTGAGTGTTCAAGGCCAGACTGGAAACAGAGCCAGGTGTGGAGGCACACGCCTTAATTCCAACACTAGTTAGCCATGAAGGTCTGGAGGTCTGTACAGATAGACAGAAAGTGACAGAGCTGTGTTGGAGGAGGAAGTGATGTAGATGGACAGAGAGCAAATCAGATGGCAGAACAGCAAGACATATAGACATGGGTAGACAGGAAGTAACTCGCATTTGGAAGTTGCAGAGTGGGTGAGGTAAGGTTGGCTGGTGGCTTTCCCTATTTCGCTGCTCTCTCTAAGACTTTCACCCCTATATTTAGCTCCGTGTTTTTTATTTAATAAGACCATTTAGAAATTCATCTACAGGTGGGGGTTACATTTTCCACTTACAGTATTATCTACTGAGGCTTGTCAAGCACCATCTAGGTGGCAGAGATGAATAAGGCATAACTCCTGCCCTCTAAGAGTTTGCCATCTGATGTCAACTGTGATGCACATGCTCATGCACTCCAGGGAATTGTCTGTTAAGGTATAGTGGATGAGTTTAGAGATCCCATGATGCCTTGGATATAAGAAACCTGCAACATTTTCGTGAATGGGTGTAACATAAGTCAGACTGACAGTGGAAGAAGTAGCGGGTCAATGCTGTCCATGGCAAGGAGACTAATCCTGGGTTATTTCATGACCTCAGCAAACATGGTAGAGACTTCTTGATGGAAGAAGACAAAAAGACATGAGCTCTAGGATGTGAGGGCCAAGTCAAGACCACATTGGAGCTGTTAGCAATTCTAGTCTCCTAGCGGATACAGAACTAAAGTCAGATGTCGGGGGCTCTGGGACAAAGACTCAGGAATGGGGTTGGTAGTGGTTTCCTGTGTTAGATACATATGTGGTCTCTGTAAGATATGAATGTATTATATTGTCATGTATAATATAACAATTACCATTGTAACGAGGAAGGCTGAAGCTAAGGAGTAACAATAGAGATGCCCCCAGGATGCTTGCAGTAACAATAGAGATGCCCCCAGAATGCTTGCACAAAAAGCAAAGCCTGAAGTGGCCCTTTCTAGCTGTCGCATCCTGAGGACCAGAGCACCGCAGTTCCGTAGGAGATATCAGCACAACAGTTTTGAACCCGGGCTGCACATGAGAATCACCTGGGAAAAGAAACACCTGCAAGTCCCAATGCCTGACCCCAGAGATTCTAAAATAATGGACCTGCCATGCGTTATTTAATAAAAGTGTAAAAATTAATATACTTTATTTTTAGAGCAGCTTTAGATTTGTGGAATTTTAATTTGTGCAGGAATTGCAGGGTTCTCATGCGCCATGGGTTCCACACATGTACAACTTCCTTTACCATCAACATCCAGAAGAGCACTTGTTACATCTGAAGAATGTCCCCCTACACAGCAGTCTTTCCTCATCTGGGACTGTGCACTAAATCAGGGTTTCTTAAACTCTTTCCATTCCAGACCCCCTTTTGCCTAAGACTTTTAAAATTGATATATACAAGTTAAACATTTGTTGATAGTATATCATAAGGAAATTTGGTTCCTTCTTTGTTTGGTTTGGTTTTTATAGGGTTTCTCTGTGTAGCCCCAGCTGTTCTGGAACTCACTCTGTAGACCAGGTTGGCCTGGAACTCAGAGATCTGCCTGCTTCTGCCTCCTAAGTTCTGGGATTAAAGGCATGCACTGGCAAGCCCCATATAAGAAATTTCTTTTTAAAATAATTCTTTGTTATATATACAATTCTTTCATCTATTAAAGATGAAAGAAAATATGAATACTAGTGAAATAGATATGCTTGGTTATTTTTATGTATAGGAGTTAAATCTTGTTTGGATATGTGATGGAACAGGACATAGAGCACCTTCTATAATCTTCTTTGGGTTTTTTTGGGGGGGGTGTTTATTTGTTTGTTTCAAGAAGGGGTTTCTCTGTAGTTCTGGCTGTCCTGGAACTCTATAAATTGGGCTAGCCCTAAACTCAGAGATCTCTGCTACTGCCTCCTGAGTACTGGCAGTAAAGGTGTGTGCCGCCACCACCAGGTGATTTTCAGAGTTTTGAGTTTATCATTATCAAGCTGAGAACACTACTTCCTGTGTAGAAGAAATTGGTTTAAGTCTGTTTGGGGTCGTTTCACAAATCACAGATTATGTCAATCTCATCAAAATTCTTGAATAATCTTTTTTAAAAGATTTGTTTATTTTCTTTTACTAGTTTTATATATTAGATTTTTATGACACTTTAGACTTCCAAAAATTTTGAAATTTCTTTAATACTTTTTTAATCTATTTTAATTATTTGATAATTTCATTTTTTTCTTCCCTCCAACTTCTTTTATGTCTCTCCTCCCTCACTCCTTAAATCATGGCCTCCTATTCTTTAATTATTATTGTTTTACACACACACACACACACTGCTGAGTTCAGTTAGTGTTGTTTATGTGATGTATTTAGGGTTCACTTCTTGGGACTTAATAACTTATCAGAGCTCTTGTTCCTAGAGAAAACTGATTCTCCCTTTCTCAGCAACTGCCACTGCCTGAATCTCTTCATTCTAGCGGTAAAGCCCTGTGAGAATTTAATCCATCCACACTGGCATGCCAACTGGTGGTGTCATTTTGTAGGTCTTGCTTAGGCAATCATATTGCTGAGATTTCCTGGTTGAAGGTTCCCTGCTGTATACAGAAGAGACTATGTCACAGCAGATGAGCTATTCTGGTCTTTTTGCTTGCTCAGTCTGTGTACTCCATCTTCCTGTTCCCAGAGGACTGGGTTCAGGGGTTGTTTTGCAGATGTATCAGACGAGGATAAGAACCTCACAGACGGTTATTATCTGCATTTTAACCAGATGTGGCTTTCTATAGTAGCTTCTGTCTGCTCAAAAAAGAAGCTTCTTTGATGAGGAGTGAGTGTTACACTTATCCCTGGGTATAAGGATATGCATCTAGAATACAGTTGTAAACTATACTGCTTTAGGAAAATGGCAATAATAAATTCTCTACTAAGGTCCATGACATCACTAACCAGAGATAGTTGTCTATGTTTAAAATACCCAGTATGAATTCTCTTCTATTGAAAGGTCCTCAAGCCCAATTAGACAGCTGTTGGTTACATCCAGATATAAGTGCCACTATTGTACCTTTCAGAATATCTTGCCATTAATGTCATTGTTGTTCATAGACTTCACAGCTATTGACTGTTTTTCTCCCTTGGCAGCTTGCATGGATTGTTCTGGTACTATGACAGTGAATCATCTAGAAGGATATTACCAGATCATTTCCAGTTCAATTTCTCCAAGTCCTGTGTCCAACATTTATTTTCAGCATATACAGTATTAACAAGTTCTTGAAAGCAAGCAAAAGCAACATCAATAGCTTATATTGTTTTGAGTCTTTTGGCTGTCCCTGATCAATAACTTGAAAGGACATTTCTCATAGCTAGTACTGGGGCTTTTGCTAAATAGTCAATGACTCTTGGGGGAACATTGTCACCCCAAGTGGTACAACTATACATGCATAGATATACATTCATGTATATTTAATTAAACATAAAAAATATGTGGCTTATATGGTGCAAAGTATTCATGTTATATGTTCAAAATGAGGTTGCAGTGATGTCCTGAGCTGCAACACAGGTTAGTGCTTCCAGAAACAACTTGGATTCACTCTGGGCCTGACTTTGAACTAACTTTTGGTTGTTTTTTTGTTCAGAAATCCTCTACTATTGTCCTTTTTATTGCAACCCTCACATTAATTTATGGGGATGTGGGGCACAGTTTAAGAAGCCATAGCTTAATGAACAGCTCCCTTTTAGTATTATATATTTTTGCAGATTTGGGCAGTTTGCTATAAGATACACTAGTATTGTAGGTCCATGGAGACATACACGGTATAGAGAAATGGCCACAACATATATGGTATCCAGAAATGCTCATGTGATAATTTCTGCAAAATTACCTTAGGTCCCTTGTCTGACAGAAACCTTAATTTTTAGGCAAAAGGATACATTCCATCTCCTGTCTTGGACAGAAAGCAGCAGTCTTCCAGGAAGATGACATTATTAGAGAAGTTGTGGGGGTTGGGATGTTCCAACTGTCACTGGAGACGGAAGTTGGGTGGGAAGAATTTGGAGATAATAGTAATACATCAGATAGAAACAAGATGTTTGAAAGTAAGTACAAAAGTAAGATTTAGAATCTTTGTTAAGTTACTGCTTTGAACAGGGATTCTGGCTTTTCTGAATGCCCCCTTCTCTTGAGAAGTAGAGATGACAGCACATATCTTGAGGGGGCATTATGAGAAATCAAGCCATTGCATTGCACTTAGCATGCTTTCAGTCTTTACTGGATGACACCTAAATATTAGAGAGAGAGAGACAGAGAGGGGGGAGGACATAAACAATTTTTACTGGAGTAATATACGCCAATGCACAATGAGAATTCAAAAGCAGGAAATGTACTGGCAACAGGAAGGTAGGGAAGGTATCTTAGGATTCTGCTCCATGTGGTGTTTGGTGAGGGGTACACACGCACCCATGTGGAGGCCAAAGGGAAACTGGGTATATTTATCAGGAACATCATCTATCTTACTTGGTTGTGACATGGTCTCTCACTGAAGCCTGAACTGGCTGGCCAGCAAGCTCTGCTGTCTGCCCCAGCAGCAGTGGTTATAGATAAAAGCCTTGACTGCCAACTTTAGATTTTGGGGATCAGAACTCAGGTCCTCATGCTTTTTCTGTAAGCACTTTACCAAGTGAACTATTTCTCCAGTTCCCTTCTCAAGAACTTATTTTTATTTATTTAGTATTTCTTTCTTATTGTGTGTGTGTGTGTGTGTGTGTGTGTGTGTGTGTGTGTGTGTGTGTGTGTAGCCATAAGCTTACATACCATATAGCGCTCACATGGAGGACAAAGGACAGCCTGCAGGAGTCAATCTTCTCCTTCCATCAAGTGGGTTCCAGGAACTAATCTCAGGTCATCAGTCCTGGTGGCAATCATCCATACCTGATGAACCATCATATTAGCCGTCAGGAATTTTTGTTGTTGTTTCTTCAAGACAAGGTTTCTCTGTGTAGCCCTGATTGTCTTGGAACTTGGGACCAGTCTGCCCATGAACTCAAGAGATCTGCTTGCCTCTGCCTCCTAAGTTCTAGGATTAAAGACAAGCACCATCATGCTAAGCTTCCTCAGAATTTTTAATAACTTGATTTTTATATAGAAGACTGAGGGAGAGGAGTGCATGATTAGTGTAAGAGAGAGAGACACATGTAATAGGAACACAATTTAGCATGCTGCCTTTAAATATGGTCAGACAGAAGACACAGTCTAAGGATAAATCAACGACGTTTGCATCAAGAACCCTGTAGAAAGTCTGCACAGCTGAAGTGAAATGTGTCAAAGGCCCTCAGAGATGCTGGAAGCAGTGACCACCCTACACCTCTGTGTTCGTCTGCAAAAACAATTCTTTTCTTTTCATTTTCTTCTCAACTTGTCAGAACCACCATCTCTCGAGGGCATTTTGCCTAGGAGGAAGGCTTCAGCTTTTGAATGGGCATAAATAAGATGATTTGTGGCAACCTGTTACCAGCCAGGAAGGCATTTCTTTATCATGCTCTCCCAAGATAAGACAAAAGACTGCATGGAGAATCCTTGTCCTCCCAAATGAAATGTCATTTCCATGCAAATTATCATGAAAAAAGCTGCTAAAAACCAATCACTTGAGAAGAAGAATTATGGTTAGTGGTGAATTCATGTCTGGAGAATGAAAACGTGAACCTGGGTGTATACTGTTTTGAAGAACTAGGTGTGTTTCTTTACCAGTAGATGTCACTGCAGGCATTACACACAGCCTATTTCTAAGAAACTTTCTCCTATGAATGTTGCTATAATTTAATTGGTAGAACACAGTTATGATAGGCATAAAGGGTATTTATTCTGAAAAGCAATATATTTTATCATGGTCATGAACTTGTAAAAACATTGGCTTAAGGAAGCCAGCGTGTATGCTTTAAATGGGCTTAATACAATATACAGCATAAGTAATAGAAACTTAAGAGGTTTAAATATATACAGTGGGTTTTCCTGGATGTGATAAGGTTTGCTTTTCAGCATTATTCTATAGAATCAAATTCATAGGAAGAATTTAATGAGAATTCACAGACCTGACTTCTACTCTTTGTACAATTGGCATTTTTATTCCTTCAAACATCCTTGAAAGTTTTCTTAGAGAAAGAAAGCTCTTTAACTGACATGTTATCCGCTATCCTATTTCAGCTTTCTCTGGCCTCTTAAGCATATACTGTCCTATATCAGGAAGTGAAATCACTAAGTCTTTTAGAAAAGTACACTTTAATAGTGTCTGGGGGAATTTATGCAGAGAAGCTCTGGCCACACTGAAACAGATCTCAGCTCCCTTTCTCTTGCAGTCTCAGAGCTGACTCCTTAGTGCAGTTGAGTTGGCAAGGTTGAGTTAAACTGTTGTGTGAAGTGTTTTTTCTAGAAATCCCTGCACTTTTAAATCCATGTGCTCTTTGGAGATGGTTCTTACTCATGCATACTTCAAGGGCAAGGTGTGTGAATGTGCAGCCAGTCACTCTGAGACTGGGCCCTACTCGAGAAGTCCAAGTTTAATGTGGTTAGAGGGAAGTCTAATTACCTAAGATGTTCAATGATGAACTCAATATTTTTTAATAATAAACTAAAAGTTGATTTCAGTTTTCAAACCAGAAACTGCACGTATTATACACCCGACCCCATGCAGGTTGTTCTGGTCAGGCCTACCTCCACTGAGTTCACCAAGAAAGAGGAAAACACAAAACACTTGAGTTTATCATCTCCCTGACACTGAATTAGTTTGGAAATATGTTACTTTCTTTTCTACTTCGTATCAGTAAGCTCAGAGCTTTGTGAGTCCCTTCTCTTGCCTTTGCCTGCAAATACTGAGGGTCTTTTTTATGATCAATTTTTTTCATATAT
Source organism: Peromyscus leucopus (assembly GCF_004664715.2). Lineage (NCBI taxonomy): Eukaryota > Metazoa > Chordata > Mammalia > Rodentia > Cricetidae > Peromyscus > Peromyscus leucopus. The sequence goes on from NC_051064.1 coordinate 88,639,928, forward strand.
TTTGATCGTGTTTTTCCTCCTCTCATGACTCAGATGATCCCACATCCCTACTCACTCACCTTTATGTTCTCTCTCTGTCTCTCAACAAAAACATAAAAACAAAAACCGAAACCCACAAAAAACACAAAAGTAAAAATACAAACAAGCAAAAGTCAGTAAGAAAAAAAATGCCAAAACAAAACAAAATAAAATGAAAAGCCACACACAACAACACACACAAACAAAAGCAACAACAAATCCACAGAGTTTGTTTTATGTCGCCTACTACTCTTGGGCATAGGGCCTGTACTGGAGGGTGGTCCATATACCCAGTGACACTCCATTGGAGAAAACTGATTTCCCCTTTTTCCAGTGAATATCAGTTGCAAGTAGCTTTTTGGTTAGGGGTGAGGCCTTGTGCCTGTTTCCCCTACTCAGTGCTAGGACCCTGTCTGGTTTGAATTGGAGCAGGTCTTGTACATACTGCTACTGTTTCTGTGAGTTGTGAGGGTCTTTGTGAAGTTCGCATCCTCGAGCCAACATGACATGGCCAAGAAACAGAGTTTCTCCCAAGAAATCATATTATTGACAAAAACATCAATGTCTTGAGAAATAGTTACCAAGCACCTTCTTATAAGCACAAGGCAATTGCTCTTCACTGACTGTACAATGTAGATGCTCTTCTTCACAAAGCCCCCAGTGTAGATCCCACAGTGGGGACACAACAATGACAAAGACTTGCATCTGTCAACTGCATGGCATGACTTGTTTTTTTGAGCAACACTTATACGTGAAGTCCAGGGCATACTAGTTGATGAAGGTTGGTTTGGCAGACATTTCAAACCCTAGACTTGTTAAAATAGACCATCAACTGTTATACTTCAATCACAGTGGCTAGAACCATTCCTTTGTGTTAACTCATTTTTGTTAGAATGCCTTTGGCTTTTGTTAGAGACCAGTATCCGAAAGGGGTTGTTAGACACTTACTGTTTGGAGAGTGAGGCTATTACTGAGCATGGTAGCTAGGCTTCACAGTACTCCAAATTTCAGTCATTGAAATGATTATGGCCTGCTTTCTTTCTTCTTCTTTTGAGGTCTTTAGAGTTCTTTATTTTTGGGATAGGGAATCATTTCATAATCATATTTCCTTCTCCTTCTACAGCCCTCCAACTTTGGCTCCCTAAAGGCACAGAGCCAAAGTGATGGTCTGAGAGTAATGGTTTTCATTTTTTTAACAGCTTCTCTATTAAACTTTGTTGGCTTGCTTTCATTCTCGTATACTTCTGCTCTAATATTCTACATGTTTTATATGGGACTTGTGGGGCAAGGTAAAGAGGCATTTAAATAAACCAAAATGTGTAAAAATAAATAATGTATTTCTAGAATAGCATCATACTCTGCCTAAAACCTACATAGCTAACTATATTCTATACCTCCAGTTTACAATAAGATGTGAGATAGAAATACCACCCTGCTCATTTTAAGGGGAGAGTAAGCAACACTAATATCCTACCACCACACCATATTTTTTACACTCTGTAGCAGCACAATGCTTAAAATTTGAGTTGTAGGTGTACTGGGGTGGTGAAACTCACCAAGTTATGTACTTTATTTTCAGTTAGTCTGAAACTCACAATTCATCTCCTAATTCACTGCAAGAGCACAGGTTAAACTAGTAAGGAAGCTGGATGGGAAACGGTAATCACTTGTTAGCATGCATGAAGTAGACACAAATATTTTCTATTAAGGCTCAAGTCAAGGAAATAATGATTGATTGGAACTGGAACTCAAGGCATCTTTGAGTTATAAAAGCAAAGACTATTGTTTTACCAGAAAGAATTCTCTTTCCCATGGATGGAATAGGACTTGTTTGTAGACTGGGAGAGCCATTTAAATAGGGGAGATGAAGGAAGGCCAGAGGAGAGAAGAAGAAACAGACCTTGAGTTAGGTTAGGGGAAAATGAATCACTGAACTCCATTTCAGAATCATGGTTTTGCTATTTGATTTTGGACTCAGGATATTTTGGCAAAATACAGTAAAGCTGAGACAGGAAATTAGTCCCCATTTATAAAATATTTGGATGAGTTTGTAAATGGGAAAGATACCATTAAAATAGAGGGAAAATTCCTTTCATTTTAATAAGAAAATGAGTAGAAAGAATGATGGCTAAGTAATGTCTTAAAATTCAATCTTCATTCCATATTTATGGCTCCATTGACACACTGTATAATTGATTGATAGGAATTTTCATTCCAAAGTAGGATTTATATGTTGTCTCTAATCCCAATACCATTATGCAATCAGTTTCCATTTTTTGCCTTTATTTTACAAATTCCCTGAAAAAAATTTAACCAAGTCTATAAATATTCTTCAGAGAAGATAAAACTTAGGGAAAAAAGCCACAAACATTCAAAATAATATTTGTAATGAAGAGAAAAAGAATATCATTTGTGAAGACTTAAGAATTTCTCCTCCACATGTCCTAACTCCTTCCCTAGACGAAGTGCTTTCAAATGCAGACAAAAGCCCATATTTGCTACTTAGAATTAGTTATCAAATGGATCCTAGAGAAGCACATTGTTTTAAATATGAGTTTGCCTTGAAATATGCTTACCCCTTTGATATCCGGATGGGTTTAGTCATTACAATTTGTCATCTCAGAGACACAAACACTCATTTGGTTTGGAAGCTGTCCTGTTCCTAAATGACCAAGAGAAACTTTATGCTTTATAAATGAAAAAGTGGAATTTGCTCTAATGAAGTGACTGAAACACAGTCACTCACTGAGTCCCTGACAGAGTTAAGTTAGAGTCCATCTGTCTCTCTCAGTCTCACATTCTCATCTCAACTCTGGGGTAATTACATTTTTAAATGCTCGTGTGTCCACAACATGAGAATTAACCATCAGGTGGTTGTAATAAGATACTGGGTCTGGAATTTGACTTTTCTCTTCCCAGTTATGCAACCTGGGGAAGAATCACTCAAATTTTCTCTGTTTCGTCTCTTCATTAAGTTCTTATGAGAGCCACACAAGAAAACGTACAGAAGATGACAGCAAACTTTCAATTTCAAGCAAGCGTTAGTTTTCCTGTTAGTCCCACCAACTGTCATTGCCACAAATGAATGTTAGGTTTTCATTTCAGAGTCACCATTTTTGTGGCATTTTATTAACAGAAGTGAGGTGTCAGAAGTCAATCCCTACAATGTATACATTTGGAATTGTGTGTTCCTAATTATGTGTAGGCTTACCAGGAATACATTTGTTCAAACTATTTTGCTTTGCTTTCAATCCTAAAGTTTTTTGGAGTTTGAAACTTAGTACTTATAAAGTAATTGTAAGGCTTTTACTGTTATCTAATTTTATCTGGATTTTATTTCACGATCTGGACTGAAAAGTCAGAGAAGTGGGAAAATTGAATAATTATCTCATATCCTTCAAAGAGTATTTAAGATGTAAAGTTACATTTAATATCAATAAATACCTCATGATTGATTATATAAAATATAATTTAAGCTGTTAATATTGAAATAATACTATTTAAGGTGATCATAGTTTAACTTGTTTTCTAGATTGTTTAATTTCATTGGATAATCTCATAGAAATCACTGCAACCTCCAGACACGTGGGCACAGAACACCAAACTCATGCCTGGATTTTTTTGTTCCATGATCTGAGGAATTCACAAAATCATCTGAAGGGATGAAATAGTAGATTCATAGCCGAATGTTGCATTTTTTAAGAATCTGAAGACATTGTGAAGGCCATGCCAAGGGAAAATGATGATACTCCTAGACCCATTAATCTTAAACCTCCCCTGTTAACTTCAAGTCCAAGGACTTTAGCTAATACATTTTGTATTGATAGGCACACCAAATTGTTTTCATATGCACACTATGGCCAATGTCTGTCCTTGGACAATGGAATTTTAGTAGTAAATGAAAAGAAGCTTCTATTTTTTCCTATTTGGGGGCTAACTCATCACTCTGAGAATTAAAATTCTCTTTAGATTTCTAGGTACTTTTTGATGGTAGTTGTTTCTTTGTACCATACCTCTAAGACTCAGCTGGTCAAGTATTGAAAATCAAGACTATTACCAGCCTGACAGCAAACAGGATGAAAATGAACAGAACCTCAGCAAAGATCATTTCTTAGGGTGATCATCATCTCCACCACACGAAACACTATAGCTTTTTCCAGCACTTGACCCTGCTCTCTTCACTCGACTATCGCCTCTAGAATGGAGAAACTAGATGACCTTTGGCCCATTCCAGGCCTGATGTTCTTTGAGCTGGTTTACCTTCACGTGATTGCTTGAAAATTTCAACGAGAGCAGTTTGAATTGATATAAAATGCACATGCAGGTGTTTGGCACCATATGGCCAAACATCTGGATAGGTGCACTAAAAGTTTTCAGTTTCTGAAGACATTTAATTTGTTAAAGATACTGAGTCTGAACTTTTGATACTACACTAAAAAGGTAGAATGTTAGTGTTAAATATTATCTAAGCATTGGCTTTTACTTCAGCCACATGGAATTAACAAATCAGAAAACATGTCAGCTACCTTTCCATCTCTTTTAATAGCAAGCATCTAACACTGGGAAAGAAGGATAAGTTTCATTACTTGTTGAACTTCTTAACATCTGCTCTTTCTCCTCTTCTTACCCGTCATTGCTATAAGGTAACCATGGAAATAACAATCTGGCTTTTATTAACAGAACCAGGGAAACCTATGCAGTAATAAGGAGGTAGCCCATCTCTCACTTAGCAGTAGTTGTAAGGCTGAAATACCTTTAAGGCTTTTTCCTTTACACTGAAGTTCTTTTTCTGGTACACATAAACAGGCCTGCATACCAAAAACATGTAGTCACTGCCTACATTCACTAGATGAGAATTGGGCCTCCAGCCATACCACCAACAGACTAAGAATTTGCCAACGCTCACAAAGACGAGGCAGTCCAGGTTTTCTCTGGAAAAATTAACTCTGAAATAGCAAGTTGGGAGACTAACAGGATGTCAGAACATATTCCAGAGAACTCAGAGATATAATCATATCTGAGGGGTTCAATCTGCAGCAAGGCGATGTGGTCTTAGTCCTCGCTAAACTAATATTTGGCGGATAGTGAAATTCCTGTAACCTTCAGCAGGGTGCATTCTTTTCTCCTAGGTTTTCATTACTCAGCTTGCAGGTTTTTTGTTTTTTTGTTTTTCCTTTATTTTCCCAAGACACTGTTTTAAATCTAAAACACACACACACACACACACACACACACACACACACACACACACACACACCCCAAACCAAATACAAACAAAAAATTCAGTTTGTTTTAACCAGTCTATTAATGCTTATCTCTCCATTCTGTGATTTTCATGGTGTTTCTTACCCTAAATCAAGCTCCTGAAGCCCTTCCCCCAACTCCTCCACTCGTCTCTTTCCTGATGCTTCCTGTTTGATTCGCCTCCCAGCTCTGAAGCTTTTCCTATGGTTTCTCACCTGGATGGAGTCAGTGTGCTTCATTTTTCCAAGCATTGGCTCAGGATCTCAAATCCGAATTATCTTAGAGCTATTAACATTATAGAAAAATTCTAGAGAACTTTCCCCCAAATACTCCAGACAAAAATTATATGCAGACATGAGCTGTCAGTAGGAATGCTGAGTTTTCATACATGTAAGTGTTTTAAACCTGAGGCCCATTATCTGTACGACTCCATCACCTGTTCTGTTCCTTCCACATCCATTACCATCACCCTATGTCTGACTCTCCTTTCCAGGAAGCAATAGTCTTTAGATTGGTTTCACTCTAAAATCTCCTTCCTGGTACACTTCAGCAGCGAATTGTGGTTCTGCATGAACAGTTCATGCACATATATTAGTTAATATATGGCTAGAACTGTCCCTGTGGTATAATAATGCCCCACCCAGTGATATGCACATCCTAATTTCCAGAATATGTGAATTAACTGGATTGACCCAATCTAATTTATATAGATTCTTAGAAGAGACTTTCCAGCCATAGATAGAATGAGGTACAGCAGCAGATGGATGGTCAGAGAGATGTGAGTGTGCAGGCCTTACCGAGAGAGAAGGCAGCCACGAGGAATGTGATCTCCCACAGGTGATTAATTAATGTTGTTTAAGCTACTGACCTTCTGATAAATCACTAACAACAGCAACAAAAACAGATGTACTTGGGTTCAAATTTTAGCATTTACTAAAACAATTATAAACAGAGAACATCAGAACATGGGGTTTTCAAGCTACAGTCCAATGGCAAGATTGCTCTCCCAGGCCAAGCTAGCTTCCTTCAGAGGCCAAGATACTGCTAATTACTGTAACAAATGAATATAAACTAACGTGCTAATCAGTTTTATCCCACAAGCTTAGAACATTTCAAGTATGACAAAAATAAAACCCTTAAGGATATGATATTTTAGCTCACCACTGAAGTGAAATAATTGAATTGATGTGGAGAAACATAAAATCATTGATTAGGTGCCTTGTACATATGAGCTGTTAAATGAAGTTTTTTTGGTCAAATCTCCATTTAACATATTTAAAAAATAAGGCTCAAAGATACTATCCACTTAGCACCAGTGCACAGTTCATTAATTCACTCATATATTTATTTATTCAATATCTCTTAAGTATATATTACCAGCCATAAATGATTAAAAGCATGTGTAGAACTGTACACTATATCTGGCTCAAAAGACTTATACAAGGGAAGAGAATTAATCCCCTGGACTCAGTAGTTCCGAGGAAGTAAAGTTAGGCCTGCAGCAAAGGAAGCACAGGATTTTTATAAAGGGAAGAAGGGAAAGAAATAAAGAAGCCACTGAAGACACCTTCGCATAATTAATGCTGAAGCTTAAGGTTGGCCTTCAGAGAATTAGAAATATTAATTCAATATAAACTGTATATATATATATATATATATATATATATATATATATATAGAGAGAGAGAGAGAGAGAGAGAGAGAGAGATAGTTCTTTGCTGTGGAGCTGCGATTCTTGCTTGATAATTGTTTTGTTGTATGTAATTTTACTATGTGAAAATTAAAAACCTTCCTTTTTGAAAAAAAAAAAGAAAAGGGGAAGTGCTGTGGATAGCGCTCTGTATAAATAAATTGCTGATTGGCCAGTAGCCAGGCAGAAAGTATAGGCGGGACAAGCAGAGAAGAGAATTCTGGGAACAGGAAGGCTGAGTCAGGAGACACTGCCAGCCACCACCATGAATACCAACACGTAAGATACTGGTAAGCCACAAGCCATGTGGCAAGGTATAGATTTATGGAAATGGGGTTAATTTAGGATGTAAGAACTAGATAGCTAGAAGCCTGAGCCATTAGGCCAAACAGTTTAAATAATATAAGCCTCTGTGTGTTTATTTTGTAAGTGGGCTGTGGGGTTGCCGGGGCTTGACGGGACCCAGTGAGAAAAACTCCAGTTACAGTTCTTGCTCTTGCTTCTGGAGCTTGCTAGTGCTCTTCTTCTCAAGGACCATGGACACTGAACAAATAATTAAGTAATAAATGAGGGCTAACAGGATGGATGTGCAAATAGGGCCTCGATTAAGAATCAGAGATTGGAGGGATCAGTGAGAAAGTTCCAGGGCTAAATGTTTTGCTGCCAAGTCTGACAACTTGAGTACTATCTTCTACTTGATGAAAGAAGAGAATTGAGTCCTACAAATTGTCCCTGGATTTTCACACTCTGACTCATGCACAATAAAGATGTTGTTACAAAGAAAGAATAAAAGTATCAGAAATGGTTGGAAGAAGGACTGTCCACAAGGACCAAAGCAAGGCAAATAAGGAGCTGGTGTTCATTTTGTTTCAGAGACTGTTTGCTTGACAGCCTCCTTTCCTGCCCAAGGACTGCTGCTTTTTATGATTAGTGAGCCAGTTGCAATACAAATTTCATAATAAACTCCACTAAATGCAGCTTTCACTGTTTTCTGTAATTGAGATAGAAGAGTCCAGGGCTGATGCTTTTAGCAATTTTATAATTTTTCAGAAATCCAGGATTATTTTTAACCTTTCTCAGCCTGCCTCAGAGGTTGGCCTTTCTCTGCTGGTCAGAAGAGCCATGATACTTCTGTTTGAACTTGGGACATATGATCCTCTTCAAAAGTAGGGAGGGAAAGGGAGGCACAGTCACTCCAAATGTACCTTTCTTTCCATTTGGAAAAAAAAATCTCTAGGAGCATCTCATTCTCCGTCCTCCCCTAAGAATTTTCTCCCTACTGTGGATGGCCACAGATGAAGCTCATCTAGGCTACATGATATAAAGTAAAACCTGAAGGCACAGAATGATATTACAGCAGGGAATTGCTTTGTGAGACAGTAGACATTTTTGGGCCAATGTGGTTTCTCTCCCAGTGTAGCATACAACAGGATGAGATCTGCCATTCCTTGGCTCTGGAGAAAAGATGGGCTTCTCACTCTGTAAGTTGTAGTCCTGAGCACTGACACTCAGACAGAGTTCAGGAAGCTGCACACTTACTCTCTGGCATGTTTATCTGGACCTATCACACACACCATTTGTTTTGCAATTCAGTAGTAAATCAAAGTGAAAATCAACACGAGCAGAGTCTGCTGCAGACTTGAGTGTTTCCCATGGCCCATATGTGCAAGGCTTTCCCTTGAAGCCAGAACACAAAGGGCAGTGCTGAAAACTTGAAAAGGCGAGTACTACTAGAAGGAAGGTAGGTCGTTAGAGTGTGTCCTTGAAAGGGATATTGAGTCCCTGCTCCTCTTCTTATTTTCTCTTTTGCTTCTCAGCTGCTGTGGGGTGAGCAGACCCTCTCCTATGTACTGGCATTGTGACATGCTGTGCTATCACAGATCTGAAGGTCACAGGGCCAAGCAACACTGGATTGAAAAACTGTGTAATTGCAAGCCAACACAAACCTTCCCTGCCTGTAGGTTGACTTTGTCAGGTAATTTGTCACATTGGTAGAAGGCTAACATAATCCAAATATAATTTACCATTCTTATAATCTGGGTTAGTCTTTTTTCATCTGGCCTAGTCTTGATTACTCAAAAATCATAGGCTCCTTGAGAGGCAAAGAGATCAGGAAAGCGAAGTCCTTTACAATAAAAATAAATATATAAAAAATAAAAAGCTGTTCTTATTTATTGGAGGGGAAGTGGAGCACATGTGTCATGACATTAGTGTGGAGGTCAGAGGGCAAGGTAAGATTTTCTCCTTCCGCCAAGTGGGTATTGAGCATCAAACTCATGTCCTTCAACTTGATGTCAGGCCGGCTGAGCTGTCTCACTACCTGGTATCTCTATATTAGTCTCTATTGTATCTCTTTTTTTCTATTGATAGTCAACCACAAGTATCTGGGAATAAATATAAATTTTAGAATTAAGAAATGTCTTTCATTTAAAAAGTAGAACCACCATAATGATGTAATGAGACAGTCTGTGTTATGAAAGACAGCCCTTCCTCTTAGTTCTATGTATTACTTAGTGTCTATTAAGTGAATTCTATGTTATTTAAGTTCTTCCCAACTTCTTTCTCTTGCCCAGACTGCAATGGGAACACCTAGGCTTAGTGAGTTTTTTATTGGTCTTTTGCATCATAGACAATGGATTTTCAGTTTAAAACAATTGACATTCAACCTCATTTCCAAATATCAGCTGAACAATCAGATGCTGCTAAAAACTAGAGAATGACAAGTTGCATTTGTGTGCTAAGTGTTTCAATTGGCTACAGTCACTGAGACATGATGTTTGAGATGATGGTATGTTCAATATTAATGAAAGTTGGGTATAGTTGTAGTGGAGATTAAGAGAGGCTACCCCAAATATTTTAAGCTAGAGGAATTTTCAGGTAAACAATCATAATTAGAATAGTCCCCCATCTCCCAATCTTGTACCCTGCAGCAGGTCCTAAAACCTTCCCCTGAACCTTCCCCTGAAACAGATCATAAGATTTCCATTCAAGGGTTGGCTGTTCTCTACCCACAGAGAGAAATGACTCTTAGAATACACGGAGAATGTGGATGAGCAGACCCTGCTCTGTTCCCCTGTTTCATATCATTTGGCCACATTCCCTTCTGTTCAATCTTACACATCCATGACTATCCACTTCCATCATCAGATTTAGCATAAAAATGCATATGTTTAAGAGTTTCTTTGGGAATTCATTTCATTATGAAGACATACCATATGAAACTTAAAATTGATTGTTTTTCTCTTGGTAATTTATCTTTTTCTGTATAGGACTCAACCATGAATCAAGAATAGGTGAGGGAAAACTATTTTTTCCTTCCCTATAAGTACAGCCCCAAATTTGAGTCAATTCCAGTCCCAGAAAAAGCTACACAATAATCCTGTCAGATTTATGCTTGGATTATTAGCAATCATATCTTACGGTTTTGATTTCTTTTGTCTCTGGATAATACTTTTAGGGTATGAATGCTATTGTGTAACTCTAGTATGGATATGTGTGTAAAGAATTTTGTTTGTACTGTCACTCAAAGTGTCCAGTAAATATGTGCTATTACTAAGTATAATACTTAATTAAAAGCAAAGACCACTGTTTGCTTGCAATTCATCTCATGCCACTCATCTCTGGGCACATTGCAGTGGTGCAGAGGAGGAAGAAGAAAATGGCCAGCATCCACCAAACAAGAAACTGAGAAGTCAATCAACATGAAGACTTTTTCTAGTAGTTTTATGATTAGTGGTGTCTGTTGGTCATCTTCTAGCAAAGGGACAAAGACAAGGTGTTACTAGTAACTGGTTGAATGCCTGGTGAGTAGGATCCCTTGTAAGAAAAAAAACTTGTCCCTCATGTCCTGTGGAGAAATGGACCCATCCAAGGTGTTTTGTTAATGAGCTCTTGGCCATTGCTGGGCTTTACATTCCCATTTTAGCATTCCTGGGCTTTAGCATTTCTTGGCATCCAACAGTGAAGCAGAACATTTTATGTGGAAATATATTTGGAAAGGATTCCAGAGAGCTCAGGCAACATCAATTGTACTCTGGGAGATTTTCACCTTTTCTGCATGCTGTAACTAGCTGGCACTCCTCCAATTGTAATTTAAACTTACCATGAACTATAGGTTGTTGTTGTGTTTTTTTCCCCTTTTCAATGCACAGTGTTTTTTTTCAAACCTAACTTCTTTTGCTGTTTTCTAAGTTTTAATTTTGCATATGCTCTTAATAGTCTCTGATTATATTTAAGCACACTCTAGCCCTAATATGCCAATGGTTGGAACAGAATACTTTTTATCAGTGGTGCTTAGTAATATGTAAATACTTGGGATAGTTGGTAATGGGGGTTGACTCATGAAACCTTTACTAATCCCATTGCAGCATCATCAGGAATGTCAGACAACCCACTACTGAATTATTTAAGTTATAATGGGAACTGCCTTTGCGCATATGAGAACCCTGATTTATGTTCTTTTAATTAAACAATTGTAAAAGGAAGTGTCTTAGTTAGGGCTCTTATTGCTGTAAAGAGACACCATGACCATGGCAACTCTTATAAAGAAAAACATTTAAATGAGGTGGCTTGCTTACAGTTTCAGAGGTTCTGTCCATTATCCTTATGGCAGGGAGCATGGTGGCATGCAGGTAGATGTGTGCTGGCTACATCTTGGCTAGCAGGCAACAGGAAGTTGACTGAGACACTGGGCAGTATCCTTAGCATAGCAAACCTTAAAGCCTGCCTTCACAGTGACACACTTCCTCTCCCAAGGGCATACCCACTCCAGCAAAGCCATACCTCCTAATAGTGCCATTCCCTGTGACATTATGTGGGCCAATTATATTCAAACTACTACATTCCACTCCATGGCCCCCTATAAGCTTGTAACAATATCATAACACGGAATGAATGCATTTAGTCCAACTTCAAGAGTCCCCATAGTCTATCACAGTCTCAACAGTATTTAAAAGTCCAAATTCCAAAGTCTCTTCTGAGGTTCATATAATCTCTACTGTGATCCCCTATAAAAATCAAAATCAAAAAGCAGATCACATACTTCCAAATTATAATGGCACAAGATATACTTTATCATTCCAAAACATAGGCAATGGAGCATAGTGATGAACTACTGGACCAAAGCAAGATCAAACACCAGATGAGCAAACCCCAAACTCTGCATCTCCATGTCTGATGTCAATGTGCTCTTCAGATCTCCAACTCTGTTCAGCTTTGTTGACTGCAACACACTTCTTTCTCTTGGGCCATTCACACTTCCTGTTAGCAGCTCTCCTCAGCAGGTATCCCACAGCTCTAGCATCTCCAACATCTTGGGGTCTCCAAGGCAATCCTGGCTTCAACTTCACAGCTTCACTCAATGGTTTCTCTACTAGGCCTTCATTCAAGGACACCCTTGACACATGCCTGGCCTCAGAAGCTCTCTTTGGGCACAGAGGCAGATTCCATAACCCATTTCTTCTATCCTTAACTCTAAAGCCAGAACAATGTGGCTGAAGCTGCCAAGTTCTGCTGCTCACTGTGGCTGGAACATGGCCCCCTTGTTCAATTACATCTTCACCAGCTTTCTGTGTTTCACTGCCTAAGCTTGGCTGTCCTCATACTTTCTCTCTAGACCAGGCTGGCCTCAAACTCAGAGATCTGCCAGCCTCTGCCTTCCCAGGGCTGGAATTAAAGGTGTGCCCTACCACACCCAGTTTTAAGCTTTTTTAAAAAAAATTCCTTTTCACAAGTTGGAAACTTAGCTGGGTGGGATCTCACCCTGAGATCACCACTCCCTTTATTTCATTTCTTAATCAGTTTATCTCCTTGAACACAGGATTTAGCTCCATTCTACTTCTGAGTGCTTTTTTTCCTCAAAATTTACATTTTTTAATTTACTCATTTTCATTATAAATCCTTACTAAAGTTACTACTAATATCCACACAACAGAGTCTATACTAGACTGTTTTAGTAATTCTTCTACCAATAGAATTGCTCCCAAACTCTTCACTTCAGCCTTAGGCAGACTCTTCAGACAAAGACAAATGGCAGGAAACTTTTTCACCAAAATATCACAAGAATGATCTCTAGGCAACATAAAATTTTTTCCTCTGAAAACTCTTGAGAGAGTCACTGACAGTTCAAATGACTCTTACCACCTCTGTCTTCCATGCTCCTACTAGTATGGCCCATTAAGCACTGCTGAATGCATTCCACTGCATTCCAAACCCCAAGTACCAAAGTCCAAATTCCTCCAAACACATAATCAAGGCCTAGCACAGCAACACCCCAGTCCCTGGTATCAGCTTCTGTCTTAGTTTAGGTTTTTATTGCTATGAAGAGACAGCATGACCACAGCAACTCTTATAAAGGAAACATTTAATTAAGATGGCTTGCTTACAGTTTCAGAGGTTCAGTCCATTATCATCATGATGACACCATACAGAGATGTAATGATAGAGTAGCTGAGAGTTCTACATCATGCAGACAACAGGAATTGACTGACTCACTGGGTGATATCTTGAGCATAGCAAACCTCAAAGCCCACCTACACAGTGACACACTTCCTCTAACAAGGCTATACTCTCTCCAACAAAGCTACACCTCCTAATAGTGCCACCCCCTATGAGATTATGGGGACCAGTTATATTCAAATCACTATAGGAATAGTTCTATCTTCTATATCTTTGGTCTGTGCTTTAGGACAAAATACTCCTTGTAAGCAACTCAGTGTGTGTACAAGCACAGTTTTCAGGAGCAAGTGGACAACAGATAGACTCTGTACTCTCCTTACTTAGTTAATTAAGATAGACAGTATTCGATTGTTAAGAGAAGGTCATTCTTCTCTGGGAACAAAGACAAGTAAAATGGATATTGACCTCAAAAACCAGATTAAGTATTAAATTTCTTATTCTCTTTATATCTGCCATTGACAGTGTTGATAATTATTTGGTTTCTTTTGTTAATCTAAGAATGAATGAGAAAATAAATATAAAGGGCTATCAAACAGCAAAATTAAAAGAAAGGCTCTATGTTGGAGGGCATGGAAGAAAGGCAATCAGTGATCAGCTCAAACACAGCCAGTTAAAGTGGAAGGTTGAGTGAAAGCCAAGGGTTCAAAATATATCCTGTGCTTAAGTCAAGACTGGTATAAGAGCAGATAAGAAGGGGCTTCAAAACCAGCAATATCTGCTACTCAAGTCCTCTAGCCCACTGGTCCTGTGGAGGCTGGAGCAAGGGTTGTAAGGCTGTGTGTAGAAAGTTGTTATCTCCTTTCTTTTATATCTTCAGAGCCTGCTCTCATTCATTTCCATGTTTTGCTATTACATTTATTATCTATCTATCTATCTATCTATCTATCTATCTATCTATCTATCGTGTGTGTGTGTGTGTGTGTGTGTGTGTGTGTTTGTGTGTGTGTGTGTAGGTGCGCATGCCCATGCTTGTGTGTGGAAGTCAAAGGACAACCTACATATATTCTCCTTCCACCCTGTGGATCCTAGGAATGGAACTCAAGTCACCCATTTTGGAAGGTGCCCTTTCCTAACCTTTACCAGCCCACAGTTAATTTCATTTTTTTGATAGGGTCTACATTTTGTTATTAAACAAACCAATTATCTCATGTGGAATGGATACTAGCAAGTAAGACCCCCATTGAAATATGACTGAGTTTAAGTTTAAACATTTCAACAGCTCCAAAGCTTAAAGACATTCAGCTCCATCTGGTAGGATAGATGACCATGATTCAGCATAAACCCTCAGTCACAGATTGTGTGTGAATCCTTACAGGCCCAGCTTGGTTGCCTCCAGTGTCTTCTCATGGAGTTGTTCTTGATTTTGTTACCAGTTTTCATCTGTACCCACTGGGCAAACAGGACCATTTTGCTCTTGTTTCTTGGCCAGGAATTACCTGATTCATAAAGTCTTGTGAGAAGATATGATGAGAAGTGGAGTGGTAGAGTAGTGTATGGTACACAATTGTAGCAGGAATCTTAAAAGTTCTTATTAATAAAATCAAACCTGAGGCCAGTTATTGGGGTCAATGCTGGTAGATCAGAGAGACAGAACAAGCCACAGCTATCTCACCTCGCCGGATCCTCAGCTGGTCTTGTCTCCTCAGACTGGAGGCCTCTGAGTCCTCATCCGGAATGGGTCTCAGCTGAATTACTGCTCAAAAGCCTGAATGCTTAACCAGCCAACACCTTAACCAGCCAAATGCCTCTAGTTTCTGGTCCTCACGCCTTATATATCTTTCTGCTTTCTACCACCACTCCCTGGGATTAAAGGCTGGCTTTCTGGGATTAAAGGCGTGTGTCACCAATGTGGCCTTGAACTCACAGAGATCCAGAGGGATTTCTGTCTCTGGAATGCTAGGATTAAAGGTGTGAGTGCCACCATTTTCTAGCCTTTGTATCTAGTGGCTGTCTGTTCTCTGACCCCAGATAAATTTATTAGAGTACACAACATTTTGGTGAACACAATACCACCACACACAATGGTACATAAAAGGAGAAGACACCTGATTCATTTAAGAAATATTTTGTTTAAATTCTCTCTCTCTCTCTCTCTCTCTCTCTCTCTCTCTCTCTCTCTCTCTCTCTCTCTCTCTGTGTGTGTGTGTGTGTGTGTATGTGTGCACATTTCTATGTGTGCTCTAGTGTAGGTACCCACAGAGACCAGGAAAGGATATTAGAACCCCTAAAGCTGGTGTTATGAGTGAGCTGCCACATATGGGTCTTGGAAAGAGAATTTGGTTCCTTTGCAAGAGCTGAAAGTGCTTTTAACTTTTGAGCTACCTTTCCCCTACCCCATCATGATTTTTTCTTATACCAAAATTACTGATTATTTCTCTGTTGCTTTCTCTTTAAGTCTATGCATTTTTTTTCAGACATCTAAACCTTTGGCCTATTAGAAATTTACATTTGCTATAAGGTGTTCTCTTTTGAACCAATCATTTATTTAATTATGTGCATTTTCTTCTTATTTGGATTAGATGCCTCTTTTATATTCCAAATTCCTTTATTCATTTAAATTTATTTCTAAATTATTTGTATTATGCCACTGCCCTGTCATTCAGGCATATCTTAGCACCATACAGCTTGAGTGACTCAGAATTTGAAACACACTTTTCACCAGGTTTTGCTAACTCCCGACCCATCATAAACTGTCTTTACTCATCTGAACAGACATTAGGGTAGGCTCATTCCTCTGGCTCCTTCTCCTCCACCTGCCACACTTACCTAGAGCACACTTACTACAAAAGGAATCCTTCCAGCATGCTGAGCACCTGACAGGTCTAAGAGAAGGTGGATCTCTAGGGGCAAACCAAGGGTGTAGCACATTTCCAGAAACATGGGCTCTGGACTTCATAAAGACTCCAATGAGAAATGTAGCTCCAACCATCAGCACAGACAGACAGCAGGACAAAAATCACAGCCGGCAGCAGTCAAGGCAGACACAATATTCATTCTGTTAAGTATGCCAGCAACTGCGCATTAAATATTTCAAACTATGTTTATTTTTCAGGCCAGTGGAATGGCTCAGAGAGTATAGGCACCAGCTGCCAAGATTGACAATCTGAATTGGATCCCTGGAACCTACTTAGTGGAAGGAGAGAACTGACTCCTACTAGCTGGTCTCTAGTCTGCACATGTGCATCATGGCATGTGAGTATACACGTGTGTGCGTGCATACAAATCACACAGACACACATGCATACATACCACACACATATCATACACACACACACACACACACACACACACACACACACACACACACACGAACACATGCTGACATATAAAAATGCTATTTGAAGCCAACTCTCATGCCACTATGGATAAGTAATTTTTTTACTCAACTTTCTTTCCTGTATGTTGGCTATGATGGTAAAACTTCATATGCAAAACTTTAACACCATAGCTATATTTAAACACACACACACACACACACACACACACACACGGGTTCCTAATAAACATTTAGTCAAAAAGTTTTCAGTAAGACTGTTAAGAATAAGCTATAATCACACATACCTAATTAGTCGGGGTTCATGTTTTGCTATAGGCAGGGTACAGTTATCAGAGCATAGATGTAGAAAATATCCCTTTCTACCTATTGCTGACAGTTTTTGGCACTTCTAGAAAGAAAAGAAACAAATGGATCACATGATCATGCAAGAGTGATCAAAGCAAGTCCTTCTGTCAACAGGGTGAGTTATGCAAATCTCTGAACACCAAAGGCTTCCTCTAGTTAAGAACGTCTGCAAGAGGATTCTTTTGAAAACAAAAAACAACAAAACCCCTGTCCTAGAAAGTGGAATCAGCCTCCCATTGTCATATGTATAGCCTCTACACCTTTGCTATTCAAAGCATGGTCAGTGAACCACCAGCCACAGTGGCACCCAGAGACTTACCTGAAAGGCTGAAATCTCCAGCCCAGATCCAGAAAACCAGGCTCAACATTTGACCAAGACACCCAGGGGCTTTGAGAGAGTTGCAGAACTAACCAGTGTCTAATCAAACTGCTAAGGAGAAGCATAACTGAGACCCTTGCATTAGAGACTTTTGTACCCTTGGGTGGGACTGGTCTCTCTTACACGGTAAGTGAACACGCCTCCCCGCAGACCTTCCCTCCCTCTCCCTCCATTTCCCTTCCTCTCTCTGTCTCCCTCCTTCTCTCCTTCTCCCAGCTCTGTTTCTCTCCCTCCCGCCCACACGAAATTTTGTTATGGCTGCCCAAATGCAGTTATGCCTTACACCTCTGAGCAAAATTCCGCTGAAGCACGCCTTGGTAAAAGGAAAGAAAATGCTAACTGATGGTGCCAGGACCAGCATGCTCCTTTAGAAATAGGATGAAAATATCCTAAACTGTCGGCGAAACTCAGTCTAAAATCTAATTCTGTCACTTGAAATTTTTCTGTGAACAATTTCTTGAACATCCTGGACCTTTGTTCTTTAAAATTTGTGGTATTAAATAGGTACATTTCAATGCCGGACAGTGGTGGCGCACACCTTTAATCCCAGCACTGGGAGGCAGAGCCAGGAGGATCTCTGTGAGTTCGAGGCCAGCCTGGGCTACAGAGTGAGTTCCAGGAAAGGCGCAAAACTACCCCAAGAAACCCTGTCTCGAAAAACAAAAACAAACAAACAAACAAACAAAAAATAGATACATTTCCGGCTTGAAAAGACTAGAGAAACTAAAGCTATGAGGAAGCACTCAACACAGGATAAATGTGTGACAAAATATAAAAGAAACTAACGTGTTTCCTGTCATTTTAAGGGACCTTTGACAGCAGAACCTGTATGGTTAAAGGGAAGACAATATCTGCATGCACAGTCAGCATTTGAGTGAACGGAGTATTTAGATGAGGGTCTTTGGCATTTAAAGAAGAAAGGTATGACTTTTTTTGTGTGTGGAACAAGCCCCAGGAGGGCTCTGTTTCATAGCGCCAGGCCAGTCTCAGTTCAAACTGCAAAAATATTTCTTAGGAGGCTTACCATGAAGAAATTGAAAGGAATGTTGTCCTTTTCATCACGTGACTCAGTAAAACAGTCACTTCAAACTGAGGAGGAAATTGTATTTTATAGCCAAATTCTTTATGTGGGAATGTAGTAGACTAACTTGATTATTACAAAGTGGAAGGCAATGGGGAGAAACTCATTTTCGGCATCGAGAGTGTCTGCCTCTGGTAAAGGAAGGTACACTGAGCAGCAATAAAGGCAGAGCTGGGTGGATAGACCTCCCTCAGTTCCAGTTCTCAGGGCCACAGTGAGAAAGACACAATGGAAGGGCCTTTCAAGTGCTGCAGCTGTTCGGCCCCCGTGGAGCACCCACTGAGCTAAGGGCAGCATTCCAATGCGCTGGCAAGTCTTGAGGTCCAGAGCCAATCGATTTCCTGAAATCTATCAAAAATTGTGGAGTCATGCATATACAAGCCACACGTATTTGAAATGACAGTAGCTGAAAAATTATTTGAACGAGGAAGTACACACAGCTTACTTTGTCCTTTTGTAGATTCCTATGCTCCCTTGGGATTAAATTTAAATACAGCCCACCCTGCCCACCCTCCACCCCGCCCTCCCTCCACCCCAGTTTGGCTTCAATGACTTCTGCTTCCTGAAGTTTGGCACACTTGAATCTGACTCTCATTGTGATGAGTTGCTTATGTAGGTTGCCAAGTAGACATTAGTCCTACACATTTTTTTTTATTCCATCCTCCTTTTAAAGAAGAAACAATATTTAGTGAAACTAAAAGGTAAACAAAAAATCTCAAATTTAGGGGCAACTTTTTAAGTTTCTTATTAAGAAAGGTTTATAGAGAGTTAGTAGACTGTATGAGGGCAGATTTCATTTTTAGGTGTTTGGTTTTTGTTTTGTTTTGTTCTTTCTCTGTAACTGAGGCATACAGATATGAGAATGTTGTGGCATTGATAGCATCCCTATGCTCTCTTTAAAATTTGGATTTTTTTTTTCCTGAGGCATTGTGGTGAGATAGTTTTGAAAGTCCTGGTGGGTGGCCTCATTCATCACTGGGAATTAAAGAAACTAGTAAAAGACTCTCTGGCTGATTGCTTCTGGTTTCATCCTGTAGGATATTGTGGCTAATCGACCAGAATAGAAGTGTGTGAACCCTTCTATTTATCTCTGAAGTTAACATGGATAGACTGAACTCCATCACTTGGTCACTGTCAGTTTCCTTTCCTGTTTTTGTGACCAGGTTTTTTTTTTTTTTCTTTTTGTCGGTTTGCTTTCCTCAGCCTTCTCCATTAGTATCGAGATTTCCTGTCCTAGTTTAGCCCCAGCAACCCTTTTGGAACACAGCTTCCACTCTTGTCCTTCATACCTTCCAGCGTAATGAAATGCCTCATGCTGTGGTTCCGTGAATTAAAATGGGGCTACTGAGGAGAAGGGAACCCTGAACACTCTCAGAGGATTTCACCATCATCTTGAGACTCCAACTATTTATTTCTTGATCCCCAGATTTCCCACTCCAGTACCTTTTATTCTGGATGAGAATTGGGATTCTTCCTGGAATCATTTGTTCTATACAATACCATTGAGGAACACCTCAATTACCACTTACAAGCAGCGAATATTTTCTTTACTTTGGCATTTGCAGTAGCTGATGGGAAGAGGGCTGGTTTAAGGATCCCTTGGGTTTCTAGATTACAGAATCAATGACCAATGACCTATCCCATTAGGCAGTTACAAAGTAAATTCACTCCCAACACCCAAGATGAGCAGATTTCCTGACTTTCTCTGTTACGTAGTATGTATGTAGTTTCCTTTGAAAGATGTCGATATGATGATGATTAGGAAGGAAACTCTCATCTCTTACCAGTTTCTAATCATGGTGTTGCCATCTCCTACCTTCTCTGAAATAGAAATATTTCTCAGATGGAAGGGGTATGTGTTTGACTGCCAATAGTTTTTCTTCTTAGTGACAACATCAAACCAGTGTTCCATTTCATAAGCAAAGTTATCTTAGATTTGAAGAACTATAACACAGCCTTGACAGTTTACCTTCAAAGAATTTCCTTTTCAAATCTAGAATTCAATGGAAATCACAGTCTTGGCTATTCTCGTATTCTGTGCTCTAAGACAAAAACAATTGAAAACAAAATCACTTAAAATAATGCAAATTAAGGAAAAGCAAAAATATTTTGACAATATAGCATTTCCATTTATTGTCATTGACTTTGAGCTCTTGCATTGAGCTTTCTTCTCTGTTTATACCTCCTTGAAGTGTCCATAATACATGTTTCTTTTTGCAGATGATGAAAATCATAGTTGTCAAATAGCCACCAGTGACCACACAAGAAACACAACTTTTGTAGGATTGATGCATTTGGACAGATCAGTGACTGCAGTGTCCAAAGTTGTAAATCAGCTGTGCCAGGGTTTATTTCTGCCAGACTCAGAACAATAAAATAGAGTCAGAGCTCCTAACATAGCATGTACAGCAGACTTCTTCAAGTATGTGTACAAAGGTCTTACCACAGTGCTCAGCTCCCTCTTCATGTTTAATCTTTGTCAATATTTGTTCTAGGTTTTGAACAAAGTTGGGAAAAAGGCACTTAATGAATATCAATCAACCAAAAGATTTCATGACTATTGACCAGGCAGGAATGAAAGATGAAGCCAATAATCCAAACTCCCACCCACATAGTGACATCTGTCTGTTTTCCTGTCTGTACAGAAACCTCATGTGTTGACTTTCGTGTTGATTTGAACTTTATTGTTTCAATAAAGTTTGAAATTCAGTGGATATCACCTCTTTTACAGAAAAATTTCTACAAATATATTTATCTGGCTACAAACAAAAATATATGTATTTCCAAATGGTCTATCAGAAGTATTTATTCATATTGATGTTGTTTGTTATTAGCCCATCACAAAAGTTGTGAACCATGTATGTAGTTAAAACATCATTCCTAAGTTTAAAAATATACTCACTGGAGAATAATGACTAAATATTGGAGGTGTGTCATGAGACAAGGGGTATCAGCTGAATAAAACTAAGGAGAAAGCCTAAAGTCAAGAGTGAATAGCAATAGATTGAGGTGCTGGCATGAGGGTAGACCTGAAGTTACTGCCTTGCTATAGAATGCAAACAGGTCTTTTCTCTACCAGTGAGCAAGTTTCTGTGCAATAACTTTTAGCATAATTTCATAATAAAATAAGATTAGATAAGCTAGAACAATATTCAAAGCATAGAAAACAGAAATATTTAGCATTATTCACTTCTAGTGAGTTTGTGGACAGTGTAATCACCAACCAATGACCTTTTCATGCAGAACTCAGGCCTTACCACAAAAGGTATGTGGAAGAAAAGGCAGAATTATATCATGGGAACCTTAGATGAAACATCTCACAGCTCTGTGATGCCTTTCAATTAACAATTACATAATAACTGCTTCATATGGATATAACCTAAAAACATCGTATGTGTGTGTATGTGTATGTATGTGTATATTGAATGTGTTTGTGTGTGTATGTGAGGGGGCAGTGCAAAGGATAACCCTGGCTGTTAGCCTCAAAAACACTGCCTACCTCTTTTGAGACAGGGTCTTTCACTGGCCTTGAATGTACCAGTAGGGCCAGACAGACTGATCCTGGGTCTCAGACATCTTCCTGTCTCTACTTCAACAGCACTGGGATTGTAAATATGCCTCACTACACCCAGCATTTTCATGAAGGTTCTTGGGATTGAACTCAGGTCTTCAAGTTTGTGGGGCAAACACTTTACTAACAGTGGTATCTGGACAGCCTGTAGGCACCATTCCGGCTCTGACTTTGCCTCTGGTTCCCACTGTAGCAATCAGCCTTGCTCTCTCCGTCTGCCTGTAATTCTGTAATTCATTACTGGAGTCCCTGTTACACCACTTCTCTTTGCCTCAGTACGCTGTTACACCATCACTTTGGGTCTCAATGTTCTTATTTGAAAATTGGAATGCCCCTTTGTATTCTTTTTTATTATTTATCTTTTTTTTTTTTTTAAATTGAACGGGGCTTTGCATAGTTAGTGGTGCATACCTTTAACTCCAGCCTTCCAGCACTCTGGAGGCAGCAACAAGTGACTCTCTACGAGTCTATAGACCAAGCAGAGCTACAGGGAGAAGCTATCTCAACAAAACAAAACAAAAAAAACCGAAAGGCATAAAACACCTGTACCAGTATTGGTTTAACAATCCCTGACTATTTGTGGTTTCCCAACCAGCTGCAAACATCCATCACCTTTACTCCCACCACACATCCCATACAAGTGTAGCGGCTCTTGTATTGAAATGTGAATATGATATGGAAAATAATTAACTGCTATCTATGTTCTTGAAGAAATTACATGTGGTTTAATTTCTGCCAAATCAATTACTTTACCCATTTAGCTCACCTCATTTGATGCATGATAGAGAGCAATGAACTTGCATTTTCAATTTTTATAATGTATGGGCTGTCATTATACTTTAATCTATAAAAATCAACTTAGTCTAAGTAATTGTTCTGGAGTACCCCCAAATATCCCTCTCTGTAGATGAGTCAGCAAATTTCCATCAGGAATTCCTCCTTGTAACATTGGCTGGATGACTAGTTCTGTTCCTTCTGGTATTTACAGGGAAGTAGATAATTTAAAGTCTTTTGGAATTTTTTCTATCTTCCATTTCCTTCCAGGGATCTTTGCCAGATAAATTCCTTATGCCTGTTATATCCCCCACTTTTTTTTTTTTTCTAAAAATTTATCACAAACATGTTCAGTTGGCTTTCCCTACTATATCCTGTACCCATGAACCATTTTTTATTGTTGGAAGCAAAGAGTTTGTAACAAAAATTCTGTAGCCAGACTCACTGAGTCTTATGACTAAGGGGCCATATGACCTTAGACAATTTTCTTATTGCTTTAGCTTCCTCATCTGTGAAACAGGTTCTTAAGACAATTAGTGCGCTAATTTGTATAAAATGCTTAACGTAGTGCATGACCCACATCACATGCTACATAAATGTTTGCCATTATGACTATTGTGACACTGTCAGATGTACTTACAGTTTTTCCATTCCAATATGCTAGTCATTGGGAAGTAAAGCCACATAGCAAAAAGAATGACTATAGACACAGAGCGGGCTTGTGATGATGGTGAACACAGCAAAACAGATCACTACAGACACGGGGCCGGGCTGGTGCTGGGGGTGAACATAGCAAAACAGATCACTATACACATGGGTGAAAGGGCAGTGGAAAGAGCAGGAAAGCTACAGAAGGATGTGTGGAATAGCAGTTCCTTCAGTGGATGGAAACCAGAAGGTTGAGAAAGGTTGGTTCTTCCCCCACCAGAGGCTTCCTTCATACCTTCTGTTCCATAAACATTTGTCCTCAGGGAAGAAGTTTCCAGGTGAGTTCCAACTCAAGGCCTCTGGGCCCTGTGTCCAAAGTGCATGGTGTCTTCAGCAGTAGGGACTTACCTTCACCTCATGGGGACAACAAATTGTAGTAGAAATAGGCTGCAATGTTTTGGGAGCCTCATGGACAACGTTGACCAACAACTTAAAAGAGGGCTTCTCTCACTAGGTGATGGAGTTTTGTTAGGTTGTCTATGGCTCTTTGAGGTGTCATTGTCAGCCCAGATAGAAAAACTGCATTTAAACTATATGTATATTTATATACCAATTTATATGTATTACAGATATTGTTTGGTAGATAGTTAATAGCTTGATTCCTTACGATTTTTTTCAGGCATTACTGTTATCTTACCAGTTCCCCTTCCTCTTCTACATTTATCTCCATCCTCTTTCCTAATTAGAGAACCCCCATTTTCCCATTTTCTCCTTCAGATCATGTGTACCTGTAGTGGGTAGCCATTCCAGCTTTGATCTGGAAGTTCCAACCCCCATTGAGGCTTCGGCAACTGTCATACCTACAAGGCAGGGCCTAGGGAGGTGCCAAGAGACCCGAGATCTGGATGGGCCAGCATGTGCTGTGTTCCTGGAACCTAGAAGGTGGAGGTTGACAGAGCAGAGCTCCAGAGAACATCACTGGACTGCGATACACCTTCCCCAGACCCCCGTGATCTACCTATCCCTTCATTTGTAAGTTGCCCACTAAATAAATCTTCCTTTTAACTACATGGAGTGGCCTTAATAATTTCACCAATATGTCCCCTGCCATTCTACCACTCCTCCACTCTGCCTGCAATGATCCCTTTTTACTTTCCTGGTTTCTGGACCGACATGGCTGCCTAAACATGAGCTGAGCAAGGATGACATCAATAGACATACTAATGTGAAGAGGTACTCCATGCTGAGAGCAGCAAAAATAGTAGTCTTCCTCAGGAAAAAGCACACCAATTGGTTATCCCAAACCAAATGGAATAACCCTCAAAACACACATACAAATAACAGCATATGTACTGAGTATTTTGTATTTATGTATTTAAGAATACAACAACAACAACAAAAACAACATTAATTGTTTTTAAGTGGTCAGGAATTTGAAAGGGTCAGGTATACATGGGAAGCTTTGGAGGGAGGAAAAGGAAGAGGAAATGATGTAATTATAGTGTAATCTCAAAAATATTAAAAATAAAAGACAAAGAAATCTGAGAAGACTTGTGAAAGAAATACTGGGCAAGGTCACCTAAAAAGTATCATTAAACAGTATGCTTCATTAAAGTGCGATTTATTTTTATTAAAAAATTATTTATTTATTTTACATCCTGTCCACAATTTCCTCTCCCTCCTTCTCCTCCCAGTCCCCACCTCCGTTACCTCCCCTCTGCCCCCCACCATCCTCTCCTCCTCCATTTCTATTCAGAAAAGGACAGATCTCCCACGGATATCAACAAAACACAGCATATATGCTGTGGGATGTCTTTCTGTATGCTGTGAATATGTGTGGCTCCCATTGGATAATAAATAAAGCTGTTTTGGCTTATGGCAAGAAAGCTTACAGCCAGACAGGAAATCCAAGCAAAGATACAGAAAGAAGAAGGCAGAGTTGGGGAAGATGTGAGCCCACCACTGCCCAAGGAGCAACAAGATGTCAGCAGACTGGTAATGCCACGGCCACGTGGCAACATATAGATTTATAGAAATGGGTTAGTTTAACATGAAAGAGCTAGCTAGCAGGAAGCTGAAGCCATTGGCCACACATTTTGTAATTAATATAAGCCTCTGAGTAATTATTTTATAAGCAGCTGTGAGACTGCAGGTAGGAGAGATTCATCTGGACTGCTGGGCATGGCAGGATTAGAGAAATTTCTGTCTATACATATCAAGTTCCAGTAAGACTAAACACAGCCCCCCATACACACACATCTTGTATTAAGGCTGAGTAAGGCAATCCAATATGAGGAATAGGGTCCTAAAAGCCAACAAACACATCAAAGACAGCTCATGCTCCCACTATTAGGAGTCCCACAAGAGTACCAAGCTACATAGCTGTCACATATATGCAGAGGGCCTAGGTCAGTCCCATGCAGGCTCCCTGGTTGTCAGTTCAGTCTCTGTGAGCTCCTATGAGCCCAGGTTAGTTGAATCTGTGGGTTTTTTTGTGATTTCCTTGACAAAAGAGGTATTTCAAAGTACCAAGGAGTAGATAGATGAAGGAGAAGAAGCAGCAGGCATACTTAACAAGTAAGGACAAAAGGCATCTAGTTTGTGAGTAGACTGAAGATGAGTATGGATCTGAAAGAGGACAAACAGGGTCATATCTACCCTGGAGACTTCATCACTGTATTATCAACAGGCAAGAATAGTACCTGTGTGATTTTCTAAGGAAGTAGGGGTGATATCAGGTACCATGAGGGACATAATGAATATGTACCTCTAATAGTGATGGCCAATAAATGAGCAATTAGGCAGGAGGTCAGGACAGCAAGAGTTTCTGCCTTCAAGGCTCTCCCAACAATCAAAAGTATGACCTTAGGCCAGCCCCTAATATTATGAACAATGTTCTCTGTAGTGTTTAAGTCTCTGTCCATTATTAAATCCCAATTACGATTTATGCCAAAATGAAGAGTGAGTAGGTAAGAGGTATAGCTGCCAGATGACGTTTGAAGTAAGGAAAATAAAAGCAAAAATCATCTCTAGTAATAAAAAAATAAGCTGGCAATACACAAACACATGGGAAAATCACTCACATTGTTTGCATCCAGACACAAAAGTTTAAACAGTACATTCTGTGTTTAGATGAACTTCACAAATGGAAAACCTGAGTGTTAAAGGTCAGAAGGGACATTATTATGATTGGGATGAAGTTATACAACTGTGTGCACATGTCAGGATGATGCTGCTGCAGATAAGACTTGTCTTTTCTGTTTTAAGTGAGATCTCACTCACCACATCCGTCTCCCCACCCTCTCTGTATTGTGTGTGTGTGTGTGTGTGTGTGTGTGTGTGTGTGTGTGTGTGTGTGCGTGTGTCTGTAACATTGGGAACTAACCCCAGAGTTTTGCTGTATGGTAGATAAGCACCCTGCCACAAAGCTATCCCCTCAACCCCTCCTTAATTTTAATCTCTGAAGCAAATCCTTTAGCAAATCTTTAGCAAAGTTTTGCTAAAACTGCCAATCCACTAAATCTGTGTGTCTTGAGCTTGTTATATAGTTCAGACTAGCTTCAGTCTGTAATCCTCCTGCCTAAACTTCCAGAGTAGCTGGGATTACAGGCTTGGTCATTGCACTTTGCTGCTTTCAATATTATCTTTTCTTTTAAGGGGAAAAATCTTTCCTCCCCCAAAAAAACTTGAATCGAGGAGTTGATAACCTTGGAACAAGCAAGTCTATGCAGATATTACCCAGAAAATGGACAGAGGAATCAATGGATATGTTAATGACTTTAAGTAGTGAATGGTTGCTATGGTTGAACATCAATTTATTTGTATTAGCTTGTTCCATATGCTTCATATGCTATATAACATTATAAACAATAGATGTAGTTTTCAGTGAGCTCTGCTAAGTGTCCCAGTGGGTCACGGAAGACTTTCCAGGTCAATCTAGATGAAGAGAAGGTGACCCAGCAGCATCTGAGCTGCCTGCCTTCCTGCCCTTGTGGCACCTAGGGAAGCTCTAGTTTAATTAGTTTTGTGTAGTTGGAGTTTTCTCCAGTCCCGCTGGGGCCCACAGCCACTCAGACCCAAGTAAACACACAGAGACTTATATCACTTATAAACTGTATGGCCGTGGCAGGCTTCTTGTTATCTAGTTCTTATATCTTAAATTAATCTATTTCTATTAATCTATAAGTTACAACATGGCTTGTGGCTTATGGGTGCTTTACATCTTGCTTCTCATGGCAGCAGCGGCTGGGAGCACCTCCTGACTCAACCTTCCACTTCCCAGCATTCTACTCTTTGCTTATCCCGCCTATACTATACTTTCTACCTAGCTCCTGGCCAACCCGCATTTTATTTATCAATCAAATAGAGCAACACATTCACAACATTTCCCCTTTTTCTCTTTAATTAAAAAGGAAGGTTTTAACTTTAACATAGTAAAATTGCATATAACAAACAGTTGTCAAGCAAAAATTACAATTATAATATCTGGCTGGTTTATTCTGGTTATTCTGTAGTTTTTTTCTATTATTCAGTGTCTCTCTGCAGCTGTTGTTCCTTTCTCATTAGCATTGAGACGATTCCAAGTTAATAGAGCATTATGCAATCTATTTCTGGGAGATTTTGTTACCCCTTTCTGTTTATTTAGCATATCCTTTAGAGTTCTGTTTGATCTTTCTGTAACTGCTTGGCCTGTAAGATTATGTGGTATACCTGTAATATGCTTTATATTGTAATAAGCAAAAAACCTGTTTCATTTTACCAGAGACTTATGCTGGAACATTGTCAGTTTTAATTTGTGTAGGTATACCCATGATGGCCATAACTTCTAGCAAGTGCATAAATACAGAATCAGCTTTTTTAGAACTCAAAGCAGTTGCCCATTGAAATTCTGAAGAAGTATCGATGGTATGGTGTACATATTTCAATTTTCCAAATTCTGCATAGTGAAACACATCTATCTGCCAGATTTCATTCCTCTGAGTACCCTTTGGGTTATTGTTTATGGATGTTATTTTTATTTAAAGCAGGTTGATTATAAATGCAATCTCTTTCTAAAAAAGAAAAGGGGAAATGCTGTGAATGTGTTGCTCTGATTGATTGATAAATAAAATGCTGTTTGGCCAGTAGCCAGGCAGGAAGTATAGTATAGGTGGGATAAGCAGAGAGGAGAATGCTGGGAAGAGGAACGCTGAGTCAGGAGTTGCCAGCCAGACACAGAGGAAGCAAGATGTGAAGGCAGAACTGAGAAAAGGTACCAAGCCATGTGGCTAAACATAGATAAAAATTATGGGTTAATTTAAATGTAAGAGCTAGTCAGTGGTAGGCCTGAGCTAATAGCCAAGCAGTTTTAATTAATATAAGCCTCTGTGTGTTTATTTGAGTCTGAGCAGGCTGTGGGCCTCAATGGGACTGGAGAAAACTCCAGCTACAGTTTTGCAAACTGGTTGTAAGAGTTAGTGGATAAACAGGATTCTGCTGTTTGAAAATACTATAGGATAGGATAGATAGATGCATAGGATAGATGGAGACTACATGTCATCTCCATGGATCATTTTAAAATTTTATACAAATAGGACTAGAGGACTTTTAATTCTAATTTTCATTTATTTTTGAAATATAATTTGTGTTTATTAGATAAAGTATAGGAACTTTTACAAAAAGCCCTGGGAAGCAATGCAAACATTCTGTTCATGTTTATGTTTCTCTTCATAGTTTCTTTCAAATTAAAGGTCCCATGCTTGCTGTTGAGTGTCATAAACCACAAGTTACATAGGTCTGTCCTTCAGGAATTTCAAAGTCATCACAGAATGCCCCTGAAGTCAAGCCACAGGGCTGTGTATTTTCATTTGTGTGGTTTTTTGTTCACTATTTCTTGATTCTTGTTTCCCCCAAAGGAAAAGCTTCATTTTAGCTCTTCCCTGACAGGATACTTTTGGTCCTTTGTTAGGAATTCCAGAGCAAGGTGCACATGCATGACAGTTGAAATCACAACATAATTTTGTGAGTGTTTTATGGAGGGTTCATCCTACTCTGATTTCTTATTTATTCAGTTGGAGTGTGGAATGGAAGGAAGAGCCTGCAGTGATCACTTAGTGCTATAATCCTAGGCATGCATTACCTCCATTGGAGCTTCCTGTTTTCAAAACTTTTAACAGCCACCTCTGTCTTCCCAACTGCCAGGCTCATTCACCTCTCCATCTGTTTGGTTGACACTGATGACACACGTAGCCTTTTGCTTTCATACCTCTTCAAATCTAACTATTGTTCTCTTTTCGTGCTTACTCAGAGCTCACACCTGTCATCAGCCTGGCCACTGCTAGTACAGTCCATTTTTCCGAGGACCTAGTGGCTATTTGGTAGCTCCTAATCAAATAACTGGGAAAGCCTTATTGAGTGTGTGTATATGTGTGTATGGGACAGGAAAGAGGGAGTATTGACTTTCAAACTGCAACTTACCTTGATTAATAAAACTATCCAACTTTTTTTTTATTTCTTCTTCCTTATACATCTTCACTGAGGTACTTAAATGACCCCAGTTAAAACAATATATTTAAAATAGATATTCTAAAATTCTACTTCTAATTCCTTTTATAAATTTTTCCACGAAAAATTCCAGTGTGGGCTGTCTTTGTGGCTGCCTCCCCTCTCTGATGATTTCATTATTTTAAACCACTGTGCTTCATGTAGACCGACTTCTACTTATTGACTTAATAATGGATATTGAGAGCCAGGAAAAGGCCTCTCATTTGTGCCTTTCTGCCATAAATTTTATCAAAAGTTGAATGTTTTTGTCATTTGTGGTAGGGTAACTCCTGCTCTGATGGGCATGGGGTCTCAGAGGGTATGGTCAGCTAAGCGGCTTCTGGAATTGCAGCCTCCGGAACTTCCCTACAGGTTTGCCTGCCCATGAGTTCATTTTCGGCCTTCCATTTCCTCTCACCTCAGGAGGAGTCTCCTGTCACCCTTCTTTCCTTATAGTCTCTGATTATAGTTTGTTTTATTGTCACGCTTTCCCCATGACAGAGAAGTAGAAGGAAATCGGGCTCTGGACTTTTACAATTTATTAACCTTTAGAGAATTAATGTTTGTACTTTTCAGCCACAGAAACCATTGTTCAAACAAAATATCATGCTGCAGTCAAATGTGGGAAAGAGATAAGTTTCCAGCTGCTCTTGGGGAGGTGTTGGGAGGGGGCCGAGGTGGGGCCTGGACTCATGCCTTTAACAGCAACCCATAGGGTTTCCTCCTCCTTGGAGCAGGGCCTGAAGTGGCTGATTCATAGGTGGATTCTGGCTGCCCTTTTGGACCATCTGAGGAGCTTCCTCAAAATTCCCATCCCCAGCCTCACTAAAGAGTTTATGATCTAACCATGGGTTTAGGACTCTGACAACAGTTTGTTTTCTTTATGGCTTCGAAAATGCTTTCTTTTTTTTCCTTTTTCTTTTTTCTTTCTTTCTTTCTTTCTTTCTTTCTTTCTTTCTTTCTTTCTTTCTTTCTTTCTTTCTTTCTTTCTTTCTTTTTTTTTGGTTTTTCGAGACAGGGTTTCTCTGTGTAGCTTTGCACCTTTCCAAAAATGCTAATGTGAAGTCACAGGTAAGAACCAGGAACTCGTTAAAATCCTCCATGTTCTGACTTTGCTTGGAAAACTGGTACCGGCACAGGGGCAGAGATCACAGTGCCTGTGAGTTCCAGCTGGGTGTGGACAGGGCATCTCCTTAAACTGAGATGCCCTGGGTGTGGACAGGGTGAGCTACAGGATAGAGGTGCCAGTTTTCTCTGATAAACATTAATGTGAGTAGGCAGTGGTCAGACAGAGGCTTATACCCAATGCTTCATATTACCTTCAGTGGGTACTCATTGACAGGCATGAGCTTGGGGAAGGGCTATTTGGCCTTGGAGTGGTTGTTGTTGTGTGGGAGCATGGTGGCAGGCAGGCAGGCATGGTGCTGGAGAAGTAGCTGAGAGTTTGCAGTGGAACAGCAAGTGCAGGCAGAGAGAAACTGGACTTGGTGTGGGCTTTTGAAGGCTCAAAGTCCACCCCTAGTGACAAACCTTCCCCAAGGCCACACATACTCCAACAAAGCTATACATACTAATCTTTTCTAAATAATTTCATTAAGTAGGGACCAAACATTCAAACATATGAACCTATGGGTCCATTATCATTAAAACCAACACACCACCCTGATTCTTATTAGTATGTTAATAGTCATGACTCAACATTTTATTTCAAATGTTAAAAATAAGGTAGGCATCGTATTCCTCTTGTTGAGAAAGTCTTAAGTACAATTAGAGAGATATTGGCTATCACCAAGGTATGTGTGCCACTACCGTACCGTTAAGGACATTGTGCTGTTCTGGCCATTGATACAGTTCACAGGCATCATAGCTGGGTAGGACTGTTGGTTACCTTCCTCCTTTGGAAATTTGCATGTTACCTTCTGGTATGAGAAACCTAGCTAAGTACTCACTGCTAATGAAGCCAAGGTTATGGGAGGAGAATCTACAACTACTAATTTACTAAACCAGTATAAAACCTAATAACAATATGTGAACATTTGTCCTTCTATCCCCAGATAAAAATAAATAAAAATTCCTCATCAAGAAACTTCTCTCTGCAATATATGAGACCACTACAGAAAACGACAACCAACCAAAATGCAGATTTGAGGAGCTCCATCCAAATGGACCCATCTACCACACACTCCCATACCTAAGGCTCAGAGAACATTGTGGAAAAGGGGTGGAAAGATTTTAAGGGCTTGAGGACCAGGAAGCTGTGAAGTTGTGTCTCCTAGAAATAGCAGAAGGTGCCCCCATAAAGTCTCACCAACATGACTGATCAAACATGAGCTAAAAAAGCTGACACTAATGTGCATGCCAAACTGGATGGAGAAAAGCCCATGAAGCCTTAATCCTACACAAAGAAATACAGGCAACTGAGGAAAGCTGGAAGCTGGGAAGTGGTCTTCCCCAGTGAAGGGCATACCAATTAGTTGTCCAGTGCCAAATAATCAGCCCTGAAATATACATTCAAGAAACATCATACAGACTAAATAGGCTATGCTTAGGAAAGAAACAACAGAAACTACAGATCAATATTATTTATTAATATAAACTTCTCAGTAAAATACAAACCCAATTCAAGTATACATCAAAAAGATTAATCACCATATATATTGAAAAAAAGAGGTCATGAATTTGAAGGAGATTGGGGAGGGGTATAAGGGAAGCTTTGGAGGGAAAAATGGAAGGGAAAATGTTGTAATTAAAGTCTAATATCAAAAAGTAAAAAGAAAGAAAGAAAGAAATCAGAGAAGTAATGAGGAGGAGAAGAAAAAGAGGAAGCACATAGAATCCAAGCTATCCCTCTAGCAGATAGGAATTGAATCTCTGAGCCCTTGGGACTAGCCCAGCTGGTAGTCACATTTGTATGCTTTTGCAGAAGGTCTGTCTGGTCCCTTGCCCTGTGCTACCTTTCTGGTCTAGATCAAGCTAGGACTTGCATAAGAATGCTTTTTTGGATCTCACCCTAACAATTTCACACTATCCTTAAGACCAACTCTCACCCCGTCACACTAGCTGTTAGTGAATTGGAGTTACTATAGTCTCTATAATCAATAATCAACATTAACATGCTCACTCCTTCCTGACCTTAAATTAACAGAGTTTAAGGAATATCAAAAGCAGAACCAAACTTCCACAAAATTCAGTCATGCTAAAAATCACATATCAGGCATACAACCAACAAGCAAAATCCACACACCCAGGTCCTGTCACAAACCACAAACAATATAATATGATAGACCAAGACAGCACATTCCCTCCAAAGATCACCAGTTCTATATAAATGTTCTTCAATGGGAGTTACTTGAATGAAATGGAGGACACAGAATTTAAAAGAACAAATATAACATGATTAAATAACTTGTGGAATTTCATGATGATACAAGAAAAAACTTGGATGAACTTGAAGAGGACAGAAAAAAATGATTTAAGTACAAGAAAACCAACAAAAGCTAATGAAATTACAAAGAAATCATTTAATTTATGGATGTATATGATATATATGAACTACCATAGTCAAATCAAGATGAAACATATTAAATAGACCCATAAATCTTCATGAAATAGAATCAGGAATGAAAAGAATCTCTGAACTGAAAAAGCCCAGGACCAGATAGATTGAGTGCATAACTCTACCAGACTTTCAAAAAACTGACACCAACATCTCTGAATTTATTCATCAAAATAGAATCTTAGGGAAAATTTCCAATTCTCTTTACAAATCCACTACTACCATTATTTCCATGATACCTAAACAATATAAAAAGCCACCAAACAATGAAAATTACAGACTAATATAATTTATGAACAAAGAACAAAAATTCTCAATAAAATAATTATAAACTGACTTCAGGAGTACAAAAAAAAAGATTAATTTCAATGATCAAGTGTAGTTGGAAGTTTTCCTGTTTCCCACCTGCAGCTGCTCAGACCCAAGTAAACACACAGAGGATTATATTATTTTCAAACTATGGCCATGGCAGGCTTCTTGTTAGCTAGCTCTTATATCCTAAATTAACCCATTTCTATGAATCTATACCTTGCCACATGACTTGTGGCTTACCAGTACTTTACACCTTGCTTCTCCTGGTGGTGGCTAGCAGTGTTTGTTCCACCTCTTTTCTTGTCTCCTGTCTCTCTGCCTAGATTTCCTGCCTGGCTCTAAGCTGCCTTGATCAGAGCAACACATATTTACAGCATACAGAAAGATATTCCACAGCACTTCCCCTTTTCTATCAAATCAAAAAGGAAGGCTTTAACTTCAACATAGTAAAATTACATACAACAAAACAGTTATCAAGCAAGAATCACAGTTACAATATCTAGTCTATCTGTAGTTGGCAAAATTAAAGAAAATATTCTCTCCTATATTTGTGAATCTAAAGTTTCATATCTAATTTATGTTTTATCATAACCAAGGAAAACATTATAACTAGTTTTCAACTACATCAAAGACCCCAGAAGGATATAATATTACCTAGGTAAATAAGAAATGCATTTTAAGCAACTTCCAAAAATCTAGAATGACAGAGACAGTTGTCTACCTGGACAGTTACCCTAAGTTGTTCTGCTATGTTGGGGCATCCTTCTTCAGCTTATAGTCCTAGAGACTCCCAGTCACTTCTCTCTGTTTCCTGTAGAATAACTGGAAGTTTCTTCTGTGAATCAGGAACCTGAAGGACCATTTCACCTTGCAAAGTTCAGTGGTCACCTTCCTCTGGGTCCTGCATGTCCAGTTTATACAACATACTGTCTATCAGTCAGCACAAGGGCACTTTTTTGCCCAGTGGCTAACTTTTGCCACAAAGAAAGCAAACTCCATAATGAGTATATTCAATACCCACCATTCTCCTCGAAGTAATTGGTGCTTTCAGGAGCAGACGTGTCTCATTGTCCAGAAAAGTCTAAGCTTTTAAAACATTTTAAATGCCATATTCTGTAGGTCTTTGAAGTGTTTGAAGATTACTTACCTAATTGAATTATATCTATGTATACCTAGAAAACTTAACATGACTATAAATTGGGCTATCATGGAAGACTAATTATTAATATGTATTTCTCTACACTACAATTTCAAATGAGTTGTACAAACAAAATACTTTAAACAAGAGTAGAAATATACATACAGTATAACAAAATTAACTTTAAATTTGTATCAATAAACCAAAATCCATAACAATGTAAAACATTTTAAACAAGTTGTTGCTCTTTAAAGTGAGTTCAATAATCTTACTTTTCATCCTGTCATATCTATTTTATACTATCCCCATTTCTTCTTTAGAAAGAGATTGCATTTATAATCAACTCTATTTAAATAAATATAAACAATACTTTGTGAATTTAGGCATAGGTTCTCATACTACTTCCTTCTGGTTGAGGGCACTGACAATCTAATGGGGATCCTGAGAAAATTAAGAATTATGGTCAAGTCCTGACTAGAATAGTCTGTGAGGCTGAATTATCTGAGCCAGTTGCCTTGAAGCCATTCTAGATTTGGATCACCTGGGCCATGGTGTCATCAGAGACCTTTTAGGGGGTCTTGGGTGATCTCATCTGATGTGTCTTAACCTGGAACAAATCCACAGCCTTTTGCTTCCTGTGGAAACAAAAGCAGAGCCTCCTTTTCAAAGCAACATATCCTTAGATCCAAATTTTGAAGTCACAATACCTTTAAATATATATATAGGTTTAACTCAGCAGACTTTACAATTAAATGTCTTTCTGCAGTTAAAAATCCCAAAGACAATATAATCCAGGCTCTGTGTGTGATTTCCATCTTCATATGGCTTAACTTTTATATTACTTTTACTGTCTCTTTAAAAGGCTTTATTTTTTAAAACTATCTATTTCTTTATATAACTGCATATATTCTGTTTTCTCTCTCTTTCAAGCCTATGTACATTTTTACATATAATGTAAACCATTTAGAGCTTTATTTCATCTGAATCTGTCTTTTTGTGAACCTATTGCTTTAAACTGCAGTGTGACTAGGACTGAAATTGCAGCTTTGGCTGCTGGCTCTGCCCACCTCAGCCTCCCAACATTGTGGAACTATGTTTTCCACCAGCTCTGAGGTAACCATGCTCACCACCGACTCTGGGAAGCAGTGGGTCTATACTTCTATCCTGTAGCATATAGCTCAAAAACTTTTTTTTTGTACTAGCAAAAGCTAAATCTACCACCCAGTGTGCTGCCCTGCTCGCAGATGCCACTGTGTACAGTGACAGGAATCTGCCATGCTGCACTCAAGCCCATACGCTGTGAACCTGCACACTGTAGCTCAAGTCTGCCTGCCACAGCATCTCTGTACCTTGGCATCTCTATACCTCGACGCGCATGAGACATGAAGTAGAAAGCTGGTTTGGGCTCTATTATTGTGTGTCTAGAAGCCCTTTTTTAAACTCTTTTAGGCCTTATAGAAGTTTGAGAGCCCACGTTGGTACACCAAATGTAGTTGCATGTTTTCTCTGGTCCTACCAAGCCCCCAGCAATCTTGCAACCTGCTTATAAAATGATCACTCAGAAGCTTATATGAATTATAACTGCTCAGCCATTAGCTTGGGCTTATTACTGACTAGCTCTTACACTTAAACTCAGCCCATTTCTGCTAATATATATGTCACCATGTGTTCCATGGCTTTACCTGTGTGTCATTACATGCTGCTCCCTGGATGGCAGGCTGGCATCTCCTGACACAGCCTTTCTCTTCCCAGAATTCTCCTTGTCTTCTTATCCCACCTATACTTTCTGTCTGGCTACTGGCCAATCAGCATTTTATTTATCAACCAATTAGAGCAACAAACATTCATAGCATACAGAACAACATTCCACAGCAATTTCCCTTTTCTGTCTAATCAAAAAAGAAGGTTTTAAGTTAACATAGTAAAATTACATACAATAGAACAGGTATCAGAAATTCATCTACAATCAAATAGGCTCATTCCATAGATGTAGGGATGGTGCAATATATGTAAATGGATAAATGTCATCCACCACATAAACAGTCCAAAAGACAAAAACCACATGATCATCTCATCAGATACAGAAAAGGCCTTTGAACAAAATCCAACACGCCTGTATGATAAAAGTTCTGGAAATATTAGGGTTACAAGGGACATACCTAAACAATTTACAGCAAGCCCACAGCCAACATCAACCTAAGTGGAGAGAAACTCAAAGAATTTCCACTAAAGTCAGGAACAAGACAAGGATGTACACTCTCTCCACATCTATTCAGTATTAAATAGGGAGGGGATAGAAGAAAAGGGTAAAGGAAAGACTATGGAGAAGCACAACAAATACTAAGGGCCATTTGAAAAAAATATATGGAATTCTACTACTATAGAAGCTTCCTATAATATATAAATATTAAACTGAGTCTCTGAATAATAGGGGTAAGAATGGTCCAATTAGACATCTTATGACATGAAGTAAAACCTCCAGTTCTAGGGATGGGTTTCATCTTGTTGAGACATTGGCCAAAGAGGCTCCATGGAAATACCCCAACTTCACAGGCTGTTGCTAAGGCTTAGGGGAAAACCCAATACTATTACTCTACTAAAGGAACATAGCAATAAAATAACTCCTAATGACATACTGCTATACCATAGATCAGTGTCTCACTCAGGCCTCATCAGAGAAGCTACAGAGACCCACAACTAGACAAGTTGAAGAGATTGAGAGATTTTGGAACACTTAGTCCTATATGGGGTGCTTTCATTAAAACCTTTCCCTCTAGGTTTAGGGTTTAATTATGAAGAGGAAGTGGAAAGATTTTAAGGGCCATAGAGGATGCATGTTTTCAAGGAAATAGTATCATCCAGACACAAGACTGATGTACATATGCATTCATAAAGACCTTGTACAAGTTCAAGCCAAAAGGGGTCCCAGCACTGAGAAGGGGAGTAGACACAGATTCCTATGCCTTATGAAGAAGCTATCTGTAATCAATACCTACTGGAAAAGGAAAAATAAACCAGTTTCTCCAATGGACTCTTAATGGATAATTGGCCAATACAAAATGAACTCAATGGTGTTTTGTAGACTTTATGTCTCATTTTTCTGTTTTGTTTTGTTTTTTGTAGTCTCTTGCTTGTTTGTTTTGATTTCTGTTCTTGTGGGTTTTGATTTTATGTACATATTTTCTTTTTTTTAAACAGAGAGAAAAAAGAACATAAAATTTTGTGGGGATGGAAGTGAGAGGGATCTGGGAGGAATTATGGCAGGGGAAAACATGATTAAAACATTGTATAAAATTATTATTTTTTAAATTTGTTGGCTAAGAGCTTGCTTGCTTGCACTTAAGAGTCATATTAGTATAGCTTATTTTAGTAATTCAATCTCTTATTTATTAGGGGCCATAGACAATCTGTTTATTGTTAAAGATTCATATGTATTCTATAAAAGAGGAAAATAGGTATTTTCTATGTTGGTTATTAGAGATAGACAAGGCATGTTAAATGCTTAGCCCAGTTCCCAAGATAAGAGGCATGCTGCTTAACAGCATGATGTTTTTGGCCTGTGCTTGGTTTAGTTATAGGCCAGAAGACAAGTATCCAGTGATGCTGAGGAGATCACGGGAACATCTGAAGTCTCCTGCAAGAAGGGAAAGAAGGGATAGAGTTTCCCAAGGAACTGTCCATACTTAAATAGAAAGTGACTTTGAAGAAAATATGAGAGGGGAATAACTGAATCCTAAAAATAAAATAAAGCCCTGTGTATAATTTCCCATGAAATTAGATACATCTACTCACAGAATATGCTACTCAGGAGGAAGGGGGCCCTTCTTCAGTTATATTTATGTTTTTGTTGGTTCTATGGAGATAATACAAGAGAGTTAAGACAATTTTAAGTCCCTAATAGGATCAATAAAAAAATGTGATGTATCACCTGACTCACAGGTTATTTTCTTACTTCATGGATGATCTACAAGCTTTGTTCAGTAATTCTCAACTTTCTTGTCTTTATTGTATTCCTAAGGATATATACACATTCTAAGTTGTACTTTTCACCATGAACTGTCAATTCCCCAGTTACACAGTGAACTTCTTAGGTACTCTTTATATATTGTGATTATTGCATAGTAAGAGTTACATTCTTATTTTACCATTGAAGAAGCAATTCTCACCATTTGATTTGCAAACCACTAACCCCTGGAGAAAATGCTTGGGTTAGGCTGACAGAGAAATAACCCAAGCCAAGAATTGGTAGAGAAAGAAAAGCAAGCCAGTTTATTACAAAGCATATTTCACAATGCTGGTGCTATTCTATTGATTCTCATCCTAAGAATTATATTACATTCAAGAAACTCTTCTTAGTTACTAGGCATATTTTGGGTTCTATGTTTTTAAAGTGGTGGTGACTATGTAGTATATACACAGAATACTTTTAATGTATAGTACCTGTTTTCTATATAAAATTTGTGGTGGGCATGGTTTTATTCTATTTT
The DNA here is from genome assembly GCF_004664715.2 of Peromyscus leucopus. Lineage (NCBI taxonomy): Eukaryota > Metazoa > Chordata > Mammalia > Rodentia > Cricetidae > Peromyscus > Peromyscus leucopus. Next base: position 88,679,426 of record NC_051064.1, read on the forward strand.
CTTTTCTTATTAAAAAGGTTTCAATTAGGGACTGGAGAGATAGTTTAGTGGTTAAGAGCACTGGATGCTCTTCCAGAGAACCCAGGTTGGATTCTGAGCTCCCATGCGGCAGCTTGCAACTGTCTGTAACTCCAATTCCAGAGGATCTGATGCCTTCCTTTGGCTTCCACGGGCACCCAGCACACACATGATCTACAAATATACATATATATATATATATATATATATATATATAATATATATATATATATATATATAAAACACCCCACACATAAAAATAAATTAATTAAAAACTTTAAAAAATTAATCATAAAATAGGAAATTCCTCTTATTACAAAAGGAAGACTTCTCCAAATGCTGGCACTAAAGGGATTAAAGGGACGTTCGTAGATATTACCTCATGCAGAGTTCTTGGATTTTTAGGCACATGTGGGAGAAGACTGCTCTTGGCTATATTGATTGTATTTATTCAGTCATTCAATTAGGAATAAGCAGACTGGGACACTGTACAGTGTGTGCTACCAGGAATGTGCCTGGGAATTGGGGACGGTGTCAGCAGGCTGGTTCCTGGAACTTACCCGACTAGACCGAGGCATAGGATGAGCACCTCACTTAAGATCTGGAGGTTAAATTACTCTAATTTACCTTTGGAGCAAATATTTGAGAACATCTGGTGAAATGGAACTGATTTGTCAAATAACAAAGTAATGTTCTCTTTCTGAATTGTCATACTATTTTAAAGCCCTATTGACAAACTAAATACTCTGTAATGGCTCTGTCCCCTAAGTATGGGACAAAGGTAATTATTCTCCATAACTGCTCTGTTCTGTAAGTATGGGAACATACCACCTGCAAAGGTGGGTGCAGTTATTTTAAAGTTTTTTTGTTTTGTTTTGTTTTTTGTTTTTCGCGACAGGGTTTCTCTATGCAGCTTTGCGCCTTTCCTGGAAATCACTTGGTAGCCTAGGCTGGCCTCGAACTCACAGAGATCCACCTGCCTCTGCCTCCCAAGTGCTGGGATTAAAGGCGTGCACCACCATCGCCCGGCTAAAGTTTTATTCACAGTCATCTATTAGCTTCTACAGTTACCTTACAGAGAATGTGAAGTTAAATTAATTTTATGAATAATTCACACATCCTTAAATGTCTAACAGTGAGATAAAGTGAAAAATGAAAACTTTTAAGACTCAAGTATCACCAGGTGGTAGTGGCATATGCCTTTGATCCCAGCACCCAGGAGGTAGAGCCAGGTAGATCTCTATGAGTTCAAGGCCAGCCTGGTCTACAGAGCAAGATCCAGGACAGGCACCAAAACTACACAGAGAAACCCTGTCTCGAAAAACTAAAAAAAAAAAAAAAAAAAAGAATCAAGTGTCAAGATGAAAACTGTGTATGTGTAAAAGCAAGTTGAGACTCCTGGTTTGCAAAGCTCACTTGGAAAGAATTTTCTGTGCCCTTGGAACTTTACTACTCGATGCTATTCTTGGAATTGGGTGTGAAAAGGAAACTTGATCTTAGCTTCTGAATGTACGTTTTACTGTACTGACAACAATTATCTAGTGTATATATCCAAAGGATACATGTAACAAGGATCACATTCTGCATAGATTATCCCTCACTGTATCCCAAAGAGGCAGATATAGTTATCCACCCCATGTTAGTAAGCTGAAGTCAAATATGGAATGTTCTTCAAAACTGTACTTCAGAAATACTGGAAGCAGGGATACCTGCTTAACTTTTTATTGGCCTCTGGTCCTGTCATGTTAATTTCTGGGACTAGGATAGAAATATGATAGCTACTAACAACGTGGAATATTTCGTTATAACTTTATGGTGATATTTTTATTTGTACTGAAATGTGATTTTATTTGTATGTTAATAAATAAAGTTGCCTGGAGGTCAGATCTAATAGCAAGCCATAGCAGATCTGGGCGTTCGTGGCACACACCTTTAATCCCAGCACTTGGCAGGCAGAGCTAGGTAGATCTCTGTGTGGTCAAGGATACAGCCAGCATTGGAGACACACGCCTTTAATCTCAATATCAACCATAGAAGATCTGGAGGTCTGTACAAACAGGCAGTGATGAGGCAGTCATGTGGTTGGGTTTACAACCAATGAGAAGGCAGAACAGAAAGTCTATATAAGGACAAACACTCAGGAAGTAGGTCTCTCTTCGCTGAAGAGGCTAGGTGCAGAAGACGGGTAAGGCTCTTAGCTCTGATCTTTTGGCTTTCTTCTTTGCATTAGTTCTGTTTCTTATTTAATAAGATGGTTGGTTACATCTACATTTGGTGCCCAATGTGGGGCATGAACCCACGACCCTGGGATTAAGAGTCCCATGCTCTACCAACTGAGCTAGCCGGGCTTACATAACTTAGTCAAAACAGAGTAAATTAAAAGCTTATTTTCCCCAGCACAAGAGCCACATTTTAAGGGCTTGATAATTATTACATAATGTGGATAAAATGTTAATGAAGGAAATTTCTTTTGGAGCCTCTAACTTTGTCTGGAGCATCCTGTCAACCTTCTCTTCTCTCCTCTCCAGTATTTTAAACCACAGTCAAGACTACAGTGAAGACATGGTTTGTGATGAATCATTCACTCTCCAGGAATGGGCTTCCATTCTCTCATCTGGAGATAGCTCTTACTACACCACATCTCAAAACAAAGCTGTTTTAATAATAAAAATGATTAGAAATAAAAAGTAAGAGGTTATTATCAAGTTAAAATGTGGAGCACACTGTGGGAGTAAATGTGGACTTTTCAGCAACCTGTCCTGATGATCTTGGAAAAGCGAGGAAGGGAAGCCAGTCAGATTATTACAAAGCATCCTTCCTGGTGCTGATGGTGTCCTGGCACCACATAAAGTGCCGATGAAGTGTCACTGGGGAACGCTGCTATGCACTGTTCTGCACATAGCACTGTCAAAGGACATTCAGTGAACACACATCAGAGAACAATCAAAATGTCTCAAGTGCTAAGTCATGACAAAGGATTAGCCAGGCTTGGCCTGCATCCTACAGACGGAAGATGTTACAGAATACTGCAGAGGAAATGGGATCCAGAAGGGAACAGGATAGGCTATTGCCAGTAATGTCCTCATCATGGAAGTTCAGGGTTATGTTGGTTAAGGTGCACACTGCTGGTCATTAGAGTAAGCATTAAAAGGTTAGGCAGCATAGCCAATCAAATGTCAAATGTGGGAAAGATATCATTATCATTATTAAATGATCTTAACAATATGAATATAATATTAAAAATAAATCCAGGGCTAGGAGATAGCACACTCAATAAGGTACTTTCTGTATAAGCAGGAGGAGCCGAGTTCAATTTCTAGAACCCACATAACAAGTTAAGGATGGTGGTGTGCACTTAAAATCTCAGTACAAGGGGAAGTAGAGGCAGGGGGAGTCCTGGAATTCACTGGCCAGCTACCTGGACAAATAAGCAAGCCTCAGTCTCAAAAAACAAAGTGTACAGCCCCCAAGGAATGATATCTGAGGTTTATATGTGACCTCTACATGAACATAAACACAAACACTTACAGAGAGAGAGAGAGAGAGAGAGAGAGAGAGAGAGAGAGAGAGAGAGAGAGAGAGAGAGAGAGGAAAGCTTTCACCAAGACTAAAGAGTCATGAAAACAAATGACCCAATTAAAAAAAGACAGTTCTCAAAAGAAGGTGTAGCTGGGCAGTGGTGGCACACACCTTTAATCCCAGTACTCAGGAGGTAGAGGCTGGCAGATCGCTGTAAGTTCAAGTCTAGCCTGGTCTACAGAGTGAGTTCCAGGACAGGCTCCAAAGCTACATAGAGAAACCCTGTCTCAAAAAACAAACCAACAAACAAAAGACATAAAAAATGGCTAATAAATATCACATAAACTGTTTAACATCTTTAGGGAAATGCCAAGTAGAACAAATTTGAGATTTCATCTTACTCCAGTCAGAATGGTTAAGTTCAAGAAAACAACTGACAACAAATACTGGTGAGATTGTGGGGAAAGGAGCCCCATTCGCTGTTGGTAGGGTTGAACATTGGGGGCAGCCACTTTGGAAATCTGTGGGGGAATTCCCAGGAAGCTAAAAATAAATTATCATTTGACTCAGCTACGCCACTCCTTGGCATATACCATAGGATTAAACATCCTGCTCCCCAGATCCTCATCGTGAGAATTCTAATTGGTCTTAATAGTAAAAACCCAAGTCAGATATCAGAGTGAAAGCTGAAAGATCAGAGAAGCAGTGCAGCCAGCCACTAGGAAGACTTCTTACCTCTAGGAATCCTCAGACCAAAAGGGACCGAGCTCCTGTCTCCACCCTGCCTTATCACTTCCTCTCTCCACCCAGCTTCATCACTTCCTGTTTCTTCCTCCTAAGTGTTGGGATTAAAAGTGTGTGTGCCTCCCAAGTACTGAGATCAAAGGCATGAGATCCCAAGGGTTGGGATTAAAGATGTGAGCCACCACTGCCTAGCCTCTCGTGGCTAGAACCACACTCTGATCTCCAGACAAGCTTTATTTGTTAGAGCACAAGCAAAATATCACCACAGATACTTGCTTGGCTGTGTTCATTTTTGCTGTGTTCACAATAGCAGGAACTGAAAACAGCCTAATGCCTTCAACTGATGAATAGACAATAGAAATATAGCACATATACACAATAGAATACTATTCAGATGTTAAGAAAAAGAAACCATGATATTTTCAGGTAAATGGATAACACTAGGAATACACTGAGAGAGATAACCTAGAACCTGAAAGGCAAAAACTGCTCTCTCTTACTTATGGTTCCCAGATCTAAATCTTCAGATGTTTATACATAACTTGGAGTGACTACAGAAACTAGGAAAGTGAAAAGAGACCATGGTGGTGGTGGTAAGAAATGTAGAAATGGCAATAAACAGCAGGATACAGGTGCTATGAAGGGGGAAATGAGAAATGTCGGGGGCAGAGCTTCATATGGGGAGGGAGGAGGGCAATATGGAAGAAGAGTTATAGAAGAGGGATAAATAACAGCATGTTTGAGAAACCCATAAGGAATAATATTATTTTATGTTTGGCAAAATTACAGGATATATATATATATGTATATATATATATATATATAATATTTACACACATACATATACTTGTATACATGCATACACGTATACATACATACAGTTTAAATAAAGTCACACCACATGGGATGATAATGCTCCCTCCAACAGCAATAGAATGCTGTTGAAAACAACAGTACTAGGCATCAATAAACTCCTTTTGAACTGTTGGCCAGGGGAGTTGATGCAACTCCCAAACAATGTACACAATGCTGTAGCCCTAGATTGTCTCCTAGACATTGAAGCTAAGTTCTTCCTGCTGAAGACACCATGAAGTTCAGACACAGGACTTGGAAGAAATAAGCTGTATCTTGCCTGGAAATACCGTCTTTTGGAAGAGGACTTGCCCTCATGTGATTGAAGGAACCATGAAAACTCCTATGGTGGTTGAATGAGATATAACTCAGTAAGTTTCTGTCATTTGAATACTTGGCTCCCATTTGTTGGTGCTGTTTGGGGAGACTTAGAATGTGTGGCCTTGCTAGAGAAAGTGTGTCACTGGGGACAGGCTTTGGGATTTCAAAAGCTACATTCTATTCCTACTTAGTGCTCTCTGCTTCCTGCTGGTAGTTTCAGACATGAGCTCTTAGCTGTCCCTGCTGCCCTGTCTGCCACCTATTGTGCCTGCCATTATGGATCCTAACCCTCTGCATAAGCATAAGTCCAAATAAATAAATAAATAAATCTTTTTTCCTATAAGTTGCTTTGCCCATGGAGTCTTATCACACCAATAGTAAAGTAACTAAGAGTTTGTACCAGAAATGGACATTTGCTGTGACAGACTTGATCTTGTGGCTCTTTTTCTTTTTTCTTCTCTTCTTTCTTTCTTTTTTTTTTTTTTTGAAGGCATGTGGAAGACATTGGAACATTAGACTATAAAAGCAGTTGAATGGTGTAGACAGGGCTTAATGGACCATTCTAGTAAAAGCTTGAAAGATAGTACTGAAAGCAATGTATACAGTGGAGGCCAAGCTTAAGAAGAGAAGAACTTTGGGAACTGGGTTAGAGATTGTTTTGTGATCTTTCAGCAAAATATGTAGCTTCTTTCTTCCTATGTCCTAACAACTTGCCTGAAGCTAAATTTAATAGCAATAATAATTTTTAAGAATGTGGAGTGTTGATGGCTCATGTCTTTAATCCCAGCACTTGAGAGGGAGAGTCAGGTGGATCTTTGAGTTTGAGGCCAGCCTGGTCTACAGAGTGAGTTCCAGGATAGCCAGAGTTACATTGAGAAACTCTGTCTCAAGAAACCAAAAAAAAAAAGTGACTGATTTCTTGGAGGAGATTTCAATACAGCCTAATATTGATGCTATTGTGTGGTTATTGTTAACAATCAATCTTATGCAAATCTGCAATGAAAAAGAGCAAGAGTGGCAGGAAGAAATATAAAACACACAGTTTGGAAAGAAGAAGGACAACTCTAGTAGACATTCCAATGTGGACAAGGGAAATCTCACAAGGCTCTACCTCTAGAAGAAGAGCTACAGGCAGTTATTGACTGCGGAGAGAAGGAGAACCAGTCCTCCCCTAGGATCAGCCTCCTGACTGGTTATCCAATACCAAGTGGTCAGCCCTATGCTCATGTATATATAGGCAAAATGAACTCATTAGGCTGTATTTACATACCTAATAACACGTGTGTGTGTGCATGTGTGTTCATGTTCATGTGTGTAACAATAATAAAGAGAGGAGACCATAAATCTGAGAGGAAGAGGAGGGTAATGTGGCAGGAGAGATGAAGAAAGGGAGAAGAGAAAATGCTATAGTTTTTTCCCCCCAAGGCAGGGTTTCTCTGTGTAGCCTTGGCTATCCTGGAACTAACCCTTTAGACCAAGCTAGCCTCAAACTCACAGAGATCTGCCTGCCTCTGCTTCCTGAGTGCTAGGATTAAAGGCATGCACTACCCCACCTGAAAAAGTAGTTTTTAAATTGACAAAGGTTATTTTAAATCTTCCAAAGAATATTCCATTTCTGGCTATCTATATGTTAAATCTAAACTCTTAAAGCCAAAGGTAACTAACTATAGACGTGCCAAATTTGGGTTAACTCTTCTGTCCAAATTATACCAAAAGACATCAGCTTCTAATAACAGCATCATTCATAATGATTTATCCCTTATGTAGCAACAATTCTTGATCAATTTGAAATCTAAGATGTTAAAAATTAAGTAAGCAGTATTTGTAATCTAATAAAAAGGAAATGGAAAGTACTACAGTGAACCTTCTAGGGCCCCATGTTAATTTCTAACCATTAAAATAAAAGCAAGGTTTTGTTATGACTAAATAAAAAGCTAAGTGTAGATGTAACCACCTTTTTAAATAAGAAACACAGAGCCGATTAAGAGATGAAAGCCAAGAGGTCAGAGTAATAGCTAAGAGCTAAAAACCTTATCCTTCACTGTCACACTATCTTCCTCAGCAAGAGACCTACTTCCTGTCTGTTTGTCTTTTTTTATTCTGCCTTCTCATTGGTTGTAAACCCAACCACATGACCTCCTTGTCACTGCCTGTCTGTACAGACCTCCAGGTCTTCTGTGGTTGGTATTGAGATTAAAGGCGTGTGTCTCCATGCTGGCTGTATCCTTGAACACACAGAGATCCACCTAGCTCTGCCTCCCAAGAGCTGGGATTAAAGGCACCACCACCGCCCAGCTCCGCTATGGCTTACTATTAGCTCTGACCCACAGGCAACTTTATTTATTAACATACAAATAAAATCACATTTCAGTACAATTAAAATAGCACCATAGCTAAGAATATATTATGACTCTAAAATCTGGATCTCTAATAGGTCTGGTTCCTTGTTTCTATCAATGTTATTAATATTTGGTCCATAAACAGATAATCTTGGTAAAAAAAAAAAGTTTCAAAATACTATATTGTTATTTAATTTCTTCTATAATGTGACTTTCTTTTTTTTTTTTAAAATAAATCTGCTATAATACCAATATAATGACATAGACCAACTCAGAACCTGTAGAAAGAGCTGTGATAATTTGATATAAAAGATTGGTTTTCCTTGGAGTTATAGGTGGCCACTCCATCAAATCAGACAAAAAGGTAGATAAGAATTTGTTTAAACTCTCCACATATAAACAAGATATTTCATAAGAACTAATAACTGAAATAGCAGGGGAAAGATATAGTTAATCTATACATTTAAAAATATATACATTTTGGTTAAAATGGGTGTTTCCTTCATCTTTCACCTTTACACCTTTAAGTCAAATAGTGCTCTTTGTTATTTTAATTTTAAGCATAATAATTCTATTATACACCATATGCAAAAGTTATGTCACATACGGAGCACAATATTTTTAAAAATTTCAGATCTGGATCATGATGGCTAATAGTTTTGATATGGTCCAGGAATTTCTTTCTTAATGGCTTTACCAGCAATTCTTCTCTCCTGAAGACTGCTATCCTGCCTACTACTCAGCCTCATCTGCATCCAGATCCTAAAGTACACTTTCTTGGCTCTGTGGGACATTATATTGCAATGTTTAGTAAGAATATGTGGCTTCTGCTTGCACAAGTGTGAGGTTTGGTCAACCCGGGGAGCTGCAAGATGAAAACTAGAATTCCTTAAAAGAGATCATGTCTGTAATGTCTAATTGATTAGAAATCCAGCATTGTGGAGAGGTTGGAATGTTTGCAGGGTCAGAGACTAATTACAATTTATTATTCTTACAATTACAATCACACTTTTTGGGCTATATTTAGCTCCCTAAATAGCTATTCCTTGCTCATTTGTATTGGACCCAAACTCAGATCCTGTGACTAACAGATAAAAAATCTCTTGATATGTATTAATGTAAAAAAAAAAAAGCCTTAGCTTTCCACCAATCAAATGGCTAAGAATGCTGTCAGATAATATCTAAGATCTGTAATAGACTCTCCCCATTTTACTATAACTTGCCTCCCTGATGTAGCCACCATGCATTTAAAAGGTCCTTTGATTTATGACCTTACTTTTCTATTACCACACAGAATTCATAAAACTATTATGTAATAGGAACATGTGATTTAAATTGCCATATATCTATGTTCCCCTGATCATTGTGATATTCATTTGTTCCAGGCAATATGGTTACTCATATTTAGCTCCATAATAAACTACTTCTTACTCTTTTTTTTTCTAATTTAACTTTTTATTGATTCTTTGTGGATTTCATATCATGTGTCTGGATCCCATTCATCTCACTGTCACTTTGCATCTACCCTCTGCCCTTGGAACCTCCCCTGCAAGATAAAATAAAATAACATTTAAAAGAAAAGAAAAATTTCATCATGGAAGCTGTACCTCATTGAGTCACACAGTATATCCTTTAGTCCATACATCTTTACTTGTTCATTGCAATGAGTCATTGGTTTGGTTTGAGGCCATTGGTTTCTGCTGCACTATCGATACTAGACCATCACCTGGACTCCTCTTAGATATCCTGTTGATGTCTTGTGTCATGGGAATCCTGCAGCTTTGGGTCGGCAGGACTAGCTCCCTCACATGCTCCAGCAGATCATAGATGGGGTAGACGTTGGCATGGGCCAGCTCATAGCCCTGGTTCTGGGTCAGCATGCCTCATCCTCACTACCAGGGTGAGCTGTCCTGCATTGCCCAGGCTAGCTCACCCCATGAAGCAAGGGATGTAGTCAGTTTTCCTGTTCTTACACCCTTAGGGAGGCCAGCTCATCCAAACCCACACCACCAAGGTCAGCTCTACTGTGTTACAGAGGTGAGATGCAAGGCCCATTTTCCCAAGTGCTGCAGCTGGTGAAAGGCAGAATCAGCTCTCTCACTCTGGTGACCTCAGGGCCAGCTCTCCCACCTGCCACAGGCAGTGGAGGGGGGGGGGGCATCTTTCCCTCACCCACACCACCATATGGCAGACAGGGCAGGAGCAGGACCAGTTCTCTCAGTTTCACAACCTCAAAGCCGGCTCACCCTCACTGTGTGGGTTAGCTCTGTTGTGCTGTCCTGGTATGGTGCAGGACCTGCTTTCTCAAGTGCTGCTGCCATTGGGGGCAGACCTAACTCTAAGCAGCCCTATCCTCTTGGCCTTCAGTGGTAACCGGAGCCATGGACATCAGCACAGACCATGATTGTGGCAGGATCATGGGCCCAGACATGACCCTTTGCAGCAGCCCAGGCCCTCATATCACTATAGCCCCAGGTGACAAGCAGGCCACCCACCTCTACCAACTGCTCACAGCCTTCACCTCTTCAGATCTGCCGCCCTCCACAGGACATGAACTATTCTGTCTCTCTATCTTCCATACCCCGTTGTATACTTGCTAACCATAATAGTGCCTGACAGTGCCTGTTGGGCAGGCCCGTGTTTTCTCCCCACCCCCATCCCCACACCCCAGGGCAGACAACTATGCTTCTCCCGCTCAGTCTTAATGGAGCTGGGCAGGTTCATATTTTCTCCTTCCTGCTCAGTCTTAATCTACCTCATACTCCTTTAAAAAATTAAATTAAATTACAGGGGCTGAAGAGATGATACAGTAGTTAAGAGAACTTGCTACTCTTGCAGAGGACCTGGTTCAGTTCCCAGAACCCATGTTCGGTGGCCTACAGCCATCTATAATTCGAGCTCCAGGGGATATAACACCAGCTTCAGGCCTCTCTTGTCACTATAGCACATTGTGCACATACAGACAAGCAGGTACACACACATACACATTAACAATAATAATAAAATAATAATAAAACAAATAAGAATCAATTAAGTCACATACATCTTGAGGCTGGAAGCAACACAGGAATTTAAGGTGCATGAAAGAAATCAAAGATTATTATTGGATGAGAGGTGTGCTTCTAGTACCCATGCTCAGGACATTCAGTTCCTGTTCAGTGATATGACGATCAGTAACTTATGTCAGACAAATATGCATTATGTTTTTCCTCCTACAGTCCAGATAATGAGAAACAGATCTCGTCTTTGACACTTCCCTTTTTCATTTTATTTCTATATGCTGTCAACATAAATGGAAAAGGATGCTGGGCCTTTTCTCCACCTTTCCCCCACAATTAAGGCTGACTTCTTTATTCTTCATCTTGCTGCAGATTGTGCAGGTCTAAGGGTGGCTTATATTTGTCCCCTTCCCTCAGTAACTGTGAATCTCTGGGTCCCATCCTCTTATTTGAAACAGAACACTCCCATAATCCAGGTTTGTGTTTCTTCAATCCAAGTTCCTAAGCAAGGGTGTCAAAGTATAGCGAGCAATGAAAATGGAAACCACTGCAGTGTTGGGCTGCTATGCACATCCATCTGCAGAAGGTAATTTACAGTTTGTTTTCTTTCTCTTGCTCAGCTGCCATATTTTACCTTTTGACCTCACTTTAAAAAAAAACTGGGAATGTGGGCAGTTCATAGCAGTCTTAATTTTCCTAATGATTCCCTCTGATAATGATAAAGTATGATCCAATGTGTGTTAATTAAAGCTTTTCATTAAACTTCAGTCCTGGGACACTTTAATAAACTGCCTCTGTTGCTTTTGTTTTCATTTGTGAGACCCAGGGCTTCTTGAATCACAATTCTTAATATTTTGATAATGATGGGACCACATTAAAGTCTTAATTAGTCCCTGAAGCTTTGCAGACATTGTATTTTTATGTCTGATGCCAGTATATAACCAAGTGCTTTTGCAGTTATTTTCCTTTAGAATTCTGGTTGTTATCTTTGAGGTTAGGCTTTGAGATTCATTGGGAACATGTACAGGGATGGTGGCTGTTATAGCCATCATATTCAATTAGTCTCTGTTTTCAGAGTAACTTGCATACTAGAACTGGAAAAAGATCAACTAAAATAACAATTATTGTCTTAAGATCACTTTAATCTGAATGAACGTTTGACTGCAGAATTACTTAGAAATGATAAATTGTTGTGAAATGCTATTCATTTTGCTATAATTAGGTATTTTATTTTCCAACAGAAAGTGACATTATCATTAAACGATACCTACAAATTATTTTATTTTAATTTAAAAACTATTAACTAGGTGGGAAGGAGGCCTTCATGCTCTAAATAACATTATTATTATTGTTATTATTATTTTGTCTTTAAAAATAGTTGAGACTAGTTCTGTCTTCCTGAGGCAGTTGCAATGGGAAACATATGTATATATTAACATATTTGTATGTTAGTTTGACTCCATGAATACACCATATTGATCTATAATTCATTTACCTGGCAAGATGATATTAATAGATTCCATTAGTCTATTTTATAATTTCCACTTTTTAATAATCACAAATCCTGTCTACTTACATGGCAAAGCCAGTTCCAACAGATCTATCTGAAAACTTAATAAGGGAAATTTCCAGTGAAAGTCGATAGTACCAATAGGACCCATTCAAACTTCCCTAATTCTCCCCTTTCCATTAAAAAAACCCCTACTTGCAATAGTATATTATAAACTCAAACCACAAGTGCAAATTTGTACAAAAACTTTCCCGTAACAACAAAAGTTATGATCCAAGGAAGAAGTGGGCTTTTCTCCCAAATTCCCCTTCTCAACTTACCCTTTGACTGGTGATTACTAAAGTCATTCCAAGAAGCGTTGTCTACAAGAGTAGCTGTTAACGGGGTCACTGTGAACACAAGATAAATGTATGTTAAGTTACCTAGAACATATCATAAGAATGGGGCTATTACTATTGTGGGGGCCACTCCATCATCTCAAGCAATTTAAACAGTAGTGGCAGGTGCTGTAAAGTGGAGCTTTCCATCACCCTTCTTTGAGAGTACTCTCTGAGATGTTTATCTTATAGCTGTAACAACAATATGAAACCAGGCTGAATCTTAAAAAATCTCAGAGGAGAGTTGAACAGAATTCTTGGCTGAATGCTGCTTAATCTATCAATGCTAAATAAAATCACCTAGGAATGTGTGAGATGAAAGTAGAAGACTAAGAGCAGGGGCCGGAGAGAAGTCCCAGCCTCGCCAGGAATTGCATCTGATGCCCAGGGTACTATTTAACAAGCCCAGAATCTAACTGGCACTTTCTGCAGCACCCAGTCCCATGCGCTCACCAATATTTTACAATATGTACACCTTAATGAACACAAATGTGGAGCCATTCTTCTTTGGCTCCCGTGAGTATTGAATGCCTGCCATGTGCAGAGTCTTACATTATGCTTGGAGTTGTGCAAAGTGTGAAAATAAACAAGAGCTTGGCCTTCGGAGAAACCTATGTACATATATACACATACATGTATGCTTTGCTTATACATAAATTTATATCGCACATAACACCTGAGGCTCCATATGGTTCAATCTCTGTGGTGAAAAACATAATGAAATGGCAGTATCTACTGCTTATAAAGAAAAGTCAGATCTATATGATTCCTTCCCTCCCCCAACCCCTATTTTCAGATATGGTCTTGCTGTGTAGCCTTGGCTGGACTGGAGCTTGCTATGTAGACTTGGATGACCTTGAATTAATAAAAATTCACCTGTCTCTACCTCCTGAGTGTTAGTACTAGAGGCATGTTCCAAAGGCATGTCCCACCTCACCCCTCAACTTGATGATGCTTTACTGTAGAATATATACTTTTTTTCTCCCTCTTAAAAATCCCATTTGGATCAGGCAAATTTCTTCATTTCTATCAGCCACACAGCTTCTTTTACTGTATTATCTCTCATTACCATCTTTCCTTCTAAATATATTTTTTGACTAAAAATAATTATCAGTTGGGTATGGTGGCCTATGTGTGCCTCTTAAAATATTGATTTTAGATTTATTTGTTTGGGTTTTTTTGTGTGTGTGTATGTGTGTATACCCAAGTGTATGTGTGTACTATATACTTGCAGCAACCTGAGGAGGTCAGGAGGGTGTTTCCCCTGGATTTGGAATTATGGTATGCTGTGAGCTACTGTGTGGGTGCTGGGATTCAAAGCCAGGTCTTCTGCATAGGTAGTAATCACTCTAAATCACTGAGCCATTCGATGTGGCCCAAACCTCTAATCCTTACATTCAGGAGGCAGAGATGGACAGATTTCTGTGTTCAGGGCTAGTCTGATCTAATAAGTTCCAGGCTAGTTGCAGGAAAACAAAACAATGAAATCATCAAAGAAATTTTGCTACTAAGTAATTTTTAGGAGTGAGTAAAAAATTTAGCATTTTTGTGTCTTTGAATCCTGCCAATAATTTTATAAACTTTTTCTTTTTACTTGTAACAAGCAAGTAATATAGAGACAATAAAATTATTTGGGAAGTTTGCATAGTGAACTAATCTAATGCATCATTGTCAAGGACACCACGATTAGATACTAATTTTATTACTAGTTTCAATAACAAGGTGATTGTGCATGGTCATAGAATTAGGCAGTGCTTTTAAAGCCCCTTCCCTAAAGCTTTCTGACTACTGGAGCAGAGTAAGGAAGACCTGAGAATTAGAGGTATTTCTGATAATCTGTGTGCTGAAATGCAGAACACAATATTCTCCTAACAGCTGTACAAAATTTCTTTTCACATGGAAGAAAATGCCTTTGGGGGAGGGTTGTCGATATGGCTGTTTGGATAGAGCTGTGATTCTAAATTCTAAATTGCCAAATGGGAAAGACCATCTGCTCTGCATGAGTCAGAGGAAGACTTGGTGATGCTGGAGGCAAATGTGAACAAATGATACAAGAGCTGCTGAGAGCTGTGATAAAGGCCCCTTTCATGATCCTCAAAGTCTTGGGTCATATTTTATCTCCCTTTATCCCTTCACACATTTCTTTATCAGGAGAATAAATTACCCATGACTGTGGACCTTTGGATTCAAACAAGAGACATTGGATTTTCTTCAAAGACCCAGTGACCCTGATCCAAGAACTATGAAAAACTGGTCTCTGATAATCTCTCTTCCGTGATAAAGACAACATGGGTTTTACCTATTTCAGGTGACCGAAATCTTCATTTGAAACCATTCATGCCTGACATATTAGCTGGCTCTTCTTGTCTCCAAGATATCTTGAAAATTCTTTGAATGTCAGTTTGTCTTTGTATGACTTTCCCCACCTTTAATTGTTTTGTGGATGCTGTTCCTTTTTTCTTCCTTCCTTTTTTGTTTTTTGAGAATTTACAAGTCAACTTCTAGATGTTTCTTGGTAGTTGTTTCATGACTCCTGTTGTAACTAATTCACCATACCATAGTTTCATCAAATGGAGTCCCATATTTCTTACTAAGACTTGCAAAGAGTCTGAGGGAACTTCTTCAAGTGTACCAATGCAGCTTCTTGCTCTGTCAACACACTAATGGGCGACCCTGCATACTTTCCCTCTCCTTTGGCTCTATCACAGTATTTAGCAAATATTTATTCAGTTGAACTACTGACTGCATTTGAAACTTATGTGTCTTAATCTGTTTTCTGTTGCTCATATCACAATACCACAGACTGGGTAAAGTATAAAGAAAATGGATTTCTTTTAGCTCATACTTCTGATTCAATGTTGGGAGTCCCCATCTGGTGACGATCTTCTTGCAGCTAGAGTTCCCAGCTGGCACAGGGCTCCACATGGAGCAGGGAGCATAAGAGAAACATAGCCAAACTGGAGTTGATAGCAGACCCACTCTTGAGATAATACGTTAATCCCTTGAATGATTAATTTATTCAGGAGGGCAAAGCTCTAAAAGCCTCGCAAAGGTTCTACCTAGCCCCACATCTTAATATTTCATAAAAGGATTAAATTTCAGTGTGAATTTTAGAAGGGAAAACCATATTCAAACTGTAGCACCACTTATGAACCTTACTGAAAAATTAAAGCTGATTTGCCAGATACATTCTGTTTACACAGAACTAAACGGCTAAGCTAGTCTTCAATTGCTACGAACTCGTTTTAAGCAGTCAGTGAAGGAATGTATCTATGTGGCAAGTATCCTACACACAATAACTCACATAATTGTATAAATAACTGTAAAGATAGCTATTACCATTATCTTATGGATGTGGAACCAGAGGCAAAAAAAAAGTAATGAATTGCTGGGTAATAGGGAGGTAGTAAGTAGCAAAGAAAGTTCAAATTGTATTGTTCGTACTTAACCTCTGACTGTCAGACCTTGAATAGTCATGTGAGATACAAACAGATTTATCATTGAAAGCAAACCCTAAGGAAAAAAAATAACAGCTCCATTCTCCTCTATTCCTAATAAAGCTAGAACTTTCTTGGTCATGTCAATCATTGTGACAGCAAGACACTGTCAAGTCTAACCATGGGCACATGTACAACTTGTGGGTAAGAAAATGGTATTATTCAAATGCTCAGAGTTTGAGTGAATGCGGAAGATTTAAATAAACTTCATTTCAGATGCACAGAAACATCATAGAAAGCCTCAGAACTTTAACCTCTGTAGCTCCTCTATTCACAGACCTGGAAAATTCAGTTTATTCCACAACAATTTATGAACATATAACAATTCTTATTCTTGGGTTGCTTGTGAATTGGTTGGACTTCATGGCTTGAATTCAAAATTCCTTGAATACAAGAAATTTTGTTTATAGTTTTTCTAACCACCCACCTTCTCTGTTAGAATTCAGATATGAACTTGGTGTTGCATGCAAAGGCAACAGCATCAATAGTAGATGCAACCAAGTCATGGTGTTTGTGTATAGAAGCTATTCCAAAAAAGGCATGCCAACGGGCAGTCTCTTAGAGTTACTTTCTGATGAAATGAAAATATGACAGTAATAAACATGAATTCTATTGGATCAATCCTACCAAAGCTGGACTTTGCTGTTGAGTACTAATTTCACCCTTTATTGCTTGGGGAGTGATCATGATAATCTTTAGTTATTTTTAAATAAATATTCTCCTGCCTTGTTATAGGATGTGTATTTTTCCCCTAAAATTTCTCATAGGTTTCATGTCTATAGAATTCTTAGTGTGTGTTCACTTTGAAACATTAAAAGGAAGCTGGTTGATGGAAATTAACTCATCTTTAGAATGACGGGGGTGACAAATTGGATATAAAAACATGAATTTCTGCCTCACAAATGACAGTCTGCTCAGACTACTAAAGTCATTCTCCATTCTTTTCAAATTTTTACTTTTAATATCTCAAAATAATATCCTGCCATATTCCAAAATATGAAAGAGGTTACCAACTATAAAAATCATAGAGAAAAAAATGTTGCCTAAATTATAGCTATTAGTTACAAGCTATATCCTGATTTTAGAGATACTAAAATATGGAAAATCATTTTCTCTTAGAATTGTTAAGCACAGTTTCTCCAGATAAAAGCACAAGACAATGCATTCATTTAGTTGATACAGTTTAACTTGATTTATTAAAATTATTTATTTGTGTGCACACGTGCGCGTACGTGCGTGCATGTGTGTGTGTGTGTGTGTGTGTGTGTGTGTGTGTGTGTTTGTATTGTATTTGTGTCTCCATGAGTTTATGGGAAAGTGCACAAAGAGACCAGAAGAGAGTGTTAGATTTCCTGGAACTGAAGTTACAGGTGGCTGTGAGACCCTACTATGGGTGCTGGAAACTGAACCCAGGTCCTCTATAAGAGCAGTCAAAACTCTTAACTGATGAACTGTCTCTCAGGCACTTGATTAATTTTAGGCTGAAGTAGTAGACATCAAGTCTCAACAACCAATTTACTTAATGTAGTGTAAACTCTGACATGGATAGAATCATATAATTGGCACTTCATTTTAACATTGGATAACTGTGTTTTATAAACAAAAATCTTTTTATGTAGATCTAAAGATCTTTATCGTTATGGGGCATTAATGTAATTTAACTTATATAGTAAAATATGAAACAAAGCAGGAACTGTTAAGTGATCTATACATCTATCCCATGAATAGGCAAGACCACACATTTGTGAATACTTAATTTCTGTAGTGCCATGACAATTTAATCTTATTTATTCTATCAAATAGCTGTTGCCTTTCTAGAAACATATTTATAAGTGCATCCAACCTCATAGTGTATAAATTACCTTTCAGAAGAAAATTAAAAACTTTCAAAACAACATAAACTTTTTGAGGTCACCAAGGTACTATTGAGTAAATTATGGTCTCTGAAGTCCTAAATGGTACCTAGTATCAGGAAGAGTTTAATGTACCTTTCAAAGTGCCTAATTTACTCCCAGGGAGTAACAGACTAGTGGACAGGCCCTGGATGATGAATTATACTTTGAGATGCATTTTCCCAAGTGAGTTGGGCTCAGTGTTGTCTGAATAAAATTAATGTCTTACATTATTTAAACATGTGAAGGCAAGGGTCTAAGTATTTTCAGAAGTCCACCTACCTAAATGCAACAAAGGCGAAGGCAAACTCAGTAACAGAAAACAGGAGGTAAGACTGGCCAAGGCAACGGAATGAAAGCATCCCGTGTGCTATTATCAAGAAGGACAATTGTATGTGTGAACTCATTATTGTTCTGAAAGAAAGCCACACTCTCTGTAATGCCTGGGTGTTCTAGCAAGGTCTTCTCTGTGAGAATCAAACCTGTCCCACCTTGTAGAGTCAATGGTCTTTGCCAGCATCACACTCGTGGTGGTATGTCTCCAGGCCATGTGTGCTCAGTGTGCATTCACTGATGATACAGTCTACTGTAGAAAAAAAGCTAAGACATTTTTGCCCTTTGAAAGTTTCCTTTTGTTAGCCTTATCCTCTAAGAGGGTTATATAAATGTCTGGTATCTCAGTTGTTATTGCTTTCCCTGGGGTGTGACATAAGAATCTGGATTCATTCTGAATCGTTGGACCCAGAACTCACAGTCTTTGTTTCCAAATAGTCAGAAGCAACTGAAACTTAAAGTAAAATAACCTTATTATCATCTCCTTTTAATTTTCACTGATGCCCAACTTTCCAGTTTAATGTGAGCTTAAAGGCTGAGGAGGACCAAGTAAAATGGTTTTACATTAGAAGGAAATTGAGGACCATTTCCATGACCAAACATATTCTGTTACTATTTGACAAATACTGGGAGTGTCCCACCATATGACAGGTTAGTCACCCCCTATTTTTCTTGTAAATAGTCATGTGGGGTGGGGACATGCCAGTCCTTCAGTTCAGAATGATTAGATAGCTATTTTTCCTTTCTTCCCACTTGAAGACCATAAGAATGCCATGCTAAGGCTCCTCAATCCAGCTGGGTCTCCTAGTTGAAGGTGATGGAGCAGAGTCATGATTATAGCATAAATGAGAAATAACTTCTGTTATCACAAATTAGAGAGATGCTGGGGTCCTTTGTTCTACAGAATAACTCACCAAATCATCAGACTCTTACTGATAAAACTGCCCAATGCTTGGCACATAGAAAACAAATCTAGCTCCAAGTCAAACATAGCCTTATTCCTGTCTACGTCTAGCTGGATCTTGAAGTTACATTTCAGTTTTAAAACTAAATAATAAAAACCTCTCTGACTATTAAATGGCCAATGAATTATTGCCCCCAGTGCAATGACATACTATAATAAAATTAAAGTGACCTCTTTTCTGTAGTGAAGAAAGAAAGTATGGGAACATGTTTATAATTCTTTAAAAATGATTTGAATTTAAAATTATGCATATTTGAAATTTACAAACCACTGAGCACACACATGTATGTACAGACAGGTGAAACTTGAAGTAGAATTGTAATAGCTGGTTCAGGATTGCAACTGCAATATTTAAGGGAAATTAAAAATATTTCCAAAAATATTTTGTTTCTGTAATAAAGGTGGAACTAGAAGTGAATATTAAAATCTTGGTCTCAAACAAGCTCGGTACATTTAATTTCTGAAGCTGTTTTCTTAGCTATGTCTCTTAACAATTGAATTATTGACTACACTTCACCTCTAAGCATATTCTTGCTCTTTTCCCTTCTAGGAAATTGAGAGTGAAGTAAGAAGTATGGAAAGATTTAAAGAAACAAGATAAGCAGGGATCTTATCCTGAACCTTCAGGATAAAGCAATGAAACTCCATAGAGGTATTTTTATTGGCAAAATCAAATACCAGCTTTTGACTTAAGAGTCCTGCTAGCCCTAGGTTGGCAAGTCAGGCTTCTGTGCAACATCCCTGTGTAAAGGTCCCTGAATGAGGAACTTGTCACACTGTGTCTGAAATTTATTAGAACTGCTTTAAATTTCTGACAGCAAAGGTCCTAATTTAGGCTACCTTAATTATACTGAAGCTAGTTCATAAACATAGGCTGAGAGCATAGGCCATATTCAAAACCAGAAACTTTTTTGGAGGTGGGGAGGGTGTCTAACAGATGAGCAGATCATACGTAACCACATTTATTCCTTTAACCAAAGCAGAAATGGTAATCCATCCCATCTAGCATTTCATGAAATTTCCACTAGGGTTTCAAATCAATTTCATGGTACACTCTAGACAACTCATACTAATTATAACAAATTAAGCCACTTTTTTTTTTTTCAGGTGAGGAAAGAGAACCATAGAAGGAGGCAAAAAAACTTATTGTAGGCATTTTTTTTTGTAGTATTCTGATATGTGTATAGTGTGTGATACTTCAGGAAAAAAGTTGTTGCTGCATTCCCATTTGACAGATTGCAAAAGTGAGTCTTAAATAAGCTAAGCAGTATGTGTAACCTTACAGTCATCACTAGCTAGTATAAACTTGACCCTTGTTTCAGTATATTTTGCAGTCTTACCAAGCTGAATACAATGCTATTCTTTCTCTGAAGAATTTACAGGATGTTGCTAAAATAGTTCTTCTGGGGTCAATGGCAGCTATGAATTAGAAGAAACAAACTCATAAATGATAACTATGCACAGCAGCCACCAGGCAACTAAAAATTCATACTGTATATGTGAAATAGTTTTATTTAGTTGTATTAAAGGAATTAAAGGAATCACCAGATTTGAAAAAAAATACCACTTAGGGGGTGCTGATGGCTCCTAAATTATCCAGTTTGGCTAGTAGAACATTTGTTCTTTTGAAAGACATTCCATTGTTCCAGGGCTTTTCTTTCCAGGAAAAATAGTGTCTTTCTGAACAATGGAAAAATAAGTGTGGAGCTTTGGATTTGCAAACTTCATTACCATGTATGTGCGAGCCACATTTACTACTCCCAATCACTACCTTCCCTCAGCTCAAAATTCGCAATTTCTTAGCAACCTGGGCAACTTGGCCAGGGGATGTACTCCACACAACGGTGTGACAGAGCAGAGTTGGAGCCTCTGCTTGGATGCAGGACCAGGCTTTTACCATCAGTGACTCAAACATTTGTTCCCTTTTCCAACTCCTTCTGAGAAAACGACTTCCCAAGAGGGAAGGTTTTTCCGAGTAGGAAAGTTTTTAGGCTTCTCGTCTCCCAGATAAATCATATTGTGAATTACTTTGTTGAACTGTTGAATTTCTTTCCATTTGTTTTCTATTTAGTTCTTGTTTCAATCCTGCTAAGTCTTATACACCCTGCTGTCTAGCAAATGTGTGTCTGTTTTCAGATTAAATATACTACAGAAGAAAGAAGTATTAGGATGAAGGGCAGAGTAAAAACGAGTCCAGCTAAGCTTACAGTATATCCAAGGCTTATTGAGGGCTAAATCTGTCCTCACATCTCCACTCCCAAACTGATATATTACTCAACTTTTGTAAAAAAAAAAAAAAAACAAACAAAAAACAAAAAATAAAAGAAAAACAGAGGCAAATAGATATGTTCCCTCTGTCGATATGAAGCAAAATGCAGAAAATATTATCACTATTATACTCCTGGGTCTCAAGTGAATTGTGGGATTTTAGTTATGATTCTAGAAACTTCTGCTGCTTAATCAGTACACTTCCTGCTATTCTGTTTATTCAGCCTTCAGCATCAGTTTCTAGTTTCATATAAAGCTGGAAAACAGATTGTCTAGAATGTGATAGAAGTAATATCTTGGGAAGCAAGTCAGAGTGACTAGGAGGATAAACCGCATCCTAAGTGGCCTTAGGGTGTGGGCCTCTGGACTCTCAGAAACTGGTATCTGTTGTACAATTTTAAAAAGCTTGTTAATGGTACCAGAAGGCACTATGCAAGGTTTCAAAGGAGATGGGCAAAAAACAGTCCTACCTAGTTACGATGAGCCACATCAATGACCTTCACAGTATGATAACCATAAGGGTGCAATAGTGAGTGGTATATACATTGGGGGTAACCAACAGTTCGGCAATTGGATTTAAGACCTGCTCAACAAGAGGGAAACCATGCTTAGTTCTGGAAACCTAGCTACCTACTCAGTGCTAGTGAACTCATGGTTTTGGGGGGGAGAATCTACAACCACTAATTTACTAAACTAGCATAATCTTCTCATCAAGGAAACTTCTCTTTTTTTTTAAACAGATGTAGACCCATTACAGAAAACCACAACCAATTAAAATGCAGAGTGGTAGAGCCCTGTCTCAATAAATACAGCTATTGAGCACTCCTGCACTCAAGGCTCAGGAAACATTTCAGAAGAGAGCCAGAGGATCAAGAAGTTTCCTGTAAGAGTGTGTCTTCTAGTAACATCAGAAGCTACAGCCACAAAGTCTCACCAGCATGATAGCGCAAACATGAGCTGAACAGTGATGACACCAATGGGCAAGCCGAAGTGGATGGGGAAAAAACTTGAGACTTCAACCCTCCACAAAAAACTATTGGCAACTGAGGAAAGCTGGGAGTGGGAGAGGTGTTTTTCTCACATAAAGGTACACCAATCAGTTGTCCAGTGCCAAACAGTCAGCTCTGAAAATATACATACAAGTATGGACTCAACAGGTTATATTCAGGGATATATATGTGTATGTATATGTGTGTGTGTGTGTGTGTGTGTGTGTGTGTGTGTGTGCATATATGCACGCAACAATAATTAGTGAAATTAGTGAAAAATATGTCATGAAATTGAAGGAGAGAGGGGAGGTGTATATGGGAGTGTTTTGAGGTAGGAGAGGTAGGAGAGAAATGTAATTTTATTATAGTCTCAAAAAATGATATTAAATTTTCAAATGCATGTCATGATTTTCTATGTCCTAATAGGAATGTATTGTTTTAAACACTGCCCTGTGTAACAGCCTAACTTCCTAGGCATCTTGCTCATCTCTTCTCACAAACCAGAAAAACATTCTCAATGCTTAACAACTGGGAAAAATCATGTTTCAATTGGATAAGCTGTATTTTATGCTTAGGGTATATTTTTCCTGATCATTATTTATTTGCATGACATAGTTTTCTATTCAAGAAGAAACTAATATTGTCCCCGATCTAATTACTGAACAAGCCACTGCTAACATTATTTTTTTTCCTTCTAGCATTTTTCTGCACACATGGAAATGTATTGGGGTCACAAGAGGATGATGTATACATAATTTGTCTCAACTTTCTTCATTTATCTACCAAACAATTTCTTCATATCTTAAAGTAAGATAATGATTATGTATTTTAAAATTAATTGGTTAATTGTATGTATCTGTGTGTGTGTGTGTGTGTGTGTGTGTGTGTGTGTGAGAGAGAGAGAGAGAGAGAGAGAGAGAGAGAGAGAGAGAGACAGAGAGAGACAGAGAGAGAGAGAGAGAGAGAGAGAGAGAGAGAGAGAGAGAGAGAGAGAGAGAGAGAGAGAGAGAGAGAGAGGACAGAGAACACAAATGTGGAAGTCAGGGGACAGACAACTTGTGGTGGTCAGTTCTCTCCTTCTGTCATGCATGTTCTGAGCACTGAACTAAGATCATCAGGATCCATGTTACAGGGGTCTTTACCTGTTGAATCACCTTACTCAATGTTCTCAAACAATGACTATTTCTCAGAATAGAGAAATGAGCAAGTGAGAGCTGCCATGGCACATCCTCTAGGGTGATGGAGTATGATTATCTCACAATGCAGGGAGCTATTCCTTATAGTCTGTGCATTGTTTGGTTGTTATGTATGCTACAGCTTAGTTAAAAATGTTAATGTTATGACAAAATCACAGATTAATTGGAAAAAAATTATTCACAATGGCCAAATAGTATTCCATTAAACAGTTTCCCATGATTCATTAGGTCATTCCTCCATGATTGGATACTTAACTAATTTTCTAATATTGTAATTAATACTGCAGTAAGCTTATTTACATTTACATATCTTTGTCTCACATTTCCACAGTGCAGGGTTGTAGCAGTACCACTGCTTTCCTGAGAGAAACACAGTCTAATGATGGCGAGGGGTTGATGTCTGCAACTGTGTTTATTGCTGTAGTAAGCTGGTAGGATTTCAGATCTTTGCAGCTGTAGCTGCAGCAAAATATGACCGAAATTCCAAGCAGAGTCTCACCTGGAACTTGAAGGCTGAGATGAGATATTCTTTAACCCTCCCCCAAACTGAATAATCATCTTTTCAATTTAATTGTGTCCAACACTGTTGAACAGCAAGAACATGCAGAATACTCTTGGACTCTGGGATGCAGAGATGGATAATGGACAGTCTCATTCTTATTTGGAAAAAGGAGCTGATCCTAGAGAAAGTGTCCCCATACCAGTATGGACCGGCATGCTCCTCTCCTCCTAGTCTCTTTTGTGTATTGGGATAGCAAAGATTAGTGGTCTGTAGTAAGGAGTAAATTATATCTGTAGAATGCTATATAGGGATGTTATTTTAAAAGCATATGGCAATCAATTGATACCAGCATCAAAAAAAAAAATCAGAATATGTGCTGGTACAGAAACAAAATGAAGACCACAAGTAGGAAACAATAAAACAAAACAAAAAACAAAAACTAACCAAACAAACAAACAAAAAACCCAACAACAATAACAAGAAAACCCCAAAGACCATTTTCTTGGGCACCTGGACTGAACCACACAGTTTCTGCATAATAAAATTTCATCAAATGCATGTGGACTTTTTGAAGGAATTTATTTTGTGTCTAAACATTTTGAGATAACAACTGAAGAGGTGCGATTTGTGCTTAAACCTACTTCATTCAAACCCGACTAAGTCCCTGGACCTCTTCAGCTTGTCTCACGATTATTTTCTTTGTGTTCAACTTTTATTTATTTCTAAGTAAGAAATTTAGACAGTCACAGCAGCTTGTTAGGAGAAAAATTACATCATGTATTTACTCCTAAAAATTGGCAGTGAACATAGGAACCATGTGGGAGGTGATGGGACATAGGCCTAGACATATAAATATAGTAAGTGAAAAATTAAAGGAAACCAGAGCATAGTTCTCTGGAAGAAATGTTTCAGACTTTTTTATGTCTTTAATTTTTTAGATTGTTCCCAATTATCAAAGTCATATAATAGTTATAATAATGATGATGATGAACATGAACATTAACTAAAATCAAAAAGTTCATCAAATGCTACAGATTTAATTTTTTGGTGACAGTGGTTAAGTGACTATAGTTACTTGGTAATAAGTTAACAGTGTTCTTCAATTTGGAAAGTTAAATACTTTGTAGTATGTTAATGAACCACGTGAACTCTTCATCTCCTATTGCCTCTGAGTAAATGTGAACACCAGATGATGCTGTTACTGCACTAGGAACAAGTGTTTTCTATAAGTTACTGTCAAAGAGGAACATTTTCAATGCACTATATGGCTTCCATTGCACTGAGCATTTTGCCTTGCCCCTGGTAAGTTCTTAGTATTCACTGTGGGTCCAGTTAGGGACAGACAGAGCAAGTACTTTTAGATACAGGAGGCAAAGCAACAGCTTGGGAAGGAATAGAACCCATTTAAAATCTGGGGAGCTGGAGCTGGAGATCTAGCCACTATTTACCAGTCAGTGGCCTTGGTCTTGTCGTAAAACTCTGGTCCTCAGTTGGCCTTCTGTAGAGTGGAGGACATAACATAGGCACAGAATTGCTCTGAAGTTCAGAGGCAATGTGCAGAGTGACAGCCACACAGCTGAATCTCAAGTGTCAGTTACTGTATTTATTGTTCCTTATACATACTTGAAAGTCTAAGAACCAGGGAACTGTGGGAGCCACTGAAAAAACACACCTACCCTTGTGTTGTCCCTAACGTAAGTGCTATTGATGAGCAAATCCCCTGATGTGACATTAGAGATATAATAGGAAAATACTCTCTTGATAAAGGTTCAATACATGTTCTTTCAACAAAATCATCACTTGTCTTCTGTAGCATTCATGGACTAGAGTTGATTTCTGCAACAATTCAGTTTGGAAGTGGAAGTAGTGTTGTTGTTTTTCTTTGATCTTGGTAGGAGGTATCCACTATGAATTCTTGGACAATAGACAGGTAAATCCCAAAGCCACAGCTGCCCTTGGAATCTAAATATTTCACATTTCATCTGTCTTCTCACAAAGCTTCACTGGCTCAAACACAGGAGGCAAAGTCGTTTTAAGCCCTCTGATTTAGCCAAATTTTCTAGAGGCAAAAGAACACTTTAGTTTGTCAATATAGTCTATTGTGGAAGGCAATAGGGAGGAAAAAAAGTAATTATCTTTTCTTGGGGAGGACTTTAGTTTTATCTTCTACTATTCACAAGTGGATAAACATTACTCAAGAATATCCTCTCAGCTTTCTCCAGGATCCTCCTTTCTGTTTCCTGGACCAGACCTTTCTGTGTGTTGGCTCCACTTTGCTCTCCCCCACCCTAGCTGTCCTTGCATCCAGAGCTTTGCAGGGCCTCTACATACCTACCCACTCCCACCAAGCAGAGCTAAAATGGGGACTTCTATGAGGAGAAATAGAAGTGGTGCTGGCTGATGAAGCCACAGCTTATCCCAGAAGATGGCATTTTCAGAGAGGTAGGGGATGTACAAGATTAGGGCCATGGAACTTAAAAAGCAGTGTTTCATGACCATTGTGGAGTTACATGTAGGGGTAGTTACACATGGGAGAGCTCGAGTGCACACACACACACATAGAGAGCCCAACTTCATATGACTTTAACTTCTGTAATTACTTATATAATTGTTAATTGTCTGTAAAAATTAGCTTATCCTGTTCATACTTTCCTCTCTTTGGCCACTAGTGTCAGTTAAATGGCACAACCAAGAGTCACCATCTGTTTGGATATGGGCACAGCACTATGTGTTCATCATCAGGTTCCACAGAGTTCTTGATCTCCTTTTAAGTGGGTCCTATGCCATTATCTCTCAGAACTGGGAAGCTTGCTGAGGCTCAGCATCTGTATTGATACACAGTGGAGGCCATATTTCAACCAGATTGTCCAGTCCTACAGTCTGGGTTCTATGGCATTCCCTGCATTCCTCTTGAGCTCTGTGCTGAGTCCCGACAGGACAGACTGAGGGATGGTGGCTGATGCCATGCTCAAATCCTGCAGCACTTGAAATTTCCTTTGTATAAATATGGGGACACTGAAACATAGCCAGGCTTTCTGCATGATAATCCGGCTCCCGTTCTGTCCCCCCTCCATCTAATTAACTCTGAGAATTAATATAACATGGCCTCTCACTGACCATGTTCCACCTTCTCTAAAAAGCTCTTTCAAGAACACTCTGACCAATTAAATTCTTCCCTCATTACTCTGTAAGCAATCTTGGTGTGTCATGGAGATCAGATGAGATTCTGTTTTTTCTTCCAGAAAACAAGGCCAAACCTAGGATTGTATATTAAGTTTTTGTGTTCCAACACTAGTAGGAGGCTTAGTCAAAGCCTAAATTAGTGAAAAATGAAATCAGTGATAGGAATTTCTAGTCCCATTGAGTTTTCCCTTAGATGTCCCAGTTGTGATATTTGTATAAAAATCATTCTTGAATAACTACTTTATTAGCTTTCCTTTCATTGAAAGAATAGAAACGAAAGATTTAATTATGGGAATAGAGTAAAAACGGGGCACAGTCTTGAGAGTTTATGCTCATTTACTAGTGAAAACCCTTCAGTAAATCTTGCTTTTCTGTTAGTCTTAGAAGTATATTTCTTTTTATTTGCTCTTTAGGTTTGTATTTTACTGTTTATCAATGTGCTTAACTTCTTCACCCTCTTTCATTAAAGCTGCCTTTTCCTCTGGGTGCAAGTTCTCGTGGGTAGGGTTCTTCAAGCACATTTCAGCATTCTTGGTACATCCAAGAAATGCCATATTCTTTTAAAAAAAGAAAAAAGAATCAATGGCTAGAGAGACAGCTCAGTGGTTTAGAGCATTTGCTTCTCCTGAAGAGGATCCAGGATCAGATCCCATCACCCAGGGAGCAGTTCACAACTCCCTACTGTAACTTCAGTTTCAGGAGGACCCTGATGCCCTCTTCTGGCCTCTGTGAACATGTGGTACACATAAGTGTGCAAAACACACACACACACACACACACACACACACACACACACACACATAAAACTTAAAAAATATTGTGGAAAGAACCTCAGGCAGTATCATAATTACCAACTCCAGGAAGCTGAAGCCAATATCCCGAATCACCTTGCT
This sequence comes from Peromyscus leucopus, assembly GCF_004664715.2. Lineage (NCBI taxonomy): Eukaryota > Metazoa > Chordata > Mammalia > Rodentia > Cricetidae > Peromyscus > Peromyscus leucopus. The sequence goes on from NC_051064.1 coordinate 88,707,822, forward strand.
TATGTCCTTTGCACATTTGAACTACTGGTATCACTCAGACTTTGTTTCTGGGGACTGATGTATGTACTGATGTTTCTATGCGTAACACTAATGGAATCTGGAAGGCTTTCCAAAATGCTTCAAATGTGCACATGTGTTTTTCCCCCCAAGACAGTATTACAGATATTGAATTTTAGTAAACGGGCATGAAAATATGCATTTTTGGCATCATATCACATTTTAAGCTCTTATGCTACAATATTTTTGTGCATTGTTAGCATTTTCTGAAATACACCATAGATACATTTCTCATGTTTTTGAGGCCTGATGTACCAGCATTTGGGAGAGGAGTTTCTATACATTTCTCATCAATTTGAAATAGCATATTTTTGGTCAAATTTGCACAAAGGAAAATAAGTTGTCAAATAATGCAAGTGCATTTATTAAAAATGAATGTGTGATGCCGAAGAAACGAGCTAGCAATAAAAAGTGCTTGCTGCTCTTTCAGGGAACTCAAATTTAGTTCCCAGCACCCTGAGTGGATTACAACTGCCTGTAACTCCAGGATAAGGAGGGTTCATGCCTTTGGCCTCCAGGAGGACCTGCACTCATGTACATATATACCCATACAGACACACACTTGTAATTAAAAACAGAGAATTACTAAAATTAAAATAAATGTGTGTATGTGTGAGAGAGAGTGTATGTGTGGGACATGCATATGTGTGCATGTGTGTGTATACACAAGGAGATCAGAGCAGGGTGTCAGGTGTTCTCTGTTACTTTTTATCTTATAACCTTGAGACAGGGTTTCTCACTTAATCTGGTGTTTGATGTTTTTGCTTAGGCTGGCTGTCCAAGTGGCTTTTATAGGGGTACTGGGGATCCAAATTGAGGCCCTCTTGTTTACACAACAGTCTTATCACTCACTGAATTATCTCCATAGCCCCTAAAATAAACTTTTAAAAACAGGAACTGAAAGTCTTTCTTCAGCTTCTTCTCTTCTACTGTACGTCTTTCCTAGTTTAGTGTATAAATTCAATACTGCCATTTCAGGTGATTGGTAGTCAGGCCTTCATCTCCCATGCTAGTTCCTTTGCACACAACAAATGCCTTTAAATCCTGCTCTCCAGGTATACTGGATGTTACACTTTTCTCCAAGATGACCACTGCATTTTCTTCTCTTGGTGCAACAATGGAGGCTTTGTGCTTCGTCCAGATGGAGCCTTATCATTCTTCAGCATTCTATTTGAATCCCATATTCTCTACTCAAACTATGACTTTTTCTTCTATGGAATACACACATGTATGTGCAACACACACACACACACACACACACACACACACACACACACGGTTAAATGTACTCACAGTCCAATGATTATTACTGTTCGTGTCACTTCACCAACTGTTAAGTGAATATTCATTATTTCAAGGACAGTGAGAAATAAACTACAAATTCGAACAGCAGAAAGGAGGTCATTGTTATCTTCTCCACCTTTGAGGACATTGAATCCCAGTCTGTCTCATCCTCAGTGGGGAGCCAAGACACCATACAAGTTTCTTTTGAAGACCCAGGTCCTCAGCAAATCAGTGTATTCAGGTAGTCAAAGGTTAAGGCCAGAAGGTAGGAAGTCAGCTCTGCTCTGGCAGATCCAGGAATCGTGTGCAATCTGAAGTTTCTTCATTCAAGACAAGGAAATGTATACAAAAGCATATGAAGTCATCATTTGACCTTCAGTACATACAGGCAGTGGGTTTCAACATTCCCTGAGGGTGACAAATGCCGAGGACGAGTGTACACTGGAATTCATCTCCAGATTTCTTATAATATCCAACACACTGTAAACACTAGTTGTTGTACTATGTTGTTTTGCACAGGATGACAAATGAAGAAAAAAAAAACAAAAACTCCACAATACAGGAACTACACACAGAATACATGAACAAGACTTTAGGGGAGTGATGATGAGGCCAATAGTCTGTGAAATGTTGGAAGACTCAAGTATGTCATGCCTATACTACACTCATTAGTTAGATTTAGTTTACAGGACATACCTGTGCAGTGCACAGCAAACTCAAGATTCTTGAAAAATCTCTGGAAACTTAAAAAAAAAAAAAAAAAAAAAAAAAAAAAAAAAAAACTTAGATCTACCATTGATTTAGCATTTCCACAAATTTGCCTGGATGCTGCTCCTCAAGCTATTATTTCAACCCAATGAGATGTAACTAGTTGTGTGTAGGTTTATTAACCAACTCTCTAAGAAAAATGAGCTCTGATTTTCTGATTTTGTTGATGTAAGTATGCTTATATGATTGACTTTAAAGTATTAATGGGTATCACTTAATGCAGACTTGGGAAGAGAGACATAGTATGCACTGCATTGCATGTTTACCATACAGATAAGTATGTGTCAGAAACCTAAAAGTTAGGGAAATGAGTCGAGATAGTCGCTATCTGTTTTCAGTACAAATTAAGCATGTTTTTTATTGTTGTTAAGTGGCTGGGTTTTGTTTGTTTGTTTATTGACAGGGTTTGCTATACAGTATGGGCTGGCCTCCAGTTTCAAATCCTCCTGCCTCTGCCTCCCACATGCTGGAATCTACAGGCCTCTGCTATGGATCCCTGGCTCTAAAATGGCTGTTTTTTAACAAATGGCTCATGAAGTTTCTGAGACCTTAAGAACTGGCTTCCATGAGCAAGTGTGTGTCAGCTTCGGAGTGCTGCCAGTACTAGTACTGTTCATACTTTCTTCCCCAAATGCTGGAGCACATGAGGACTGTGCAAGCAGTATATTCCAGGGTGTGCACATAAGGGAAAGTTTAATTACTCTTTTTAAGAGGAAGAGCAATTGCTTCTGATACTTGAAATTGATATTTATTCAGAAACTGTCTATTGAGTGAACACAGTATGGGTTAATATTGATCATCACCAAATCTAAAGCAACTACAAAAATCAATCTGATTATTTCTTTCTGAGTGACTTTTAGGCTCCTCCTTATAGCTCATCAAGAGAATGGCCAGAAGCCCAAATGCACCCTCATTTATTATTTTGGTCCTTTCCCTCAAAAGTGAAGGCACAGCAAGGATGGAGCTACATGTCCCTTTGTCTTCTCTCTCGTCCTGATTCCCTGGTACTTTGATTCTGTCACTCACTCTAGTGCACACTACAGGATCCTAAACATCAGCCAGAGCGGACAAAACCACTGAACCTGACCTTGGCCAGGCTGTGCTCTCAGTGCCTGCAAACTCAATGAAAGGCAGGCCCTGTTATCAATCATCCCATGCTGTGGTGGAGGTAAGTGAGGCCCCCAGAGGTTAGTGAGATGCTGGTGTCATTTCATTGGAGCTAGCAAAGTCTTCCTTTACTCTGCTCCAGCACTTTCTTTTTCATTCTTCATGCAGGACAAGAATGTCTTGTTGCTGAAGGGTGGCAGTTGTCTGGAACTTTTTTTTAAACCCCAGAGAGGGCTGGGATGTAGCCCAGTGCTTGCTTAGACACATGGGCTTGAGTTCAATCTCCCAGGGGGAAGACGTGGGTAGTATATTATATTTAAATCTTTCTATGAAATAAATTGCCTTTGCAGATTTTATTTGGCTGTTTCCTCATTTAAACACAATGGGAGACTGACTCTCAGTGTCTCTAAGCTTGAGGGCAAGTAACCACAAGGCTGGAAACTCTTAAAAAGGCAGCTACACCTGAAGTGGGGCGTGTTTACTGGGAATCAGGTGCAAAGCCGGCCCTAATGCTGTTTCGTCTTCTTATTTTTGTTTTACTTTAAGTTTATGTAAACATTTATATTATTGAAGTGAGCCATAATTATTATTTACTTCTTACTGCAGGAATGAGACTACCACACATGTAGCACAAAGTACCAGGAAAAAAATATTACTTCTGGGATGCCTGGTTCAGATTTAAAAAAATAGGACTTCCACCTCATTATTGTAGAGGAAGACAGACAGTGCTCATACTTAGAACTCAGGGAAGCCAGACTACTTTTTCAACAGTCCATGGGAAGGAAACAGGGGGGTACATAAGAGCCAAAGCTGGAAGAAAGGAAGGAAGGACTTCTGTCAGTCCTCTGGAAGAATGTGCCTGCCACAAACCTCTACCCTGAAAACCTTGGGCATCAAACACAGCCGAAGTTCTACAAAGCATCAATGGACCACATGATGTCAATTTGGCCCAGATTTGTATTCTGATGACCTTGAGAAAACTTTCAGCTGCATTAAAGGGATGGTCAAGAGGGTCCCAGATAGAACCAACTACAGGAAGAAAAAAGTCAAGCACCTCTAGAATGTCTGATTAGAAGTAGATTTTCATCTCTGTGTTCTTCTATATTAGGGGGAGAAATTGGATTGTTAATTTTCTTTCATAATAGACAGAGACTTTGCAAATTTCATAGGCATCGCTATGCAGTTAAAATAATAGACCCAATCATTGTCTGTGATGTTTAATTTTCCATAAGTACATGATTTTTGTTTAGCCTAATCCAGTTAATAAAATGGGGTAATAAAAATTTTTAAAATGTGGCATGTGCAGGGTTTTCTATTATTAAAATCTTACTACTAACCCATGAGTGTGTAGAGAATATGTTGGTATTGTAACTTACAATGAGGAAACTGAGGGAACAATCATTTAGTAATAAAGAGTGACTGTGATTCCCATCATAGTGGCCTCCAACCCAGTCATACAACATTGCTTTTAACAGGTCAGGGACCAAGCTCGTTGAAATTATGTTAGAAGCTTCGTTCTTGTTAAACAGGTGCACTGCTAGTATGTTATGCCATAGTGGAATGAATTCAATTAAGTGGGTTGTTTATTTTTTCAAACTACTCAATAAGGGAATGGCATTATGGTATGGCTGGAAATATGATTATAAAGTACTTTTTATATAATATCTGAATCACAATTGGTACTTCTGGAGATTATATAATTATCTCCTACTATGAGATATAATTTACATACTGGAGATTTTAATGTTTATAATTGAAATTTGTATTAATTTAAGATGAAGAGGAATTATGCACTGAGGTTTGAGAATCATTTCAGGGTCCAAGAGGAGAATGGCTTGATGAAAGGAGAAATTACAGTATGTAGTCACTACAAAAATGAATATATCTAGTTTTGCTAATGTCATTAAAGTATTCAAATGCAATATTGGTGGGAAACAACTTGTGAATGCAGTATGAGCTCTATTTTGGTTTAGAAAACACTGTGTAGTTCTGTACTTGTGTCTCTGTCCATGACTCTGTAATTTGAAGGAAAATTTGAAATGCACAATATGGTGTATGTTTTCTTTATGGTGAGCTCTGTTCAATCCATGGGTGACTTGGGGCTACTCTAGCAATGTGGTGATGCTGTAGAGTGAGCCACTGGCTTTGACTGCCAGCTCTCACATTTGTCATTGTGTTCCCCAGGTGCCTTTTGCTTGTTGGCTTCCAGGTAAAATGGGGATAGTATGAGCATGTCTCTCCAGACTGTTGCCAAAAGAAGGGGTGATCTGAAACACTGCTTACAGTACCACGAAATGTGGAGGCTATTAATTTCCTTTCTTCATACCTCTCTGAATTGTTAAGTTTTCTAAAGGAATTTGCTTATATTTCCTTGGCATAGAGTAGACACAAGATCACTAAATTCTTACAATAAAAGCATTGGAATTCCCTTAACTAGATAGTGATCTCGAGGGTTAGTAATAGGATAATATTTCACGATACTTCAATTCTAATGGCACCATGATGACATAAGGCACCCCTTATAAGTTACATCTACATCTGGGTTCAAGTTCTCATTGGAAGTGGAGATCAAGGGCTGCTGTCCTAGGACACGCTGTTTCCAATTCCTCAGAGGAGTGTTGTCTTTCCTCATGTCCTACAGGCCCGGGTGTCTAAAGAAGAAATATGAGAAGGAAGGACAAAAGAAAAAACAAAATCGGAAGAAGGGGGAAAGGAAGGAAAATGAGAGGAAGAAAGAAAAGGAAGAAGAAAGAAAGGAAAGGAGGGAGGGAGGATGGAAGAAGGAACTAGGAAGCAAAAAAAAAAATGAAGAAGGGAGGGAGGAAAGAAGGAAGGGGAGAAGAATGGAGAAAGTAAAAATGGAAGACAAAAAGGAAGGAGTAAGAAAGGGAAGTAGGGAGGAGAGAGTCAGGAAGGAAGGAAAAAGGAAGGGAAGGAGGGCAGATGAAGGAGAAAGAAAAGGAAAGAGAGGAGGAAGGAAAAGAAAGGAGGAAAGAAGGAAAAAGAAGGGAGGAAGGAAAAAGGATAGGGGAAGGGAAGAAAGAGGAAGGAACTAAGGAAGTAAAAAGAGAATGGGAGAAAAGAAGCCGAAGGAGGGAGGAGGAGGGAGAGACAGAGGGGAGGAGAGAAGAAAGAAGATAAAAAGAAGGGAGAAGAGGGAGCCAGGCAGGGAGGGAGAGGGAGAGGGAGAGAGAAAGGGAGGAGGTAGGGGGAGAGAAAAAGAGAGACGGAGGATGGACAGACAGACAGACAGACAAACAGACAAGCTCTGGAACTGTTAGCAAAGCATACCGAAGAAGGCATACTGGAAACTGTAAAAGCAGGTCCTAGGGTGGGAAGGCAGGGAAGCTGTGGGAACTGTGGGAGGCCCTGGGGGACCAGTAGTGGTCATATGGGTTAAAGGGCAATGACCATAGAAAGGCGTTTGACTAACAAGGCAATGAAGTGGCAGTGTCTGCTGCCCCTCAGGCCACTCAGGATCTTTAATGAGTGGAATTTTGAATGCTATTCAGTTTTGCCTCTACAGTTGCGTTCTACACATCCAGCGACTTTTATGATGGCATTAAAATATTTCCCAAGCCTTACTGCCCCTTGTAGCCAGTGTCAGATCTTAAAGGGGTGAGTGCTAGAATAAATATACACACAGAAGGGAAAGCCCATCTGAGAAGGCAGGTCTGGCCTCCACCCCCACAAATATGCTCAGTGTCTCAATACACAGAGGCTCCCTTCCCAGAGTAAATTCTTTCCAGGCCCAGGGCTGCAGAGAAGTCCCAGTCGGAGAGCACAATTCACAGTGGCTGTCATCACGTCCAAAGCATTTCGGAGCTGAAGAGGCTGTTTGAATTATACGACAGACCAGTGTTTAGGAAAACCGAGGGAAATGGATGCCATCCGGTAGCAAAGATTTTAATTGGAGCTGGTTGGTTTTGAGGCATTTGTTCTCTGGTTGTTGATGGTAAGAGTGTCTGACCTTGCTGGAGATATCTTGGAAGACACCAGTCTTTGGGTAATCTCTGCAGGACCTTTGGGGCTGCTTTGACTGGGATTTTAGAGTAATGATTATCTTTCCCCACGTACCTATTTTGTACTGGGTTTCCATCTATATATTCAAAGGACAGTATTAGGCCCTACCTACTTTCTGCCAGACACCAGGAATATAGAAGTGAACAAAATAGACACCCTGCCTGAATGTGGATAGTTTTGGTGGAAAATCATCTCTCTTGGCAAGCCAAATTGGAGATAGCTACCCCCCCCAATGGAGGCCCCTAAGTGGGTTGAAGAATGTGTACAAGGGGTATGGCCTGCTCAGCAACACCAGAGAGTTTCCACAAGGAAGCATTGGCTGAGCACAGGCAAGATGAGGGAGGTGCCCTTAAAGAGGTATATAAGGCAGATTGAAACACGGGCTTCTAAGAGGTCTATCTGGATATCACAGGAGAAGCCAGTCTGAGAATGAGAGCAGAGACCACCAAGAAAGGATTTCCTGCAGACCTTTCACTAAGACCTGTGACCATACAGTCTCACCTAGCTGTGTGAACTAGATAATCCCATGTTGTGAGATATCTGTACACTGTGTGAAGGTGTATTGCTGTGATTGGTGTAACAAAAGGCTGAATGCTCAATAGCTAGGCAGGAGGTATAGGCAGGAAATCCAGGGCGAGGAAGGAAGAGGAGGAGGAATCTAGGCACTCTGGAGATGCCAGGAGACACAGAGAAGAAAGAGGAGGTGCAAGATAGAAAAGAAGTAACACCACGTGACAGAATGTAGATTAATATAAATGGGTTAATTTCAGTTATAAGAACTAGTTGGGGACAAGCTTAAGCTATAGATTTCATAATGAATAGGAATTCTCCATGTCATTGTTTGGGAGCTGAATGGTGGGACAGAAAAAGATTCATTTACATATGGCATACAATGCGCAGGCTTGAATATCCAAACACAGGGCCTGAGAAAGCTAAGAAAAGTTCTGGACAAGGAGCCAGACATAGCTTTTTAGCCCTGCCGTCTTTTAGGTGGCATACAGAGACAGAGCTACAGGCTGCTGCCTGTGGGATGGGGCCAGCTGCAGCGCTGTGCACCAGCACCATGTGATGAGCTGAGTCCCATGGCAGCTGACACGGCAGTTTAAGATTTGTCTCATGCAGTCGGAGAATGCTGTAGGTGTCTAGTAAAGGTGGGTTCAGACACACACACACACACACACACACACACACACACACACACGCACAAAAACTCTAAACAGGTACAGTATGTTTAAAAATGTGCTTTGATACTAAAGGAAGAAAAATAAAATGGGTATAGATGGTCATAGAAAAAATAGTTTAAAAATAATAAAGTAAAATCTTTAAGGTAAGAATAAAGTAATATAAAAAGAATAAGCCACATAAAGATGGAAAATACACAGGGTGTCTGGATCCTGTATGATGCTTTGCTGATTTTGAATTTTTCAAATGCTAATATAAAAAAATAGCTGCCGAGAGACATTGGATTATGGAAACTATTAAATAAAACCAACCTCCTGAAAATCTTGGCTACAAATATGAAAAAAAGACTGTAAGACAGGCGATGTATTTGCTGATCCCTCTACTATGGGAATAGCTCTGAGACTGGATGATACACAGTAAATCTTGTTGGCTACAGAATCCTCATGACTTGTTATTACATGCTGCCCTTTCATATGGAATGGTTAGAGGTTTGGTTATACAGTCCAAACAGACTTGTAAAACTAAAAATGCCTTTTACTTGCTCAAACATAGAACAAAAAATCATCTTTAACTGTCTTATACACACCACACATTCCATCCTTTTGTTAATACAGATATATATGTTACCTTTAAAAGTTTGTGTGTTTTCAGAAAGAAAAAAGGACCAAACACCAATAAAGGCAAGTATTCTAGTTGATCAAGTCTCTCAAAATGCCTCTGTTGCAGTTTCCTCAAAATTCTACATCCAGAACAATGTTAAAGCTGCTGGTTGAGATGGTCAACCCTTACAGATCATCTAGTCAAGATTGCAGATAAGCTCTACACTTTCCCATTACACAGAGACTAAACAAAAAATAGTACAGATAGCTCTCTGAGGACTGAACCATAATCCCAATTTTCTCAGGGTCCCCCAAAGATGCTGTCATTCCTAGACAACAGGAAGTCTATAGAACACAACGCTGACATTCATAAGAGGTGGGGTGGATAGTTTTTGGTCATTCAATGGATTATGGATGTTTGTCATTGTTTAGGGGGGTTGGTTACAAGTTGTTATTGGTAATGATTAGGAAAAAAGCTGAACAAAGAAAATTAGATTCAGGGATCTCATTCTGAAAAAAAAAGAGGGGATATAGAAATGATAGAACAAAAGGATAGATTATTGAATATACTTTCAAACTAAAAAAAACCCTACTAGTTTCAAGTATTTTATGTTGGTATAGATTTTTATATATTGATACAAATTTAAGCTTATTTTTGTTATACTGTATGTATGTATGTTGCTACTCTTGTTTTAGGTATTATACCTATGCACCTCATTTAAAAATATAATGTATAGTACTAGTCCTTGAAAGCTTTTTAGTATAATAAAAAAAAGAAATACAGGTTAGTAGTTAGTCATTTATAACAATCAAACTTATAGTCATGTTAGCTATGTCTTCAAGGTCAAACAGAGACATATTTTAAATAGATAGATGGTCTTCAAACACTTTAAAGAACTACAGAAGATGGCATTTAAAATGAGTGAGACACATCTGCTTCTGGCAGCACCAACATACCTCAAAAAGGATTATGGGTATTGAGGAACCTCCACACGGAGTTTGCGTTCAAGACAGCAAAGCTAGTCATTTGGTCAAGAAACTGTCCTTGCCTTGACTGCTGACAGTATGCTGTCCAAATTGGAAAAGCAGGGCACAAAAGAAGGTGACTGCTAAACTTTGCAAAGACAAGGTAGGACAGTTCTTAAAAATTCCTGCTACACAGAAAAATCTTTCAGATATTCTAGGCTTGTAGGCCAAAGATGGATGCCCCAACACTGGAGTGACTGTACAGGCAACAGATATCTCTGTCATTTCTATAGTTTTAGAAGTTGCTTGCTCTGTGTTCCCTGTTTACTTAGGTAATATTATATCATTCTTGGGTCTCTGATGGGGATTGAAGACTATAGTATACAGTTTTCCTTGTTACCAAATTATAAAAAAAAAAAAACTTACAATAGATATGAAGTTTATAAGGTTAAGAAACATAAAAGTCTACTTTTATCTAAAATGTTTTGGGTTCTAAAAAGATACTTTTAGAGTGGTAATACAAGTTATGATAGAAAATGATTTAGGTATAAAACTTTGGATTCACTAAGATAGGATAGATAATACAACACTTTCTCCAAATTTGCCAAATACATATAGAGTAAACATTGTGTATGTAATTCTTACTTGATAATTGTTCTTACTGTATATAGTTTTACTATGTTAGAGTTAAAACCTTTCCTTTTTATTTAGACAAAAAATGGGAAATGTTGTGAGATATTTGTGTTGTGATTAGTGTAATAAAAAGCTGAATGACTAATAGCTAGGCATGAGGTATTGATGGGATTTCCAGAGAGAGAAAGAGGAGGAAGAATCTAAGTGCATGGGAGATGCCAGGAGACACAGAGAAGAAACAGGAGGTGCAAGATGGAAGAGAGGTATCGCCACATGATTGAACATAGATTAACATAAATGGATTAATTTAAGTTATAAGAGCTAGTTAGGAATAAGACTAAGTTATAAGCAAAGATTTCATAATGAATAAGAAGTCTCTGTGTCATTATTTGGGAGCTGTCTGGCAGGACAGAAAAAGACTCATTACAATTCCCTTCCTAGGCTGGGCCTATGAAGCTCAGAGAGTTGAACTGATTCAAAGCTACAAGCTGGCAGCCCTCTACCAGGCAAGGCTAGAGTAACATTTGTCCACTTCAGGAGTTGACTTATTAGCTACTGTCCTTCCTCCACATTTTGTCCAGAAGAAGTTCCCTATAGAGAACCCATGGAAGGACAGCCTCTGCTTCTGCTCACTGAATACATGCAACAAATGAAAAGTTTTCTGTTTGGATATGTGTCTGGCTCAACCATCAAATCTGAGCCCTTAATTCAGATTCCCTTTTCCATTTCCAAACTCCCCAGGATGACCACGATGCACATGGATTCAGAAGCTACATTGATTCATTTACATAAGAATGTTTTCTTGTTTATTATGCATACAGAAACAGCAAAGGTTGTTTCTTATGTACCAGACATTCTGTTAGAATATATTATACAGCTCACCTCATGGTAATCTCAGTAAACCACCCTATCCAGTAGAAAGGTATTTTTATCCTCTTTCTGTGGAAGAAGAAATTGAAGATAAGTAAGTTTGAGTGAACTGACTTAGGTCACATGGTTTAGAAACAACAGAGAACACCTTAGACTCTAGGAGGCAAATTTGCCTCTAAGCCCCAATTTTCACCTTGATGTTTCAAAAATTCAACTTTAGGAAAAGAGAATTAGAGATTTGAGTAAATCAGTGGAATATGAAAATCCCTCAAAAATCAGATGGAAGAATGTGCTGCAATCAATAGCAGTTATACTGTTAAGTGGAGGGATCTGCCATGAAAAACAGTCTCTGCAGCTTTGATACCAACTATGGATATGTTAGTCAATCAGTGTGATTTCCTAAATTAGGAAAACTGGTTTACTATGAAGGGTGGTGATGTAACAGAAGATGAAGGAGTCTCTCTCTCTCTCTCTCTCTCTCTCTCTCTCTCTCTCTCTGTGTATGTGTGTATGTGTGTGTGTGTGTGTGTGTGTGTGTGTGTGTGTGTGTGTGTACATGTATCAAGGTGAGGAATTAATGGAAATAGAAGAAGCAAGAGTGAAAGAATGCTTCTAACTTAGTAATTCAAAAAACCTAGAGGTTTATTTGCAAAGTTCACCCAGTAAGGTGAGGAGTGTTGGAGAAAGCCTGTGCTGAGGCGCCAGATTATCCACAGAGCAAGGGCTGCTTTGCTTCTTCCTCTGTAGGCGGAAAGGCTTTGCTTTCAGGTGTCTTCACACCAAAATTCCAGCGTCTCTCACACCCGCCTATCGTATCAAGCTCGTCAGGTCTCACTTGTTGGAATGAGTGAGATTTGAGAACATCTGAGTGTGCTGTTCTGGAGTTCTTTGGAACAGGGAACATGGCTTCATAAAAATGAGACCAGCCTTGAAGTGCGTTGGACATTTGAGGCAAAGGCACCTCCTATGGAGTGAAACCAAGTAGATTCCTTGCAGGTGTAGAGGATGGCAGTCTCCATGAAGTCTAGAGCAAGGACTTTGGCAGGAAAATATATTTTATTTTTCATTTTTTGATTACTCTAATTAAAATGTATGTTGCAGCAAATGGTAGCACTTCACTAAAAGAACCCAGTGTATCTTTGCCTCAAAGTTGAGTGAGAATTAGAAATGACCTATGATTCCTAAAAAGAAATAACCATAAAGAAAGCTTTAATTTATTTCGAACACAACAAGAAGCATAGAAGTATAATGTAAAAATTTGAAACTTCCATTAAGACCTCTCACCTTCAGAATCCAAGTTTGATATTTGTGACTGGTGGTAGAAGATGCAAATGTTATTCCAACTCTAATTGTGTTTTATCTTTTGCCCTGACGCTGTAATAAGGACTACCAAGCTAGAAGGCTCACAATTTGTTAGTGGTACAGGAAATTTTTATTGATAGTGGAACATGCACATGACTGCTGAGTTCTATTTATAAAATTCTTCGCTTTTTCCTTCAGGTTTACCAAGTGATTTGTGATTTTCTAAGACATTTAATTTGGTGTCTGGAAGCTTTCTTAAGTAAATAAACAGAAAATGTCTTTCCCGTTGATAGACAAAATGCTTTCTTCCAGTAGTCAGTAGAGGGCGCTGTTGGCATTTGATTTGGCTTCATAATGCCATAAACGTTCCGTTCTTAATTAATTCAATGTTTGAAATCAAACCTCCGTTTAAATGTAATGATATTAATATGTGAGAATAGATGTGTAAACGTGGAGATTTTCCATTCCCGTTAAACCCACAGAACCAAAGGTCTCTAGTTCTCCTGTGAGCCCCTTTGAGAGTGCTTATGTATAGAAATGTTGGCCGCTATAAATTAACGCGGCACACAGTTGAGTTCATGCGTCCAGGCAATGATTCAACGTTTCTAAGACTGATTGCCAGTCAGGAAGAAAGAAACTTCCTAAGGTTCGTAAGAAAAAAGGGGGTAAAAAAGAAAGCAAAAGTGACATTTGCCCTAGATACACGCTTGAAGTTTTCAAAAGAAACATTTATGTGCTAGGTTTAAGGTAAAGTTGACCATCTTTAATCCGGTGGTAAATATCGCTTTGGAGTTAAGATTTCTAGGTGAATTTGACAGTACATTGTGCCTAGATTTTGATTCTATTTTTTTCTATTCCATTTAAGTTCCTTAGCCACAGACTATGAAGGATACAACAGCCTCGGTATTAAAAGATATTTTTACTTTTCGTGCTTAGACTTCAGTTAAAATAGATTTCAAAGTAACAATCTCCAAGCAGCTCCCTCAAGTTTTGTGTTTATCCGACTGGCACTTTTATAATGCACACACCAGCTGCAAACAAGAAGGGGAGGACTGGTGGAGGGCCTCGAAGGGATGATGGGCACTCCACCCTCAGAGGGCCTCGGAGAATACACTGTCCCGACGCCCAGGTGAGCAAGAGAAAAGGTGGCTTTAGATCCATCACGAGTTCTGCCCGTAAAATGAACATGAAGGTAAAGTGTGCAGCATTTAAAACAGCGACATTAAAGACTTGCCACTTTCTCAGTCTAAAAATAGAAAATGACTTGCGGGGACAGTGAAGCAAGCCGCCGTCTGTTTGCTGTGTTTTCTGAGACACACCCCCGGCTGCTGCCCAGGGTGGAAGGCTCCTTCGTTGGGTTGCACAGAACAGGGGATGCGGTTGATGGTGTTTCCAAGGATATAAAGAAGTGCCGCTTTCTGGGGACAGTACAACACATTGCAATTTGCAAACAAAACACCAAGCCAAAGGCCTGTCACTGTTCACAAAACACATGGAACTTCTTGGAAGGCAAAGGGAAAGAGATCGTCCTGTGTTTTAATGGAAAGGTAGACAAGGTTCTGCGATATTGTCAGGCAGCGTCTGTTTCTCTCTGATCGTTTACACTCTTTAGTGTTTCCGGGTTGCTCTGTGCTTGTGTTGATTTCTGGCTTTCCAATCAAGATGAGTTTTGCTTTTCATTCTGAAAGGAAAAGCTTGACTCTGCCATTCAGGTAGAGTTCAAAGAAAGAAACAGAAATGCTTTGTGGTTCTTGAATGCTCTAGATAGCTGGGGACAAAAAGGTCCATAATACTACAAATACAATTTTAGGTGAAAGTTTTGTTCCATGTGAAGCATTAATTTTAATAGAGACTTATATATAAACGCTCATTTGAATAATAATGTGAAATTAAATTTAAATTGTAAATACCGTCCAGTACTAGCTGTTTCCTGGCTCCAACTCTTCAGCACATATGGCGCTAGCATAAGCTTGTGCCTGTCTGCCTACTCCGGGTAATTTTGCATGCAAATAGTTTTAGTGCCTATGTTGAGGTGCTAAAACGTGTTTAGTACACTTGAAAATATTTGCATTGCAAAAGGAGAGTGACTCTCCTGAGGAAAATCAAATTGATATTTTGTATTAAGAGACCACTCCGGGCACCGTGCGGTCTTCCGCAGAGACTTCTGTTTACAGTACAGCCAGCATTTGAAATTGACCTTCAGAAGGAAAGGTCCGGCTATAGCTTTGGCAACTTGATAAACCATGGACCATCTTCTGGCAGGGTTCTCCACATTAGTCAGCAAGACAGAGAGAGCAGGAAGGAATATTAGCTGCTTGTCTGTTGACGGTTACTTCTCAAGCCTCGGTTTGGTGGACTGGTAAGAGAATTCTGCGAATTGTAAATTAAGTTTCAGCTGGAATGCGCCTAACCAATTAGCTAACTAGCTAACCAACTAACTCAGGGAAAGGCTTGCGTACAGGGGAGCAGCAGCGGCTGCTGGGCGTGAGGCCCCACACACGCTCACTCGCTTCCATTTGCCTCACTCCCATCTGCTGCACTTTACGGGAACCAGTTCGTTAAGTCTGAATTGAATCCAAATAAAATGCATTTCTGATGCAAGCCCGCCCGGTGACTGGTGCCATTCTCCGCTGCATTATGTCAAATTAGAGTTTGTTTGGAAAAGGGGTTACAGAGAGCCTACGTAAATGTCGCTTGCACGGAACATTGATCCAGTAAGAGTTCTGCACAGATTCAACATCCACTTTCTATAAACAAATCCCCCCTCTCCAGTTTGACTCTATTCACCAAGACTGAGTCAAAATATTAGAAGCCCTAATGAAGTACTAAATAAAATTCAAGGCATGCTAGTGAAATGTTTGTGGAAGTTCTCTTACAGCCATCTCTTTCATGTTTTTAGAGAATTTCATTTTATTACCTATGCTAGTTGAGGAGGAGTGTGTCCTTATAAAATGAAAGTAAGTCTAGTGTCTACAAAAGAAACAAATGATATGAGGCACACAAGAGGAAACCAGAGTGTGGGCGATGTCTCTCCCTGCAACTCCGTCTGTTGAGAAGGGAGGCCGTGGAATGATGACGACTCCTGTTGTTGGAGATGGGCAAATCTGTTCTACGCCAGAACTCCACAGAGAACTGCCTACTACTGATGCTAGAGAGCTCGGAACTCCAGGGTATACCCAGCTAGTTGATGCCTTCATCTCTGCCACTTTATGTAGCATCTATGGTGTAGCATTTTGTACCAATGAATAGCCAAAGCCAGGCAGCATGGCAAAAGTCAAAGGAAACTCATTACAAACACAAGCCAGCTTGGAAGGTCTGACTCTACTGTGGGATGAGACTCCTGGTTGCAATCTATTTCATTTTTTTTTTTTTTTCAGAAAGGAGCCTCTGTTTTACGTAGGACCCAAGCACATCCATCAACCCATTAAGCAAGTAAATAAAGCAATATCTAAACAATAAATCATTTTGCATTTCACGCATGCACAAACCCTTTGATACCGAAATGACAAGAAAGGTTCACGTTCCGAGGAGGAGGCGACAGACTTTCCTCCAGTAGTTTTGCATATACGATTAAGGGGTTATTCTACACTCTGGTGCACTGCTCATTCTCGACCCCAAATCGTGAGGGCTTCTTTCTCCTTTGGCGATAGTGGAGTATGATTCCCAGCATGGAATTGTTTGGGCGAGTGAGTGGGAGCCTGCTAGCACATGTGTGGTTGGGGAGGGGCATGCTGTTCAGGAGAAGCCCACCACACATTTCTGCCATCACAGACGGTGGGCAAACAGCTGCCTCCACAGCTGAGGCCACTGGAGCTGCCTGCCCTGCTCCAGTAACTCGTGAGCACATGGCTGGTCCCTGGATGGCACCAAGCCCTGGGCGGCAGCAGAGCGGCCCCAGCTTTCCTGAGGCTGAGCAGGCAGGGACTTTGCCACCAGACACAATAAGCATGTGAAATCAGGTCTCATGAATAATTCATCCTTGGTGTCCTATGAAACAAAGAAATGGTATATTTGCTGGGAGATAACCATGTTCTGGCATTTGTAAATCTTCCTGAATTTGGAGTTGATCGTGTGTCTGCTGTTGGAAAAATGTTATGTTTTGTTGTGTTTTTAAATTTTTCTAACACAAAAAGTTGGAAGTTCAACATAGTAATTTTACCGTGGAGGTCTTCCATGACATATTGAATGGGTTATACTAATTTGGCTCATGATTTGGGAATCTAAAAAAGTAAATTCTCATTTGGGGAAAAGGGATGCTAAAGTGGGTTTACTGCCATCGACTACAGCAGGATACAGAGTTCTCAAGATTATTTCTTTCTTACAAGGCAAGAGGCCCACTTTGCTGGTGCAAGTTTCATTGCTGTGGGCTGGAAAAGCTCCGGAGCTTCCAGCGCGTCACAGCAACACTGGCAGAATCGATTCCCTCACTTTGACCATCTTTAAAAAAAAAACGATACTTTGCTGAATTGAACTCTAAATTGTTTTAGTGACTGTTAAATGCTCACTAGTTTAACACCAGTTAAGTTGGTAATAAAATAAACCCCGATCAAGTGAGGCCACCATCTATCCCTGTACTGTAGCTGGACCCAATGCCAGGGTCCACAGAGCCACTGGGTAATGCACATGCATTTGCTCAAAGAATGCTGCTAGAGTGTTGTGCGAGCTACCTGGTTCCCCAAGCTTATTTTAATTGCTATTTATAATTAGAATCAGTGCATTCATTTTATTGAATTCTTAATATCCTCAAGAAAAGTAAGACTGAAGAGTTATTCCTCTTGGAAATGAGTACCTGGTAAAAGAGGCCCTGGTGCTATGCTCTCTCTCCCTGCCGGGAAGGATCTCCTAACTCTGCCTTCTGCTGTTCACTCATGCTTTCTCCACGCACTCACTTTTTTTTTTCTCTCATTTTTTCTTCTCCTCGCATTTTTTTTTCTATCTCCTTGCATCTCCCTAGCTTTCAGGTTACCTCTGAACCTGAGTTCCTCTCTATCAGGAACCTCACGCAATCCAATCTGTTGGAAAGAGAAAATCTGAGAGAGGCCACATTGATTTTGCAGAATGAACAAAAAGAGAAGCAGAAATGGAATAAGGTTCTGCCAATTATATACTGGAATGAAAGCACAATTCTTTTTTGCTCTTGGGTAAGGGGGTTGGCAGCTGAGGTATGGAATTGGCAGGTGGTAGAACTTCCAGTAAAGAAAAAATATGAGCACCTTGAGGTGTGTGTGTGTGTGTGTGAGAGAGAGTGTGTGTGTGTGTGTGTGTGTGTGTGAGAGAGAGAGAGAGAGAGAGAGAGACAGACAGACAGACAGACAGACAGACAGACAAGACAGACAGACAGACAGAGAGACACACAGAGAGACAGACAGAGACAGAGAGACACAGAGAGAATGACATTAAATACCCTGTCTTTTGCAGATGAGTAAGGGAATGTCTCATAGCGCAAGTGCAGCTGCAGCAGAGCTCAAGTCCTTGTGTGCCTGATAAAGACCCCGAGCATTTTCGACCTTCTGTCTTTTGTCATTGTTTGAGTCCTCACCTCCGCTGTACATGGCAACAGCCTTGCTGTGCAGTCATATAGCACCAGTCTTCTTACTTTGAATGTGCATGGTTACTAAGACTGTAAATAAAAGTACGGTGGCCCACAAACTGCTTGGTCTCTAGAAAAGATAATAGACTTTAGAGGGACAAAAACTAACTCAGTGTTATCAATGACTTTGGACCAGTGAGGCATCATTGGGGATGGGGAGTGACAGGCTTATAAAGAAGAACAAAACATAACAAAAAAACAAAAAAATAAAAACAGATAGGGTCATACAAGAAGAGTGGTCATTTCCTTTGATTTTCTGTGCTTGCCACCTACCAGCTTCAGCCATGACTCCATTATGTACTTGGTGTCAGCATGGGGTTGCAGAAGTTGCTCAAGTCCCCTTTACTGAGTACTGTCTTTGTACTCAGCCATTTGCTAGCCTCTTCCTGGGCAATATCACTTAGACTTGCAACATTTGTTTCTAGAATGGAAGAGAATCATTTGTGGAATAGTAGGCAAATTTATGCTCTAATTATGTATATTAATGATATGAAAATATTTAAGGACTATAAGGAAATATAAGATATCTACAGGAGTGATCTATACTAACAAATGTTAATAAAGTGAGGAAATGATGGAAGAGCAATCAACAACCTGTAAAATTGGCAATATGTTCTAAGTTAAACAGTTGGAATCTCTAGATCAAAGATTCCTGGAGTTAATGCTACCCTGGTATTTGCTAGATTTGTGCTTCCAGAGACATTCAGTTTCTCTGGATTATAAGCTTTATCTGAAAACGGAAACAAAAGTACAGGCCTCAGAATTTATATTTTAAAAACACTGGAATTAGTACTACCCCTAGAGCTACAGGGGACTGAGACTGGAGTAACATTAGGCTTTGGCCCCTTTAGAAATTTGGAGGTTGTTCCTCCTTGGGTGGAGTGCCCCCTGCCTCCAGGACAAGGTTAGACAAAGTCTTAGTATGTGGTCCAGGTTAGTCCTCAGTTTGTGATAATCCTCCTGCCTCAGCCTCCTAAGTGCTGCAATTACAAGCTGGTACCAGTAATTCTGGCTACCTAGCACGACTCAAAAAAAAAAAAAAAAGTGTGTGTGGAGGGTGGGGAAGCAAGTTCTCAGAGGAGGCAAGAATCAACTGTCTTTTTTGTTTTCTCATTTCTCAGTAGTATTTTGTGCAAGGCAGGCATAACGAACATCAGAAGTACAGGACTGAGCCCTCACCTCTTGTTTTTTTTTGGTTTGTTTGTTTTGTTTTTTTTGCTTTGTCTCATAGAATTCATTTTTAGATGCCTGTTAGTATAAAATCCACATCTGAGCTGAGCCTCCCTTCCACATGAAAGGAATGCTCATCTGTTGTGTGGCTTCCAAAGACGATGGGAGTCATAATGCTTCTCCATCACACTAAGCATTTCCTGTGTGATTGATATGGAAAATCTGAGCAATTTCCACAACACAGTTATGAGCCATCATACAGGTGCATTTAGTTTTTAATTAATCCTAAAAATGTTTTTAATAATTAGTAGCAATACCACTAATTGGCATGTAAGCCGTTCTTGTACCAGCAGGCAAACTGTAGGTTTACTTCAGTACACCCACACCCAATCAACTGAAAATTGCTCGAATGCTTATCTTATAATTACTGTGCTTAATGCTGTTTGCATTGTTTGGAAGCTTTTGTGATTAATTGATTTTCTTTTTAAACCTCAACCTGTACATGGAACAGCAAGGATTAGTCCTTTGCTGAGTAACATCTTATTTATATTGAATTGTTTGGACACATATAAGGGAAAAATAATAGGGTTTGTTTTCACCTGTCAAACATAGTTCTTCTGTTTAAGCTATGGCTAGACAGACCTATGTAGAAATGGAAGATGCTACCCACAAGTCTTGGGTCAGTTGGCTCTGTCCTTGGCATTTCACTGAATGACACAGTTACACTTGTTACCATTCTGGGAAGGTAACAGTACTCTGAGAATTCCATTATTGAAGCAAATTGTACAGCTGTTCCTTGAGCATCAAAATTTGATGTATATTTATGCTAGCCATTATGTCTTTGGTCCAAATCCACAGATAAGAACAGGCATGTATCCTGAAATAAACTTAGATTGCTGGTGTCCTGGGTAATGGCAGAGCTAGATGGCAAGCCTGTCAGTGTTTTCATAGTAGGGAATGACAAATAAGTTTTATGAGGAGAGTGGCGAAAGGTCCAAATTTGTCTTTCAAATTAGAGACTGTTATGAATTGGTTATGAGCTAGTGCTAGAGTCAGAAATGGACATGAATATTCCTTCTTCTACTTATTTACTTCTCATTGTGCAGCTACTGGGGTTATGATGTGCCCAGGGATGTGCTGGACAAGAAGGGAAGAAAAACAAAACAAAACAACTCACCAAACAAACAAAAAGGAAAGTAGAGCCTTGGGAGTCAGAAAAATGAGGTCTGAAAATCTTGGTCCCAAACTTAAGTAACTGGGGAGCTTTTAGAAAGTTCTTTGATACCTCAGATGTGCATTTTGTCATCTGAAAAGTGGAAACCCTGGTGTGGGGATCAAGTGAAATACTGCATGTAAGTATTTTGTACTTTGCTGTAATTTTAATTCGACCAAGAACTAACTCGTAGCAAAGATGAGAATGAGGTATACCAGCTAATTACAAGGTCCTTTGATGGCTAGTGACAGAAAGTCTCAGGACCAGTTAGAATACCAGAAAACCAGGCTTGAAAATTGAGGAAGAGCTGAACACACACCTGAGGACTTGAGTGACAGGAAAGTCTCAAGGGTCTTAGCTAGAAGTGCCAGTGAACTAACACATTTCAAATCTTCCCCTTGGTCTTGCATGTTTGTTCGAAGAATTTAAAGTCCTGGGAAGAGACTAGAACTCTGGGTAAAATTATTAAAAAAATAATAAGGGCATTGGGTGATTAGTAGCTCAGAGTCAATATGAAATTCGACACATAGAATCTGGCTGCATGCCACATGTAAGGCTGTCTTCCTGCATGTGAGATCTGTGTAGTCAAAAAGGGGCCACAGCTCACCAAGTCCACGCTTGCTTTCATACTCTGAGCCACCATTATGAGTGAAATTCTTAAATTGTTGTCAACAAGAGATTCCATGTCTTCATTACACTGGTGCCACTGACTTTGCATATATTCTGTAGTAGGGACCTGTACACAACCCTGTAGAAACACAGAGGTAAGAATTTCAGGATTCATGGAAAGTCCCAGAGAAAGGGTCACGGAAGGAGAGGTACGGTAGCAGTCAATGGTTGCTGAGTAGAAAATGGGGTGAGGGAACTTAGGTGATGAAACCTAGAAGCAGCCGGTGTCATCATGATCTATGATCAAAGCTAGTAAACATAGTTCAGACGTGTTTTAAACTAAAAGATACCTTCTTTAGGAGCAGTAAAGCAAGGACGCTGAGATTAAAGACAGGTATGAATAATCCCCATATTTTTCTAGAAAGTTGCAACCATCTGGCCTGTAGGAACTTTGGGGAGAATTCCACTACAGCCAAGTGGACAGGCCCATGAGAAACTGGTAGTTTAGCTGTTGTTTAGGTCTGCCCTCCAGCCAGGCGTCTCCTGCAGGCACTGGAGGCATGAGCTGTCCCCAGTGAAGAATTGCACGTTTTGACACCATGCTCCTGTGTGTAGGGCAGCATGTGCCTGAGTGGAATGGCTGGAGAATGAACATTGCTGGATCGTTGCTTGCCTTGTATTATCTTAGCCTTGCAGCAACTCTGCTTTCTCCCATTCAGTCTTTGATCAGCCCTTTATATAATACAATCCTGGGCATCTATGCCAACTCTTTTCTAGGATGTCAGTTTCCTTAACAGGCCTATTCTTTCAGTCCTTGTGATATTATCTCCTGTCTATTGCTTTTGAGATAGGGGATCCCTATATAATCCACACTGCACTCAAAATCATGCTGATCCTCTTGCTTCAGACCTCTGAGTGCCAGGATTCCGGATGCGTACCACCATGTCTGGCTGGTAGCACATGGATTTAATTGTCAGAAACTATTTTCTTGGGTCAGCAAGGTGGCCCAGCGGGTAAAGGAACCAGTCACCAGGCCTGATGACTTGAGTTTGAACTAGGGTCCCACATGGTAGAAAGGGGGCGTATTGACTTTCACAGGTTGTACTATGACAGAACAAATAAAATGTTTTTGTTTTGTTTTAAGTATTTTTTTTTCCCTACAGAGTTAAGGGTGCTTTCTCTGAAACACTCCCCAAGTCTTGTTCTGGAATGTCTAGAGTAAGCATCATTCTTCACAGAAACCCAAGCTAGATTCTCTGGTTACAGAGAATTAGTGGCCCGTTCGGTTGGAATATGTAATGAGTATAGAAGGTTGCTCTTGCAAGCGCTATGCTGTAGCAACAGACCTGACAGACAGCCCTCTTCTCAGTTGACTAGGATTATGTTTTGTTTCCAAGCTAGCACAGGGAAGTTTCGTCTGCAGATTCATTCTGCCTTCTGAACTCCATCCTCCCCCTGGGAAACCTCTTCCGCACTCTCTGTCATTTGTTATGCTCTGGGCTCACACCCAGCTGAAGCCATTGCATGAGAGCCAGTCACAAGCGCACTTGTGCCAGGAAGGACAGCCCAGACGTTTGCCATCTGTGTCTCAGCTTTCTCTAGCTCTTTCTTAGGTTGTTGTTTAGGAACACACCCAGGAGCACTGCCCCCTCCCCACAGCAATGGGGACAATCAGCATATCGCACAATGCTAGGTTTTTGAGTGATGTCGTCTTGTACAGCATTTTCTCCAGATTCTATTGAGAGTCTATTAGTGATGAGCAGTGGGACACTGTACGTCAGAAGGGTGTGTGGGAGACGATCTTTTCAGTAATAACAAAAACATCAGCGTCCCAATGACTTTTTGTGTGTTACTTTGTATAGAGGTCAGGTCAACTCAATCAATACCCGAAGACTCCTTTCACTGCTTGAAAGAGAATTAGAACTGCACAGATTTGAGTATTATATAGAGAATCACATTGACCAGTGGCTTCTCCCACAGCAAGAACTAAATGCAGAGCATTTCTCTTCAGTGGCATGTATGCTACCTTTTTATGCTGAAACTGAAGCTGTTACACTATGCTCCCTTGTTCCCTTGAACATCCATGTCAGGACACAGGAAGAAATAGCCTCACCCTCTGCTCTCGGTGTTCTCTCTCTCTCATGCATCATACCCTAATTTCCTTCGTATAGTTTTTCCTTAATCCTTGCAACTCACCAAGACAGGAACTATTATTCATAAGAAATGGAGGCTCAAAACACTTAAGTATTTCTCTTTGATTCAGTCTGTTCTTAAGTGAGGAAATTAGCATTCAAAGTCATTTGAATTTGATGTCACTTCTCAAAATCAAATTTCCAGTGAGTATGAAAGCCTAGCACCTGGCTCTGGCCAAATGTGACATACAAGATGCAGTCTGTATGTGTATGTCACATCACACCCCGTGCAACCGAGAGTTCCTCTTGCTAGGGTTTGGGTTTCTGAAATATTACAATGGTCATCGAGATTCCAGTGCCAAGTATCTCACTTTAAGCCATTTCAAACCGGGAAGTGAGGCTATTAAAGTATGGATCTATAGAAGAGACCAACAGAGAACCATAATTTCTATTAGTTCTCCTTAATACTATTGGTGTTATAATTTTTCTTATGGCATACATTAAAAAGACATTTATATATAAAATGTGTTTTGGATATTTTTATCCCTTTACTTATGTTATGGAAAGCAATATAAAGCTGGCAATACTAAAACTTCGTCCTCAACTCCATTTACTATTTCAATCTTCACGCACAGAGCCAAAATCACAGTTCATTTTTTTTTTAATCAAATGTTTCCCTTACTTAATAAAAGGAGGTGTGGTTGGAAAGGTGGGGCAGCCATCTGGACAGCTCAAGTCCAGCAGAGCCGTGATGTCTGTGAAGGAGTTGGTTCCTTCAAGGTCACATTTGAGGGTTTTACTAACTGAACTAGCAATGGTTGTGGCTGGTTGGTAGAGTCCTCTTGAAAGCTGTAGTGAAGGCACAGCTCTACTCCTATGAGAGAACTCCAAATGTGGGGAAATCTTGACTGTGCTGTTAGAGCAGCTAGTATGGTGCTTGTTTATTCCCCCTGTGTTCTGGTTTGCTGGTATGTGAGTATTGGAGAGTTACCTCCCTTAGAAGTGAGCCAGATTCCTCACTTAGAAATGGCAGGCAAGAGAAAGAAGTGCTAGTGTGCACTTCAAAAAATACAGGTTCCCTTTACCCTCAAAGGCTTTGGGAAATTCAAATCAGAACAAGCTGGGAAACCGTAATTCCAATTGTAAAGTACTGAACTAGCTTGTGGCCTATAGATGGGTGCTACATCTGATTAGGACATCCTACATCCCAACATCTGGCTGGGAAGTGCTTTTGGCTCTAATTATAAAATGTGATGTGTTTTCTTATTGGAGCTGGCTCATGGCATGGCCGCTTGGGTCTAGGTTCTTAAGCCCAACCTTGGCTGTATTACGTCTGTATAGGGTCTTCTCCATGGCTTTGTGCTGTTTTCTAAGATATAGCATAGACTGAAATTTCAGGGTTTGGTGAAGGAAATGTGAGTTCATAATGCATAGAGAGTCCCTCAGGGGTAGCTAGACAGAATTATGAGTGGAGCCAGGTAGGTGTCATTGCTCTTAAATAATAATACATTCATCAATACAAATCATTGATGCTGGTGTCTAAGAAACAGCAGCTTCTGGATATTTTGTTTTCCATGCACATCCTGATGAGAGGCACTTTGTTTTGAATAATATCACAACAATGGTCAGCCACTGGGGTACCAGTTGAAAGAGACACACAGCTTCAGCTCCCAAGAAAAACTCCATGCTTGTTGGTTTTTAAAAAATAAGTATTAATTTAATTTTATGAAAGGGATTAAAATACCCAAGAGAGTTAAAAAGACCGGTCACCCAGAGAGAGGAAGCCGTATATCCCTGAAGCCATTTGTGGTCTGTGGCACAGCAGTTGTGAACAGCAGAATTCTCACAATAGCTCTACCTATGAGAGACTACACACGCAGCCTGAGACACAGAGGCATTTACACATGATCCTAACAGAATTTGCTGAGGTTCCTTGTTGAGACAGACATAGGGCATCCGGCTGTAAACATGCAGATGGTGAAGTCTCTGGGGCTCTTGTCTCATTTCCTGTCGGTCAATTCCTAGCATCACTTTTTCCTAGTAGTTTCATTAAACACCTTCCATAAAGTTTTGAATTATCTTAAAAGGTTTCTTGTTCTATAGATGACCAGACTCTGTGCAAATGGTTTTTCAACTTTACACCTGGAAACAATAAGTAAATAAAATGTTCATCAGACTAAATGAAGATCACAAATCCATTCTCTATTACTGTACTGAAGCTGAATCCAAGACTCCAGGACTACACATTTCTAGTTCAGCTGGTACATGAAGAGACCTAGGAGGGAGGATGAGGAGCTTGCCCAAGACTACATAGTTCTCTGGTGGCCAAGCCTAGGGCTGAGCTCACATAGCCAGCTCTGGAGTCCTTGCTTTTCATATTCAGTAAATGTTTCTGTTGCTGTGTACTTGGACACCTTCCTATTAACCTGTTTTATTTACAAAATTATACATAATTATCAAAAGGTATGAGAAAGCCCATTTTTATCTCTTTTAGAAAGTTATCCATATATACAGACAACTTTAAAAATGTTTGTTTCCATTTATATATTAAGATCTTTGTGCAGGACGTTCATCTGGCTTAGCAATGAGTGATATTCAGGTTGTTTACATATTCTGGCCAATTAAGTTAACAAAACTGTCCTGCACAGAGTATCTACTTCTAAAATAATTAAAAATTAAGATAAAGTTGACACCTAACTCTACTCATCATAATTCAATTTCACTTAAATTCCGATTTTTGAGGGCATGGCAATTTTTTGTTGTGGTCTTCAGTCTTCTATATTAACATAATTTTACGTTCTAAAAAAAGACAGCTCTAGAAGGACTGGCAATTAAGCTGTCTTAAAGCAATACTGCAGAAACTTCTTATAAAAAGTTGTTTCAAATTATATATACATACACACATACATGTGTGTACACACACACACACACACACACACACACACACACACACACACGGCACAACTTTGTTGCTGCCTCACATTAAGACAGGATAGAATAAAATAAAGCGGTGGGTGTCTGCTCCCACTAATCAAGTGTTTGCCGTGACGGGACATACAAAATTGGGGAAACGGAGAAAATGTCTCTCTGTGGTAGAAACATCAACTACTTGAGAGACAGGAATTAGGGAACCAGTGTCAATACAGCCCAGCCTCCAGATAGCAAACTCCAGCAGCCTTTCTCATCGTGGCAGTGGTACTTACAACCTCAAACACTAAATCGCCTCACTCTGTTCACCCTACGAATACAGAAAAATCTTTGTAAAGGAGCCATCGCAGCAGTTATGTCTCAACCAAGACGCTTACTCTGATTTTGTTATAGCTTTTTTTTTCTTTCTTTTTTCTTTTTTTACTGTAGTGGTTTTAAATGTCATATTGACCATGGACAAAAAAGAATGTTTTCATTGGGAGAGTAGTAATGCTAAAAACTGATTGATTATGGTAGGTAACAATTTTTGACTAATCTTCATTTGGGAATTTATTCTATAACAAAATTAAAAAAAAAAAAAAAAAAAAAAAAGGAAAAGAACACCCCCCCCTTCCAGTCATCTAGCCGCTGAAGAGATGTAATCTTTGTGTAACAATGCTTAAATCAGCACGACATTTACAACACACATTAAGTGGTTTGTTATTTATTTCAGGACTTTAATTGGCACAATATATTAACGGCATTGTCCTCACACTTCCACTTGATGAGTTTTCTTCCTTGTTGTTTGTTTGTTTTTAATCTTAAAAAGAGAGGGAGAAAAGAGTGAGAGGGAGAAAAAGTCTCCACCAGAATTAAGCTCCAACCCCTGTTTTGTTATTCCTTTAGCCTGAATGAATTGCTGAAGTTAGAAACAAAAAGAAACCAGCTTCAGAAATCATAGTTTAGACTCAATACAATTTTATTAAACCCAGACTAGTGTTTTTTCTGCCATTCTAATATAACCTATTATGAGAATTTTTCCCCATAGAGACACACACACACACATACACACACACACACACACACACACACACACACACACACACACACAAATAAACGTACCAACTTTCCCTCCCTAAGAGCTTCTTATTGTTCATTTTCATTGCTATTTAGAGAAAAGGCTCATTAAAATATTATGAAGCACATAGCATGATTATGTGCCAGCCTTCACCAATGAGGAACATCTGTAGTGCAGTGTATGTATATTTGTATTATAGCAAAGTTTAGCGCAGACTCCCTTTCACCCCCTTTACTTTGCCTCTGTCCTGCAATTCTTTGTCCTGACTACAGAGCAGGCAGAAGTGTGAGGCTGCACAGGCTACAGTGTGCTCATTGTCAGCCTTTCGGGGCTCCCCTGCCAGATGCCATTATTCTATCATTAGCCTGTAGCTCACGCCAGGGTAAACGTGCTCTGCTAATGCTTCCAAACCTCTTTTTGCTCTTTCCTCCCTAGTTATTTTTAAAATGCATCTTTTCCCCCTCTTCCCTCTGGTACAGAAAGTGCCCCCAACATACTCCAAGTCCCCAAGTCTGAGCTTTCCCTTTCTTTGCGTTTTTCTGTTTGCTTTAAACTGAAGAAGCTTGGGCATAATAAAAACACTGAGAGCTTGCCTATACCACAGATATTTGTGGAAAGCACATGGTGCCATTTTGCCAGACTACTCTTATTTGTTAAACTGAGTTAAGTGTAACGTGATTCCAAAAACTGCCTTTAGAATGAAAGAAAAGGCTTGTAAAGCCAGAGAGATAATTGCCGCAATCTGGGTTACAGAAAACGCAAAACAAAGGAGCACAATCCTGTTTTGTGTGTGTGTTGATTGTGTGCGTCTTTTTGTTTTGGTTTGGATTTTTTCTTGCTTGATGTACCCAAACAAGAGAATACTCCATGGTGTGCACGATGAGCCGGATAAAAACCACTCCAAATCTTGCAGCGTTGGAACAAAACACAGGCTCCATAGTGGACAGTGGCACATTTGTGGTGGGGATGTCTCTTCATCCTCCATCCAGCAAACAACCCTCAAGGAATACAGCTATCTCCAGCTGCCAAGACTCTGACATGCACACACCTATCCTGCACCTGAAACTGTCAGCTGATTTTTGTACATATAAAGTCTATTTGAAAAGAACTCAGCTCTCCAAATCGTACACAAGAATCCATAAAGATCCCAAAGTATCTTCTCCCTCCTACAGGGCTTTCCCAACCATTGCTGTTATCAGCCTTCTCATTACTGGGCAGAGTGTCCTTTGGGAGAGTTTGGGAGACTGGACCATACTCAATTTTCCTTTCTGTGTCTGCCAATTGTTTCTAGATTCTAACCACTTTTCGAGACAATGATTTCCATACGTGTATCTGTATGTAAATATTAATAATCACCGCATGTGCATTTAAGGATACAAAAATAAACACCATTCCCACACATATTTCTTGTTTTAAAATTGCTGGTTCTTACTCCATAAAAAGGGTTGTGTTCCCAAAGCACTCTGCTAATGTCCGTTATTAAAGAGAAATGGAGCAGACTTCCCTAATTTCCTTGCTTTATGTTTAAAAGTAAAACTGGTAGGTTTAAGCTAAATTTTTGGTCTGTTTGGGGACAGATTACATGTTATATATTTTGAAATGAACGTCCCCCATTTCCCCAGGAATCATCACAAGAGTTGCTGCTTTAAACTTCAGCTGGGCTGCCTCTTACAGCCTCAGCTGACCCCAGCTCCCCCCCCCCTGCTTTTTTTATTGCTAACATGCTTTTCTTCAAGAATAGATTTGTTAAAGAAAAAGGCAAAAATATGTCAGGGGCTTTCTTCCTTTTAGATGTAGACATTTTGTAGATGTAGATGTAGATGTAGACAGCAGCAAGAGGACATGAGAAGAGATGAAATGCTTTAGGTCACTAAGGTGCATGTAAGGATAAACCCATGAAGAACTCGGCATAGAACTTGGCAGTGGAACTGTCCTGCTGAGCCAAAAAGCCAGCCAGGGCATGGAAGCTTGTGATTATGGCTTGCTCTGAGAGCGAGACCCGCAGGGAGGGTGTGGAGGCTGCTTGGTGAGAAGCCTGTTTGGAAAAACTAGGGGGCAGGGAATGAAATGAGACAAGACTTAAAGGGTCCTTAGTCTAATCAGACCGTGGATGTTCCTGACCTTAAATTAAAAAACAAAAAACAACAAAAAAAGACAAAATAGCAATTTTTAAAAATCCACAAAAAAGATCATGGACTCCATCTTGAATTCTGTGCTGCTGAAATCAGGTAGTTGGAAATACAGGCATTTTTTAACCACCCGTCAGACGCTTTGGTGAGAAGTGAAGCTTTTGGTTGAAATACTCAAGGTTAGAAATCTGAGCCGAGCAGGGAGGGAGCTAGGATGAGCTGCTTTGACAGTTTAGAGTTAGAAAGCCTGCCTGGCTCTTTTCCTCTCTTTCTCACTTTTGTTTCTAAATATGGCTGAAGCATTTTTCTTTATTTAATATTAGATTGAATCATGAAATTTCTAATGTAACAGTTTTTGAGTTGCTAAATGTAATTTTATTAGTTGAGCCTACCAATTCTTTCCCTTAAACAAGTCTGATTCTAATTTCTTGTGATCGACTCTCTAAGAGCCCCATGCTTCTTCTGAGATGTTCGGCAGCTTCTCCTCTGCTCTCAGATACAGACATTCTTCCTATTTGAATGCCTGTTGCAATTTTGGAAAGGTAAATGAAAACAAACCATGTAATATTGTTTAGTGTGGCGCCTAACGAGGCACGTTTTCCTTCCATCCCACCCCAAAGCTCCCGTACAGAGTTTAGTTTTCCAAATCCTTAGACTATGGACATGGTGAGGGCCAGGATGCTCACATTTCAGTGTTTCTAGAGTTTTATTTTACTTTAGATCTAAAAGCAAAACAAAACTAGATTTAAACACATAATCCACACAAAAGGAAAAGAAAAGAATAAGAATGGAAGAAAAGTATATTCCCAAGTTCTTTGGTAGGTCTGAAGTAGTCCCACTGTTTAAACTTGCAAAGCCTCTATGCTCTTGTACAACAGGTGTGTAGTACCTGGAGAGGACAAAGCAAATTATGTCACATTATCCTTCTATAATACTATAGAGTCTCTATGCTCTAGACCCAAGGATGGCTACGGAGAGAGAACGCAGAGTATCGTGGTTGTCTCCTAGTGCCGCTCACGACTCTCTCTGAGATCTAATAACATCTCACTCGCGCTACTGGAATGGATAACGCATGAATGCATTAGCTTATAGGATAAATACAGGCGAGCGCGTGATTGAATTATGAATAACAGTGCGCGATATGTGTCTGTAACAAATTAGACATTAAGGCTATTATCTGGTGATGGAGGCTGTACTTTTTAAGGGCCCCTGTGAAGGAAGTGTTCCTGTATAAATTAGGCAATACTGTGAGAGTTTCATTGAACTTGCAACCACAATATCTTTCCTAGGTTTTAGGAGATGAAGTGAAGGGAGAAAAAAAGTACAAACCTTTCTGTTCCAGTTGTAGGGTGGAGAAAGTGCAGCTTTCATCAGCTTCAAAACTATGCTGAAAAGGGAGCTTTCAAAACAAAACAGTATAACTCGATACAAGCAACGTACGAATGAAATTCCATATTCCATTTGACTTTCTGAGTATAAACGCTCATGTTGATCTGTGTTTAATCTGTACAAATCATGTTGCCACATCTCCTGAATGTGTGCTTTCTTTGTGATATCTCCATACCATCACCACAGTTACTTAAAAAGTCACATTTTTCAAAAGAATATTTTAAATTTTTTTCCTTTATAATTAGCACATGAAGAAAATATACTTATTTTGAAACCAATAGGTGGTGCTGTGAATTTTTAGATTTTAATTCAAAGAAATATATTCATTTAACTTCCCCAGTCCTTAGAGAACTAGAAATTTCCTAGTTATCACAGAGTTTTCATGGTAAAAAAAAAAAGTCACATTGATTTTCACATGCAGTTCTCTTTCTTTGCAAGATCAACCATAATGCAGGGTGTAAAGGAAATCTCTACACTTTTTGAAAGGAAGGCATATTTGCAAAAACTCACCCACATAGTCTTCTCTATTCTCTCTCCATCTACTAACTGGAAATACACAGAAATACAGAATTTGAATATTATAGTTCACTTTCTGAACAGCCTTAGGAGCTACATTTCTATAAAAGGCAATACCCTTAGTGCTGCTCCATCACAATTCAGCTATCTGTCTTCATAGCTTCCAAGAATCATGCATGAGAATCAGGGAGCTGTGATGAGGCAATTTAAAGTGATAAGCACTAGAATCAGAGCTTTGTTTGTTTTTAGGGAAGACAATGTACTTCTGGTACATGTAAGAAAAGTTTTGGAACAGGTCCTGAACCTTGTGTGGTCAATGCAATAGAGCCAGTCCTGTTGGCGGAGGTGTGGGTGAGCCAGCCCTGAAGTTGTGAGCACGGGAGAGCTGTCCCCATTACTCATCTGTCATGTGGCAGCATGAGATGGGGAGAGATGCCCTCTACCCCTTACCCATCAACACTGAGGCAGGTGGAAGAGCTGGCCCTGAGGTCCTAAGAGTAGGAGAACTGTCTCTGCCCCTCATCAGCTGCAGCACTTAGGAGAGTGTCCCCTATGCCACACCTCGACAAGACAGTAGAGCTGACCCTGAAGGTACAGGCATAGGAGATCGGAACCCTGAGGACATGAAAACAGGAGAACTGTCCCTGCCCCTTGCTCATCACCCTAAGGTGATGGTGAAGGTAAGGGGTGAATTTGCCAGGACAATGCAGGAGAGCTCACCCTGGTGGTGAGGGGAAGGGAGAGCTGGCAGGCTGGCCAACCCTGCAACTACTCAGACTCAGAACGGGGGTTCTGTGTTGGCCCACCCCAATATCCACCTCATCTGTGATCTGCTGAAGCATATGAAGGGACTGGTCCTGCCCACCCAAAGCTGCTGGATTTCCACAACACAGGGCAACAGCAGGGTATCCAAGAGGAGTTCCAGCGAGAGCCCAGCCCAGCATTGATAATATAGCAGAAACCAGAGGCCTTGAACCAAATCAATGACTCTTTGCAATGAACATTTGCAAGTAAAGATAGATGGATAAAAGGTTTTACTGTGTGACTCACTCACACTACAGCTTCCATGATAAGATCTCTCTCTCTCTCTCTCTCTCTCTCTCTCTCTCTCTCTCTCTCTCTCTCTCTTTCTCTCTCTCTCTTCTCTCTCTCTCTCTCTTTTTATTTTATTGCCATATTGAAGAGGAGATATAGCATGAGGCGTTAGGAGGGGATACTGATACATTGATCTTGTGGAAAGAGGATGATATCAGATGGAGGCATGTGTTCCCTGCATGTTAGGATCCTCAATCCTTCTCTCTCTCTCTCTTCTCTTCTCTTCCTTCTCTGATAGAATATAGAAGGAAACAACAGGGGAGTCCATCTAGTCTGTAATAGTGTTAAAAGAAAACTGAAGCATATGTGACAGACTGTGTCTGTGCCACTATACTATCAACCCTACTTCCTTAACCACCTGCGACTTTAAGCTCTGCTGGCATTTCCGTAAATGGACTCAGATTTACTTCACATTGCATCTGCTAAATCTAACACACTTTGTCACTGTTTACACATAAAAAGGTGAGAGAGAAGCAAGTGTCCTCCTGTCCTCACAACTCATGAACACTTCTGATGGCTCTTCTCGTGTCCCTGTAACATATCGCATGCTCAAGTTGACACCTGCTGTGTCTTGTTCATGTATACTGACTCTTCAAAGGGGTCAGGCGGTACTTAGTTTTGCCATTCCATTCTGAGCTGATAAAGCGTATTGGTGCATTCGGACTCACCTGATAGCTGAGTAGTTATTATGCAACTATGACAGCTTTCTCTCCAAGCCTCAATTAGGAATTAATTGTGCAAGGCTCTATACTTCGTCCTTTACTTCTCTAACTCTCTCTTTAATTCGAGAAGGACAAATAACTACGAGTAATTTTTATATTAGGACGCATGATGAGAGAAAACATTAGCAAGCTGTACACAGGGACATTATATTTCTCATATGTGTATGTGACACTAGAAAAATGCCAAGGCTCACTGATGCAGGTATAGGAAGATGGAAGACTAGTTAGTGTCTAGTCTCTCTATTAGTGGTCTCCAGTGTACTTGTAGCTTAGCTATGGCTTTACCTGGCCATATGAGGCCCTGGTGTTATACATCTAACTATTCCTTTATAATCGGTTGAAAGCTCTACGAGATATTTATATAGATCGTGCTGGTGGACAATTTAGCGATCGTTCTGAGTCATTCTATATGTCCTGAAGGTACCGAGCTCTCCTCTGTGTCTGGGTCTGTGAAGTTAGTGTGGTGAGAGAGAATTGCTGTGCATGTGTTAAGTCATGGCACATCTGAGTATGTCTTCTTGTCTTCGCTCGGCGAGTCTCTTGTCTTCCATTTTCTTCTCTCATATACTCTCTACTCGAAGCACTACGTTCTTTCGCTCTATTATTATTCTGCTCTTGCCTGCAGCGTTGGCCTGCGGTTTCCTCTTTGGGAAGAGTGCCTGAAGCTTTCTCTTAATTTTATTTGAAGAGGAGATTGCAAGCAAGAGAGTGGATATGAAGGGTAGGAGAAATTAATGGGATGGAGAAGCATGATGTGAAAGACACAAAGAATAAATATAAAAAGAAAGAGGAAAACATGATGTGAAAGACACAAAGAATAAAATAAAAAGAAAGAGGAAAAAGAAAAGAAAAGTTTTGACTGTTCAAAAATCACAAAAACTGAGTCTTGGGGAAAGGGTGTATGCATGTTAGGGATGTGTTCCCTGCAGGTAAAAATCTCAATCCTCTCTCTCTCTCTCTCTCTCTCTCTCTCTCTTCTCTCTCTCTCTCTCTCTCTCTGCATATGAAGCTGATATAAAGGAAAAACAGAGAGTTCCATCCATGAGTTCTTGTAATAGTGTTAAAAAAAAAAAAGAACAGTGACAGCTGTGCTGTGCCTTACTATTCTATCAACCCTAGCTTTCCTCAAACACCTGGGTGACTTTTAACCTCTCTTCCTCCAGATGGTTGGTAACTTGTGGAGACCACCAAGTACTGAATGAGCAGCCTGGTTGCTTATGGAAGGTGTGTTTGCAGAACACATGATAATTTGCATGTAATTACACTGCATAAGGAGAGTAAGTTTCCTCCTCCCCACCAGGACACTTCCTGGGATGGCTCCTTACTTCCTGCTGTTCATAGCCCTGCTTTCTTCCTGCCCTTCAGGGGTCAGGCTGCTTCCTCTCAGCTGAGCTAGCTGGTGAGGATTAGACTGAAGCAAGGATTAAATGTCAGTTTTTGCTATTCACTCCTTATCCATAATATTTAGGCTATGAGAGAAAACATACAAGCTGAAGAAAATATCTCATAGGAGTCATAAATAAAAAGAAGGTATGGAGAAAGGGAGTTGAGAGTCTCTCTCTTTGTGTGCTATACTGGAGGCACATTACCTGGAACATTCTTTCTAAATGGAAGCTAGGTTTTAGAAGGGGTTTGACAATGTAGGACTTGTCTGAAAGGAGCAGTAAGAATGTTGAAGAGATGTGATAAGCACAAGTGGTGTGGGTGTAAAAATCACAGACTCCAGTTTGATGCGGGAATCTTGGGAAGAGTGCAGTAGGGTCAGCAATGGTGATGGTCTCCTGGTAACTGACAAGCTGTCATATGGAGAAGGCATTTAAAGACATTTGATTGGATTCCAGGATGCTTATCAAGAATTAGTCAAAGGGAATTGTCATTTGCTGTCTCATTTCTTTGTCAAGATACTAGCAGGGATGTAAATAGCTTTCCTTCACTGTTAGAAAGTGAAACATAACCCAAGCAAATCTAGTCATAAGATGACATGAAATAAACTAATAATCTAGTGAGTCTGGGATAAATAAAAAAAAATAAAAAATGTTACAATGTTTTAAAACATTTTTTTTAAAAAATGCATAAACCCCCACTCTCTTCAAATTGTTCCAGTCAACAGACACTTATTGAAAAACTATTACATGTCTGGTACCTCTTTAAAGCAGGGTACCAAGGCCTGGACCAGAGCAGAGCTCTGCTCTTCCATTGTTTTCAACCATGTCACTGAAAAGGAAAAACGACTCTGTAGTTTGTTGGTAGGTGCTAAGAGCTAAAAACAAGTAACAAGGTCCCAATTCACAAGGGGAAAGTCAGTACTATCCACAGGTGAACAGGAACGTTTTGTATGCAGAGGCAGAGCCCATCTCAGAAAATGTTGGAGCAGGGATTAGCTAACAGTTTGGGAAGACAGAACACCTCGATTGTTTTTGTCCCTGTATATTCATCTGGATCATGTGATATATTGCAGTCATCTCTACATATCTAACACTACTTACACATGGTAAGCAGTGCAGCTTGGCAGATATTTTGGAGGAGTGGGAGCACAGCTTGCTCAGTTAGGAGTGGACTTTTCCTACATGGAAAGAAAATCTAAACTATGGCCCATTCCTGGAAGATTTTTTTCTCTCATAAAAAACCCAGAGGTTAGATATGCAGGTCTGGTAAAGCAGTCATGTAAAATCTTCAGAGAACCATCACCCTTTGAAGTTTCCATTACACCCAACAAAGGGCTTGCTATATGGTTCTAGGAGGTCACAGGAGGGCCCACAATATATGATGAATTTGAACTTATAAAAATGTATACTAATATCTGAATTACTATCACATGACCTCACTTCCTCTTCCCTTCCCCTCTCTCCCTCTCTCTCTTTCTCTCTCTTTCTTTCTTTCTTTTTGTTTGTGTTTTTTGACACAAGGTTTCTCTGTGTAACAGCCCTGGCTGTCCTAGAACTCACTTCATAGATCAGGCTGGTCTCAAACTCACATGTATCCAGAGATCCACTTGCCTCTGACCCCCAAGTGCTGGGATTAAAGGCATACGTACACACACACACACACACCCAGCAGTATCATGTGATTTTTATTAAATAATTTGGGAAACAACAAAATCTTTCTAACAGCTACAAAGCCCCAGAGGAAACAAGCCTCTCCTTGAGTTCCTAACAGTAGGCATGGACAAGGAGAGAGTGTGAGGGAAGAATTAATGCACTTGGTCACATCTGTGTCTTTCTCACTGATGGGACACTCAATTCTTCTGCAAATCACATATAGAACTTCTGAGATACACTAGCCATGGGATGCGCCCACCAACCCATCACGTCTTTCAGTGCTGAGTAAATTATCACCATCCACTTACATTTCAAACAGTTTTGGAAACTTAAGAAAAAGTTCATCTTTAGCAATAAATTAATACTTAGAAAATTGCTGTGGGATGGTCTGTATGTCAAATTGCTCTGATTGGTCAATAAGTAAAACACTGATTGGCCAGTGGCCAGGCAGGAAGTAGGTGGGACAAGGAGAGAGGAGAATTCTGGGAAGTGGAAGGCTGAGGCAGAGAGACACTGCCAGCTGCTGCCATGACCAGCAGCATGTGAAGACACTGGTAAGCCACCAGCCATGTGGCAAGGTATAGATTTATGGAAATGGATTAATTTAAGCTATAAGAACTGTTAGCATGAAGCCTGCCACGGCCATACAGTTTAAGTCTCTGTGTTTACTTAGTTGGGTCCGAGCGGCTGTGGGACTGGCAGGTGACAAAGATTTGTCCTGACTGTGGGCAAGGCAGGAAAACTGTAGCTACAGAAAATAATATGAATTATGGGACTTATGTCTAAGTACCTAAGACTACTACCAATGTACCCACATGTAAATGACTTTCAGTTTCTACACCAGTTCATTCTGGAAGATTCCTCTATTGTCCATCTTTCATTTTCTTGAATCAAAGGATTCATGAAGATGTTTGGAGCATATTATGTACTTTGAGCATAGTGACCAAGAAGATACACATAGGAAAGTTGAATTTTAAAGATCAGGTGGGGGTTGACTTTATAAATATAAACCTACTATAGAAAACTAGTGCTTTGCTTTCATAGCTAAGTAAATGCAAGGCATTAAAATTTAGTCCCCATGAAAATTGGACAAAATTGTTTTAAATAGGGATTGAATACATTTGAAACTGAGACATTTGCAAGAATCATTTCCTATTTTGTGTGCAGTTGAGCTGATTGAATTACCATTTCTGCCTAGAACCACAGAAGCCCAAGAGACTCTGAGGTCAAAACCACAAACAATGGCTCTTTGTCTAAAAGAACCCCATCATTGGGTTTTTAGATGCAAACATGTGCGATCTCAATGTATAGCAGAATTACTAAGAGTTCAGCCCTAGCCTAGAAGAGCTTATGCATCTGTCAATGTTCACCAATCCTTGATTTGTAAATAGAATGTACTACCTTACATAAGATTACAGAAAACCCCTCTCTTTCCTCCATTATATCAAGTGAAATTCACTGTACCTGTGGTGTGGTTCTTTTTGGTTTAGAAGTACAGTCCATAGAACTCCCTTCCTTTGCCACATTTGCAAGAGGAGTGAAAGATGATATAACTGCAGAGGAGCTTCCTCCTGTAGCAGATGAAAACAAATACAGAGACCCACAGGCAGACAACATGTAGAGAATGAGAGACCTTGGAACACTCAGCCCTAAACCGGATGTCTCCATCAAATGTCTCCTTGGGGTTCAAGGATTCCCCTCAGAGAAGGAGACGGAGATGGAAAGAGTGTAAGAGCCAAAGGGTACCAAGAAATTAAGGCCCTCAAAATCAACACAATCAACACGCACATTAAGTCATAGAACCTTAGACAGTATGCACAGGGCCTGCATCAGTCTGCACCAGATGAGGCCCTACCGTTGAAAGAAGTGGACACGTGCCCTCATCCCTGACCAAGAAGCAATCTTCAAATGATAATCACTTACAAATGAAAATTTGGTTTCCTCCAAGGGAGTCTCAAAGGGGAAACAAACTATTCTGCATGCCCAGCAGTAGATGGCTAACAGAGAACAAACACAATAACATCTTTGAGGGTTCCTAGTCTCATGATAAAGTGTCAGGGATTTTCCTTTTCTAATTTTATCTTATTCCTTTTTATTTTAGTTGTACTCTACACACACACACACACACACACACACACACACACACACACACATACACATGTGCACTTTTCTCTTTTTACCCTAAAGTTCTTTTGTTTTATAATTTTCAATGTAGTGTTTTTATGGAATTTCTGAGTGTAGAAACAAGTGGGTTTCTGTTTCTTGTGCCTTCTCTTGGGCTCCTTTCCTTCTGATTGTTTGTTTTGTCCAATTCTGATGTGTTAGTTTTTTGTCTTATATTTTATATTACATTATTATATTATATTTATTATATTACTCTTTTGTTTTGTAATAGACAGAAAGGGGATGGGTCTGGATGAGAGGTGAAGTGAGGAGGAGCTGGGGGGAGTAGAGGGGGGAAACATAATCAGGATTTATTATGTGAGAAAAAAATCATTTTTCAAGAAAAAAAAAAGAAAAAAGGGAAGTTGATAAAACTGGCACAGTCCACACATCAGCACACTGAGATCTGCCAGAGAGAACAGATGATGCTGGTGGGTGCTCCTCCCAGGGACTCTGCATCTGGGGGGTGCTGCTGCCAAGGGGAAGCAGGTGCTTTGAAGAGGTGCAGATCAGAAGTCTATAGGGAGAACTGGAACATGTTCTGCAACATGCTAGAGATGTAAACATGTTTGGGAGGAGGGGTGCGTGCGTGAGAGTGTGTGTGTGTGTGTGTGTGTGTGTGTGTGTGTGTGTGTGTGTATCAGCATTTGTTCAATATTTGTAAGTGATGGTCTGTACCCTTTGAAGCACATTGTTCCTTGGATTAAGCAGGTTACATACACTTTACTGGAAAAACACAATATGTATATGTCAGAAGAATAATAAAATGGGAGGACATCAGGTCTTTGCTTGGGATTAAGTCAGACCTATGGCTAGTTTGACTGAATGATATGGAAAAGATAATTTCCTCTCTTCCTGAAATCATCAGAGCTTGGCATTTGTTGAAACTGAAGAAACCACACTGTAAGATGGTCGTGGATTCTGGCATGCTTTGACAGTAGTGGGCATTCAGGAGATGAATGCATACCTCAGGCACATAATCAAATATGCAGTGATCATGCTACTCAAGGATAGTTTTTCCCACTGATGTCATGTGAAAGTGAAAACTGCATACCAGAGTCCATCCTTGTCCCTACAAGTAACCAATGAGGCTTTGTATCTGACTTCTTTTGCTGGTTGGTTTAAAGTCCTGTATGAAGAACTCAGATTCAGTGTCAAAGACAAGTTCTCAGTGATTGGCTAAAGCCTAGGATGGTTGGATGCTGCAGTGAGTTCAGGAGATGAGATACTCACAGTCTGCATGGCTAGAGTGACCCAAAGGGTCAGCCTTTGGTTTAGGTTGGGCAAAGACTCTTCCTTTCTTACCACTGTTTTTCATCTCTTCATGACTGCACAGGATCTGCTAGCTGTAGTTATATGCAAACAGAGTAAAACGGAAGGATCTGGAAGACTTATTTCAATCTGTTGGCTGTGCATAAGATTCTATTGGCTCTTAGACTCATAGTTCCACCATAATATTAAAGAGTAAAGAAAAGAAAACCCAGTAATGCTATCTGTATTCTTATTTATAACTTACAGACACCAATGTGGATGCTTTGAAATGGTGGCAGCAGAATCATAAATTTGAACTGTAGTAAGCAGACCTAAAAGCTAGAAGAAAGCTTGAGCAGTTCGTCTCAATCTCTCTCATTATGCCTGGGAAACTTAACCTACAACATGTATCCTTTGGTACTTCTGGAAGCTAGAGCCTGAAATATAAGCCACAATTCCCATGGCTCTGTCACATTTATCTGCTCCATTGACTCATTAGGACTAAATATATGTTATTAAATTTAGTGTCCTTGCTCCCAGATCATTTGTTTATTAAACCTCAGAACATAACTTCCTTCTGGTTTCTGCTTCCAAATGCCCTAATGCCACCCAATTATCTCTGGTTACCAGGAATTTTAATTGTCATTGAAAACTCTCCCATCTACAGACACCATTCAAGTCTTATCTTCAGTTTGGGAATTCTTTAAATATGTGAGGGACCAAATTTCAGTTGGCTCCATGAAAAGTCTACGGTGCTTCTGAACTGAATCCCTTTATTATTCAATGCATCTGCTTTTGCAGAGTTCTTTATGTGAGGTAAGAGGCAGCCACACAAAAGAGTCCTTCCACTTGGGGCAGAAGGAAGCTCTAAAGTTGTCAGGATAAGCCCTACACTGCTGTGGAATTGGATGGAAGCAAAGAAGGCATTGGAACGCAGTTCAACAACAGGGACTTGAGGTCTCTTCCAGTGTGTCTGGGCCAGATTGGCTTCTAAATGTACAGCAAGGAGCCTGCAACCATCTGTGCATCTACTACTACTAGTAGTAACACACACACACACACACACACACACACACACACACACTTGAACTTTTGTTTTAAGCTGCTTAGGCTTAAAACACTTAGAAAAAACGAGTCTAGTAGAATTCAACTTGCAATTTGCTCTTTATTGATTGCCAAAATGAGCACAACAGCGACAACAATGGAATGGTAGAGCCTTGCTATCCTGCTTGGAGAGTTGTTTTTTTGTGCAAGAAGCATTTTCCAGAGTTGCTTTGAATAGTCCCTTAGACACCACTTCAGCATTAATGTTGCTGAGATGTGGGGGTTTACAGAGTTGACTAAACACTCGTGCACTTTGCTTAATATTGAAAAAGATCTTGAGCGTGTTTAACCAGAGGGTTGTGTAGTGTTCAGAGTCCATGTTTTTATTTTCTACCAAGTTAGTGTTCTGAAGTCTATTGGTGGCATATCTTAGACTCTGTATCACCTAGAAGGGGCAACCTGGGGAGACTTTGGCACTGCGAAATTCTGGCATACCACTTTGTGAGCTAAGCCCACTCTTCAGCTTTAAAAACACTCTGTGAACTGGAAAGTGTTATTACCAAGCAGTTAAACAAGGGCATTTGTGTTTTTAAGCTGAAAACAACACGAACAGTTCAAATTCAGGTACTGGAAAGAAAGGGATGCAAAAATGCAGGACCGCTTCCAGTTGATACAGCCTCTACTGGAGATAAAGGTCAGTCCATTACCACTTAAGGGAGCTTGGGGACCAGGAGAAATAAAGTGGTTCTGTTAGGGTCATCAGTAAATACAATTAGCAGAAGAATTAAGATGGTGTTTCTGAGAACTAGCTACCAGAATGTCAGAATGAAAAGGGCTTAGAAGAATAATCTGAAGAAAATTCCTAAGTGTACTGTAACCAATAGAAATAAAACTTCCTTAACTAGAGAGAGATTCAATGCTCTGCTAGATCAGCCAGTCAGTTAAATCAGCTGGTAAATTAATTTTATATTCTCTAATAATTGGCTTTGTTAATCTTCTGCCATAGGAGATGTTCTATTCTTGGAACCATAAGCAACATTTGTTGTTGAAAAATACTTAGGAAAGTATAGTGTAAAGCAGAAATGATTCCACATCAAAATATGGTCAAATTTGTTTAAGGTGGGTCAGGTAGAAGGGGAGTGGTCAGTAGATGTTGACAAGTTTCCTTTTCTGGAATAGCATTCCACCACCTCCTGAATGGATGCTGTAGATAGCAAAGGTAGAGACCCACCAGGGCATTCTGTCTGAATCTCACATCAGACCTACCTGCAGATCACCCTCAGAAATAAGTGCAGTGGACAGCTAGTTTTGATCAAGAATCATGCCAGTGGGAGCCACAGAGGCAGACCACCACTGTCCAAAGATTATTTGTCCTGTGATTTCTTCCTCTATTCCAAGGAAATCAGTCTGATTCCCCCAATGTTATCTTGCATAAGAAAGAGTCCTGGCCCGAAATAAGGACAGTCCCTTTTCACTTCTTCCTCCTCCTCAGTCCTCCTCCTTCCCCTTCTCCCTCCTCCTCTCCTCTTCTTCATTTATTTTCTTTTTTTTAAAATTTCACTGTTCTGACTCTGGTTTCATATCCTGTTTTTCTGTTTCCAGTTAGACATGCCAATTAAAGAAAGATATGGTTTATTTTTATTTTTGCTAGTACTGACTATAAAGTGAACTCTTTAAACAGGCCTAAACTCTTCACTTGAATTAGCTGAATGCAGTGAGCAAAGCTCATTTTAAATTGTGATCCTATAACATTTTCTAGCAAGTGGAGTGGTGTTGACCTGCTTAAATAAAAAAAAACCTTCTACTTGCCTAGGATCTTTCCAAACCCAAGTCATGCAACACAGTGGGCAAGATGCTCCCAGGATAGGGATGCAGAAATGATCTAAAGTACTGGGTACCAAGATATGGTCTTCAGGCCATTTGCATTTTCTTTCAGAGATGCACATTCTCAGGCTCCTGGCAGACCTGTGGAACACCAGCACTCAGCATTAGCAAGTTTTTGGGTGACTGTAACATGCATAGACCTGAGAGCTACCAGTCTAGTGCATCTTACAGTTTTCTTTTGATGACTATTGATTTAAACCTAGTGTAACTTTGCTTAGGAAGATTGTGAAATTCTAGACCATGAGGAGAGTTGATGGGCAGACAATCAGTGGCAGTCAAGCACCAGTCCATCTGGACTGCACAGAAACCTTCTAATATCTTTCTCCCCTGACGCATGTACATCCACATAACATCTTGTAGAAACTGTGTTATTTCACTAAGTATTTGTTATGTGGCAATAGTCACCATTACAGAAATAGAAAATATTCGTGATGAACAAGATATGCTAAACCCTAGATACCACACTACTTAGGATATAGTTGAAGAGAAAAATAAAGCCTATAAGCAATAATGATATAATGCAGCTAGGAGGTATGGTGATTTGAAAAAAAGTGCCCCCCTAAGGGAGTGGCACTATTAGGAGGTGTGGCCTTGTTGTAGTAGATGTGGTCTTGTTGGAGGAAGTGTGTCACTGTGGAGACAGGAATTGAGGTCTCATATATGCTCAAGATACCACACAGTGTTTTAAACCACTTCCTGTTGCCTACTAGATAAGATATAGGACACTCAGCTCCTTCTCCAGCACCATGTCTGCCTGCAGGCCACCATGTTGCACCATGGTGATGATGATAATGGACTAAACCTCTGAAACTGTAAGCCATCCCAATTAAATATTTTTTATTTATAAGAGTTGCTGTGGTCATAATGTCACTTCAAAGCAATAGAAACTCCCAACTAAAACAGGAGGGAAGGTAGCAATGGGACAGGATGGAAGACTATTGGGAACCAAGTGGCTAGGCAAGCATAAACAACTGTTGAGCATTTGTCGTCTCAGACCTTCTTTCATTCTTTTTTTGCAACAGCCAACTTCAGGTAGACATGAGTTGACAGTGCTTCACTTTCTGCCTCACTGGCCATTTGCTCCTGTGGCCACCAAATACATGCTTATGCTCAGTTGCTCAAGGGTCAAGACCAGCCCTAGACCAGTTTTGGAGATAGCTAGTAGATAAATTCTTCTTGCTTTCTCAGTTGGGAAGCCAATTCTCTGGGGGGATAGTCTACATAATTCCCTGAGGGAGCCAGCTAGGCTGGGCTATTTTCCACAATAGTGACCAATAATCCCAGGCATCCCCATAGGCTATCTAATGACATTTTGGGCTAT
Organism: Peromyscus leucopus; assembly: GCF_004664715.2. Classification (NCBI taxonomy): domain Eukaryota; kingdom Metazoa; phylum Chordata; class Mammalia; order Rodentia; family Cricetidae; genus Peromyscus; species Peromyscus leucopus. The sequence goes on from NC_051064.1 coordinate 88,751,864, forward strand.
AGCTAGAGTTTTCCTGCCTTGCCCACAGTCAGGACAAATCTCTGTCACCCGCCAGTCCCACAACCGCTCAGACCCAACCAAGTAAACACAGAGACTTATATTGCTTACAAACTGTATAGCCATGGCAGGCTTCTTGCTAACTGTTCTTATAGCTTAAATTAATTCATTTCTATAAATCTATACCTTGCCATGGCTCGTGGCTTACCGGCATCTTCACATGCTGCTTGTCATGGTGGTGGCTGGCAGAGTCTCCCTCCTCAGCCTTCCTGTTGTCTCAATTTTCCTCTCTATTAGTCCCACCTATATTTCCTGCCTGGCCACTGGCCAATCAGTGTTTTATTTATTGACCAATCAGAGCAATTTGACATACAGACCATCCCACAGCACTTCCCCTTTTCTTTTTCTTTCTTTCTCTCTTTCTTTCTTTCTTTCTTTCTTTCTTTTTTTTTTTCTTTCTTTCTTTTTTTTTTTTTTTTTTTTAAAGAGGAAGGTTTTAACTTTTACACATCTCCAAAGCCAGCTTGGTATATTTGGGAATTTGGGCGTAGCTTCTCTTACTACTTCCTGCTGAAGGGGGGGCACAGTATCTTATGGGGACACAAAGAAAATTTTAGGATTATGGAGTAGTCCATGAGGCTGTATCATCTGAGTCAGTTGCCTTGAAACGGTTCTGGATGTTGAATCATCTGGGCCATGGTGTCACCGGAGACCTTTCAGGGGGACTAGGCTGGTCAAACCTGATGTATCTTAATCTGGAACAATCCATAGCCTCTGGCTTTCTGTGGAAACAAAAGCAGAGCCTCCTTTCCAAAGCAACATATCCTTAGATCCAAATTTTGAAGTCAAGGTATCTTTAGCTTTTACAATCAAATGTTTTTCTTCAGTTACGAATATCAAAGAGAATATAATCCAGATTCTCTGCATGATAGCCATCTTTACGTGGCTTATTTTTTATATTACCTTGAACCTATTGCTTTAACCTGCAGCATTCCAAGTCCGAAATGGCCCTATGGCTGCTGGTTCTGCCCACTTTAGCTTCCCAACATGGCGGTGGTACATTTTCTGCCAGCTCTGGGAGCCATCAACTCTCAGAAATAGTGGGTCTATGCTTCTATCAAAGCACTGTGTAGCTCACAAACTTCTTTTTGTTTTGTATAAGCAAAGGCTAAATCCACCAGGCAGCTTAATGTGCCACTTGCAGAGGCCTCATTCCTGCCATACTGCAGGTCAAGTGCCAACCCACCATAGTAGCTCAAACATGCAGGCTGCCATTAACTTGAGAGAAACAACTAGGAACAATTTTTATCTCCATTTTAGATAATTGTTTTGTTATATATAATTTTACTATGTTAAAGTTAAAACCTTCCTCTTTAAAAAAGAAGAAAAGGGGAAGTGCTGTGGATATCACTATATGTAAATAAACCCTGATTGGCCAATAGCCAAACAGGAAGTATAGGCGGGACTAGCAGAGAGGAGAATGGAGAAAGGAGGAAGGAGAGGGAAGACTGGCTGGAGCGGGCACCAGGACAAGGAAGATGTAAAGTACCAGTAAGCCACGAGCCATGTGACAAAGTAAAGATTAATAGAAATGGGCTAAATATAAGAGTAAGAGCTAGACAATGATAGGCCTGAACTAATGGCCAAGTAGTTTCAATAATGTAAGAGTCTGTGTGTTTATTTAATAAGTGGGCTAAGGGACTGGCAGGACTTGGTAGCTGGAGCTGGAGAAAAATTCTCCAGCAACAAACTCCCAAAAGTTATCCTGTGATCTCCACATTCATGCTGTTGAGTGCATAAACATGCATACACACAACAAATACATGTAAAAATATAACTGATTATTCTTTCAGAATAGACTTGCAAGACTAAGGGGAACAGCAGAAAGAACATTTGGGAATTTTTACATTTTTTTTTGTAGCAATTCAGACAGATTTTACTAGGATGATATCAACAGACACAACAAGCTGAAAAACTTAGGCTTGGATTGGATATGGGGTGAAGAAGAGGTGTCAAGGATATCTCCAGATTTCTTGTGCAGAAATTTGGGCTTAATAGAATTTCCAATTAAACTGTTGAAGACAAAATTCCTGAGACTGTAGCAAATAGTCTAATTTTAAGAAGTGGAAGCTAGAAAAAATATTAAAGACTTTGGAACATTAGGTCTCATCTTAAAATTGTTTCCACCATAAATATACCAGTAGAGGTAATTGTAGCCAATTCATTTACACCATCATTTTCATTAATTTTTTTGATCATCTGCCTATACTCTAGTCTAAGATCATTTTCCTCATGCTTGTGCATTTTCTCTTGAAGAACAGAATATTAAAGGTAAACCCATTTTTTAAATGACTGTAAATGCTTCTAAAAGGAGAACCATACATACCATCTAATGGCATATAAATAATTTGTTTCCTCCACTTCCTCACTTCCCTGCTGATATTCGCAGTGTGTCAGTTTCTCTGCACCAAAAGTAAGAGCCAATTCCTGCATGCACATCTCATTTAGAAGGATGAGGTGAGTCCAGACAGAGCTTAGCTGAAGGGCTTCTTAGGGTGGCCTGGATACTAAAAGTTATCTACTCAGAGAGAACCATAAATTCAGAGTAAAAGTGAGTTATATCAGGGAGAAGAACTGAAGCCGTTGTCAGGAAGCAAAGTTAGGCCTAAAGAATGTGGTGAGGTTATAAACAGGAGATTATATAATGAGGTCATAAGCCAGAAGGATCAGAAACACATGGGATATATAGTGTAGGGTAGGTTTGGACAAGTGGCTCAGGACTAAGTTCGTGTCTAATCAGAGGGTATTGGAAGCCTGTTTTTATGTGATGCCAGCTGCTTGGTACAAGCGTAGATTTAATGGATTAAAAGTCTGGAAACCAGACCTTATTCCTAAGTAGGGGAGTTTAGGAACTATAGGCTAATAGCTTAACGGTTCATCATCCAGTTAGCTGGGGTCAACCATATAGCTATTTCTGTTCAACTCTCTACATCCTGCTGATCCATTCATCCTTAAACTGACACCAGTGTTTTCAGACTCTGATCAAACTGTGTTGTGTATCAAGGTATCAAGTCCTCTGGTTGGAAGTAGAACTAGAAACAGGAGGCTACAGTGACAGTATCACTGTCTTCAAGGAGGTTTCTATGTTGTGTGCAGAGATACCCAATAGGAACAACCAAGTACTATACTCTACTAGTGGGGTTAGTTGTGATGTCCAAAGGAAGCACAGAGAGACACACTCTTGAGTGGAGAAGGTGTGGATGAGCTAGTTTTGAAGATCAACCAGAGTTCTCTGGGTAGAAAAAATGGTACAAGGAGAGTGAGTAAGAGTATGAATAGGAGTGGGGGTGTGAGTAGGAGTGGGGGGGTGAGTGTGAATAGGAGTGGGGAGTGTGAGTAGGAATGGAGAGTGGGGAGTGTGAGTGTGAGTAGGAGTGCAAGTGGCTTGCTAAGGGGTGTGAGGATCTGGAGCTGCAGGGTAGTGTGTCAGGGGTTTCAAAGACACTGACATGACATCCAGGTGCTTGTGCAAGGTGGGGAAGATTGACCAGGGGAGAGGCTAGATCCAGTTGAGCAAATGGGTCTGGCAAGTGATAGCCCTTCCTACTGTGGAGCTGAGATTTTACTAGGTAGGTGATGGTGACTCTCTGAGTAGTTGTCATGGCAACTAAATTTTGAGAACATTTTCTGTGGGTAGTTATGGACAGTTGAGTTGTCTTTTGTAGCACACAAATAAGTGACATCCAGGTAAAGGTGTAGGGGGCACCTGAGGCCTCCAAAGTTGCATTATAAACACTGGCATGCAAAAACAGAGAATCCTACTTCCTTTGAGAAATTTAGATCACCGTAGAAAAATGTTTCTGAACCATTTTTTTTTCCATATTTATTCTTATTCTAACAGCTATGCTGTTCTTCTCCAAGGCTCACCTTATTTGAATGTACCATTATTATAGATGCCTTTCTCTGTCCTTTATGTCACTTAAAGAATTTACAGATCATTTTAATTAGCCTATTTGTTATTTATTTATTTATGTTACAACTTCTTAGTATTTAACTTGCAAAGACTTGTCCTAAAGGAAACCCAAAACCCATGTTCTTTTATTTATTTATTTTTTTCAGTGTTGATTTCTTGACTAGCCAGAAAATTGACTTGTTTGCTGGGAAGCTTTCTCTAAGGAAAGCTTTTTCCCCAGGATATGGGTCACCAAATCACTTGCCCAAAGCACCCAGGGTATCTGCAATCCTTGGTTCTATTAGCTAAATGTTTTGCTTTTTGCTCAGCCTTGATATAGGGAGGAGGGTACTGGACCTGCCTCAATTGAATCTACCAGGTTGAGCTGAATCTCCAGGGGAGACCTTGCCTTGGAGGAGGTGGGAATTGGGGGTGGATTAGGGGGAAGGCTGGGGGGGGGAGGAGGGAGGATAGGGGAATCCGTGGCTGATATGTAAAATTAAATTAATTATAAAATTATATATATATATGAAAAGTGCTATGTATTTTACCTGTTTTCCTAAAGGGGGGTGTAAGCACCATTTCCAATGCTTTCTAAACTGACTTTAATTGAAGAAGAAAGTCAAGCAACATTCACTGGGAGCATGCTGAGTAGTTTCTCTTCTGTCAGGTTCAGTGTAACTGGATTTATGTTAAGGTCTTTGATCCACTAGGACTTCAGTTTTGTGCAGGGTGATAGATATGGATCTATTTGCATTCTTCTATAGGCCAGTTGTGCCGGCACCATTTGTTAAGATGCTTTTCTCCATTGTAGAGTTTTGGTTTCTTTGTTAAAAATCAAGTGTCCATAGACGTGTGGATTTTTGTCTGGGTCTTTGATTTGATTCCATTGATCAATGTGTCTATTTTTATGCCAAGATCATAGTGTTTTTTATTACTATAGCTCTGTAGTAGAGCTTGAGGTCAGGGATGGTATTATATCCAGTAGTCCTTTTATTGTACAGGATTTTTTTTTAAGCTATCCTGGGTTTTTTGTTTTCCATATGAAGTTGAGTATTGTTCATTCAAAGTTTGTAAAAATTTGTATTGGAATTTTGATGGGAATGGCATTGAAATTATAGATTGCTTTTGGTAAGATTGCCATTTTTTTTTTACTATGTTAATCATACCAATCCATGAGCATAGGAGATCTTTCCATCTTCTGATATCTTCTCCAGTTTCTTTCTTCAAAAACTTGAAGTTTCTGTCATTCAGGTCATTCGCTTGCTTGGTTAGAGTTACTACAAGACATTGTTTATTGTTTGTTGTTGTGGGATATCATTCTGTATGCTGTGAATGTGTGTTGCTCTGATTGGTTGATAAATAAAATGCTAATTGGCCGGTAGCCAGGCAGGAAGTATAGGCTGGGCAAGCAGATGAGAAGAATTCTGGGAAAGGGAAGGGCTGAGTCAGGATTCACCAGCTAGACACAGAGGAAGCAAGGTGACAAGGCAGAACTGAGAAAAGGTACCAAGCCACATGGCTAAACATGGATAAGAATTATGGGTTAATTTCAGTGTAAGAGCTAGTCAGTAATAAACCTGAGCTAATGCCCATACAGTTCATAATTAACATAAGCCTCTGTGTGTTTATTTGGGTCAGAGCAGCTATGGACTGGGCTGGACACAGGAAAACTTCTAACTACATTTTGTGGCTATTCTGAAGGATACTGTTTCCCTGATTTCTTTCTCAGCCCTTGTATCATTTGCACATAAGAGGGCTACTAATTTTTTTGAATTAATCAATTAATTCAGCCACTTCACTAAAGATGTTTATCAGGTATAGGAGTTCCCTGGTAGGATTTTTGTGGTCATTTATGTATATTATTATATCTCTGCAAATAGTGATACTTTGACTTCTTTTCCACTTTGTATCCCCCTGATCTCCTTCATTTGTCTTATTGCTCTAGCTAGAACTTCGACTACTGTATTGAATAGCTATGGAAAGAGTGGAGAGCCTTGTTTTGTTCCTGATTTTAGTGGAATTGCTTTGAGTTTCTCTCCATTCAATTTGATGTCAGCGGTCAGCTTGCTGTATATTGCTTTTAATATATTTATGTATGTTCCTTGTATCACTGATCTCTCTAAGACTTTTATCGAAAAGGGGTATTAGATTTTTCCAAAGGCTTTTTCAGCATCAGTGAGTTGCTCATGTGGTTTTTTTCTTTCAGTTTATTTATATGTTGGATTATATTGACAGACGTTTGTACGTTGAACCATCTCTGCATTTCTAGGATGAAGCCTACTTGATCATAGTGGATGGTCTTTTTTTGTTTTGTTTTGTTTTTGTTTTTTGAGACAGGTTTTCTCTGTGTAGCCTTGTGCCTTTCCTGGATCTCACTTTGGAGACCAGGCTGGCCTCAAATTCACAGAGATCTGCCTGCCTCTGCCTCCCAGTGCTGGGATTAAAGGTGTGTGCCACCACCGCCCAGCTCTGGATGGTCTTTTTGATGTGTTGTTGGATTCAGTTTGCCAGTGTTTCATTGAGTATTTTTGCATTAATGCTCATGAGGGAAATTTGTCTGTAATTCTCTTTCTTTGTTGATTCTTTAGGTGGTTTGGGTATTAGGATAACTGTGGCCTCATAAAAAGAATTTGACAATGTTCCTTCTGTTTCTATTTTGTGGAATAATTTGAGGCATATTGGAGTTAATTCTTCTTTGAAAGTCTAGTAGAATTCTGAGCTGAAATCAACTTGCCTTGGGCCTTTTTTGGTTGGGAGACTTTTAATAACTGCTTATATTTCCTTAGGGGTTATAAGTCTGTTTAAATTGTTTATCTGGTCTTGATTTAATTTTGGTATGTGGTATCTATCAAGAAATTTGTCCATTTCTTTTAGATTTTCCAATTTTGTGGAGGACAGATTTTTGAAGTATGACCTAATGATTGTCTGGTTTTCCTCAGTGTCTGTTGCTATGTCTGCCCTTTTATTTCTGATTTTGTTAATTTGGATGCTCTCTCTCTCTCTCTCTGCCTTTTAGTTAGTTTGGATAAGGGCTTGTCTATCTTGTTGATTTTCTCAAAGAACCAACCCTTTGTTTCATTGATTCTTTGTATTATTCTCTTTGTTTCTATTTTGTTGATTTTTACCCTCAGTTTATTTCCTGATGTCTACTTCTCTTGGGTGTGTTTGCTTCTTTTTGTTCTAGAGCTTGCAGGTGTGCTATTTCGTTGCTAGTATGAGATTTCTCCAAATTCTTTATGAAAGCACTAGTGCTATGAACTTTCCTCTTAGCACCACTGGCATTGTGTCCCATAAGTTTGGGTATGTTGTGCACTCATTTTTATTGAAGTCTAAGGAAGTCTTTAACTTCTTTATTTATTTCTTCCTTGACCCAGTGGTAATTCAGTTGAAAGGTTTTCAGTTTCTATGAGTTTTTAGGCTTTCAACAGTTTGTGTTGTTGTGGAACTCCAGCTTTAATCCATGGTGATCTAATAAGATACAGGAGATTATTCCAATTTTTTGTATCTGTTAAGACTTGTTTTGTGATGGAGAGTGTGGCCAATTTTGGAGAAAGTTCCATGAGGTGCTGAGAAGAAGGTATATTCTTTGGTGTTTTGGTAAAATGTTCTATAGACAGGTCCATTTGAGTCATAACATCTGATAGTTCCATTATTTCTGTTTAGTTTCTGTTTGGGCAACCTGTTCATTGGTGAGAGTGGGGTGTTGACATCTTCCACTGTTAATATGTGGGGTTAAATATGTGATTTAAGCTTTAGTAATTTTTTTTTTTTTTACAAATGTGGGTGCTCTTATATTTGAGACTTAGATGTTCAGAATTAAGACATCATCTTGGTGGATTTTTCCTTTGGTGAATATGAAATCTCCTTCTCCATCTCTTGATTAATCTTGGTTTGTAGTCTACTTTGTTAATTATTAGAATAGCTACACCAACTTGCTTCTTTGATCTGTTTGATTTGAAAATCTTTTTCCAGCCCTTTACTCTGAGATAATGTCTCTTTGACATTGAGGTATGCTTCTTTATGCAGCAGAAGGATGCATCCATTCTGTCAGCCTGTGTCTTTCTATTGGCACATTGAATCCATTAATATTGAGAGATATTAATGGCTGGCGATTGTTATTCCTGTTATTTGTTGTAGGTAGTGGTGGTGGTGGTGGTGTTGGTGTTGGTGGTGGTGGTGGTGTGTGTTTTCCTCTGGCATGGGATTATCTATTGCCTGCATTTTCATAGGTATAGCTAACTTCTTTGGGTTGGAATTTTCCTTCTAGTACCTTCTGTAAAGCTGAATTTATGGCTAGATATTGCTTAAATTTTACTTTGTCATGAAATATCTTGTTTTCTTCATCTATGATGATTGAAAATTTTGCTGGGTATAGTAGTCTGAGCTGGAATCCATGGGCTCTTAGAGTCTGCAAGAGGTCTGTCCAGGCTTTTCTGGTTTATAGAGTCTCCATTGAGAAATTAGGTATAAGTCTGATAGGTCTGCCTTTATATGTTAATTGGCATTTCTCTTTTGCAGCTTTTAATATTCTTTCCTTATTCTGTATGATTAGTGTTTTGATTATTATGTGATGAGGGGAGTTTTCTTTTTTTTTCTGACCCAGTCTATTTGGTACTCTGTAAGTTCCCTGTGCCTTTATAGGCATGCCCTTCTTTAGGTTGGGATTTTTTTCTTCTATGACTTTGTTGAATGTATTTTCTGGGACTTTGAGCAGCGGTTCTTATCTTTCTTCTATTCCTATTATTCTTAGGTTTGGTATTTTCATAGTATCCCAGATTTCTTGGATGTTTTGTATTAGAAATTTTTCAGATTTAACATTTTCTTTGACTGATGAATCTATTTCATCTATCATCTCCAACACCTGAGATTCTTTCTTCCATCTCTTGTATTCCTGTTGGTGATGCCTGCATCTATAGTTCCTGTTCACTTACTTATGTTTTTCATTTCCAGAAGTCCCTTAGTTTCTGTTTCCTTTATTGCTTCTATTTCCATGTATTTAGTTCTTGAACAGTTTTATTTGTTTCTGTCAAGTGGTTTTTTTTTTTTTTTTTTTTTTTTTTTGGTTTTCTTGACATTCCTTAAGAGATTTATTGATTTCCTACAATTTTTTGGTTATCTTTGCCTACATTTCTTTAAGGAATTTATTGATTCCTCTTTAAGGACCTCTATTATCTTCATAAAGTTATTTTTAAGGTCATTTCCTTGTGCTTCAGCTGTGTTGGAATGTTTAGGTCTTGCTCGAATAGGCTAGCTGGGCTCTGGTGGTGACATATTGCCCTTTCTGTTATTATGTTCTTGCTCTTTCATTTAGGCATCTCGATTTGGAGTGATTGTAGTTCTAGGTGTTGATTCCTGTGTTTGTCTTTGTTTAATGGTTGTTTTGTTCTTTGGCTCCTGTTTCTTTTCTTGTCTTCTAGACCTAATTGGAGAAAAGTTCTGGTTACTAGCTAGTCTTCAGGTCCAGTAGGGTATCTCTGCTCAAATTTGGGGGGGCTTAGGTCCTTTGATCTGGTCTAGCCTCCAGCAAAGCCTGAGTCTGCTTCTGGTGTATCTAGGGCCAGCCTGGCCTCTAGTAGAGCTGCTGGGCTGTTGTTTCGACTAGTGTGAACTGTACTTGGGCCTATGACATCTGTTCTTCCAACTGGTGTGGACTGTGTTTGAGCCTATGGAGTCTGCTGGAGTTCAGGGGAAGGGCCGCTTATTGACTGGTGAGGGGCTCCTCAGTGGTGGGAGTCCACCGGGGTTGTGGGCAGGGCCCAGCTGTCACAGAGCCAGGGACTAGCTGGGATGGTGTTAGCCTGATGAAGGGCCATGGTAGACAGCATCCAGGGGTGGTACAGTTCTGCTGGTAGGCAGGTCACTCACCCAGTGTGACTTGTGTTGCCTGGACCTGCTTGTCAAAAGTCTTCTGGGGTTGGGAAGAGGGCCCAGCCATAGGAGGGATAGGCACTAGCTAGGAAGACATGGGCTTGGGGAGAGGTGCAGTCCCACTAGTAGGCAGGTCACTTGCCCACTCTGGCTGGTGTGTTGTGTGCCTCAGTGGCAGAAGTCCACTGGTGTTGGGGTTGGGGGCCTTGCAGAAGCAGGGCCAGGGACAAGCTAAAATAACATTCTTAAGTGAAAGGTCTCTAGAATCTTCTGGTGATGCAGGTGTGGTATATAAAATACAAGGTCTTTCTCAGAAGCCATTCACGACCCAAATTTTCCACAGAATGACTTTTTTTCAATCATTGATCTATAATACTGATCAATGATGTTCATATTTACAAATAATGCACATTTGCAATAGCAACTGGCTTCAGACATGGCTGTTAAAATTTACAGATTTTATTCCATTCTTTTCATTCTTCCCAGGTGTGCAGTATCAATCCTCATTGAGATCAGATGCTGTTTGTCTATCTATACATTACTGTATCACACACACTGAGTATACCTTGCTCCCTCTCCTACCGTTAGTGACAGCCTCCTCCTCCCATTGCAGTGAAGGCCTTCCTGCAAAAGCTCTCCCAGCTGCCTTTCCATGGCCTCCCACATGCTGCCTCTTGTCAAACTTACTTCCACTTATCTCTAGAGTGTAAATAGTTACCCACATCTAAACATTAACACTGTTTTGCTATTCCAAATCTAGCCAAATGACTATCCATAAAGCTTTCCATTTTCTGCCCCACAATACTTGGTGTAATTACTACTGTTGAATTCTCTTGTGTGATGGCTAATGTGAACTTACCTATAGAGTTAAGAGCAGAAATGGTACTTGATTCTAATTCCAATTCAAATATGTAATTCAATCATTTACTGGTGTCTAGGGGATTTTTTTTTCAGGACTTCTGGCTGCTGACCTCCCATAGGGTGAAGTCCCTTATATAAAATGCACAGTGTTGGAATTAGAATCTCAGAATGTTCTCTCATATAAACAACCCCTGATTACTTATAGCACCAAATATAACATAAATCCCATATAAGTAGTTGCTATACTGTATTTTTAGAGAATAATGGCAAACAATTTGGTGCACATCTAGTAAGATGTAATAGTCTCCTCAGTTTTGGTCCATGGTTTGGTGACAGGGTAAGAAGCCCATACAGACAGACAGGCAACTCTAGATGATGGGTTGTAGACATTTATGAATCCAACAACATTCATTTTACTCAAATGTGATCAGATCCTATCTAGCCTCAAGTGAACAGGTTGTGAGCCCCAAGGAGAGAAAGTCAGTAGCCTGGTCAAATAGCCAGGTGGTCCTTAAAGCATAGCAGTGAATGTTACTGGTATTTGCTGTATCCTTACAGGAGATGCCATGTAACCCTGAATAATCTGGGCACAGGTGGTACTGAAGAAATACCCCACTTCCTCCGTCTGATAGGGCAATTTTGCGCATTTTCTTGCATAGTTTATCAGAGGGACTCTAAATGAAAGGAGCTCAGAGGCATAGCACTACTCCTTAAAAGGTTGTGCTCCCTTAGCTGCTTTACTCCCAAACACCTCAAAACACCAATTGTGTAACACTATTCCAGGGGATATGAAAACAAATGTCTATTCACTCCAGATAGAGAACCTACCACGGACCAAAGCATAGATCCCACCGAAGTCCAACTTGGTGAACCACTGAGTTTTATTGGGCATATTTCAAGAATATGAGTGAGGGATTACTTAGAGGAACAGAAATAACCCAGATAGTGGCATCACCAAAGCCTACCCCAGAATGACTGACAGCTCACGAAAGCTGGGCATCTGAAGTGAGCTGCATAATGTGAAGGTTGGAGAGTGTTTTTTCTATGTAGCTGGGTTGGTCTGAGCCTCTTCCAGTCAGCTCAGCTGCTCTCTGCTTCTTCCAGGCAGCTTCTCGCAGCAGCCCTCACAGCTTATATATGGATCCTGTCAGTTTGAGGGATTTCCCTAGCTATTTTGAGTTGCTTACTTCCCGAGTTTATGGGGCTTCCCTGTAGGGTAGAATGTTTCCCTCCACTTAGAATAGTCTGTTGTTTCACCTTCCTGTAAACCTACTGTGTCTTAATGAGCTTTCTAAGAAGGAAGGTTTTAGTCTCAGGGGAAAATGATATTCAATACTCTTGAAATAAACTTCCTACTAATTTGCTTGCATCTAAGTCCTTGTCTCAAGGATTCTTTGACCTGCTTTTAGGAGTACCAATGTGTGGCAGGCGACTTCCAAGATGGCTAGTAAAGAGCTCTCCTTCTTGGTTCTCTTCCCTTTCAACAGAAGCTTGGCTTGGTGACTGTCTTCTAATGAACAGAATGTGGACGGAGTGAAGATATGTCACCTCTAAGGCAAGACTATTAAAAAAAACTTTATGGACCAGTGGATTTGGCCCTGGATGTGCTTTATCATTCTCTTCTAATGGCTCACACCAGGAGGAGCCAACTGTCATGGTGTGAGACAGCCTGTTGTAAGCTCAAGAAAGTGAGTCTTCTGAGGTTGGGATAGGGGGACTCCTTCCCATTTGAACCTGGAGGAAACAGCACCAGCTGGCGGCTTGAGAGTCCTCATCAGCTAAGCTACTTCTAGACGTCCAATGCACAGTAACTACAAGATAAGAAATGGCTGCTGATTTCACTGCTACGTCACTGTTATATACCAATGGATACTGAGTAGACACGAGAAGCTTGTGGGAGTAGGTACTATTGGGGGTTCAGTGGAAAACTCTCTGGACTTTGGGCAAGGTGAACTTCTCATGGTTTCCCATCCAGGATCCCTTGTAAGCCTTCCCTAACACTCAATATTGTTGCTTTCTCCTCTTTAAAATTTAGTTTACTAGGCAGCCTATGAGCTTCATGAGACCTGCTTCCTCCTTTCACTTTTTGTCCCTAATGACATGTCAGTGCATGTGGTGCGCATATGTGTGTGTTTGCATTCCTGTTCACATGGGTATGGGCCTATATGTGTGTGCAGATGCCTGAGTCTGATGTCAGGAATCACCACTGGTCTCTAGTCCCATTATTCGTTAAGACTGAAGCTCTGGATCAAACTCAGAGCTCACTCACAGATTGGGGTTGCCAGTCTGGGGCTCCCCATCTCTGCTTTCTGAGGCTGGGTTACAGGCAGATTGCCACCCATATATTCAACATTTAAATTTATTCTGAGGGCCCACACTCTGCCTGGAAAGTATTTTAAGCATTTAACCATCTCCCCATCTCCTGATTATAAGACATTTGTACCGAATAAATAAAGACCTAGGCAAAATTGGTTTTGTATGTAATTAGTAGGCATTGAACCATTTGTTTAATAAAATGCCTGGGGATGACTCCTTATGTCTAGCTGGATTTTGAAGCTCAGATGGTGTTATCAAAATTCTGCTCCCTCCACCAACCCATTTTTTCTCTCATATTTCCCCTACCTCTTCCTTCTATTCTTTTCTCCATACATGGATCTGCTTTACTTTCTACGATCTATTTGTGAGCAACTACTCCCAGAAAAATAGCTACTGGCACCCTCAGCCTGAAATACTCACAGCTGATCAAAGCCAAAAGCATTTCAGAAGTTCAGAAAAATAATCTACCAGATACCTTTCGATTCTGGATTAACCTGCAAAGCAAAGTTGTCTATGGAACAGTCACCACGGCTGACAAGAATGTAATAGACAATGAGTGAAGGTCAGGTCCTCTGTACATCTCTAAAGCATAAAGAATGGGTAACTGTTCTGTGACAAAACTGTTCCCAGGGGAATGCAGAACACATGTCTATTCACCAAGGTATAGATACCACCAAAGTCCTACTTGGTGAACCAATGGGTTGTATTGGGGTTACTTACAGGAATGTGGGTGAGGGCTTACTTACAGGAGCAGAAATGACTCAAAGACAGCTACATCACCAAAGCCCACCCCACATGGGTGGCAGCTCACAAAAACGGAACTCGGAGCACAGGGCACAGCCTGCAGGCAGCTCAACAGGTTGAAGGGTGGCCTTTCCAGGTGTGTCCATTAGTCTGAGCCTCTTCCAGGCCTCTGGATGGGTTATGCTTCTCCCGGGCAGCTGGTAGGGTCTCTGATTTTTCTTTGCAGCTCGTCTCTTACCATCTTCTTTGCAGCCCAGCTTCTTTGGACCTAGGGTAACTCGCAGTTTTTATTACTTACTTTGGCAGGGAGAGCCCTAGAGAGTCTGATCGGTTTCAGAGACTTCCTGAAGCTATTCTGAGCTGTTTACCTTCCTGCTTGAGGAGCTTCCTTGCCAATGGAATGTTTCAGTCTCAGAGAAAACTGTTACACAACAATGACCCACCCAGATGATTTGACCTGAGTGGGAGACACTTCAGGAGAGGTTCAAGAGAGTTGTGGGCAAAATGGCAGATTAGATGTAGCTTTTATGTTAAAACAGAAAAGGAGAAAAGCTAGAATAAGAGAAAAAAAAATAGACTCTATTCCAAAATGAGGGAATGCTTTGGCAACCTTCTGGTAGTGATAAGGAACAGGAAGTTCAGGGGAGAGGACAGCTTGTGTGCAGAGAGGAAGCCAAACTGTACACAGCTCCGGCTTGCAGCTCCCTAGTGTGTGTGTGTGGGGTGGGCGTGGGGGCAAAACCTTCCCAAAGGGTAATTAAAGGCCCCGTTGAGGAAAGAATGGCATGCTCACCCTCAGGACAAGCCCACAGCCCCCATGAGCCTCCAACCCATTTTGGTGAGTAGGGATTCTCTGGTGATGGGTCAGAGGCGGCAGGAATCTCCTGTTTTGTCATTTTGAATACCCAGGGCAGTGGCTGGATGCTAATTTGAGACAGAATTTATCACTTAAACCTAAGTTGCCTGTCTGCCTGAGGCAGAGAACAGCTATAAGACAGTGTATAAATTGATTCTCCCATAGCAGCAGAACAAGAGGCAGCCCTGGGAGGAGGTTGAGGAAAGTGAGCAGGCTAATGAAGCCCAAAAATGCAGGTGACAGGAGGCTTGGCCTGGGCAACGATGTGCATAGGGAAAGCAGCTCTATTCTCAGTTGTCAGAGGCAGATCTTGTCAGTTGAGAATGACCCTGGTGTTTGACAGCTGTGACCCTGAGGCCTGCAGGTTGATCAACCCTGGGGGCCAGCTATCTGCCGTTCCCTGTTGTACACCCCAAACTCTGAATGTCTAGTTATTTAGTTAATACCACACTTGCCTTCTTTCAACAAAGTGAAGACTATTTAGGAGTTCTTGAAAGTATGAAGACAGGTCCTCTGCCTGGCAGATTTCAGCTCACTTGAGAAATACCTGATAGAATTCCTAGCCACTCCCCCACGATCGTGCATTCACTGGCAAGATGCTTAGTCATTCCAGGAGCCTATGTAATCTGTGCATTGTGTGGTCACATAATTTGCGCACAGCATGATCGCATAATCTACGTGCATGTGTGGAGTAGCTACATAAGCCCATATGTGCATGTATGTGGAGGGGAGAATCCATAAAAGTAGCCCCACATGCCCCCCCTTCCTACACAATCATTCCCATAGGCCTAAGCACTTTTGTTCCCCTTCCCCTAATAAACTCTTATAGTGGATTTTGTTGTGCCTTGTGGCTTTTCTCAAATGGTAAACAGCTACACATAATACAGCATCGCTAATAAATAATACCCCAAGAAAGAATATTAGTCTCTCAATACCAAGTCTCCTTGGTGGGTAGTATCAGGAGGGAAAGAGAATCAGCTTAGACTGCAGACCTAAGAGCTAAGTGTGGCCAGCAGATGCCCTTGGCAGACAAAGACAGGAAGCTACTGAAGCAAAGACAGCTCCGGTGGACAAGGACTCTTGTCCTACACAGCTGGAACACCAGCATTGGCTACAGGAAGATGAAAAGCCAAAAAGTTCAACCTGCATCATCCGTGTATACAACTGAAATTCTACTTTGGGAGGAACCAGAACTAAGATGCTCTAGGGGCTGAAAAGATGGCTGAGCAGTGTGTTCTGCTCTGCTAGAGGACCAGAGTTGGGTTCTCAACAGTCTCTCTCTCTCTTTCTCTCTCTGTGTCACACACACTTACAACTAAAGAAAAAGTCATCTGTCTTCTTTCTTTTGTTCCCTGTACTC
This sequence comes from Peromyscus leucopus, assembly GCF_004664715.2. Lineage (NCBI taxonomy): Eukaryota > Metazoa > Chordata > Mammalia > Rodentia > Cricetidae > Peromyscus > Peromyscus leucopus. The sequence continues at coordinate 88,767,821 of NC_051064.1, forward strand.
TTCTCTTCCTTTCTGAAATGACATGTTAGCAGCGTATTTACTATGTAGTTTGTACACATGCACACACACACACACACACACACACACACACACACACACCTTGTTCTTCAGTGCTGAGAACCAAACCTAGGGGATCTGAGCACTTGGACCCTTGAGGCACGATTGGTTTTGATGTTCATTATCATCATTTTGTTCATGCGCTTCCCCCTACTCTTCAGCAACCTTTTGTAGCTTGAGTTTTCCTGCCTTGCCCACTGTCAGGACAAATCTCTGCCACCTGCCAGTCCCACAGCCGCTCAGACCCAACCAAGTAAACACAGAGACTTATTTTGCTTTCAAACTGTATGGCCGTGGCAGGCTTCTTGCTAACTGTTCCTTTATCTTAAATTAATCCATTTCTACAAATCTATACCTCGCCACGTGGCTGGTGGCTTATCGGCGTCTTCACAGGCTGCTGGTCATGGCGGCGGCTGCAGTGTCTCTGGTCATGGCGGCGGCTGCAGCATCTCTGGTCATTGTGGCGGCTGCAGCAGCGTCTCTTTCTGCCTTTGTCCTTTTATTTCTCCTCTCTGCTAGTCCCGCCTATCTTTCCTGCCTAGCCACGGCCAATCAGGTTTTATTTATTAACCAATCAGAACAACTTGACATACAGACCGTCCCCCAGCACAGCCAAGTGCAGACCATCTCAAACACCTGCACTCAGGCCCATGGTCCTAATCATCCTCTATACGGACCTGCTGGGTAACGCCACAAGGAACCCAAGAAGGGCTCCCACAGGACATACAAATCATCCCACAGCAACCTTTCTTCTTTTATTTCTTTTTTTTTTTTTCTTTTCTGCACCTGGGCTTTTCCATTGTCCCCTTTTTATTATACTTTCAGTAGTGTTTTGACCTTATCTTGAGTTTTAATTTTGTTCTTTTTATAAATACTCATTATTTTATTTTTCAGTTCCCTTCTTGCAATGACCTGATTTTGTTTTTAAACTTTCTCATTAATTCAGATTTTTTCTTTTTCTTTTTACAAACATCTCTTGTGTTGTTCTACTCTTTTCTCTCCCCAACAATACCGTTCTCCACTTTTTTCTTTTCATTGATTTCACTTTGATTCTACTGCAGTTCGCCATTTTTTGCCTCCTTATGTTAGCCCATTCATTTATGAGCTTCCCATTTCCCTTAAGTAATTTTTAACGTCAGAGAACATTCTGTATTGATTTTATCATTTTCTGGTTTTCAGTCATTGCTTGACATGTTAGTGTGTCTTAGTAAACTTTAAGGACATTTCTATGCTTTGTGCGTTATGACATTGTCCTTATAACAGGGTATTTTCTTCTGAGTGATGATGAAGAAGGTTCCCCAAATAAAAGTAGAAGAGATTTCCAAACCAACAGATGCACAAATCACATCACAGAAACACAAGATATGTGAGAACACAAGGCGACATGATTCTTTGACTGTTGAGTTCAAAGATAATAAAATAGGTAAAATGCTGGTTAACATATATTAAAAAATGAATAGTGTAATCAAAGAGAATATTAACAAGCACCCACTCACTCTAGGACCTGGAGAGGAAAGTTGGAAATGGAAAAAATGGAAATCAGCAAAACGTACAAGAAAATCAGCAATATGTGTGAAAAAAATCAGCAACATGGAAGAAAACATCAGCAAGGAAATTAAGATTTGGTAAAACGTTAAAAATCAGTTAAAAATCAGTGGATCAAATAAAACAGTGTAAAACACCACCAACAATTCACTAATAATGGAATTTAGACTGGCTGCTAAGATAAAAATGTTGAATTCAATTGTCATTTGTCTCCAAGAAATATACCTCCTAGTAAAGACATCTACAGACTGAGATTCCAAGAATGGGAGTCAATCTGTCAAGCAAGTTAAAGCTGAATCAAAACTGAACAAGCTGGCATAGCTATTTTGATATCTGATAAAGTAGACTTTAAACCAAAATTAGCCAGAAAAGAAAAGAATGCCACTACATAATATAAAGGAAATAGTTTGTCAGGAAGATTGAACTATTGTGAATATATATGCACTGAGAGCTGGACTCCTGATTTCAGGGTGGCTGCTCATACTTCATAGAACCTGATCAAGAAAATCCCTTACAGATGTACCCAGCAGCTTATTTCTCAGTTGAGTCCAGATCAAATCAAGGTAAAAAAAAAAAAAAAACAAGATAAACCATCATAAGCCTGTTCCTTGTCAGCCTGACAGAAAATCACTACCTGAGAGAAAAATCTCATCTCTGTATTCCATTTGACTTTAAAAACAAGGTTGTAACACCACTTAATATAATATGATTGTGCATATACAACCCAACCATGCTACCATAGTACCTCCCTAATAGTGGCAAAGTCCCTCGAAGAATGCTTAGATTTTTATTGTCTATAACTTCAGTATATATATATATATATATATATATATATATATATATATATATATCCTCTGATATTTTCTCAAATCAATGCACATGATATAATAAAAAGGAAAGAAACCACAGATATCTGCCTAATACCTATGTATATAGGCACAAACATTCTTAGCAAAATAAGACAGAAGCACTCATTGCAGTTACAATCATCATAACTGGCCATATGGCTTCATCCACTATTTATAGCTACCATGTATTAATACACTTTCTGTATTTCCTTCACTCTCAGCAAGGATCTTAGCAGGTCTTGATTCTTTACCTGGAGACGTTACCCATATCTTCATTCCTGAAGTATTTGGACTGTTTATATCATCCTGCCTAGATTGGGTTGTTGCAATTAATTTTCTATTTATTGTAATTATAGGACAAGGCAACACCAATACCTGCCCTAAAGGATTCCTTGCATTCTAGAAATACTCTTCAATGTCTTCTGTATGAGTTGCTTTTCTGTTCCTGTGATAGAGCGCCTACAAGAAAGCACTACTAGTCCAAATTTTTGAAAGCTTTTACATTTGCCTCACAAAACAAAACCCTGATAGCAGCCTACACAAAGTCTTGTTTACCACAGCACTGACCCACTCACGGCGCCAGTTTTTGTATCAGTTATTTTTCTGTTGCTGTGATAGAATACCCTGACCAGAAGCAGCTTAGGGGAAAAAGGGTTCATTTTTGGCATGCAGTTCCAGAGAAGGAAGTCTCTCATGGTAGGGAAGTCAAGGCAGTGAGAGCGTGAAGTGACTGGTGGTGAGACAGCGGAGAGGACAGAAAGTGGGACCCAGCTCTAAAACTTCAACGACTACCTTTAATGATAGTCCTTTTCCAGTTAGGCTCCACTTTTAAAGGATCCATAACCCTCCCAAACAGCACCATCATCCCGGGACCGAGTATTCAAAAACGTGGCCCTGTGGGGGCACATTTCATAATCAATCCACAATACCTCCATTGTGGAGAAGCAATCCAGCTTCCCAAGTAGTCTGAATCAGTGACCTCTTAGAGCACTGTAACTCCTTCTTTAGTCGGCTGACTCAAGAGCATTAGGAGCCCAAAGTGGCCAAGGGAAAACTCTTAGCTTCCAGTTTAATGGAATGTTTGTTGTGCCTCCTGGTGGAAGTAATCTTCCTTCTGGGACCACAAGTTCTATGACAGCAAAGTATCAGACTGTGGGAATAGGAAGCAAATGTCTACTAGTGGGTCATTAGCAGAGTTGGTGAATGGCATAATTCACATAACAGCCCTTTATTCCTGTACCTGTGAATACTGACCAAGAGTGAAACAGCACTGTTTATTGGATGTTGAGTCAAAGTATATACTGTCTTCTAGAGAAGCCACAGCTCTCCAAGCTTCTGTTACTTTATTGACACTGTAACTGTGTCTTTAAAAGACCATTCTACCTTTCTTTCAGGTGGAGGGTGGGATAAGAACAATGATTTCCATGATTCCACTGCTGCATTCATTTAGCTGTTAAGTGAATTCCTTGGTCAGAATCAATGCTGTGTAGAAATCTACCATGACAGTGTGACAGGAGATAAGGCATTCTTCACATCCATGGATGGTAGTTTTGGCAGAAGCACTACATGTGGGATGGAGCAATCGCTAACTAGAATAAGTATAATTTGCACCAAAGACAAATGCTGTTCTTTCCACAATTGACGTGGTCCAATGTACTCCACTTGCCTCTAAGTTGCCAGCTTGTTATACTGGGTCAGTAGTGCCATATCAAGGATTAATTTTTGGTATTCTATTAGCAGATTGGGCACTCTATAGCAATCATTGCCAGATTAGTTTTGGTGAGTGGAAGTTCATGTCATTGTACACATTCATAATTTGTGCACATTCATAATTTCTATCTCTGCCACCACAGCCATTTTGTTCATGAGTTCATTGAGCACTGACAAGGATATTAAGGCAAAGAGGCTGACTCCTATTTTACTAATTTCTGCTGAAGTTACCTATCTATTTATGAAGCCTTACAAAAGACACACATATCTTCAAATCCTTTGTTCATTTGGAGAGATCTAGCCACATACTTCTTTCCCAAATGTTTCCATCAAGTTTCCAATCATATTATTTCCAAGTTCCTGACCACCCAGTCAAATCACTGGCTATGGTATATAATCATACATATGGCCATTTTTCCTTCCAAGCAAAATGTATGACCATGTGCACTGCCCAAAGTTACATCCATTGTGAAAATTTCCTTTCACCAGTGAACTGCATTTCTCTTCCAGAAAGAGGTTATAATGCTGTGGTTGTTTACTTCTGGATGCTGTTTGCGTAACATGTAAAACTATCGGTAAGCCGGGTCATTTTCTTCTCTTCATCAGTCAACTAACACTAGGGCACATCCTATGAGACCATAGGTGCATACACACTGTGGAAGGAAGGCATTATAATAAAAGTAGGAGCTGTAGGTATTTAGGTAAATTCTTTATTTAACTTGATCGTGCCTTCGGGGCCTACTCAGACCTAGTCATGTATATACCATTTCCATATGATGATAGACTGCTGTTGCAAACATCCAGTTTATTCCTTGGTAGGTCAGATGATACCCATAATGGGCAGCTCAGATCCCACAGTTCACAGATTGTGAGACAGTTAGCTCCCACCAAGGCCCAGGAATCAGCCAGGTGCTATTTCTCAAAGGGAAAATAGTTGTCTTCAGAAGATGGAAGGGTCTTACTCTAAAATCTCAAGAGCCTCTGCTATGATTCATTGATGGGATCTACTAGAGATTCCAAACAGCTTCTCTACATGTCACCAACAGCTCAAGTGCCATCAGATATGGCGAATAGTGTGTCCTGTTGAAGAGCCTTCCCCTATTCTCAATTCCATTCAAATCTAGCAGCTTTTTTGAGTTATTTTTCACATGGGCCAGAGCAGCACACTTGAGTGAGGAACAAGCTAGTCCAAAGTTTAGTGACCTAAACTTTGTGCTTTTAATTTTTTTGATTGGTGAAAGATGCCGGGTATAACACCTTAATTCTTCACCTTAGAAGGAATACCTCAGCATGCTCCACACCACTAAGCTCCTAGACGGTTCACTGGAGTAGAAGGCCCTTGAATTTTGGTTGGATTTAGTTCACATCCTATGATGCAATATGATTTAGTTCAGAGTGGTTGCAACCTCCTGCTCATTTGGTCAAATTAGCATAATAGATAATCAATATAATGGGCCAATATAATATCTTGTGGAAGACACAGATCCATATGAACAAAGTTATGATACAGGGATGGAGAATTAATATACCCTTGATGTAGAACAGTAAATGAGTACTGTTGGCATTTGTAAGTTCAATAGTCCCATACAAATACAGGAGACGTGCTAATAACACACAAATAAGCTTAACATTAGAAAGCACATAATTAATTATATAATTAGATATGAAAAAGACTGTTGACAAAACTCAATATCCCTTTCTGATAAAATCTCTGAATAAAATAGGACTAGAAGGAATATATTTCAACATAATAAAGGCTGTGTATATGAAATCTGTAGCCAAATTTATGTGAAATGAAAAAAAAAACCTAAACATTTCTCCTAAAATCAGTAGCAAGACAAAGATGCCCACTCTCTCTACTTTTATTCAGAGTAGAACTAAAAATCACAGCTACAGCAATAAGACTAGAAAAGGAAATAAAATGGATTCTGTATGAATGAAAGGAAAACATCAAATGCTCTTATTTACAGATGATATGATTCCATACCTTTTTTGTTTGTTTGTTTTTGAGACAGGGTTTCTCTGTTACAGCTCTGGCTGTCCCAGAATGCACTTTGTAGATCAGACTGGCCTTGAACTCACAGAGATCTGCCTGCCTCTGCCTCCCAAGTACTGGTATGAAAACTGTGCACCACCACCACCTGACATGATCACATTCTTAAAAGATCTTTGTGACCCCTCAAGAAAACACTTATATCTGATAAATACATTCAATAAAAGTAGCAGGATACAAAATGACATGCACAGAAATAATAGGCCTTTCTATAGACCAACAAGGAACTAGCAGAGAAAGAAATCATGGAATAATAATAAAATCACATTCACAATAGCTTTGAAAATTATAAGACACCTAGATACAAATCTAGTTAATAGATGAAAGGCTTTTATAATAGAAACTTTAAGACACTGAGTCAAGAAATTGAAGAATACATTAGAATATAGAAAGAATTTCATATTCATAGATAGGCTTAATCAATATTGTGAAAATGACTATATTACAAAAGGTGGTAAAAGATTCAATATAACCCTCATTAAATTACAACAATATTCTTTTTAGAACCAAAAAAAATCTAAAATTTATGTGGAAGAGAAACTTCGAACTGCCTCAAGGAAAATATTGTTTTATACCCTTCATGGTAGAAACACAATCAAGGGCATTTTAAATAAGATTCTAACAGCACAGGCAATGACCCCAAGAAATGACAAACAGTATTGCATGACTTCAAAAACCTTCAACACAAAGGAAAACATCACCAGAAAGGAGAGCCTATAGAATAGAAATACTTTTGTCAGCTGTACATCTAAAATACATTAAGAACTGCCCAGATTAAATACCCAAGGAGGAATAGTTCAATCAACAAATGGCCTAAGAAACTGAATAGATAGTTCTAAAACAAAATACAAATGGTCAATAAATACTGAAATGTTCATCATCCTTAGCCTTCAGGGAAACATAAATGAAAACTGATTTGAGATGCCATTCCATCTGAGTATGACTGTCATCAAGAAAATAAACAATGCTGGTAGAGAGATAGGAAAAGTAAGATCTTTACATCACTTTGGTGGGGTGCAAACTGGTACAGCCTCTATAGAAATCAGCATGGACATTTGTCAAAAAACTAAATATAGACCTGCCATATGACCTAGCTATTATGCCATTCCTGGGTATATAGCCAAAGAATTTTAAGTCAACATAGCACATAGATACTTGCAAATTCAAGTTTGCTTCTGTACTATTCACAATGGCTAGGATAAGGATCCAGCCTATGTGTCCAACAGATAAGTAGAAACTGAAAATGTGCTAATTATGCACAATGGACTTTTGTTCAACTGTGAAGAAAAATGTAATGTTACGATACCACCTATAGGAAAGCAGATGATTGCTACATTCAGTGAAATAAACCACATCAAGAAAGCTAAATATTGCTTGTTTCTTCTCATATACAGACTCTAGATTTAAATATGTATAAGTGTGTGTGTGTGTGTACACAATAGAATGGGGAATGGGAAATGGGAGAAAGCACTCTTAAGGGAGGATGTGGGGGAGAGAAAAGGGGAGATTAGTGTAATACATGTGACATGAAAATAAGAAGCAGAGTGCATTTGAGGGATGAAGGTTTCCAGTAAGAGAGAAGGGAGAAGTCAGTGGGGCGAGGAGGATGTTAGGAATAAAGTTGCACTGTATATGTGTGAAAATGTCATGATAAAACCCATTATTTTATATGCCAGCTTAAAAAGGAAAAGAAAAATATTAAGGTCTTTTGTCAGAAAAGAGTATGATGGATGTTGATCAGAAGGCAAAAGAAGTGTCTAAACAAATATACAAGAAACCAAGCATAAACCCAAGCCAACCAAACAGAAAGTGTGAGATATTCTCATGCAGTGAGCATTAGAAATATGTCAAGAAGAGCCGTTATTATTATTAGAAGAGAGGCAATTGTATAAATCTGGTATGAACAGCAAGATGTTAACTAATCAGTTGGAACATTTGTAAATGAAACATGAGGGTTGTAAGGAGTGCAAGGAGTTATGACAGAGAATGCTGAGAGTGTGTAAGGATCCCTTCCCTTCCTCCTAAACCCTACCTCTCCCTGACAGTACATGTCCTTGGTCTTAATGAGAAAGATCAGAGGCTGAATGAAATTGTTCAGGAATAGACCAAACAGCACAACTCTTTTCTTTTTCTATACGTGCTCCCAGGAATGGAACTTTTGACATTGAGCATGCCAGGCCAGCAATCTACTACTGTGTTCTGCCCCACCCTGGAGGGCTATTTGGATGAAGAGTTACTGGTTTGGTTTTTTATGATTATATCATCTTTCTCTAGAACTTACTCACTTACAAAATTCGTATGGGCAGGCACTCTTGTAATCTGTGGAAACTGGTCCAGCAGTAACTAATTTTCTATTTCTTCTTAACTAAAAAAAAAAAATTAATATAAGCCACAAGTGTTATAGAGGGATAGCAATAATCCAGACACACCCTAACATGACATACAAAACAAAAATTGCAGAATACACGTTTGGGACACACTATGTCAGCAGCTCTTCCAGGGCGCATGAATAGGCATCAACTTGGAGAGTTGTGCAATTTGGGATGAGCAGATGTTGAGCATCTGCTTGTGTGACTTCATCTGAGAATTGTCACTCTGACAAGGCCATTGCAGAGGAAATATGGTGGACAGCAATGACAGGAAGAATGATGGTCCTTTAGGTATGATATAAAAATGGAAATAGACATTTTATACTTCCTGTATGTTGTTAGTCCCTCAATGTAAGGTTTCACTTAGCTTGCAGGAAGCCTTAGTCCCCTAGTCCTTTTCTCAGATGCTTTCTCTGGTCTCCTCCTCGTTCTAGGTTAAGCCAGGTGTTTAGAACTTTAGTGTTAGTGACATGTTGCATCATGCAATTCTGTCATGGTGGAACTGACCTATTTATTAGCAGGCATTTATCAACATCTCTGATGCCAACATGATCTGCAGGGCATTTACCTGTTATAAGTCTCATTAGAAAGCTGTCATCCTACATATTTTCTGGAGGTGAACCGTTCCATGGATGTAATAATCAGCTTTGTGGTTTTAGTGCCTATAACTTTGTCCCAGCTCTTCTCCAACAGGACATTTTTATCCAACCTTCTCATGCCCATAATTGATCATTTCTAAAATGGAGCTTGAGTCTTTCTTGTGTTTTCTCATTGCCCATCCTCTCTCTGTGCTCATTCTTGTCTTCCTTGTCTCCTTCCTTCTTTACGCCATTTACAGGGCTACCTAAGCTCTTCCAAGTTGGAAATCTCAGTCTTGCCCCTCCTTGTAATATACTTTCTGGAGGACAGTGAGCTCTCAGGGGATCAGGAGCATCTACAATTTGAGGAAACTTCTTTGTAAAATTGTAACATATAAGATTAGGTACAGAGCTTGGGAAAGGTTTGAAACAACTTACTGACTTGAGCTTAAACTTTATCATTTTTACTCTTGGTGTTCATTCTCTTGTATAAACAAAGGAATTTCCTTAGGGAAAGCATTTGTACTTGGTGAAAACCTAAATATATTTCTATCAAAATGCAAGAAAGTTTTACCTAATAACAAACAAAAGTAAAAAGATATTTTACATAAGTATATAACTTGTGTCAGAATAGTAAACACTTTTCCTCTTTTAATTTTTCTGCTACTTATAAAAAAGAAATTAATACAATTATTGTGATTAAAAGCATACTTCCAGAGGCCAAATGTCCTCAGTCTGATTCATGGTCATAACATTTAGTTTGTGTTTGTCCAATCACTTACGCCACTACAGTTAAAAATTCCTCATTTATAAAATATAGATAAACTTAAATATCTACGTGATTAAACTGGTATATGGATTAATAAATTACTATGTGTAAATCAGAACAATGCTGAAACACAAGAAATACATTGAAGGTGTGCAATGCAACAAATAATTGTCATTTTGCTAATAAGAAAATGAAGGCTTCATAGCCAGACATTTTAGTTTCCTGGGAGTGGGACTGTGTTAAGACCACTACCTAACTGAGCTAAAATGATTATACTCTTTAATCCCAGCATTTGTTAATTGGAGACAGGGGGATCAGGAGTTCAAGGTCAACCTCCACTATGTAGCAAGATCAAGACCAGATGGACTACATGAAAACCTGTTTTTTTTTTTTTTGTTTTTTTTTTTTAAGAAGGTTCCCGAATTAAATAATTTATGCAGTCAAGAGATGGATGGGGGTGTAGGAGCTCGGGCCTTTCTCCTACAGCAGAAATGTACAGCAACCTACAGGAGTTTGACAAGGGTTGAACACGTTATTGTGGGTTCAGTTGCTCTGCAAAATACTGACATATGGAGACGCTACTGTGAGTGGGAAAAAGTATCTAGCAACTTGATATTAGTGTTTTTCTTTTCATTAAAATACTTTGAAATTAGGACTGAAAAGATGTAAATAAATAGACATCCTATTGTCAAAATGAGAAGACATTAATTGATAAGATGACAAGATCCTCCAGTTAAACTCCAGATTTGATGTCATCCCACTGAATCCTCGCTGTCCTGCTGCAGATACAGACACACTGATTCTACAAGATGGGTGTGGGTGGGATCCAGAATAGCTAAAGCAGAAGGACAAGAAGAATGAAGCTGGAAGATTCACGCCTCTACCCTATGACTTATTCCGCATCTGCAGTAACATCAGTCAATGGTATGGGTGAGAAGAAACACATCCACACCAAGCCACCTGGGAGGCCAGCAGCAGTTCTTCAGCAGAGGTCTCTGGCCATTTCCACATTAATGTCTGGTTCTGAAGCTCAGTGGCTAATTTCGAAGTGCCCGTGAGGCCCAGCGTTCCTCTGTTGAGCACCTTGCACACTCTGTCCCTCCTTGCTCTTCTTACTGTGGGTCTTCTGCTCCAAATATTTTGCCTAGAAGCCAAGCATTTGCGTCAACCTCTGTTCCCCCATTCTGGGCCGAAACAAGGAGTCTGAGTGCTTCTCCAGCTCTAAGACAGCTCTCTGGCTCTGGTTGGTTCTGTTCTTTACGGGAACTTAAGGGAGGATGCAAAAACCAAACCTTATTGCAGACCTTGAGCTCCTCACGTATGCCATCTGCTTCCAGTGCTAATCTCCTGCTTATTTCAAGATAACAATTCTGAATCCCATCATCTTTTTGGGTGTGTGTCTATTTGGGGAGATAGCTTTAGTTATTCCTTCAGTACTCAATTGACCTAACATTTTACGCAACCCATCATACAGGCGTGCTTAAAATTAGTTTACTTTTTTGTCTTTCTGGAACTCTCAGTGATAATGAGTAAAACTGCTTTGACCAAGGGACACAGGTATTGCCTACTAGAGAAATAAGTACAAAATAATGGGAGTGTGGGAGAGAGATTAATCCCAGGAGACAAAAGGAACAATCATTTGTAAAACAGTTGCTATTGGTTAAGCAATAATGTAATACACGTTCGAATACAAACTACTGAAATGTTACGAATGAGCAGTATACATATAGACTAAATAAGCATAATTGTATGGGGAAGCTGGAGGGGCTGGAGTTTAGGAGTGGGGTTTATATGTCAGTCACAGGAGAGGGGTCAGTTTTAGGACAGTGATGACTGGAAATTTCCCACATCTAGTATGATGACATATTGTGTACTCTAATAAATTTTACCTGAAGATCAGAGAACAGAACAAGCCACTAGATTAAACATAGAAGCCTGGCAATAGTGGTGCACACCTTTAATGCCAGCACTTGGGAGGCAGAGGATCTCTGTGAGTTCTTAGCTGTCCTGAAATTTGCTTTGTAGAACAGGCTAGAGAGGAGAAAGGGGTCATGTGTTTCCTTCTTCCTTTTTATTTTTATTTTTTATTTTTAAAGGATATTTTTATTTATTCATTGAGAATTTCATATATATATATATATATATATATATATATATATATATATATATATATGTAGCATGAATCTTAAAAGGTCTTGCCAACTTCTCAGCCTATCCTGTTTTCAGGACTCCTCAGACTGTAAGCCTCTGAGTCCTCTCCTCACCCGAATGGATCTCAGCTGAACTGCTGCTAAAAGCCTAAAAGCTTAAAAAGCTTCTAGTTCCTGGTCCTCATGCCTTGTATACCTTTCTGCTTCCTGCCATCACTTCCTGGGATTAAAAGCATGTGTCTTTCCCAAGCAAGACATGAGATCTCAAGTGCTGGGACTAAAGGCACATGCCACCAAGCCTGGCTATTTCCAGTGTGGCCTTGAACTCACACAGATGGGATGGATCTCTGCGTCTGGAATGCTAGGATTAAAGGTGTGTGCTACCACTGCCTAACCTCTATGTTTAACATAGTCGCTGTTCTGTTCTCTGATCCCCAGATAAGTTTATTGGGGTGCACAATATAGACAATATCATATAGACAATGTGCTTGGTGATATCCCTTCTCAGGCCTTCTCTCAACTGGTCCTGCCTCAACTGAATGTACCAGGCTTAGCTCTGCCCCACGAGAGAATTTTTATTTTTTATCCCAGCATTTATCATGGCGTGATCAGACACTGGACGGACGGCCTGGGAATTGAACCCAGGTCTTATGGACTGTCAGTCGGTGCTCTTAACTTCTGAGTCACCTCTCTCCTCTCTCGCAATGTATCACCACAATCTAGACCATGGACAGCTTGACCACCAGATTTGGAGTTTAGAATTAATGTAGGTAAATTTTAGCTTCTAAATAATGAGGTGAAAGCCTGTGTTTTATAAAGACAGCTGCTTCCTGTGCAGGAGAATGAGTGAGGAAGAGCCCTCGGGCAAGCACAATGTTGAGAGGAAGGCAGTGGTTAGATGATGTGCTCCTGGCAGTAACAGTGAATGTGCAAATTATGAGTTTATATGGGCAGGAAGTAAAAACATTAGTTGCTGAATTACTGCAGAGAATTTGATGGCGTAAACATTTTAGCTCAGTTAGGCAGTGGTCTTAACGCAGTCTCACTACCAGGAAACTAAAACGTATTTACCTCAAGTTTTTATCTGATGGAGGGAGATGGCCAATGGGTGGAGACACTTGTGGCCTAAAAACTTGAATTTCATTACTGAATCCCACAAGGTGGCAGGAAAGAACTGACTCTCCAGAGTTGTCCTCTGACCTCCACCGGTGGTCACACACACACACACACACACACACACACCACACACACACACACACACACAAATGGTGATCTAACACTACAATGTTTTATGTTTTCATATGTGTCCCTCCATACAAAATGGGTCATTATTTTAAAGTGAGATTATTCGCTCAAAATCTGCTGTTAATGATTATTTTAAAATATTTTGACCCAGTTCTATTTCTTATGATTAATATGGAGATATTTTACTGGGGATGGAATCCAACACATCATGTAGATTGGGCAAGTTCTACAAAACCAACCAAAGTCTCCAGACCATATGTATATGTATATGTATATGTATATGTATATGATGTATATATACACACATATGTATAAGTATATGTATATATATACACATATATGTATATGTGTATACGCAATATGTATGTGTAGCTGGAAGGTTTCTCTGGTCCCTCCAGGCCCCTGTAGTTCCATGGCCTGCTTATAAAAAATCACTCAGAAGCTTATATTAATTATAACTGCTTGGCCATTTGCTCAGGCTTATTACTGACTAGCTCTTACACTTAATTTAACCCATAATTCTTATCTATGTTTAGCCACATGGCTTGGTACCTATTCTCATTTCTACCTTGTCATCTTGCTTCCTCTGTGTCTGGCTGGCAACACCTGACTCTGTTCTTCCTCTTCCCAGAATTCTCCCTATCTGCTCACCCTACCTATACTTCCTGCCTGGCTACTGGCCATTCAGCATTATATTTATCAACCAGTCAGTGCAACACATATTCACAGCACCTAGAATGACATCCCACAGCATGTACAGACAATGCTTCTCGAGGCTTTTATTTTCATGAATGTTATGACATACTTTTCTCCAGAGAAACTGTATTTTCTAAAAGTAATTCACTTTTTAATTTCATAAAAGAATTTTCAAAAATGTGAAAAAATATAAATAGTTTGATAATGACTCACTATGGAACCTTCATTCAAATTTTAAAATTTATCATTTAAGGTCAATCTGTGTTATTTATTTTCTCACCTGTTTACTCTTTCTTGCATATTATTTTGAAGCAAATTCTATACAGTGTCTCATTTAGTGTGTGTGTGTGTGTGTGTGTGTGTGTGTGTGTGTGTGTGTGTGTGTGTCTGTGTCTGTGTCTATGTACTGTGTTTTGAACCAGGAAATTGCATGTACTGGGCAAGTGCTGTGCCACTGAGCTGTGTCCCAACTAATTAGTGACTATGGAAGTAGGCCTAAAAGATAAGAAATCTCTTTAAGTATATAACTACAATATATCAATTAAGGTTCATAATAGTTTTTTTAAATCCTTCAACTTTCAGCTGGTGTTCACATGATTCATTTGTAAATGCTATAGTGATTTTTATTTAAGATCTGAATAAGAGTCATCACTATGATTAGCTGATGTATTTTTAATCATTTTTAATCTATGAACTTCATATCCAGACCTCTCCTGTCTTCTTTTCCTGTAAGCTAACTAAAAAGCTGCTTTTGGATTTCCTTCTTGTACAGATCTTACTGATTGCAGCTTCGTGCTGTTATTTTACACATGTGACTAGCCTATGCTCACCTCATTTTACACATATGACTAGCCTATGCTCACTTTCTGATCTGGTGTTTGAATCTGAAACAGGGACTACCAATAGCAGTTGATTTCCCCCAAACCTCCTCCTTTGATGGGAAGCTTGTAGTTCCTGGGGATATGTCTAGTTGTCACAGTATCAGAATTTAGCTGACTTCTAGTAAGTAGAAGTCAGAGATGCTACCAGTGTCAAAGGTCAAAGAGAATATTTTGAGGTGACAACAAAG
This sequence comes from Peromyscus leucopus, assembly GCF_004664715.2. NCBI lineage: Eukaryota > Metazoa > Chordata > Mammalia > Rodentia > Cricetidae > Peromyscus > Peromyscus leucopus. The sequence goes on from NC_051064.1 coordinate 88,782,910, forward strand.
AAGTATCCGGACCACAGTGTCCACAGGGTTGAAGTGGAGGGACCCTGATTTAGAGGCGGAAACAGATTCCAGTTCAGGTGCGGGAGCAGATCACTACAATGGTGCTATTATGTCTAGTTGTTAGTTATTAGGAGCTATTGACGATCACAACCCAGAAGTGCTATTTCATTAGGGATGCTGAAGTTAATATTCTAAATACATCTTTCCTTTTTCATTTATCAGCTGGAAAAACACAAAGAGAATTTTTGTCTACTTATTCTCTAGTTACCCCAAAAGATGTTTTAATTTAAAGTATTGAAGTCTATTAAATACCGAGCAAATGAAAAGGATTCCTCCAGCATGGCTGCATGTGTTTGTGTTTTCTCTGTGAAGCACATATACAGACTTCCAAAGCAATTGAAATGATGGCAAGATTAATTGGTTTAGAATACACAAACCTTCCCTTTCTCTCTTACCAAATGACTATTAGAGTATGTCTACTGAGAATTTTTCCCTCAATAACTTTAGCTGTATTTAAAGTTAATGAGCTTTTTCAATTAAAGCCACAGATATTTAGCCTTTGGACAGCACGGGAATGAATCGGGGTGCATCTAATTATGCTGGGAAAATTCTTCATAGGCAGAGGAGATTCTTTATCCAGAGCAAGCACATTCTAAGTTAGAGCAACATAGAGCCAATGTTCTAGCCTGTATGCAGGCCAGTCTTAGGGAAGGAACCTCCACATACAGCAGAGCGGGGTTGGGAAATACACACAGTAGGAAACATAGAAATGATTTTGTTTGTAATTTTTTTTTGAGATAGATGTCTCAATATGTATCCTTGAACTCCACATATTCCTGTGTTCATCTCCCAAATGCTTGTATCACATGTGTACACCATTCCAAACTATGATGTTACTGTTTTGACTGAAATGTGTCAGTTGAATAAAGCAACGGAGATATTTTATGACATCGTATCTACAGAGCAATTGTTTGCAGAACTCCCATTCTCCCACTCATCCTGGGAGACATTTTAGACATAGCTAGAATCAGTGTTTGGTTAAGGCAGGAATTTATTCCAGAATGAATTTTCCAATGGTTATCACTGGTTAAATTCTCATTCTGGTGTTTGTCACGACGGCTAGGAAGAAAGGATGGTGTTGTTGACCAGGCCTGGGGCTTGTGACTACCTCTGCTGCCCTGAGGACTCCTCAACTTCTTTAGAACCAGAATCACTGCACGGTGAAGATGCTTGTCTCCTTTACGACACTCACGTGGTCTTAGATGAGATTAGGTTTTGTAATTTTTCAACTTATTCCTACCTAATGCATTTTAATTTGTCTTTAGCCTCCCTAGAAAACAGGTACTCAACAAAGTTATTTGCTACAGATTCAGTATTTTGCTTTTAAACTTGAACAATTGTTTCCTGTCTTAACTTTAGTGAAGTCCAGGAAGTGACAGCTATTGAATGACAATTGTGTGGTTTCTCTCTGTGACTTTAAATTCAGGACTGGATCTCTTTCAAAAAGGCTGATTTATTTCAATAATTACAACATATCGTTCAGGACGCTTGCGGGTGGGAATCTCTGTGTGACTCTGTATAGGGACACATGTATTTCATTAAATACTGGAAGAGAAAGTTAAACTTCCTCTCCACCTAAATGGAACCAAAAGAAATTCTTGAATTTTGTATTTTATTAATGGTACTATTTTAATTATTTTTATTAGTAAAGATATTAGAGGAGGTATTTCAAGTTGCAAAAAGGAAATAGAAAACAATGTTTGAGGCATTTGCTAGAGGAAACAGAAAGATTATTTAAGATTTTAAAATATATTGTAGAACATGAACAAGGCTTTGTCTGAATCTTTGCCAAAACTAGAAATCAAGTTTCATGTAACAAGAAAATTTTATAAAAGTTGAACACAGCAGCACACTCTTATAATCTTAGCATTAGTGACACTGAGGCAGGAGAATTACAAGTTCAAGCCCAAGCTGAGCTATGTAGAAAGTTTCAGGCAAGCCTAGGATGAAACATCAAAAGACCGTGTCTCAAAAAAAAAAACAAACAAACAAAAAAAAAAACCAAATAAACATCAAACAAACAAATTCATGTGAAAGTAACTCTTTGAATGCCAGGGAGTGACTCATCAGGTGGGTAAAGAGGCTTGTCATGAAGTCTACTAACTTGAATTTGATTTCGAATAACACACATTATAGAAGGAGAGAGCTGAAGCAGAAAGTTGTCCTCTGACCTTCATGTGGGTACATTTGTATGCATGAACTTCCCTCAAGTAGAATAAATCTAAACATTTGAAAATTATAGGTCAGCTGATAAGTGTTCATAAAGCAATCATATGAACAGTTGTGGCCTCCGTTCTCATGGGTCTTTGAGTGTACCTTCAAGCCATTCTCCAGGATGTACACATACATTTAGAAGTTGCAGTACATAGCCTGGCAAAATGACGATTAGCTGATGGGAAGCATTAACCACTTCTTGTGCATTCAAAACATTTTATTGGAAATTAACTCTATATTATGTTCCTATGTCTAAGGGAGGAATTTTATAGTATATACCCCTGGGTGTATGAAAATTGAACTGAATAAATGTGCCAGCTGTAGAAGAAGATACAAAGGAAAATAGTCTATTTAAACAGCTAGGATAATATTCTACTGAACTTACTTTGTAGACACTCAATAGATATCATTATTATTATATAATAAAGCATATGAAAAGAAGACTGTATCATAGTTTTTTGAGTGTTTCTGAATCGGAAACTTGCTCAATGATAATCTATAAAGCTATTAAACCTGTACTTCAAGTAACCTTTTTCATTGAAATTCCCTCTTTTTTAGTTTCTTTTCTTTTGTTCCTTAGGACATGATTCACAGCTAGTTATGAATTTTAAGGACTGGACCCTTTATACCTGTTCTGTTCATAAACAAACTTTCTAACTCAGGCAAGCTTAAGTGTTCCTTTTTCATAAATATTATTTGTAAAAAAGTTATTACTATTTGAAGTGAACGTGCAAGCAGCTGTATTTTATTATGGCATTTTCATGCATGTCTATCCATATACTTTGTCCTACTTGAAATAACCATTAACTTTCAACTGTGTCTTCTGAAAAATTTCATTTCATGTTTCTCCAAGACGTCATTAATGTCTGGAAATTTTGCTTACTGCTCAGTCTACTGAACCATTCTTTTCAGAGTTCATTACCATGCTGCCATTTCTCTCTTTTAACGGGACCCCAGAAACTTAGGCATCCAGTGAGACCTGTGCTGGTTTGGTTTTGTCTTCTTGACACAGCCCTAGACATATTTGGAAAGAAAGAATATTAATTGAGAAAACCTCTCCATAAGACTAGCCTATAGGCAAGTCTGTAGGCTATTGTCTGGATTAATGATTGACATGGGTGGGCCCAACTCATTGTGGGCAGTGCTACACCTGGGCAGGTGGTTCTGGGTGCCATAAGAAAGAAGGCTGAGCAAGTCATGAGGAGCAAGTCCGTGAGTAGAATTCCTTCCATGACCTCGACTTCAGTGTTAGCCTCTAGTCCCCTTTCCTAAGCTCCTGCCCGGATTTTCCTCAGTGATGGAGTGTGATCTAAGAGTTGTAAGCTGAAATAACCTTTCTTCCCCAAGTATCTTTTGGTCATGATGTTTTATCAAAGTGACAGAAATCCTAACTAGAACAATGTCTTTGCAGAAAATGCACCCTCAGAGGCATGTTACAGTATAACTTGTTATGACCTAGACCCTCAGAAAATACAAGTAGAATTGTCATCCCTTAGGGAACTCATAGCTGAGTGACATCTGGGCTCTGAACCAGAAAGGGAGTAGTTCAAAGTTTTGCTCTCTCCATTGATCAGCACACTTTGGGACATGTCTTCCAAACTAGCTACATTTTCGCTTTCCTGTAGCATCAGTCTGAGTTTCTGCTGGATCTCATTGTTCAGCTTGTGCCTGTGCCCCGTCTTGCTTCCCCTCTTACTTTCCATGTGCTATATTACCAGAAACACTCCTCAACAAGCACTTCACATTTTGTTGTTGTTGACATGAGTGTTTGAAGACTTGGTCCCCAGTGGGTGGCACTGTTTGGGGAAGTTTAGGAGGTGGAGTCTTACTTATATCACTGGTGGCCAGCTTTGGGGTTTCATAGTCTGGTTCTATCCTCTTGCTTCCTGTCTGTGAAGGAAGGTAATCACTCTGCTTCCAGACTCAACAGGTTGGCCTGGTCTTTCTGGGCCATGTCTTCCCCACTGTGCTGGATGGCACCTCATCACGATCAGCAAGCCAAAATATGCCCTCTTTTCTTCTAAGTTGCTTTTTGCCACTGTATTCTCTCACAACAACAGAAAACTAACACACACACACACACACACACACACACACACACACACCCCTCCATTTTCAAGTCTGTTTCTAGGGCCCTCCCTTATCAAAGAATTGGTACTGGGAGTGGTCCTTCAGAGCAGAAACAAATGGGATTTTGGAGTTGCATGTGTTTGTCTGATGGTGAGAAAGCTTCACTGGAGACAGGTGCAATGATAATAGCTCCTTGGATATGGCAGTGGAAGAATGTGTACATTAGTGGTGGAATGGGAGAAATGGTACACCAGGAAGGATACTGTGAGGGAAATAACAGCATCACAGCATTTGACAAATTAACCATGTGGGGTTGGGGCAAGGAAGTTCTTACATTCCTATAAGAACCAACAATTGGATGGCTGATGCTCGGCAGACAATGCATTGCAGAAATATAATTGACTGTGGGTGATTAACCTTAAATTTAAGGCCAAATGGGAAAAACAGAGGGTTTCCTTGGCTCATTTCCTGAGACAAGAGGCCAGAAAAACCAGACTTGAAGATCAGGCCCATCACTCCACTATCTTTCTTATAAGTTTTCCCAGAAACAGAGATGAAGAGAATCTGGGAAAGCTGGTGCAAATGGAAGGAATAGGCTCCCCAGCACAAAGCAGTAAGTAATCCAGAGGAGGCATGGGCAGCGGTGTAGTGCGCAGCTCCTCAGTCACAGGCACGGTGGTGTCCCAGCTCACGGTCAATGCTGAGGCCCTTCTCTGGACTGATGGACACCACTTCACCCAGATTCACAGCTCTTTCCAGGGGCAGTTTAATCCAAAACTGGTCATTGTATGTGTAGAAAGATGAGTTATATACTGCCAAAAAGAAGTAAGTAACAGAGATGGAGAAAAGCAAGAATGAAAGTCATAGTCCTTGCTGGATGAAATACTGAAGGGGAATTGCAACATCTTAGTTGAACAGACATCACCGTCAACTCTGCTCTGTTTTAGATGATGTGATTTAACGGGCTCACAAAAATCAGCAGCACAATGTGGATCAGAGGTTTCCCTAACTAGTATGAAGCACTAGAACTCATTTTGTTCAAGACTGATTCCTTTTTCGCAGCTTTTCTACTGAATAGGGCTGAAAATGGAGCTGTGTGTCCAGTCTGCAGCACTCAGGTAGCATTGACCCAGCATGTCAATGAATAGATCTCAACATAAGCTAGAAAACTTACTTAAAACATTATGTTTTTTTGTTTGTTTGTTTGTTTCTATTTTTTTGTAACAAGACTGAGATTTCTGAATGGGAACTTTGTGGATACCGATGTCACAGTGTGAAAAGTTAGACATGCCTGTGTTTCAGACATTCTTGTCTTCCTCTCCTTTCACACCCTTAAACTAGATTCTAGAGAAAGTTGGAGGAGCCCATTGGTCTACAAACAATACATACCGCAGTCTAAAACCCCTGTGTGATACAGACAGGGTGGTGTGAGTGCTGGAGAGCATGGGGGGTAACTTCTTGGGTCCCCAGGTTCTGACTCTGTACTGTCCACCCAATTATTACTTACTTTCTACTTACCAAAGTCTTACTTAAGATTCCCTTAGCAGGATATCCAGTCCTTTCCTCTCTTGGAATAATTAAATTTGCATTTGCCATCAACACTCGATGAGCTTAATGATATGCCAAGTCCAGTCCCCACTCTTCTGTTCGTTTTCAGTCATGATCAGGAGTCACAGGTATCTAGAGAGGTTCTATCAGTTTTTTGTAGAGATAACTTAGTTTGGGGAAATGATGAGCCTGGGCACAGATAGGGTAAATGACTTGTATATCATATCAGCAAATGGCAGAACTGGACAGAAACACAGGTCATTATTCTCTTGTTCAAAAATTCCTAGTTCATCACTTTTGACACTGATATGCTCCACCACCCAATTCCACCAACAGTAGCAAGAAAAGCACCAAGTGCCCATCCCTCTAAAATTATCCTTTATATCCTCTTTCATTCACGATACTATCAGAATTGTCCTTATAATCTTTGCAACCAGGCCCTCTTCTTATTTTCCCAATTCCTCCTTTCCTTTTCATTTTCTTTTCCTTTCTCCTTTTCCCTTCTCCCTTTCCTTGTCATAATTATTTCCCCTTCTTTTTCCCCTATCGTCTGTATTTGTTTCTTTGTGTTGTTTGTTTATCAGTTGTTCTGAGTTTCCTGCATCCTAGTCTGGCGTTGAACTCACTGTGTGTGTGTGTGTGTGTGTGTGTGTGTGTGTGTGTGTGTGTCTTAAACTCCTCATCCCATAGCTTCCATCTCCCAAGTTCTGTGATTACAGGTGTGTGACACCACATCTGGATTCCATCCTTCTTTTTCTCCTTTGTTCAAGGCTCAGAACCAGATTGATAATACCCCACCCTAGCAGGAAGAAGTAAAAGTGAACACTCCAAGATATCCTGTCTTGATTGAAAAGAATTTTAGGAAAAATGTCATTCACATCTATGAAAGTGTGTAAAATGAGTGGATAAACCACTGTAGATGATGTTCTAACATTTGGGAATGAGGAAACCTCATTTCATTTTTTTTTCTAAAGGAATGAAACAGACTAGGTTTGCTACACAGAAGACTTAACTGCTGACTAGGTATATTATAACTCTCATTTACATGATGAAGAACCCTGGTAAAATATAATAAAACTGAAATTAAATTTTCTGTCTGGTTTGAGATGGGGGAAAGACTTTGAATCTCTATCATCAAAGAATGGTTTTGATAGAGTCATGTACTTTGAGAATGACTTCTTCTTTCAACACTGGCTCACAGGATATTGAACACTAGGAAGCTTTACTACTATTCTGCTCATGAGAGTCTTCATATCCTATGGGGATAACTTGCCATAGCAAAGATAACTTGGAGACGGAGAGCTGACTTATTTTGATGGGGAAATTCTTATTGTTGAGTATTGTTGGAGAACAAATATGGTATTGTCCCATCCAAATCCTATTGAAGCTGATGATGCCTCAGACACTTTCCTTTAGACACAGACATAAAAGACCATACTATATTCTGCAACAGGCCATCATCAACCACTGGTAGAGTATGCACAGATGTCTGAAGTGGACCAGAATCCTTCACCTCTTCATTACTGGAAAGAAGAGGGAAATCTCTGGTGAACTAATGGGTATCAGTTGAACGCTTGATAGACTGGCCTGTCTGGAAGAGCCTGATAGGACACGTGAACTTCGTCCTGAGCTGTAAAACAAACAGACTTGTGCTCAGCCTCTCCAGCTTCTTTCACTTTAATCCTTTCCCATGCATGGCTTTACATATTATTTATTGAGCTGCCTTCACAATTATGACTTGGTTGGTGCATAAAGATCCCCCTTAGGAGGATGTGCAGTCATTTGTCAAGCATTCATCTCTTGCTGGACATTTAGGGTTTTTCCAATGTTTTGTGATTATAAATAATGTTGCAAAAAAAGTCCATTGCTTCTCTCACTGCCTTTTTTATGTCATTTCCTTAGAGTGCATTCCCATGAGTAAGATAACTGCTTTAAAGTGTAAACATTTCATTTAAACAAGTCCAATAAGGAAGGACACATTCTGTAGACTTGAAAAAGTGAACCATGTGTCTGAAAACAACCAACTGATGGATGTTAAATCTTTGCATCATTTGCTTTCATGGAAAATGAAGGCAAACATTCCTCTACAAGGACAGAATCCTGTGAATTAACATCAGCCACATAGGCACTACCAATGGGCTGACAAACAGACTTTAACCACAGGCCTGTGAAACAGCACAACAGAAATGATCTTGCCCTGGGGTTCAGTACAACATCCAACTGCATTATCGTTTTCCCAGTAAATAGCTCTTGCCATCTCTAACTACAGCTGTGTGAAACCAACAGTGTCCACTTGGCAGTGAACCACATACCAAAGGGTTGCTCAATTATTATCCAGAAATAAAACTTCAATCACTTCTTTTGGCTAAGTAAATGTAAGGTACTTTTCATTTAGCAAAGGGTAAAATAATGCCTTCTAAGCAAGTTTTGGCTTCAAATATCAGAGTTTTTATCATAGAGGGTGTTTTGATGGCCTTAACACATAACTGAATCCACAGAATTCTCTCTTCCATCTTTGCCTTCCTATGGTTTTTGGCAGTCAGGAAGTATTCACCTCAAGGCAAATTCCTTCCTTACTTTCCCATTTCCCAAAGGGAGACATCTTTCACAATAGTTACACTACAGTGATATTTGTTTCACTTCAACAAAAATTTATTGAGTGTGTATGTGGCAAGTCATATGGAAAGAATATGGGCTTGAGCATCATGCTGACTTGCTATGTAGCCAAAGAAATTTACGTATTTTTGCTAAATTCCAATGCCTTCATCTATTAAGTGAAACAAATAATTCTTTTTACAAAATGAGCATAAAGCAGAAATACTATAAATGTGAAAAATGCCCTGTATACAACAGGCACTCAATAAATGCTAATTATTTTTGTTGGCATCTAAGTAGAATAATGAAAAGTGAGAATCATTTTTAAGAGTCTACAGAATTACAGACAAGTATAAACATAATTATGACCCCATACAGTCTGTGACAAATGCCACAGAAGGGAATAAGAGCCTAAAAGAAAGGGCCAAAGAGAGAGACTTGTGAATAATGGCCTTCATATTAGATTGAGATTTTGCTACAAACTGAAAATCAGCCTGGATCTGGCATTAAAGTCCTAGATTCTGCTAAATACTCTGAGTATTTCATCTGGTAGTGAAAAAGCGAATTAATATTCTCTCCTTACAAAGCTGAAAATCAACACATGACTGCAACATTAGCACTCAGAAGACAAAGACAGGAGGAACACTATAAGCTTTAGGCTCTCCTGCTATACATGGTGAGTTCCAGGCCAGCCAGGATTACATAGTCTGTAAGAAACAAACAAAATGTAACTAGAGGAGGCATGGTTCCTTTTGTGTGTACACACATTAGTGCTTTTAATGATGACTATTGCAAGTTAAATGATCTTAGACCATCTAGGAAAGAGAACTCAGGGAATGGGTTGAGTGCTGAACACAAAATGGAAAAGTTGGTAGAAAGCAACTGAAGAAAAGCTCTGTGAAAAGAATGAATGCCACAGGTGAGTACATGATGCAAGTAGAAATAATCGTGAGTTGGAATCTTTGTGGAGACTTTGGACAGATGTATTTGCATTTTATTTGAGAAGATGTTCAGCTCTTGAAGTTTTTCAAAATGGAAGCAAAAGCACTCACACTTCACCCATAAATTTTAGAAGTGAATTTTCAGAGTGGCACAGGTATGTGTAGTGGGTAGCCATTCCAGCTTGGATCTGGAAGTTCCAACCCCCATTGAGACTCTGGCAACTGTCACGCCTACGAGGCGGGGCCAGGGGAGGCGCCTGAAGACCGGAGAGCTGGATGGGCCAGCACTCTCTGTGTCCTCTCTCTGTGTGCTCTCTCTGTGTGCTCTCTCTGTGTGCTCTCTCTGTGCCGGGATGCTGAATGGTGGAGGATGACTGAGCAGAGCTCCAGAGAACACCGCTGGACTGCGATACACCTTCCCCAGACCCTGCAACCTACCTATTACTTAATTTGTGAGTTACGCCATTAAATAAATATCCTTTTAACTACATGGAGTGGCCAAAATAATTTCACCAATAGGTATGTTCACTCCATAGCATTTATTGAAAAGGATAGATACCATATTCTTGCCATATTCAAAAGTTACATTGTAATTTGAAACTTTCTAGGGCAGCCTGAATAGCAGCCTCAGAAGATGTTCACATCAGAATCCCCACATTGTGGGGCTGTACTGTAGTCTCATGTCCGCGTGGGCCCAGTGTATTCAGACAAGTACGGGTAAGAAGGAAGTCTCAGTGATGATAACAGACACAGGAGATGTGCAGCTGAAGGCAGAGGGAGTGGAACTGGAACTGAGGATTCCAGAGAGGACAAGCTTGAGATACCCAGGACAGCCTCCATGAGAAGCGAGACTCTGCCAGCCCTCCGGTTTTTAGGAATTCTGGCCTTTAGAACAGTAACAGAATCCATTTGTGCTGTAAGCCATTCAGTTGGTGGAACAATACTTAGCAGCAGTTGGAAACTAATATAAGACCTTTCCCTCCCTATTGATTTAACTGTTTTGTTTTTTTTTTTCCCCATTCTCTGTCTTCAACCCACGTAAATAAAGATACCTAAATTTTTCTCTTGGAACTTCTTTGGAGAATGATTACTATCATCTAACCAAAACATCTTAAATCCTATAAGTAAAGATTACTTAGAAAAATTTAAAATAGCAATTGTTCAAAATAATGAGATTAATTATGGATTTCTCTCACCCCCATGGTGTGTGTGTGTGTGTGTGTGTGTGTGTGTGTGTGTGTGTGTGTGATGTACTTTGATCATATTGGTCTTCAGATACTACCTAAAGTTAGACTGATGTTGAAAAGCACCCAGATCAGTCTGTACAGTCTTTTGCCTACTTGATTTTGTATAGCTTGCACACTGGACTCACACTGTGGATTGTCAACTAGCATACTCTCGGTTTAGGACTGGAGAAGTTCCCCAGACAGGAAGTGAGATTCCAAACGCAGGGCTCTCCCATTTCTCCCAGCCTGCAGACACAGATTGTCTGTAGGACTTTCATTGTTGCTGTTATTAAGTGCTCAATTTGGCCTTTCTTCAGCCTGGAGGGAAAAATAATCACTAACTTTTTGGCACAGTTAAGCTACAAGAAACTGAGGGTGAAAAAAAAAAAACACATTACAAACTAAGGCACTTTAAGAACTTAAGAGGATTCGGTGGCCAGCCTTTGTATTTCCGTCCCCTATGACTTCAGCCAGAAAACATTAGAACCAGGTCCTTCTACTGTGCATGCCTCCCAGGTGAGGGTTGTCTGAGCTTTAATCTACTGTTCAGTTTGCCCCAGGATTTTCAGGTGCTGAGAGAGGAGTGAAGTACAGAGTGTACCTCAGTTCTTGGTTGTCAGCCATTGGACAATGGCCACAGTATTATTAAACTATCAAGCATGCTGGGTCTGAACCACAAAATTTAATTTTCCTTACTGCAGGGACTAATTGACTTCCATA